>NC_134174.1:0-715765 GCF_964188355.1 Buteo buteo
AACGGGTACACAATAGTGAGGAAAGAATTAAAAAACACTGATACACAGCTTGATACTAGTAGACATAGAAGGAAAATTTAAGAAGTGATTGGGTACAAGACAAAAAAAAAAATTAAAATAGCCACAGTGAACTAAAACTGAGAAATATGAAGGAAATTTAAAAGTGACACAGGGGCACAGGACAGAGAGGAAAAAAATAAAGACAGTGAACTGGATAAAAGTAGACCTAGAAAGCAAATTTTCAAAGCAACAGGGTACACAACAGACAGGAAATAATTAAAAAATAGCAATAGGCAGCTTCATAAAAGTAGATGTAGCATCGTGGTTTAACCTGGCTGGCAACTAAGTACCATACAGCTGCTCACTTACTCCCCCACAGTGGGATAGGGGGAGAATCGGGAGGGTAAATGTGAGAAACTCATGGGTTGATATAAAAAGTTTAATAATTAAAAAAATTTTTTTAAAAAAAGTTGTAAGAGAAAAAAAAAAAACAAACAGCAAATGAAAACAATTGCTTACCACCAACTGACCGATGCCCAGCCAGTCTCAGGCAACTGGGTACAGGGCAGAGAGGGAGGAATTAAAATATAGGGTCAGGGAGACAGAAAGGGGAAGACATAGAAATTAAATTTTAAAAGTAATGGGGTACAAGGCAGTGCAGAAAAAAATAAAAAACAGGGAGAAGCAGCTGGTTAGAGAGGGGCATATTAAAAATTTAAAAGGCAACAGGGTACTGGGCAGAGTTGACAGAAGAATAACAAGTTTTGAGGAGCCATACACATAGGTGGGCAGGCAGAGAGGGAGACAGAGGAAGGGAGGCAAGCAGATGTCTAAAGAAGGCAGGCAGAGGTGGGCCAGGATGTAGAGGAGAGGACTTCCGACTCACCACAGCTCCTGGTGCTGGCAGGAGACCTTCACCACCCCAATGCTTCTCTCTCTGCCTCTGCCCCTTCCTCCTCCCCAGTGCCGGCTGCCTGACCCTCACGTACTCAGCAGCACGCAGCAGATGCCTCGATGCTCCTCATCCACAAGGCTTGCTTTGATACACAGTGGCTCACGCATGTAGCCAACAAAGGCCAGGGACAGCTCAGAGGGATCCTTCCTTGCCACAGGGACTGGCCATTCCTTGCTGCAGGCACCTACCAGCCAGTTCCCCTGCCCAGGCAGCCCCTTTTACAGCTGGAGCCCCTTCACACAGCAGGGCCAGCCCCATCCTCAGCCCCATTGGCCACACCTGGGGCCATCCCAGACCCAGCTGGAGCCCATCAGGAACAGGGGCCATTGCCAAAGCCCCACAGCACATCATCCCTGCCCCTGCACCTACCCACATCCAGGGAGACAGGAAAAATTTATTCATTAATGCATATAAGAAATCCTGGCAATAAGTTGGCTACAAGGCTCCGTGCCCAAAGGCAGCAGGATGGGGGGATAAAAGGGAAGCGAAAAGCAGGAGGAAGGACAGAGGGACACAGATGTGCAAGACAGGGAGCCAGGAAATTGGATGCTGGGAACAAGAGAGGGACAAAAAGCAGGAAAACCGTGTAGAGAGAGAAGAGCAGAGAGACTGAGCAGAACAGCAGCGGTGGAGATGGAGGAATAAATAATAGGAAGCAGGGGAGAGAAGGGGAAGGGATTGGCAGGACAAGATGATAAAGACAGGACAAGGGACAGGGAAACATTATCAAGTGATACAGGAGAAGAAACAGCAAGAACTAGAAAACAGAAACAGGGAGCCAGGTAGAGAGAAAATTTTCAAAAAGCAACAGCATACAAGAAACATAGGCAAGAACTAACAAATAGGCACAGGGAGATAGAAAGGGGGAGATGTAGAAAGAAAATGTAAGAAATGACAGGGTACAGGACAGAAATGGAAGAGTTAAGAACTAGAGACAGGGAGATGGATAGAGGGAAACATAGAAAATTTTGAAAGCAACAGGGCACAAGAAACACAGGCGAGAAATTAAAATAAGGTCAGGGAGACAAAGAGAGGGAAAAGTAGCAAAAAAATTTTAAAAGCAACTGGGTTTAAGAAACATGCAAGAATTTAAATAGGGATGGAGAGGTAGGAAGTTTCAAAAGTGATGACATACAAGAAACATAGGCAAGATTTTAAAAATAGGGACGGGGAGCCTGATAGAAGGAAACTGTGGTGGGTTGACCTTGCCTGGCTGACGAGTGTCCACTAAGCCACTCTATAATGATAGCCACTCCTCCTCAACAAGACAGGAGGGTAGAAAATACAAAAGAAAAGCTTGTGGGTCTAGATAAGGACAAAGAGATCACTCACCAATTACTGTCACAGGCAAAACAGACTCAACTTGGGGAAATTAATTTATTGTCAATCAAAATCAAAGTAAAATAATGAGAAATATGAACAAATCTGAAAAACATCTTCCCCCCACCCCTCTCTTTTTTTTCTGGGCTCATTTTCACTCCTGACTTCTCTACCTCCTACCGAGCAGCACAGGAGGAGAGGGAGCGGGGGGTTGCAGTCAGTTCATCACAAGCTGTCTCTGCTGCTCCTTCCTTCTTCGTGTTCTTCTTCTGTTCCAGTGTGGTGTCACTCCCATGGGGCCGCAGGTCCTGCCAGAAAACCTGCTCCAGTGTGGGCTCCTCTCCACAGTGTCACAGCCTCCCCTTTGGGTGCACCCGCCTGCTCTGGCAAGGGGTCCCCCATCGGCTGCAGGGTGCATATCTGCTCTGCCATGGACCTCCGTGGCCTGCAGGGGGACAGCCTGTGTCACCATGGTCTTCACTGCAGGCTGCAGGGGAATCTGCTTTAGGACCTGGATCACCTCCTCCTTTTCCTTCTTCACCGACTGTGGTGTCTGCAGGACTGACAGCTTCTGCACAGCATTTTTTTAGCCCTTTTAAAATATCACAGAGGTGCTACCAGCGTTGCTGGTTGGCTCAGCTTTGACCAGTAGCAGCTCCATCTTGGAGCTGGAACTGGCTGTGCCCAACATGGGGACAAGTCCTGGTGTCTTCTCACAGAACCCACCCCTGCAGCCCTTGCCCACTCCCCTGCCCCAGCTTGCCACACAAACTCACTACAGCAGTGATCGGCTACAGGGCAAAGAGGGGGGATTGAAAAGTAGGAAAAGGGAGACAGAGAGAGACGGCGGGGGGCTGGGGGGGATAGCAATGGGCTACAGGACAGAGAGGAGGAACTAATAAAAAGGGAGAGGACACCAGACAGAGAGATGGAGAAAAACAAATATTAGTGATGAGCCATAGGGCAGAAGAAAGAATTAAAAAGGGGGACAGTGAGGTAGATGAGAGAGACTGAGAAATATCAAAACCACTGATGATCTAAAGGGGAGAGAGAGGGGAAATAAAGAATAGGGACAGGGAACCAGACAGAGAGAGAAAAATAAAGACAAAAGTGGGCTATGGGACAGTGAGGGAAGAAGTTAAAACATAGGGACAGGGACCTGGAACAAGAGAATCTAAGAAAGTAAAAGTGTATCCAGAATACAGGGCAGAGAAAGGAATTTAAAAATAGAGACACAGCATCAGACAGGTGAGAGCGGCGGGGATTGTGAAGGGCTAAAGGGCAGACAGGGAGGAATTAACAAGATTGGCATAAGAAGACAGACGGATAGATGGAGAAAGACAAAGTAGTGATGGGCTGCAGGGCAGAAACAGAGGATAAAAAAGAGGGATGGGACAGGTCAGAAGTGCAGAGAGAAAAAGAAAACAGAAAGGCAGAACAACAGAGAAAAAGGGGGACTTAGAAAACAAGAGAGGGAGAGGTACAGGAAGAAAAAACAAAAAAATTAAAGCAGTGAGTGAAAGAGGTGAGGGCAGGGAGGGACTGGGATGCAGAAGAGGGGTAACACAGCCCCAGGGGTCCAGGACTCACTGTACCTCCCGCTCTTGGAGCTGCTGAGAGAATCTGACAGTTCACACATGTCTGTCTCTCTCTCCCTCTCCCTTCCTCCTCTGTAGCTGCAGTCACTTGACTGTCATCCACCCAAGAGAATAGATTGGTGCCTTACAGCTCTTACAATATGAGGCTTCCTAGAAACACAGCCTCACATGCACACACACACACTACATGACTGTACTGTGGTTTTGGTTACACATACAGACCCTGCCGTGCACACTGGTGATCGGATCTGCTGAGGACTACACTAAGAAGGATCCATCCTCACCTGGAGAGGCAGGCTATCTCCTGTCTGCAGCTGCTGGCTGGATCCTCTTTATTTTGCTCTTCAAATAAAAAATATTCTTCAAATGCAGACCACTATGGAATCTTTCCACCTGTCTCGTACTGTCACAGCAGAAGAAAGGGCAACCATGGCGAAACGGTGCCAGCTGGCACCCAGCTGAGAGAAGAAAAAAAAACATTAGCACAAAGCTGCCCTTTTTTTTTTTTGTGAAGGTTTGTGAAGACAGTACGACTGAGCGGAGGAAAAACTATTTTTGCGTCATCTTCGGTACAGCTGTTGACGCAGGCCACTAGAGCTTTTGCATTTTTCAGACAACCGTGCCTTTTTTTTTTCCCCTTTCTTTTTTGACTCATCGGCAACTTCACTTTCACTAGAACTCACTTTCCTAGATACACGCAGGTGACAGACATAGAGACCTACCTACATTTTCTCAAGCCTTAGTATAGCCGAGGCTTCATCACCCTATACGTCCCAAGTTGAGTATTTTTGCTAAAGAGCACAGCAACACATCTGTCCTTGTGAACTGCCTCGTTGCAAAAAAGGAATCACTTTTTCCAGGCCGTTGCTCCGAACGGGCAAGATCTTTTAAAACCGCAGCTGTGCCACCAAACCCGCTCAGGGTCCCTCCTAGCTTTTGACCGCCCTGAGATTTAACAGGCACACGCTCCATTCCATCTTCCAACAGCAAAAATACGCTAACGCTCTCGGACCCAGAGCGCGACCCTACGGATGTCCACGCACACAGCCTGCCGTTTTGATGAGGAGCCACCCAGCATCCCTGCGAGCACAGCTGCACGCGCCAGATCGGTTTCCCCTACGCCGCGAGTTACCGGTTTCGGTGAACGTAGTTTCTGACGCTTTAAACCGAAAACCGTATCTCGACACTTCGCCACAGCAGAAACGACCCATCGCTAGGACGCTACAAAAACGCAGTAACACCAATTGCAAACCCACAGCAGCAACAGCTCCAGAAATATTTACACCAGGAACAAGGGAGAAAAATAAAACAGCTTCATCTCACGCACAGGGGAGCGGCAGGCAGAGAAAAGGGTCGGCATTCTGAGCCCTTACAGAAAACGGGCATTCTCCTTCCGTTCCTCAGCCCGTCCGTGAAGGCCTAAATACCGCAACACTACTACGGCAACGTCGAGAGTAGGGAACAGCAGCCCTGCCGCCGGACTTGCCGCTGACCCGTGCTATTTACGTAGCAGGACGCGTAAGCAGAGGGACGCGTTTTGCCACACGCAGCCCTGAACCTCCTGAAAATTTACGTTTACCAACAAAAGCCATTTGGAACATATTGCCAAACAACATTCGGCAAGAAAGCTTTGATGCGTTTGACACACGCAAGTTTTTGGTCACTTGCTATTTGCTTCCTGTTGCTGCTGCTGTCCTTCCTTCAGAAATTCTACTCGTCACCAAGTTACTCACTGCTGGTTCAAGCATTTGCCTTCCTGGTATTACCAGCACATTCACAGAGGCAAGTAACTTAATTGCTCTTCTACAATTATCCAAACGACAATTACAGCCATGAAAGAGAAGGAGAGGTCAGGCAGCAGAAGAGCTCTGCAGGCTGGCACCAGTCAATATTGCACTCTCTAAAAACAAACAACAACAAAACAAAACTGTGACCCTGTATCCTTCTTTTTTTTCTTTTTTTTTCCCCTTCTTCTTTCAGAGCTCATCCCTGCCTCAGCATTTTGTCTTGTCAGAGCACGAAGCGCAGGTGATCCGTACCCTGACGACTTCTGCGTGTGATGAATGCCTGTTCAGAAATAGTCCAGATCTGCAAGACTGGTGTCATTTCTATGGTTTTAATCATCATAACTCACATTTTATTTACTCACGCATTTGTGAGGAAACTAATTAACTCTTAGACACTGCCTCTCCTTTTTTGGGGGGGGGGGGGCGTGGGGTGGAAATGTGTTAGAGACTGAAAAACATTACGATTCAGAGCTCCCAACCACGAGGGAGCAGTGGAGAAATCAATGAAAGCAAAGACCAACAGCAGCAACATCAACTGGAAGTTGGCTTTCATTCCGATCACGTACTTAAGTGACTCTCCAAGTCTATGCCTCGGTCCTAGGAATGACTAGTCCCTTTTTGGAAGGACAAACTTTTTCACTTAAAAGTCCTAGACTGAAGACTCCGCTGAACGGAATGGGGATTGTCCCACGGGACAACATGCCGTCAACACTCTTAATGGGGAAGGAAAAAAAAAAACCCAAATAAAAATCAAGTTTAAGTACCAGTTCACATCACGTTTCACTCATTACATTTCTACTGGCATCTAGGTGCTCAAAAACGAACTACAGGGACACCACGTATTCCTAAAAATTCAGTTATACATAAAAAAATAAAAGGCTATTTCCAACTTGCCCATAAAAATCAGTATGAACAGAGAGGAGAGAAACACTCGACCCTGAAGAAGCTAACAGGCAGCTCTGAATTTACCAGACAGGAAATTTCATTCTTTCCCCTGAAACAAAAACACATCAAGGGACCAGTTCAGGAACAGGGCGCGATCTGTTAACAGCAATTTTTCCATCGTCTTTTCTGCACTGGCAGCAAATTTGCCTTCCCCGTGGGTTTAACGTGGAGCATCTGTAGTGCCCTCAAACTCGCAAGTGTTTCTCTCCGCCCCCCCAGCCCGATACGTGCGATTACCTGAGCAGCAAGCGGAATTAACCACGCAGGATTTTCTTCGTGCAACGCGGAAGGTGACACTGGGAGGAGACAAAGAAATGAACCTGCTTGTCACACCCAGCCAATGGTGAAAAGACAGGGGAGGATTCTGCCGGAAGGGCTCTGCACCCCAGGAGCTCCCGCCGGCCGGTTTCTCTCCCCTTTACCCGGTACCGAGGGGATGACGACACCTCGCCCGCGTCCCCTCGCGGGGGGGGGGGGCTGCCCCAGGTGAGCCGGGGGATCCCCACCTCGCTTCTGCCCGCGGGAACGGACCGGGAGAGACACTCCACGCAGAGAGAGGAGCGTGGCGTGGATTGCATGCCCGAGGGAAGAGGCCGGGCTCCCTGCTGGCAGAAGGACAACTCGCCTCCCTGCTGCTCGGAGCTGCTTGCTGCGGACAGCCCTGCCTGCGCCCGGCCGCTCTTCCGCCGTGCTGGGAGCGCAGTCCAGCCGGCGGATGCTCCAGCGAAAAGACGCTCCAGCTAATCGCGCCTCCTGCTCGTTACAGCTGCAGGTACTTTTGCCTCTGGCTAACGCACGCTCCAGACAGCGGACGCCCCGCCTCGTTCCAGCTCCCGCTTGCTACAGTTCTGGCTCCTTGAAGCCCCAGCTCCGCACTGAAGCTCCGGCTGATTTCAGCTGCTTCTCCTTACAAGCTCCAGCTATGTGCAACGGTCTGGGCTTTCCATAAGGTTATCTATCCACTGCTGTCAAAACTGGAGCATTAGGATTAAACATCAGAGTTACACGCCAAGTAAATATCCGTTAGTTTGGGCGATTAATTACTTAACGACTATTCTGAGCGGCGCAGAAAGAAGAGCTGGACTCAAAGAGGGCACGTGGGGTCTGAAAAGCACCTTTCCCCCCCACAGACCATCACAGATGTTGAGTTCGGCCTGCTGCGTGCCGGCCTCCCGAACTTCGGCGTCCGACACAACCAGACCCCCATCTCCGGGGAGGGACCACGCACCCTGCCTGCCCCCCGCTTCCCCCCGCAGCCCCCAACACCCTCCCACCCGCCTGCAAAACCAGCCAAGCCGGCTCCCGCTTTTGGCCCCCACACCACCTGACTCGGGGCCCATTTGGGAGCCAAAAAACCCGGCTGCTGAGCCTGTTCTCAAGGCCCAAACACGCAGGGCCGGACCTCTGTTTCTGGGCCCAAAGCCGCGCAGCTCGGTCTGTTTCCGAGCCCCCAAATCAGCTACGCGAGCCTGTTGTCAAGCCCCAGGAACAGAAAACTTGTTCTCCATTTCTGACCCTGCAGTGCCCACGGGCGACGCCGAGCGTAGCCACCCCACAGCCCTGCACCCCCGGGGCCCCACACGTAGTTTCGGGGAGTGCTCGGGACCTGCGGAGGGCCCGGCCCCACACCTCCGCGGGGCAGCCCCAGCACAGGCAGGGCGTCGCTTCACGATTGCCGTTTCAGGCTTTATTTCCCCGCCACCAGCGGCACGGCCAGGCCCCCACCCCAACCCCCCCAGCCGAAGCACCCCCACGGGTAGCCGGGCCCAGCCACCCGGAAAACAAGAAAACCAAAGAGGGAACAACAAGACAGAGACCGTGGGGAAAGGCAAGGAGAAGGACACAGAAACAGAGAGAGCGCGGGAGGGATAGGGAGCAGGACAGAGAGATGGAGCAAGAAAGGAAAAAAGGACGGGAGGCAGAACCAAGGGAAAGAGAGACAAGGACGGGGAGCAGGACAAAGGGACGGAAGAGGGAAAAAAAAATAGCAACGGGCTGCAGGACAGAGATGAAGGGATTCAATAGACACAGGGAGCATGACAGAAGGACAGAGAGGAGACAGACAAAAGGGACAACGAGCAGGCCAGCATCGGAGGGGAAAAAAACAACTGCGATGGGCAGTGGGAGAGAGATATGGAAAAAAGAAAAAAGTACTGAGGAACAGAAAAAAGAAAGAAGCGACAGCTAGCTGGACAGGGGGACACAGTTAGAAAGGGCGGGAGAGGGAACGGGGCAGAGAAAGACAGACAGAAAAGGTAGCGAAAGAAAGCAAAGCAGAGGGACAGCAAACAGGGCGGGGAGGGAAGGGACAGGGATCTGGACAGAGATGGAGAAATAAGCAGCAGGGACAGAGAAAAAGAGACAGAAAGAGGGACAGGGAACATGGCAGAGAAGGAAAAATCAGGACAGCGGCAGGACGGAGATCAAAAACTGGGACGGTCCTCAGGACAGAGAGGAATACGAATACGAGCAGGGAGCGGGCCAAAGGGATACAGCGAGAAACGACGGGACAGGAAGCAAGACAGCGCGACAGACAAGAACAATGACAACGAGAGAGAGAGAGCGCGCGCGTGAGAAGCACAGGGGGTTGGGGAATTTAGAAAGAGAGGTATCAGGAGCCCTGCAGAGAGAGGGAGGGTGAATAAAAAAGGGGCAGGAAGCAGCACCAAGGGTCACAGAGAGTGAGAGATGAACAGGAAGGAGGACGGGGACAGCGAGATCCAGAATGACAAAAATAAACAGCAACGGCGAGCAAGACAAAGGGATAGAGAGAGAAACAGAAAGTAGGAAGAAGAGAGATAGGAAGGCAGGGACACAGAGCGGCACGTACAGGTGCAGAGAGGAAAAGAACACTAGGGGAACAGGCCAGAGAAATTGGGAGGCGGGGAAAGAGGCGGATGCAGATCAGGACAAGGAGATGGAAAAGGAAAAAACAGCGACTGGCTGCAGGACAAAGACGGGGCGGGGGGGGGGCGGGGAGAGGGAGCAGGACAAGAACGCAGAGAGAAAAAGAAAGGGGGGCAGTCGAAGGAAAGAGGGGGGGGGGGGGGGAGGAAGAGGGAGCCGGACAAGAGAATAGACAGAAGAGGAGAGGTACAGGGAAGCAAAATAAAAATAATAAAAAACAAACAAACAAAAAAACCAAACGTCACAGCAGCAAGAGAAAGCGAAGGGGTCAGCAGAGGGGGAGGGAGGGAGGGACCGGGAGGCACAAGAGGAGCAACAGGGCCCCGGAGGCCCAGGACTCACCACAGCTCTCGCTCTTGGAGCTGCCAGGAGACCTTGCCAGTTCAGACGCTTCCTTCTCCTTCTCTCCTCCCTTCCTCTTCTGTAACTCCAGTCGCTTGACTCTCCTCCACATAACGGAACACGCGAGCGTCTCGCGGCTCTTACGAGATGAGGCCTCCTAGACACGTAGCCTCGCTCGCTCGCTCACTACGTGGCCGTACCGCGCTGCTGGTCATGCATACAGACCCTGGCGGCCTGACCTGCTGCGGACTACGAGGAGGGATCCTCCCACACCCAGAGAGGCAGGCTCTCTCTTGCCTGCAGCGGGAGGCAGCTGCCAGCCAGATGGCCTTCCGTTTCTTCTTCTTTACTTTTCTGTGGCCTCTCCAGCTTCAGCAGCTCCCGTCCACAGCCAGTAAGCGCTCCGCCTGTCCCTCTGTGCTCCCGCGCCGCGAGGAGAGGGAGGCCAGGCAGAGACAGCCCACGCGAGCCTGAGGCTGCTGCAGTCAACGGCATCCCCGGGGACGAACGGACAACCGCACTCACAGCGTGGCCTCTGGGAGAGGGAAAGAGGCAGCAGTGACCGTTATTACTGTAGCTCGACCCTGGCCGGAGCCCCTCCTTCCGCAGGGGCTTCCGCAGACGCCGCTCGTTCCCCGCGCCGCTGCTAACGGCACCCACGTTCAGGGAGACTCGAGAACATCGGAGGGCCAGCTTGCTGCCCTCACGACAGGGCTCGGGGGCTGCCTGCGGCTACAGCACAGGCTTCAGGGGAGGGGCTGGAGCTGGGGGCAGCCGCACGGGCCGAGCGGGGCCGGGGGAAGGCGCCGGGGGAGCTCCGGCGACTCGGGGAGGCGCCCGCCGGCCGCGCCTGGGGGGTGCCCGCCTCCGTCCCCTCTTCCCTTCTATCGGCTCTCGGGGAACTGCCCGGCACTGCCCTGGCCCGGCTCGCCTCCGGCGGACCGGGAGCCTGCCGCGGTGGCCGCTTCGCAGCTTCCCGTCCCGCCAGCGCCCGGCGGCCAGCGGGCAGGAGGCACCCCCCCGCCCTCGCCCCCGCCGGAGGGGATCGCTCGCCTCACCCGCGGTCCCGGCGCTCGCCCGCTGCCGCCCAGACCCGCGCCCTGCGCGCCACCACGCTGCTCCCGGACACCGCGCATGCGCCAGAGGGGCCGCAGCCGACGAGCGAACGCCGGGCTGCCCCACGCGCAGGACGGCGCATGCGCCCGGGACGCGCGTCCGCACGGCTGGTCGGGGAGCGGGTGCAGCGGGAAGCCCGCGGAAAACCACACGAAACCGGCAACGCTCCTGCGTCTGACCTGGTCGGACTCCGGGGGCCGCGGCGGCAGCAAGGACTACGCCGCGCCCGAGAGCCACGCTGCCGCCCGGCCGCCGAGTCCGCGAAAACTACAGCTCCCGGCATGCCCCGGGAGGCAGCCTGCCCTGCTGCCTGACCCCGAGGGGAAGCCGCTTCCGTTTCCGCCCACCCCCACGCCGGCGCAGCCGCAGTTCCCGCCGAGCCCCCAGCGCCGCTCCGGGCAGCTCCGCCGCGCTTTCGCCGCCCGGCTCCGGCACGGCGCGGCGCCGCTGCCGCTCCGTGCGTCCCACACGGACCCCGCCATCCTCCTCGGGGCTTTACCCGGGACCCACCGGGCGATTGCGCAGCCCTGCCGCGGGGCCCGGTGCTGGCGGGGCCCCTGTGAGCCCCCAGGCCCCCCCCGGCCTCGGCACAGGCAGCCCCCGCCTAGGAGGATTCGCGGTCCGAGGGGCGCCCGGCCCCGCTCACTTTCTCCCGAGGGGCAGCCGCAGCACGGCCACCTCTCCGCTCCTGCCTGGACTCCCACCAGCCCCACCCCAGCCCGGCCCCTCGCCATCAGCTTCAGTGCCCGCACCTGCGGCTCCTCCAGCCCCGGCCCGCAGCTGGAGCCCAGCGGGAACAGGGGGGGCATGGCTCGACCCCCCCAGCGCCTCACCACCTCCTCCTCCCCTGGGCTCCCTCACGGCCCCTCCACTCGTGCAAAGGGAGCGCAAACGCAGCCCGGAGGGCAAAGGGGACGGGCGGCCAGCGTTTATTCAGTCAGTCGCGTGCCTATCGAGTCCCGCCAGCGAGTCTGCTCCGGGGCTCGGGGCCCCCCCCGACGCCCCCCCTGCCCCTCGGACACCTCGGCAGTCGGTCCCAGAGCCACGTTGTCGGTCCGTCGGGGCACGGTCGGTTGGCTGGCTCCTGGAGCAATGGACTGCTGGGCAGCGGTGAAGGCTGCCAAAAACGAGGAGCAGGACACTAGAAGAGAGAAGAAAAGCAGCAGCTGGCTGGACAGCGGGGGTGTAGCGAGAAAGCACGAGGCGGGGAACGGGACAGCAAGAGAAAGATAGAAAAGACAGGGACAAGAAAAAGGATAGAGGTACAGCAAGGCAGGGGAGGAAGGGTGCAGGACAGAGATGGAGAAAGAAGGAGCAGGAACAGAGGAAGAGGCAGAAAGAGGGAGTGGAAGCAGGACAAAGGAAAATAAGGACAGGGAGCAGGCTGGACATAAAAAAAGCTGGGATGGACAGCATAACAGAGAAGGATTAAAAAAGAACGGGCAGGGAGCGGGACAGAGGGATACAGTGAGAAATGATGGCACAGGCAGCAGGACAGAGCAACAGAGAATAAAAAAAGAGGGAGCGTGAGAGAAACGGGGGGGAGAAGGACAGAAGGACAAAGCAACAGAGCAAAAGAGGGTCAGGGAACAGGACACTGAGACGGAATGAGAAAAAGAGGGGCAGCAAGCAGGACAGAGCGGTAGAGACACAAGAAGGACAGAGAGATAGAGACAAAGAGGGAGACGAGGGGGAGGAAGACAGTATGGATGGGGGGAGACAGATGGGGCAGGGAGGGATGGAGAAAGAGGGATGGGGAGCAGGACAGAGGGTTATAAACAGAAAAGTAAGACAAGGACTGAGGAGCAGACAGAAAGGTACAGGGAAACTCACTGCAGCTACCTCTCAGCGCTGGCCGGAGAATTTTACAGTTCAGTCAGTGCTCTCTTTTTCTCGCCCATCTGCTTCTGTAGCTCCATTCACTTGACTGCCACCCACCTAAGGAGAATCTTGGTGTCTTACAGCTTTTAAAATATAAAGCTTCATAGATACATGGTGCAACACACACAAATACATGGGTTTATCATAGTTTTGGTTATACATATAGCCTCAGCTTATATTTTGGTGATCTAGTCTGCTGAAGACTACTAATAGGAATCCTTCCTCACCCAGAGAGATGGCATTTCTCATCTGCAGATAGAGACAGGTTCCAATTCAATCAACTTCATTTCATTCTTCAGCTGGTTTACCTTTTTCTGGTCTCTCCAACTTCAGCCACGACAGCTACTCTAAAAAGCAAGTGACAGACTTTTCGCTTTTCACAAACACTTACATTATAACAAGGCAAATCGGAGACAACTGAGGCAACCAAAGCCAGATGCCATCAATGACATCCACAGGGGAAGAATGGGTAAGTCGTGTCTCACGTTGCTCCTGGGCACCGCACATGCGCCCGAGCTGACAGCATGAGGTAGGTGCCGGAGCCCGCTCCCGGGAACTGCACGTGCCCAAAGGCTGAGCTGCAGCACCAAACCTTGGTAGCAACCTTGGCAGCAGTGCTACACCTCCCAGCACGCCCCGTGGGCCCACATGGCTCTCTGGCAGCCCCGTGCAGAAAGAATACAACTCCCAACATGCCAGGTGGACCAGCATGGCTGACTGGAAGCATTTCCACCCCCTTGCCAGTCCGGTGTCCACCATCTCTCCTGGTTCGCAAAGTCTGCTCCTGAAAGTGGCGCCTGTAGTTTCTTGATAGCTCATCAATTAGTGTAACAGGCGAGGTTTGTTTCTTGTCGTTGTCTCCATGTTCCCTCAGGTCTGTGTCTCTGTATACTTTGGTTCTGTCTTCCTGCTTTTTCCCTTAGTTTCCCAGCTGACAAGGTCCCTGATCAGATAAGCTTGGTGGAATAAACGTTCTCACCCTCTCACATGCCTTCATCAATTAGTGTGACTGTGGTGGGTTGACCCTGGCTGGGTGCCAGGTGCTCACCAAAGCCGCTCTATCACTCCCCTTCCTCAGCTGGACAGGGGGGAGAAAATATAACAAAAGGCTCGTGGGTCAAGATAAGGACAGTTTAATAAAGTGAAAGCAAAGGTCACGCACGAAAGCAAAGAAAAACAAATGATGTTATTCTCTACTTCCCATCAGCAGGCGATGTCTAGCCACTTCCTGGGAAGCAGGGCTTCAGTACGCGTAGTGGTTGCTCTGGAAGACAAAAATGCCCCCCTTCCGTCTCCCTTTACTTAGCTTTTATATCTGAGCTGACATCATATGGTATGGAATATCTGTTTGGTTAGTTTAGGTCAGCTATCCTGGTTATGTCCGCTCCCAAGATCTTGCCCTGCCCCAGCCTGCCATTGAGGGGGGCGCAAAAATGTTGGAGAGACAGCCTTGATGCTGTGCCAGCATTGCTCAGCAGTAGCCAAAACACTGGTGTGTTATCAACACCTTTATAGCTACTGATGCAGAGCACAGTGCTACGAGGGCTGCTATGGGGAGAATTAACTCCATCTCAGCCAGACCCAATACAGTGACTGACTGGGTTTGGTGGTCAGGTTGGTGTTCTTGTATGTTCTTGTCTATGGCTTTTTCCTTTTCTTATTACCCCCCTTTGTTTTGCATTGAGAAGGGTCCTTGACCAGATATCCTTAAAGGAGCAAATACTCCCCTTCCACATACCCTTACCAACAGCAGCTTCATTTCAACAAGGTTAGAATATCCCTAAGAGCCTGACATATCAGCTAGGCCTCCTCCAAAGCTGAAGCTGTCGGCAAAGTGGCAGTTTGAAAGTTCATCCTGCTCATGGTGATTGATGGGGATGTGAATGTGAATGTGACTGCCCATACCAAGGCACAGGCCTGCAAGAGAGCCCATGGCAGACCTTTGGCAAATCCTTGCTAGTACGACTGTGCAGCTGGCTGAGGTAAAGAATTTAGCTGGGGGAAGGGAGCATCAGGCCACAGCTGCTTTCAAGGCAAGCAAAGAAATAGGCACTGGAGGAGGGAAACCCAAGAGGCTTCTCTGAACTGAGAGAACAGCTTGGGTTAAGCCTCGAGCAAGGACATCCCTGCAGAGGAAACATCTTGATGAAGGATGAAGTGATTGTGGGGAGATCTGGGCTGTGGAGTCAGCAGTGCCAGCACCCAGTGGGTTTGGGGGATCATCTGTGGTGGGTGAACAACTAAATCATATCTAAAGAGAGGGCCTAGAGCCATCAGCTGCTGAGATCCTACATTCCTTAGTGAGACTCTGCACAGGACGGGTAGACATTTGGGATGTTGGTAGGCAGGGAGAAATCTTTGCCAGTGGTGGGAGCCTGAGCAAAGTGGTGGTTGCTGAACAAACCTCCCCCCATCACTACTGTCAGTAGGACAGAAGTGGCCACAGGGGGAGACACCTGCTGCAGACACCAGGCATCCCTGCACAGCAGGGTGCGCCATCCTGCACAGAGGCACACATGGGGGCACCTGGATCTTTATTGTGGCTCTTAGGGAAGATGTCATCAATGGGGTGAAAATGGAGAGGGAAGTCAGGGAAAGAAAGATGCCCATTGTGAGACAGATCTGTTTTCCCTCAGGCCCTCGAGGTTCAGCTTGGCCAACGAATGGGCGGAGGAGAACCCTGCAGGCTTATGCCCAGCTGCTGGGCACTCGCAAGGACTGACTTGAGTCCATGATGAGGGTGGGCTCCTGGAACCACCACGTCTTCCCTCCCTGTCTGCTTTAGTCCTGGCAGGGATCTCTGCCCAGTGCTATGCTCTGGGGTTTTGGTCTGCTGCAGTTATAGGGCTGCACTTCTGTCTGTCCCACTCCTCAGCCATGGCTCAAGGGCCAGCACAGCAATGAGAGGGTGAGTGGCCTTTGGGGCCACCTGTGACCTTTTTTGTCTTACTCTTGTTCCCACAGGGAGAAAATGCTTGTGAGTAGTTTGACTCCCAGGTGGGATTGGTGGGCCCTCTGGCTTACAACTCACTGGTTGTGTTGCTGTTGGCTGGGATCCTGCCTCAGCCACCTTCTCTGAATACAGAGTAAGGAGAGAGGGCACTTCCCAGCCTTGTTCTGATAGCATATGTCCATACATTTCGTATGGTTTGTTCAAACTTTTATGGTTTTAATATTTTGTACCTTCTATGAAAACTGGTTTGCTGCTAGGTGACTGTGCAAGTGAGATTTGATAAATGATCATATTTTAACATTATGGTTGAAACAATAAACAAAGGGTAACCGGGGAGATAATTACAAAGTCTAGTCAAGTGATTAACTAGTAATTATTCATAAGTTTTGCAGTTCTTTGCTCTTATGACTAGATGCTCCTGTACGCTGGATGAGAACAATGTTGAAACTGACCACATGTGACTGAAACTGCGTTAAGCTTCAAGATCAAAGAACAAGGACAAGAATAAAGACTTCAAGGGCAGCCAGCAAGAACTTCAAATGGGTTGGTGGTCACAAAAGCAGCCCTTTGCCTCAAATGGATCCTTCATTGCGCATGATCGGATGTAGGCAGTACTAAGATAATCAGTTGCAATTATTTTTATGTATATGTATACTAATCTGATTAATATGCAATTAGTTATTCTATATAACCTGTTTGTGCTAAAGCTGTGGTATGCACACTAGGTGGAATTATCCCCCATGCATCCAGTGCTGCAATGAAGGATGCCTGCTTTCTAAAACTCCAAAACGAGTCTTAGAGAGTTTCTTTGACCAGCTTTTCGGTATCAAGTGGAAACCCTTCTTGGGAACAAAGGTGAGTTTGGCCATCACAGTGCTCTTTTCCTTGCCCCCTGGGTAGGGTGAGATCCAGGGCTACAGCAACTTAAAAAGATTGCATAGCTTCTGCCTTGACTGATTAAAGTTGGTGTTTCTTTTCTGTGAATTGCCCTGTTGGGAACAGGAATGGACACACTTCTGCTGTGTGGGACATGGGGGACAGCCTAGGTAGAAAAGATGTCTTATATTGCACTCACATGCTGTTAAACCACCCCACCTTTCCCATCTGGAAGTCAACGGGAGCCAAAGTCCTCTTGGGCACAGGATAAAACATTCCCTCAGACACTGCCAGTTTGCTCCTTGGTATTTCTTGCATGTAGACACACCACGCTGAGCCAAATTAAGCTAGTAACACATAAAAGGCTGAAGCAGAGAGGCAAAAGTTTGGAAGGAAGCAGCTTGGATAATGCTGGTTTCACTGCAGAAGCTTCACATAATTTGCTGGAAAGAGGCCTACTTTGCCCCGGCACTGCCCCCGCCACCAGCCTTCATCGACCATCTCAATGTGCGTGATTGTGTCGTCAGGATCAAAAGAAATCTCATCATCTCCATCTGCAAAAATTGTTCAGAAAAGATAGTCACAATGCAAAGATAACCCCAGAGAGAGCTGGTTTTACATCCCTCCTCCCACCCCCCCCAGGAGGAGAATATAGAACAAGCATTCTGATAACCCTCCCCTCAGAGTTCATCTCATCCAACCCCCATCAAACAACACAGATAAAGCAGAGAAAGAGCAAGACTTCACAGATGAAATATGAAGCTTCTCTGTTCCCAAGTCAGGTCTCATTCTGCTTTCCAAGAGGAAGACATTTAAACCACCAAGTCGAAACCTTTTCACCACCGCTGATGATATAAGCCACCATCTCCCTGTCACACCGCCCCAGACAGCTCCCAGTGCCTCTCCCTGCAGCCTGGATGGCAGACCCACCTCCTTGGTAATCATAGAGAGCCACTGCACAGGTCCCAGGGCTCTCCACCTCATAAACATTGCCCGGTTCCCCTGCAGAAGACAGGACAAGCAGATGAGAAAGAGGCTGAAAGCAGTCATATAGATCTGGTCAGTGCCACCCTCCACCCAGCTGTCAGCTTTGGGGTGAATCACATCCAAACCCTATCAACAGGGAGAGGTGTACCATGGCTCAAAGCAAGGCATGACTTCTCTCCCATTCTGCAAAGAGAGAGGTGGGGTCCTGATTCTTCATACTCCTCTCCCAACATAACTCCAGCCTCTCCACTTACCATCTCCAGTACCAGTGAAGCTGTGACAGAAACATCAACAGCAGCCCATGCAGTTTGCTTATGTGCTTGGAGGAAGACTACCCAGCACTCCTCACACCCAGGGGACACCACCAGATCAGGTCTTGTGAGCACCAGCTGTTTGAGCAACAGGCTGAATTAAGAGGGCACCCCCAGGCCACAGTGCAGCACTGGCAGTTGCTTGCCCAGAAGCAGTGCACCAAGAACATCAGTCCAGGTCCAGCTTCCTCAGAGCCCAGGGCAGCCCTCTGGTCCTCCTGCCTCAGTCCTGCTCCAGCAGAATACTTGCTGCCTGGCCCAGCATCCCATGCAGCTGATCTCGCACCTTAGAGCCAGGCAAGGGAGTGGGAGACAACCAAGTCTCTGTCATCATGGGCTGCTACTGTGAACACAGTAGCCTTTAGGATACAAATTCGCTCTGGAGTCGGTCCCCATACATCCAGTGAGGTGAGTGGACAGATACGAGCTCCCCAAGACATGGGCTTTTCCAACAGTACTCACCCAGGTGGGGCTGGCTCTGGCTGGGCTCTTCAGGAAGGATCTCCTCATAGTCCTCACCTCCATCTCCTCCATGGTCATAGTTGGTATCCAGCTTTCCCAAGGGTGCTGGCAGCTCCTCATAGTCAGCACCTCCATTGGTACTGTCACAGTAATCAGAGGGCTCTGGCAGCTCCTCATAGTCTCCACCAACATCCAAACTTTCACTGTAGGTGGGCTGATCCTGGCTGGGGATCTTGCCCAGCTCTTCACCCAGATCTGCCGGCCTCGGTGGCAAAGTGGGTGGCGTTTCCTCATCCTCCCTTTTTGCTTCCTGCCATGAAGTGAGAAAGTGACAGGAAAGTCACTTGCAAAGCATCCACTGCAGGGAGCATTCCCATGACTGCACAGCACCCAACACAAGGGAGCCCCCTCCACTGCAGGGTGCCTTTAGTGCTACCATGACACAAATGGAGCATCATCCTCTGCACAATGGGGAAACAGCTTAGCCATTAGGTCTGTGCTGAACTGGTATCTGGGACTGCTGTGAAGACCCTCGTGGCTCATGTATTTGAACCTCTCTCACGTACTTAGCTACAGCTCACTGTACTGCCACTGAATTGACCCACTCCAAGAGCCCATCTCATGGTGTAAGGTGCTGTGCAGCGCACCACTGGTCCCATCATTGCTGGAAAAAAGTCATCAGATCCCCTCAATCCCTTTGAATGTGATCCAGAGCAATGTCCATTCCCATTCCCAACAGAGCAACTCAGAAAATTTTCTTTCAGCTGAAATCTGTGCCAGCTCACAGAGCAACTCTGTTTTCCTCCAGCTGAAATCTGTTCCAGCTCCCATAAACCTGCCCTAGGGACTGGACACTACCAGGCCTGTAATGACTACAGGCTCTGCAGAAAGTAGCCTCAAAGAGGGAACGTTTCAGGGAGTGCTTTATTGGTGAAACGTTATCTGCACATTGAATGCAGAAACAGCACAATGTAGAAGGATGTCTTGTAAACATGAGGGTTTGGGTGCAATCTCCCATTTGGAAAACCCTGAATGCAGACTGCTGGGATGGCGATACTGGGGAGCTGTGATTGCACTGGCTGTAGAGGCAAGAAGGAGCCTAGGCCAAACCACAGGGGGCCATGGCTGGGTGCAGGCACGTCCTGATCAGTGTGCTGAAAGGGAAAATCCAGTGACAGCTGTGAAGTTCAATGGCAATCCCTGGTAGTTGCAGGGAAGCAGTTTAGGCAAGATGTTACTGTAAAGAGATCAGGTAGAAGGACACGGAGCTGCATGGCCCTGAGGGAAAGTCTACTTCGCAAGCCTTGGAGGACATGGCAAGATGGCCATGGCTCACCTTCCGCCGAGCCGCCTGGCACTCCCGAGCCTGCCGCCTCACCCGGTCCTCCTCTGCCTGCCTTCTGCTCTCCTCCTCTGCTGACTTAGCCATGTTTTCAAATTGTGACCGCAGGCTGCTGGTGCCACTGGAAGCTCCTGTGGAGAAGAGAGCTGATCAAGCCTGCCCAGTGGCTCCCTTCTACCACCCCAAGCATCCAGGAGAAACCCAGACCTCTGCCTCTCCCAGAGGAACCTGCAGTTCAGCCACCTTCTCCTACCCCTCAACACAGGTTAAATCCACATCCCACCACAGCACATGCCTGCCAGTGTGCTGCCACAGAGGGACCACGTGTCCTACAGCTTCCCACCAAGCCCAGCGCTGGTACTCAGTTCTATCTCACCTGCCTCCAGTGGTCTCGTTTTTTCATACGAGGAGGTGGGAGCTGCCATCTCATCAAAGCCAGCAGCACTCTGCAAGAGAAAGTCAATGAAGTGTCCAGCTTGTTAGGCAAGGCCAGTGCTGAGATCCCCTGCTGGGTTTGGCTACTGGTGACTGCAGGCTTTGTTCCCAGTTTTGTCTGTCCTCATCTGTACAACTGCCACAGCCCTGTGGAGGCTGCTGGCTGCAGCCCTGTTCTCCTGATGCCTCCCTGCGCTGTGGGAGTGCCTGCTGCCCTCCAGCCAAAGGCAAGGGCTGCTGCTGTTAGAGGAGTGGTGCTCCAAGGGCTGAAAAGGCTACATGGAGCCAAGCGGAGGAGGCTGCACAGCGGCAAGGCAACTTCTGCATGGGACAGCAAGGCTGGGCATTCAAGGCAGAAGTGCTCACTGGTAACACAGCAAATAGCTGAGTGGATGCCCGGCTGTCTATCACTTCCTGAGGTGCAGGGGCCCGATACATCCGTCCCCTGCACTCCCAGTGGTATGAGGCATGGAAGCATTTCGCTATTGGATGCACAGCTGCAGCTGCCTAACCACTAACAACGTGTGTCCCTTCAGCAGGTTGTTGCCTGCAGTATGTGTATACAGTAGCCTAGACTAGAAAGCATCAAAGTGAAAACGTGTGAACATGTGAGATACCGCTAGCTTTATGAAGTGTGAAGAGATGGCTGAACTGGTAATAGTATCGATGGGATGTTTGCAGCAGAAAGAAAGTGAGATAGAGTGGGTTCATCTACTTTCATGAGAAAACTATTTCATATCAAGAGGAAACTGCAGGTAGGATCCAGGTTTCAGACTAATACAGCTACTTTTAGGGTTCTACCTGCAGGTGTCACCAATGGGCTGGGTGCCTGAGCTCCTACTACAGTCAGCGGAGCCCAGAGAGCAGCTCTGCTCTCCTTAAAGAAAACACAGCTGAGCAGGCAAACAGCACTACAGGCTCAGAACCAGGTCTACACAGACCACAGCAGAGACTTGGACATGTTGTTTATACGACAGCATTTAAATTTAGGAGTCTTAGTGTGAGAGCTGAATCCTACACTTCGTATTCAAAACTTTATCGAAGGGGAGTTAAAATTGCCTGGTGGTATATTGCGCTCTACTCAGCAGCAATGAATTCAGCACTACTCCAGTGTCTAAAAACCAGGCAATCAAGAACTTAGGTACTTGCCCAAATATCCTTATTTTTACCATCTTTGATTATGCTCCAATATTCTCAAAATGCACAAATTCATGTTCCACTTTGAGCTAATAAGAACTGCTTATCCCCTCTCTGCACACTGCTCCTCCAATGACCCACAGCCCTGACTTTTGTACAGCTGCTCATCTGATTTTGCATGCTTTTTCTGCCACATACATGATAGCTTGCCTTTTGACCATGCACCTCCATTTGCTGTTGTTAAATTCATAGACCATGCTAATCTCTTCCATGGGCAGAATGCCATTCCCACTCTGCTACTGGCCCAGCCTACACGTGCAGCATAGAAAGGAACATGCTTCGTGGTTACAGGTATGTGTTTATGTCCTTCCTTGGCTCAGGGCCCTGCAGAAAGGTCCTTATCTGCTTCCTCCAGCTTCAGAGTATGGCGATGTTGGTACTGTACGAGGCACAACACTGTGCCCCTAGCACTGTGCCCAACAGCAGAAAAAGTGTGCCTCAGGGAAGGCACCCTCGCTTCCTCCTCCAAATGCCGCAAAGCCCCACCACCATCCAGGATTCTCATCTTTTAGGTTTTCCCCATCCATGCAGACCATCATCCACTGGCAAGATCCCCTTTCCTGATCAAGCTTGCAGGGTAGCCTGCCAAAGCACAATGTTGATTCAAGTGTCTGAGACACTCTGCATTTTGACTGTATATGAGCCCTTGCCTGGTTTCAGCCCACACAGAAAACTTGAACCAGCGAACTGGATGACCTCTTCTCATGCAAGGTTGATCCCTGCCAATCCCATCCCTGCTGGGTTTTGTTAAGGTTTGCAGGCAGATGACTAGGCTCTGGCCTGAGATTTAGCTAAGTGAACAGACCATAAGAAACTCCTGGACAAGACAGAAAAACCTGCAGAAGGTTAACAAACAAGGTTACAGACAGTGCCATGACGAATGGGCCGATTTCACCAGTAGTTAAGGCGGAATGATATGGGGCCAGTCACTCATACACAAAGCCATACCAGCTGGTGAGTAGCATAAAAGGACAAGGAGCCAGCTACCAGAGAGGCCATAGATCTGCATCAGATACTGGAGAGACCAGGGAGGTCTTCAAGTGGGCTACTTGAGGGACCAAAGATTTAAGCCAGCTTCTGGGAAGCCTTGTTTGTGTGTGGGTGTGACAGCTAACAAACCTTATCCCTTTAGTAAGAACAGCTAGAGGAATGGCAGCCACAGTGATACCACCTTCCTGCTGGAGGCAGTCCAAGGCAACAACCACTCTGTATGCATACTGCTTTCTGCACTATTATCACCTACCAGTCAGTGCCAGGGACCTCACACCAGATGGGCCTTCAGTCTGATCCAGCACCTCTCCTGTCTAAGAGACAGTTCCTGCATGGTGCAATAGCCTGTGGCCTCTCAGACTTCTCACAAGGCTGCACTCTCACAAAATTTCATCTCCAAGGAGCTATCACTGCTCGTCCTAACGGTACTGGTACACACAGGGCCTGTAGGAGTGATGGCAAGCAGCCAGACAGAACACTCCCAGTATCTCAAATGGTACTAGATATCCAGGAGGGCACAGTGTGATGTCCTTAGCAAGCTTTTCACTAGCTCTGCTATTAAATTCTGCCCTAAAAGAAAGCAGGTGTATGACTGTTCAGTCCAAGAGTGGAATGATTCAAAAGCAGCTGAGAACGGAAAAAACTTTTTCTTCCTTGCATTATGGTCACCCCAGGCTGCATTCCTCTGCACCCTCTGGTATTTACACTGGGCCAGTTCCCTCACCCTTGGAATAGTTATGCACTGAGCAGTGGGACCTCATCTCCATCTGGGAAGTCTCTTCTCTTGCAGCAGTGCAGAGCAGTGATTAGCAAGAAGCAATTGCAGGCTGCAGCATGCAGTCTCACCTTATCTACTCTGTCCTTCTGGACTCCGTAACGGCCTCCAAACCCCTTGGCATAGTCTGTATGGAAAAAAAATGAAGCTATTTTATGATGTTTTATATTCTGCGTGCACCTCCGACTTCAGTATGCTATGACCAGCAAAATGAGTTTGCTTTGTCTGCCTCTTATCACATATGGAACTAAATAGAGAAAAATACATGCAGAATGCTCTGGACAGTAGCTTTTAAGACTAATCCTTTATTCCTTTCAGCGAAGTGCACAGGTGTTCAGTGCTATATGCTGGCAAATCTGCTTCCAAGGCACTGGGGTGAGAAGCCAGTCATGCTATTTGAGTGCAATGTGGCCTTGTTCACTGAAGTAAAACATACAGTAGTCAAGCCATTCCTGGAATCTGCTTTGCCTCATCCCCATGTGCTCACCTTTTGAATGAGCTTATGATCAGGAATGTACCTCACAGAGAAAGCACAGTATAATCTGGGAAGCCTGATTCAGGGACTTGCAGTCAATGTACCCCACTGATCCAAGCATGCACCTACTCTGGCAGAGTTTACCCTTGCGCTTTGGGGGTTCACAATGTCCCAGCTGCTCCACAACATGCTATACACATTCAATTTTCAGCAGCTGGATCTCTGTCAAGTATGAACCACTAGCTCTAGGTCCATGTGTGCTCTATGGAAATTGTGCTGCCATGCCTGGCAGCATTGCTGTACCTGTTTGGGATGCATGGGGTTGCATTTCCTCCTGATGGTCCCAGCCAAGGGCACTCTTGTCTTGACGATCCCTCTGCACTCCAAACTTCCCACCAAAGCCCACAGAATAGTCTTCAGCCACAGGGATCCAGATCATGGCATGGAAGAGAACAGGCAAGGGAGGGAAAGAGAAAAGTGGCAGTGCCATGAGCTCAGGTTGTCCTCACAGGGGCAACAGATTTCCCTTCCCAGGACTTGGAGAAAGACATGGAGCAAGGCCAGATTTCCCCACTGGTGGCAGCAGCAATAGCCCTCCCTCCTCCCTGGGACAGTCCACCTGCTATCAGCACCTGCCTGGGCTTCCCCTGTACCCTTCCTTTGGTGCCATGCGCCCAGGAGATCCCTATGCCCATAGAAATCTGCTGCTCCTCTTCATTTAGCCTGAACTTTCTCCAGCAGTCATGCATCGTGCAATGGCTTTCCTCACCTGACCCATTCCCTTGCTGCAAGCAGTGGGCACCCAACAGCTCCCCATAGCTTTTCCACCATTCATGCAGCAGGTTGCAAAAACCCAAGCACAGTACCCCCAGTGGGTATAGTCCCAAGCTCCAGTCCTGACACTGCCTGCTGCATTGCCCCCGCCAGCTCACCTTTCTGAGAGTCGTGCTTCTCTGCCTGGCTCTTGTAGTCAAATCCCACTGCCGCTTTGTCCACCTTATCCTTCTCCACACCATAACGGCCACCAAAGCCCTTGGAGTAATCTGAGATGATGTATGGAATGAAATGCTGCCCTGAGCATGGGGCTGGTGAGGGGAGGGGGTAAAGATGGGGAGCAGCACTGGGGAGGAGCACCAGGGAGGAGGAAGAGCAGCAGCAACAATCGAAAACACTAGAAAAAGCAAGGGGTTTGGAGGGGATAGAATGGATGGCAGGGAGCACCATGAGGGCCACTGAGGATGAGGGCCCATGGGAATGGGTGCACATGGCAAGCATGGGTCATGGCAACAAGAGAACCTGAAGGCCATGGGCTGCAGGAGACACAGCAGGCTGAGAGGGCAAGTGACTTGGGTTTGCATGGCAAGGTTTTGGTAGCCGGGGGGGCAACAGAGGTGGCTTCTGTGAGAAGCTGCTAGAAGCTTCCCCTATGTCCGACAGAGCCAATGCCAGCCAGCTCCAAGACAGACCCACCGCTGGCCAAGGCTGAGCCCATCAGTGAAAGTGGTAGCGCCTCTGGGATAATGTATTGAAGAAGGGAAAAAAAATGTTGCCGGGGCACAAAAACTGCAGCTGCAGAGAGAAGTGAGAACATGTGAGAGAAACAACCCTGCAGACCCCAAGGTCAGCAAAGAAGGAGGGCGAGGAGGTGCTCCAGGCGCTGGAGCAGGGATTCCCCTGCAGCCCCTGGTGAAGACCATGGTGAGGCAGGCTGTCCCCCTGCAGCCCATGGAGGTCCACGGTGGAGGAGATCTCCACCTGCAGCCCGGGGAGGACCCCACACCAGAGCAGGTGGATGCCTGAAGGAGGCTGTGACCCCACGGGAAGCCCACGCTGGAGCAGGCTCCTGGCAGGACCTGCAGATCTGTGGAGAAAGGAGTCCATGGAGCAGGTTTGCTGGCAGGACTTGTGACCCTGTGGGGGACCCATGCTGGAGCAGTCTGTGCCTGAAGGACTGCAGCCTGTGGAAGGGACCCATGCTGGAGCAGTTCATGAAGAACTGCAGCCCATGGGAAGGACTCACGTTGGAGAAGTTAATGCAGGACTGTCTCCTGTGGGAGGGACCCCATGGTGGAGCAGGGGAAGAGTGTGAGGAGTCCTGCCCCCTGAAGAGGAAGGATCAGCAGAGACAACATGTGATGAACTGACCACAACCTCTGTTCCCTGTCCCCCTGCACTGCTGGGTGCAATAGGTAGAGAATTCAGGAGTGAAGCTGTGTGTGGGAAGAAGGGAGGGGTGGGGGGAAGCTGTTTTAAGATTTGGTTTTATTTCTCATTACCCTGCTCTGGTTTGATTGGCAATAAATTAATTTTCCTCAAGTTGAGCCTGTTTTGCCCGTGACGGTAATTGCTGAGTGATCTCTCCCTGTCCTTATCTTGACCCATGATCCTTTTGTTATATTTTCTCTCCCCTGTCTAGCTGAGAGGGGAAGTGATAGAGCAGCTGCGTGGTGCTTAGTCGCTGGCTGGGGTTAAACCATGACAGCAAGGAAGAAAAGTGACATGCCAAGGGCAGCTGGGCAGGCAGTGTGAGCCCAGCCACCCAAGGATGCAAAGCCAAGGCAAGACTTGGGCACCAACAGCCTGGGCATCCACCCACTCACACATCTCCAGAGCAAGGCTTTCAACCTGTGGTCTGCCAGTCTCTGAAAAGGTCTCTAAGTATATTGAGCCGTTGAAAGTACAGAAGAAATGGCAAACTTTTGTTGTACAGCTTACATTTGCTGTAACAGAATCTCAAGTTCTACAAGGAAGCCGCTGACTCCTGGTGCTGCAAAGGCTGAAACCCACATTTCTAGAGACCTGCCCCAGCTCTCCCCCCCAGCTTGTGTCTGGCACACTCGATCATTAATGTGATAGAGGCACAGCACATCTTCCTTATGCCTCCCTTTTTTCCATCTTCTAAACTAGTACTGTATTAACCACTTCAACTGTGTTCAGTTATTCTCTAAGGACTACCTTGCTATTATTGGCTGATGTCCTAAGAAATTTCAGCCTCTATCCTAGCTGCTGGCCGTAGAGAGACACTTTCCTTTCAAGAACCTGGTCTGCCAGCTCTGCCAGCTCCAAATCCTACCCTTCAGAAGGAGTAAATCACAGTTACCTCTCTTTGTTCCCTGACCCTATTCTTACGGGTCTGCATTTCACAGGAATGAGGTGGGGCTTCTCCAGCAACTTCAGCCTTATCAATCCATGAAGATTGTGATCTAGAGAAATATGCATGAAAACATTTTGTATTGAAGAATGGCTCTCTGTTTCATAGAAGCTCAGTCACTTAAGAATGAGTCTGTAAGTCCTAGAAGTTTCTTAAACTTATCTTGATTAAACTATTATTTACCCATTAGGCCATTATGAAATGGAACTTTTAGGATGCTGTTTTCAGCAATTATAGATTTTATGACTGTTACCTTGATGCTGGAGACTCCACTATGGACACATTTTTATGAAAAACAATCCAAACACCTTACCCTATTTCTAATATTTTCATTTTGTCCTGAGAGATTTCTGTGGTTTTACCCAGCCTGATGAATTTCTATGGCTATGATCTAGTATATAATCTCTTATACAGGAATATGTTAATGTAGCACAACTGCATGTGATTCATTAATTTAAGGCCAACCACGAATGCCTCAAAACATCTTCCTTCTTTTATAGTTTCCTCTGAAATGAACACGATTCAGTTCTTTTCTTGGTAATGCAGTATTCCTCACATTTATCTGAAACAGTAACAGACCTTGCCCTCTCATCTTCTCTTGGTTGCAAAATATTTAAAATACCTTTAGTTTCAGTTCTTGCAATGTTCTTAATGAATATTGCTGCTTGTATGTACGTGTCAAAGTTTGGTTGAATCATCTCCAGAATTCTGCAAAAGTTTGGGTGCTGTATAAGCTTTTGTTTCCATATCCATTGTTGTACCTTCTGTTCTATGCTGCTTTTTCAGAAATCACTTCTTATGTCCTACAGTGCTTGGGTTCCCTCTGGAGCAGTTGCTCAGAAGGACTTTTAGAGGATATACATGGGGGTGTGTGTGGGGGGGGTGTCTTCTCTGTTCAGCCATGACGTGGTTTCCGCCAAAGCAAAACACAGAGACAAGAGGAATGCACAACAGAAGGGTGGTGATAGGACAGCAGAGAATGGGGCCGTAAGGGTGACTGACTGGGAACAGGAATCTGAAAAAAGTGACAGGAGGGGGATAATAAAGGAGACTGTGCCACAGCAGACAGCACAGGATATTGGGAGCAGAAGAGAAGCTGGGCAAAGTGTCAAGGGGCCATGCGTACACATGGACTTGCCTTTCTGGGACGAGTGTTTCTCCACCTCACCCTTGTATTCAAAGCCCAGTGCTGACTGGAAAAAGAAGGGGAGGAATGTCAGTTGTCCTGAGGGCCAAGCCAGGTCTCACCCACCCTCCCTCCCCCAGGGTCTGGGCTGGGACCCTGCTCCCTGCCTTACGCTGCAACATGCAGGTGCCTGGCCCCTCCTCGGCTGGTAGAGGCCTCCTCAGCCTCTCACACCACCCCTGCTGTCCATGTGGCAGTGTGCCCAGGAATGGGCCCTCAAAAAAGCCCATGCACTCCAGGTAAGAGGGCCACAATCCTGAGGCCACACCCTGTCATGATGCAAGGCAGCTGGGCAGCATCTCACACCAGGATGTGCATGGGAGGGACGGCATCCTGCTGTCCCCATCCAGTCCCGCCAGGGCCAGTCACTGTGCATGGCACAGCTTGGGGGTTTGGAGATGTAAAACACCACAGCCCCCAAAACAAACACAGAACAGTGCAAGCATGCAGAGAGTTAACCTTCACAAGTGCCCTGCAATTTGTCATCAGTCATCGTCCTGCACACAGGAGGTGAGCTGCATGCTTCAGTGGAGACCATGGTGCATGGCATACCTAGACCTGCACCCACCAGCACTTTGAAAACTGCAGCCAAAATCCTAAGATAGCACAGTATTTTACAGGCAGCACTGAGCACAGGCCGCAAGCACATATTTCAGCTGCCCTGTCCAACACACCTTGTCAGCTCGGTCCCGCTGGACTCCGTACTTCCCCCCAAAGCCCTGGGCTGCATCCGTCTGCGAGGAGTGCTTCCCAACATCAGCAATGTACTCGTGGCCCACTGCGCACTGAAAAGAGAGACGGCATGACATGAGCACCTGCGGTCAGACTGGCAGGGTGGACAGAGACATAGGCACCACACAGCTGCTCTGCCCCACGGCTGAGATGCTTGCGGCCGTGAGGTGACAGGTCCAAACTGACTGTGCTGGTGGTGGTGATGCCTTCCGCAGAGCCTTTGCCAGTACCAGCTCTGCTCTGAGACCTGTGATGCAGCTTCAAGGGCAGCTACCCGACATAACCGGCCCCACTGCCAGCTCATCATGCAAACTGTGGGATGCTGAATATCTGCTGCTCCTGAATGCCAGTGGATTGGTAGATACTCACACGAGGAAACTGAGGAGAAAAGGACAGATAGGCATGCACAACTGAAAACCCACAGGCAGCAGGTCTGGCACCTGCTCCCTATATTCTGTGTCTGAGAGTGAGGGTCAGCAGACCTGGCTGGGATCACCCTTTATGCCTACTACAGGCTAGGCCAGGGTCCCGCTGCTCCCTGCTGGAGGCAGTGTGGCCAGGTATTGCACACACTCCTCAGGAGAAGGGCCAGAGGCTGAATGCTTGCAACATCCTGGTAAGACTGGATGAAGGCCGAAGAGTTGCTCAACAAAAACATCCTCACTCTGCTCCGGCAGAAGGGTCTGAGCGTGGCTGCTCCATTTTGGCCTCCTGGAAATGTCTGTTTCTCCCCCTGCCATCCTGGTATCAGGCACACCCACAGTGACCCCATATATTGAATACTACTGCAATCTTACCATCTCACTTCTGAAAAAAAAGAAGTATCAAATGCTGAAAGGTACAGGAAGAAGCGTGATGATGATTATCAGAAAACATAAACCAGGTTTGATGTGAGAACTGAGAATATGAACTAGGGCTTCATCCTGGGGAGATGTGACAGAGGTCTGTAATGGAGAATGTGAGGAGGGAATTATTATTCATTAGTTCTCCAAGCACAAGCAGGGAGGCACCTAATTTAATTCTTATGCAGCGGGTTTGAAATAAGCCACAGAAAGTCCTTCTTCAAAGCAAAGGGGAGTGTTGCAAGGAAGTTGCAGAGGCAAGTTATACAAATGGGTTCAAACAGATCCTGGAGACAGATTATGGTCTGGCTAGGTATGTGTGAATCTGTGCAGCCCTGCTAGCTCTCCATTCTCTCCCTCTAGGGTCAGGCCAGGAAACAGGGATGTTCCTTCCTTTATGAGAAAAAGCCTGTTCCACTGAGGCTCAAGGAAGCCCTCTACAACGGTTACCTTATCCATTCGGTCCCGCTCTGTTCCAAATTTGCCCCCATAGCCATAGGAGGCCTTGGGGCCAGTCTCCAGCTCCTTCTTCTTGATGACGTCATGCTCCTCTGACACCTTGGTCCTCAGCTGGTGGATGCTGGTGAGACAGAGAGAGTCAGGGCAAGTCCCCGTGAGATCGCACAGGCCCCCACTCAGGGCTATACCCCGTCCTCAATGGGAGCCCACGCTTTCCTTTTTGTGTGCGCTGCACCAGCCCCACTGTGCAGGGCAGTACTGGGATGTACCGAGGGAGCTGCTGGATAGGGTCAGCTTCGGACAGGGAAGGAGCAGAAAGTCTTTGCCACAGGGACAGCCGCCGTCTGGAGGTACTTGAAAGCTAACCCCTCGCAGCATCACAGGCGGCCGGCGAATGTTGCCTCTGGTGCAACACCCACAGCTCAAGCCCAGAGCCTGCACGCAGCCGGCAGAGCCCCAGCCGGGCAGCCCGCAGCCGCCCGGGGCGGGGGAGGGCAGCGCGGCCCCGAGGCGCTCCTCGCCCGGGGTGAGGTCTCCACTCCCCTGCCGCCCCGCTGCCTGCCGGGGCCGGAGGTGCACCCCACGCGGGGAGCCCCAGCAGAGGGGCCGCGGGGGACGAGCCCGAGGGCAGCCGCCAGGCAGCCCGCGCCGCCCGCAAAGCTCTCTCCCCGCGCCCCACGGCAGGGTGGCCCAGTCCCCGCCCCCATCCCCCCGGGCCGCTCCGGCCCCGCCGCGGCCCCGCTGCGCACCGACCCCCTTCTTTGGCTGGCTTCGGCCGGCGCTGCCGCTTCCCCCTCACGGAACCGGGACCGGGACCGGGACCGGGACCCGGCCGCGGTAACGGCCCGCCCGCAGGTCCCGGTCCCCAGACGCCCGTCGGAGCCGCAGCGCGGCCCGGGCCGCCCGCCCACCGCCCCTCGCGCCCCGCCGGGCCGCACTCACTCGATGTGCTCGGCGCGTCCGGAGCCCTCGACGGTTTTGGCTCCCCAGCGCTGCTCCTTCTCGGAGATGTCGTTCTGCAGAGCGAACCGCAGCCGTCAGCGGTCGGCGGGGCCCGCCCGCCCCCCAGAAACGGGGCTCTGCCCCCCGCCCCGGGCGCCGCGCTCCCGGAGGACGGCGCTCGGTGCAGCTCCGCCGGGCCAGGCCGGGCCCCGAGCGAGCCCGGACGTCCCGGGCAGAGCGAAGAGACGAGGACGGCTCCCGGGCGCGGGCGGGAAGCGGGCGGCGGGCAAGGCCCAGCGGGGACGGCCGGGGCCCGGGCGCCCCATCCCGACCGGCAGCGGCCTGCAGGGCCGGGCGCCCGGGGCCGGCGGGCCCGCGGGGACAGGGCGCGGGGCTGCGGGGAGCCCCGTCCCTCCTCCTCAGGGAGCAGCTAGCGAACAGAAATGCTGCGGAAACCCGTCGTTTGGGAAAAGACTGGAAGAGCGCTGAAGTGAGCGCTTCGCTCAAGGTCTGCTGCTCTGCCTCAGCTTTGTTCCAACAGCACTTGTTTTGTCTTCTTTTTGGAAGGTCTGAAAGTGTATTTGATAAATTGAAGGCTCGATAAACACTTACCTAGTAGAAGGTAAAGCTAAAAATATGTACATACAAAACAGAATTTAAAAAAATAATACAAAGCCTTATTCTGTTGAGGGTTATTTTAAATGCTTCCACAAAGAGAAGAAATGAAGTAAAAACAAGAAAATAATTTTGACAGCCTAGGATTTTCTTTAAGCATTAATAATTTGGAACTTTGAGGAGGGGACTTGCTTTTCTGCCCCAAACTAGAATTTCTTACAGGAAATAACTAGGCAAGAGTGAACCTCAAAAACATAGGACTCTTGCGTAACGGAAGAGGCTGTCCAGCAAGAAATGTATCTTGCAAAGGAAACCAGAATCTCAGCAGAGCTCAGAGAGACCTGTGGCTGTAAAGCATGGCTGCCGCTCCTTGGCACCAGAAGGAGCAGGACTTCTGCTGTGCTATGTGCTCCTAAGAAGTTTAGAAAAAGGGTATGAAGAATGACATGTCAAAGTCTTGAGATAGTAAAGGACTGTCGAGGTTAACCAAATACAGGAGACAAAGCAGTGCAGGAAAGTCTTGTGATGCCAAATCAGTGGGTGATAAAATTATAAATGAAGGTTAGTGTTAATAAGTACAAAAGGAAGGCATATGGAAAAAAAAATACACTGAATTATATCTGCACAACAATGGTTCCAAAATATTTACCATTCAGGAAGAAGTACGAAATATGGAATTATGTGCGATTATGTAGAAGAGTAGCAAATACAGAATTGGCCGAAAAGCCGAAGTGTGAGTGACTTACTAGGAAAGGAATAGAGAATCAAATAGAAAATGAAAATCATGACACTGTGTGAATGCATGGGGTTCCCACACCTCACCTAGAGAACTGGACTGCATAGAAAACAAGACTATTCAGAGGCATGGAGGTGCATCTGCACAGGGTGACCATAAATAGAGTGGGATTCTTCTGTCTGGAAAAAATGAGGGCAATGCTGGAATCCTGTAAATTCCAAACAGTGTGGGAAAGAGAAAATGCAAGTCTTTGCTATTTCTTGTAACGTAAGTTGTGGGGAGGACTCGGTGAAGTTACCAGGGAGCAGGTTTAAAAGAAACTGAATATTCTATACTCCTTAAGTGCTACTACTTGTAGTCAGATGTGGGGTACACTGATGTAGGAAGTTCTGGAGACATAGATATGGGTCAGAAATGGCTTAGACAGATGACCTGGCAGTACCTGTGAGGGGTTGGTGAGACTTGGCTGATCCTGCACAGCCAGCGGTGCTGCATGCCATGCCTCACCCCAAGTCCCGGTTGAGTTGACCAGCATATGCCTAGGGCCAGTGAACCCTTTACAGCACCACCACCAATATTACGGATTACCACACCAGACACTCACCACGAAATCAGGGTCAGTGTCCCAGTCGTCTCCCTGAGCCTCAACCTTCACGGACACGTCATGTCCCACGACTGCTTTCCACATCTGCACAAGGAGGACACGGTATCACCCAGAGCTTGGCATGTGGGTACTGCTGGCTCAGGGCCATGGGCACATCAGACCACAGCAGTCATAAGCATAACTCGGGCTGGAAGGGACCCTTGCAGGCCATCTGCCCTGCTGAACTCTCTGTCCCTCATACAGCACAGGGCACCCCAGAATAGCTGCTCTTGAGCCCCAGCACCTCTTCCAGCAAAACACACAGGGATTTTAAGTGTAAACCACACTTGTCTTCATGCACATAGATTCTACAGTTAAAATGCACACCTTATTTTAATGTAAATTAGTGCTAGCATCCAACTACCAGATTCTGCTTTTCCAACATAGATTAATTTTCTGTGCTGTGGGAGACTGTTCCCTGCTTTAAGCTCCCTTCTGTTAAGCACAGTCACGGCACACCACCAGAGGCTGTGGCTTGCTCTGCCACCATGATACAACACTTATCTACCTGAGGTCGGACTCCTCAATTCTCTTGTCTGTTTTCCAACCTTTTAATCACTGCCTAGTGTGCTAGGGAAGGTTCACAGAAAAGCTGTACGCTGGTCTGACAGTGCTGGTACAGTACACTGTATGGTGTTTAGGTCTGTTATATGGTAAAAACAGGAAATGGAGCTAAAATAATTAAGTGTTCAGGGCTGAAAAGGCTGAAGCTGCGGTAGTAAGGCTTGTACAGGCTGTCCAAGGAGGCCTGGAGGAAGTGATGGGCCCAGGAAGAGGAAGTTAAAGTAATGTGAAATCTAAAACTCCTGCATTTCATTTTCAAGGTGACTGTGAAAAAAGGTGACGAAAAAGCGCCTCCCAAACAACACAGTTTTTACAAAATGAGAGGCAGAAGAAAGATTACATGGCTTGCCTGCCCCCATACAACAGAGCAATCATTCTCAGCAGAGCTCTCATGTCCTACCACCTATTACTGCCTGTGGTGTTGAGGAGCCCCAAATTGTTCTTACTGTTGCCCAAAGCAGCTTTCCACTGGGGCAGAAAGACTGAACAGAATGTGCAGCAAAGACTGGGCTGCTGGGCCATGTTTCACACCACTGCAAACATCACATAAACCTGTGAACAAACCAACAGGAGGGAAGAGAACAGCTTTGCGGTGGATCCTCATTTAACAGCACACTTTTATTATGTGCTTCTCAACAGCACTAATTCCACAGTCCCACAACCATACAGTAGCCTACAAACTCGCCCCAAAAGCCCAGGAGAGTTGCTTTCTGTGCAAGCAAAATGTTTATGCTGAACAAGTAATTAATTGTACAACACAAAAAGCTGTTAAGTGAATAATAACCTTCCAGTTCAGCACAGTGCAGTGTTCAGTTCAGCCTCACGCTGCCCTTACCAATTGTCTAGAGAATCAGCACTCTAAAACCAGGGAGCAAAGACAACAGAAACTAAAAGAGCACAGAAGGGATGAGTCTTTCTTTTGTTAAACAAAAGCCAGATGGTTAGCTAAGGGAGAGGATTTAGGACCAAGGCAGATTTACTGTGAAGATCTGGCTTTAGGCCTTCCCCAGGATGTCTCAGGGGGAAGGAAAAAAAAAAATTGTCTTACTCCGGAACACAGCAGCTCTGTGACATACTCTGCTGTGCTTGTATGCGCTGACGGTAATCTTATGACAAACTCAATATAGCTAACTGCAAATAGAAGCAGGGGAAGCAGGAAGGCACATGTGGAACAACATAGCACAATCTAACAATACCTTTCATCTCCTTTTCCCCTCCCTAATTTATTAGCATCTCTCACTCCAAAGATTTTTAAAGTTTGTGCCTCATTTTTGTTAATGATAAGACAGCAGCAATAACCAGCTATCACAGGGCTGTTCAACAGGGCAGCTGATTTGAGCAGCTAGCTCAAATGCAAGTTGTTCAGGGTTTTAAATACTGCTGTAACTGGTTCTTGACCACCTACTCTCCAAAGCCACCCACCATGCAACTTGGGAACCATGACAAAGCACAGACTGTAATCACACCACAAGGCTCCAGACATCCTCTATAAAGACGAGTATCAGCCAGAGTAGGATCTCAACCCTTTAGTTTGACCCATTTTTTCCCCCTTGAAAACATTCATTACAGCACAAATATGGGCCTACTACACTTAGCACAGTCATGCTAGTTGATTTGGAAACATTGTTCTTTAGAGCCGCAAATAAAAAGCAACAACAATGACCAAAGAACAGATCAAGAAGCAAATGCCCAGCGCTATCAACTCACACAAACTGGGTCAGGAAGGAGTTGTCTGCCCACCAAAACCCGACATTTTGTTGTTGTTGTTTCTCACTTTCCACTCCCAAAACCCACTCAGTTTTCTTACCTTAAAGGGCTCACCAGCTCCTGCTGGCAAACTGGCTGATTTTTGCTCAGGCACCTGTTGCTAGCGGCAGCTTTTGGACTGCTGTGTGTTCTGAGTTCCTGTTTTAACTTCAGCTATCTTCACTTCCTCTGTCCCAGCCCCCAACTCACTGCTCAAGTCCTGAGTCCCAGAACGTGCCCTAGTGCGCTGCAGTTCCCTTGCATGCTGCCAGTGCTCTGGGACACGGACAACGCATGTACCCAGGATACAAATTGCGGACTCTGTGAATAGCGCTTGATGGGGTGCAGTTAAATTTCTTCATGTGCAAAACCGGATTGTGATCTCCATTTTCATCTCTTCCAAAAAAACATTATGTCATAAAAGTAAAAAAAAGTTAAAAGGCTGAAGCCCCTGGGCTTGACAATTACAATGAGATCTGAAGAAGGCAAGCTACTGCTTACAGAAATTGCTATGAAATTTGACTCAGTACTTTACAGCACAATTAGAAATGTTTATAAACACACAGACATACACACACATACACATATATATACATACATATATGAAAACTCTTCCATTAAAAAAAAAAAAAGCAAATAGCTTGAACTAGGAAGATGGAAAGCATGTAGTTAAAGAATCCTAAGCACTTACAGATCAAACTCTTTGCTGCAAGAGTACATTGGTACACTGCTTACTGGTGGGAAGTGCACAATTTTGGAATGAGTAGCGTGACTCACACTAGTTTGACACTAGATAAACATCTCAAACCAAAATAACTTCCTTTCTGAATGAGTCAAGTGAAGCAAGAAAAGCTCCTAGAATAGTCACTTCCATTTGACATAATGACAAGATATATAGGGCTTAGAATAGAATAGAGTAGAATAGTTCAGTTAGAAGGGACCTACAGCGATCATCTAGTCCAACTGCCTGACCACTTCAGGGCTGACCAAAAGTTAAAGCATGTTGTTAAGGGCATTATCCAAATGCCTCTTAAACACTGACAGGCATGGGGCATCGACCACCTCTCCAAGAATCATCTTCCAGTGTGTGACCACCCCCTTGGTAAAGAAATGTTTCCACACTTGTCCCACATGACATCCTCATCTCTAAATTGGAGAGACATGGATTGGATGGGTGGACCACTCGGTGGATAAGGAATTGGCTGGATGGTCACACTCAAAGACTTGCGGTCAAGAGCTCAATGTCCAAGTGGAGGGCAGTGACGAGTGGTGTTCCTCAAGGGTCAGTATTGTGACTGGTGCTGTTTAACAACTTTGTCAGTGACATGGACAGTGGGATTGAGCGCACCCTCAGCAAGTCTGCCAACGACACCAAGTTGTGTGGTGCGGTCGACACACTAGAGGGAAGGGATGCCATCCAGAGGGACTTTGACAGGCTTGAGAGATGGGCCCATGCAAACCTCATGAAATTCAACAAGGCCAAGTGCAAGGTCCTGCACATGGGTTGGGGCAATCCCAAGCACTAATACAGGCCGGGCGATGAGTGGATTGAGAGCAGCCCTGTGGGGAAGGACTTGGGCGTGTTGGTGGATGAAAAACTGAATATGAGCCAGCAATGTGTGCTCACAGCCCAGAAAGCCAACCGTATCCTGGGCTGTATCACAAGAAGAGTGGCCAGCAGGCCGAGGGAGGTGATTCTTCCCCTCTACTCTGCTCTTGTGAGACCCCACCTGGAGTACTGCGTTCAGCTCTGGGGCCCCCAGCATAAGAAGGACATGGACCTGTTGGATGCTGTGAGGGACAGTATCAAAAACCTTATTAAAATCCAGAAAAACTACATCCACCACCTTCCCTTGATCCACTAGGTGGGTGACCTTATCACAGAAGGTTACCAACTTAGTTAAACAGGACTTTCCCTTTGTGAACCCACATTGACTATGCCTAGTGATTGCATTGTTCTTTAAATGTCTTTCAATAGTACCCACTATGATCTTCTCCATAATTTTTCCAGGAACTGAGGTTAGACTAACAGGTCTGTAGTTTCCTGGGTCTTCCCTCACACCCTTTTTGTAAACTGGAATAATACTGGCTAGCTTCCAGTCAGGGGGCACCTCCCCAGATCCCCAAGACCTTTGGTACATGATCGAGAGGGGTCCTGCCATAACATCCGCTAGCTCCTTCAGTACTCTGGGGTGAATCCCATCAGGCCCCATGGGCTTGTGAACATTCAGCTGATATAGCTGGTCCCTTACAATTTCAGTGTCCATAAATGGAAAATCACTGCTCCTGTACTCGTGGTCCTCTGACTCAGGGAACTGGGCAGCCCAATGTCTATCAATATAATTGACTGAGGCAAAAAAGCATTGAGTGCCTCTGCTTTTTCTTCATCCCTATTAGTCACGTGACCATCTTCAACAAGGATCACTCCAATGCTTTCTTTAGACCATCTCTTGCTATTAACGTACTTTAAAAAGCCTTTCTTGTTGTCTGACACAACACTAACCAGTTTCAACTCTGAGATGGTGTTTCACATCTTCTCCCTGCATATGCGAACCACGTCTCTACTATTTCTGCAAAGCCTGTCCTCACTTCCAGAGATTGTACAATTCCTTTTTCCTCTGGAGCTCCACGAGGAGTTCTGTGTTCAGCTAAGCTGGTCTTCTGCCCTGCTTGCTTGACTTTTGACACAGTGGAATTGCCTGCTCCTGTGCTTCTAAAAAGTGCTTAAAAACTGACCAGCACTTGCTGACTCCTAAGCCCTCAAAAGCAGATTCCCTGGGGACACTGCTAAGTAGTTCCCTGAATAGCTTAAAGTTTGCTCTCTTGAAATCCAGGCTAGCAACTCTGCAGACCTCTTTTCTCATTACCTCAAAAATTTTAAACTCAGCCATTTCATGATCACTGCGGGCAAGACGGACACTTACCATCACATCTTCCGTGAGCCCTTCTCTATTGACAAACAAGTCTAGGAGGGCATCTTTCCTAGCTGGCTCACTGAGTACTTGTGACAAGAAGTTATCTTCCACAAACTTCAGGAATTTCCCAGACTTGCTCATCACGGCAATGTAGACTTCCCAGCTGATGTCTGGGAAGTTGAAATCTCCCATAAGGACAAGGGCTACTGATTCAGAGATTTCTCCTAATTGCCTAGAGAATTAGTGCTATCAGTGCTATCCTGGCTGGGCAATAGATAGTAGACACCCAGTATGACATCTGCTTTGTTTTCTATCCTCCTAATCCTCACCCAGAGGCTCTCAACCACGTCATCCCTAACTGTAAGGGCTGTACAGTCAAACCTCTCCCTTACATATAGTGTGACTCCAACACGCCTGCCCTGCCTAGCCCTCCTGAACAGCCTGTAGCCCTCCATCCCAGCACTCCAGTTGTGGAACTCATTCCACCAAGTCTCACTAATACCAATGATAACATAGCTCTGGGAACTGACCAAGGCTTCCAGTTCATCCTGCTTGTTTCTCATACTGCATGCATTGGTGTACAAGTATTTCAGATGTGCTCCTAAGCCCTCAGTGCTCCCTGCAGCAGTGTAGATGCTCCCATAGCATTGCCACCTTCAGGTGATGCCATGCTAACCCTTGGCTTACCTTCAGCTCTCCTGTTGGTATCCCCTTCCCCTCTCTGATTCTAGTTTAAAGCCCTCTCAATGAGTCCCAGCAGTTTACAAGCAAAGATGTGTTTCCCTGCATCAGGACAGGTGGATCCCATCAGGCCCCAGCATACCTTGTGTTTTAAAGACTCTCCCATGGTTATAAAAAATGAAGTTCTGGTGGAGGCATCAGTCCTGGAGCCAAGTATTGATGTCTTGGGCACACCTGTTTCTTCCAATATCTCTCTCCATTGCTGGGAGGATTAAGGAAAACACAACCAACTAATAATGTTCTTGTTACAACATTATTAGTACCCACATGAAAGAGCCGGTGTGGGTAATGGTCTGAAGGCTGTACTAAGCTTGTCAGTCATCTGGTGACATCCCTGATTTGGGCTGTAGGGAGGCAGCAAACTTCCCTGAAAAGAGGGTGTGGTCTGTGAATGGGTGCCTCAGGCGGAGTCAGCTGTGACAGTAATTCACTGTCGTTTCTTCTCAGCACTGATCTTAATGCAGCTCTTGTTGCAAGGGGTCAGTTGATCTGACTTTGGTGAGAGTACTTGCATAGGTTCCTCCTCTTCTATCTCATCACGCGCTTTGTCTACCATACCCAGAGCCTCATACCTATTCTGTAAAGGTAGCTGAGAAGGTAAGGAGGGGTTCCTCTTACAGTTCCATGCAGTAACCTGCTTCCACTCCTCCCTTATCCCTTGTAACGCTGCCTTCCTCCTGACACAGAAATAGATCCTGGACCTGCCTTGGTAGTGGCCATGCTGAATTGGCTTGTGTGTACCAGAGATGGCAGAGTACAGCTCCATTGGTCAATCTCCTTCTCAGACTCTATTGCAGATAGATCAAAAAACTAGGCAAGACACGTACATCAGAGAAGAAACAAAAAGGCGACATGTTTGAAACAGGAAACATCAGCTAAAATGTCACATCTTTCATTAGGTCAAGCCACAAAGCTGTTAGGTCAGACTATGATTATCAGATCAGGAGTTCCTTCTGAGGTTTTATTTTATTTATTTATATATTTAATCTAAGCTGTAATTGTTCCATCTGAAAGTATGAAATATTTACATGTATCTGAACCAGCAGAAGCTTGTCTTATTTCAGCTCAAGAAAACCTGCATCATGGACTTTAAGGAAACATACGTTGTTCATAATTCTTGCTCCCATGAAATACAGTGGAAACATTATCTTCAGTCTTACAATACCCCATTACTAGCTTTTGTTCTAATGGTGGTGGTGGATTGTAGTAGTGAATATGAACAAAGGTACCCATCTTTGGCTACAGAAAGTTGGAAGAGGACAGTATGTTTTAACTAGTCCCATCTAAGTAGCGTGCTTCCAGCTTGCTGTTGCTAACTCCTTTGTCTTTCCTGGGGTTGCACAACACTTAACAGCATGCAGTGTTCAGTCAAATGTGCCTAAATGCGAAGAAAAGTAAACCCAAGTAGATCTAGTTTTATTGGAATTGATTTCACTATTAAAATGCTATTTCCTTCTTATGTCATTGCAGCAAAACCTGGAAAAGGCCGAGAGGCGAGATAGTGGAAAAAGGTCATCTCCATAGGCATTCAAAAAATATGAAGGAACAGCTTCTGCAATCAACATACAAGGACGCGTACACAAAAGTGACCTACAGTCCCATGGTGGTCCTGTAAAAGGTATGATTCAGCAGTACTATGCCCTCAAGAGACCTCTGACATTTACATGACAACATTACACAAATTCCATCTGAAAAATAATCTTTATTATATATACAGAAGCACATGCCCCAGGAAGCTATAGGCAAAGTATTTGGTCACTGAATTTTATATAGTTGAGCAAGTCCACACAGGTAATCAAGGGTACCACACAAATGAATATATAGTGCCAATGTTCTGGACCTGCCAGAGATCCAGTTATTTTAGCTACCATGATGAAATCAATCCATCCTCAAACAGGCTTTGTTCACTGGCTAGAGAATCTTAGTTTACCAGCAATATCAAAAGAACTACTACCTCTTTCCCATGGGAAAAATGTGACTGTTAATACTCTAGCAGAAGGCAGATACAATCCTGGCAAGTACTCTGAACAGAACGACCACTTGGTCTCTGACAGGGAGCTTGACTGGAACTATCTTCTTTGCATTCAGCATTCTCCCTTTGCAAAAGGGCAGTCTCAATTCCAGGACATATTCAGGAGTTCTTTAGAAAATACAGCTTTCCATATATCCTATAAGATCAAGTCCATTTGCATCAGTTTGTTTTAGATTCAAAAAGTCCAATGACCAGCACTAGCTTTCTACAACAGGCTTTTCCTAAAGCAGAGATGCCAGAATGTTTCAGAACTCTAGTCCCTTTCTCAGCATAGGGGGAACAGTTTATTTCTGGAGCTTCTGCCTTTGATTTGGGCCCACATACCATATATGGAACCCTTCAACACAGTCTGCACAGGTTTAATCTTGTGACAAGGGTTCAGTGGACAAGAATGCAGGAGCATGGCTGCTCTCATTTCAAGAGATATGCAAGCACCTTCCATTGTGAGAGGTGCACAAATGCTGTAAACAGCAAGGTTATTATCTTAGAGCTAAGAAGTTTCTTGTTTCCAATTCCTTTCAAATAACTAAATTACTGACATTATTTTACAGGTTTGTCAGGGCAGACATGACTGTTTTTACATGGAGGGCTCAGCAGGTCCAGATATACTAATTTTGGCCTTTCTTCAACAGGAGATACAACTGAGCAGGAAACACGATTTTGAAATTCAATTCATGCTCTTTGAAGTGTCCACAACTTCCTTAGGATATGCATTTCAAACAGCACTGAGCCATGGAGCAAGTCTAAGGAATGGAAGAAAGGGAAGAAGCTTCTCTTTCTTATATCTAGCTACAGGGTTTCCCCAGCCCAATTCACTGATTCAGTCTAAGAGGGGGAAGATCCTGCAGTTCCTAGAAGTGTTGAAGTACTGCAGTAACTCAAAAATATTTTTCTTATTCCTACTAGCACAATACTATATAAAATGAGTGGTGCTACCTCCAGGTACAGGAACAGATGCTGTCATTGAATCTTGTAGCGTGAGGACCCTGGCTCAGAAAATGTACCACTCATTTAAAAACACCAAAGTAATGGCAGATGTCCTGGAAACAGATCCCAAGCATCAGCACTGGCTGCTGCATACTTAGACAGCAAGCAACCTAGGTGCAAGTTGCCGAGTGCTCTTTAAGGGCTGATTAGGAAAAAGGCGGCAGCTGGGTGAAGTGCTACCCTGTCTATAGGGAATGCAGGCCCTCATTACACAGAGGGCTGTGGCTCAAAAAACGGCTGTTATTCCTGTTCATAGGTGGCCCGTAAAGCACAGGAAGAGCAGGACATGGAGAGCAAGCAAATACATGGCCACTAGCAGAGGCAAGTGAGTCCGGGAACGGAAGACAGAGCGTAACAGGCGTCGTAGTCCAAGGATATTCCGAGTCTGGAAGAGTAAAAGAGAGACCAGTCAGTACCAGGACTGGGTATGTCCCCAGCTGCCTTCACCCAGAGCTCTTCAGACTGTGAAGGTAAGTTTGTTTAAACTAATCAGCATGAACCTTCCCAAACCCATTCCACTGTCAGATTTGACCTCTAGAGCCAATCCTCAGTGAAACATTCCCCTTCCCCCACTCTCTGCAGGTTTCTTGTGAACCAATTCTGCTTGAGAAAGGGCAACAGAATGCAGAACATCTCTCCCTAACATTTGGTCCCTACGGAGGTTTCTAGCCTCCCCGAGTGAAATATAAACAAATGGATCAATGGTACTTTTCTGCTAGAGCCTCAAGCTACTAGGAATCCTGATTCACTCTCTGGCCTAGAAGAAGAAAATTCTTACTTATTTGTTGCATTCTTTCACCCTTGCAGGTGAACAATATGTGGCTTTTGGAATAGAAAACAGAGCAAGACAAAGCAGAAACCTACACAAACCCGAACAGATTTAAATGTGCCTACAGGAGTATTTAGCTGCTATAGGTTCACAGTTTTCAGTTCACATTTTCTTGCATCAGCCAGGGCTCACATCATTGACAGCCACGAATGTGAATTCTTACTTTGATGAAATTATTATCCATGGAGTCAATCAGCAAGGAATGCTCATGACCTGGAGTCATATCAATGCTAGCACTTAAGGAAGACGTCCACTCACTTGACTGCAACCTGCCACAAAAAAACATGAAGTTAAATTCAGTTTCTTATGATGCCCCAAACCAACACTGTAGACAAGCTTAGGAAAGGAGATATTTCTTCAAAAAGTAATCAACCATTGCAAGCAAGCCATGCCCTCACTTGACAAGAACTGGTTTCATTTGTACAACTGTAGTGCTTCCTGAGCTCAAGCTGAGCAGAAGGACTGGGTGATCCAACTAGCAGTAGTCCTCCTTCCTCCACCAGGAGACTGGTGAAACTGTAACAGAGTAGGCATATTGTGCTCTCTACACAAGTTATACTTGCTCTGTGCCAGCCACTTCCTGTGCCCATAGCCACAGAGAGAAAAGTAAAACTTCCATACTGCATGATGTGCAGATTACCATTCCTCTCCAGTAGAGAGGACAATTCAGCTGCTGGCAGTGGAGTCCTTTCTTACCTAATTTATATCCCGCCACTTCAAAACTCATGATTTTTTTGGTGCTGTTTTTTCCTTTTGTCTTTCAAGAATTTCAAACTCTTTACCTTAACTGAGGTCTCTGTGTTCTACGTGGGGTCTTTCGAGTGAAATTTCATAGTGTGTGACTTGAAAGAAGCCAGGGCAAATGATTTAACTGTATATTTTAAATTCTCTGAAATTATTTTGGAAGCCAACTCTGGTCCCAATAGTGCTGCTTCTTGCTAACTGTTTTCTGGTGACAGATATTCAAGATTGGTATTGGTAAGATGCCTTTAAAGGATGAAATGCAGAAGCAGCACTGTCAAATCTTTAGGCTAGCATTAGTTAGTGAAGTGAAATCAGTTGTAGGAGGCTTTCATAGACTTTAATGCTAGAAGGTGATACAGTTGTCTTAGTTGTGTAGCAATTACCAGGGAACTTCATCCAGAATTCTTCCATACAAACCATTATTTTTTTGGTTGAATCAGCAAATGTGTCAGAAGAAAGCCGTTGTTTTCACGTAAAAGACTCTAATAGTGAGGTTTATTTTAACTGCCAGGAAATGCACAGCACAAGTGCCTACAATCAAGTAGTGACAAAACCCACTTCTGTAGTCAATGAGGAGAAACAGGCATTTCTAACATGCATCCTAATCCTAACATCTAGTCTAGGTCAGCCTCCTTTTCTCTGCTGACTATAAGGACATCTGTCAAGTAACCCGAGATACACAGTGTATTGGGTATAAACGGCAAGGTTTTGGTAACGGAGTTGCAAGGGAGAGCTGTGTGGCAGGAGGCCATGAAGTGCCCTGTACCAGTCACAGCTGGTTCCAGCTGGCTTGGCAATGGATGATGCCTCACTGTGTCCCAAAACTACAACTCGAGGAGCATATGGTGCCTCTGCTCAAACATTAACAAAGGGTGGTAGCTGGTAGGGGAAGGAAGAAATGAGTAAGAAACAAGAAACAGCAGAGAGAAATCACTACATACTAACCCCAGCCTCCTATGCTGCCCTTCGCCTCACCAAAGGGACTGAGTGTAATGTACAATGGGACTGGATAGTAGGAAGCAGGGAGGAGAGGTGTCCAGACTGAAGTTGAGCCTGGGAAAGGCAGGGGCAAGTGTTTTCTCTAAGTGTTTAATTGTCTCTCAATATCCAAAGTAATTAAAAGTTTATGTTAATTGGCAATACATTAAACTTGAGTGACATTCTTCAAGTCAAGACTGTTTTGGCCATGACAGATAGGTGCTTACTGAGGAGACAAATCCCCTGGAAGTATGAAAACTCCTCTTCTGCCTTCACCCAATTCTCAGTCTCCAAATTATATTTTCCGGTAGTTAATTTAACTCATTGAGAAAGCTGGCATCTCATTTCTAGTCAGAATTTGTCTTAATGTCTACTAAGTTGTCTCATTCTATCTTTGTCTACAATTGAAGGATAGCCTGAATGTCAGGAAACACTTTTTTACTGTAACGGTGACTGAGTGCTGGCACAGGTTGCCCAGGGAGGTTGTGAAGAAGTCTACATCCTTGGAGATACTCAAAAGCCAGCTGGACATGGTCCTGGGCAAGTGGCTCTAGGTAGCCCTGCTTGAGCAGGGGCGTCAGACCAGATGACCTCCAGAGGCCCTTTCTAACCTCAACCATTCTGTGACAGACATGGTATAGGCGTTTCTATGCCCCCAGTGACATTCTACAGAAGAATGTAGTGAAGTGCAGATGAACACAGATCTAGGATCACCATACTTTTATGGTGATACTGCCTGTTTGCTCAAGCTCACTCACCTCCTGATCTGATCCTGTGCTGCAGAAAGTGTCTCCTCTACAGCAAGACGACGGTCCCGTTCTTCCTCCAGCTGCTCCTCTAAGTATCTCAGATCCTGCTTTGTGCTGCTATGTAAATGTTCTGTTTCGGACAACCTGTCAGAAAATAACCAAGCATATGCCAAGAAAAGGGCTAATTCATGGACTATTCTATTTCTATTGTATTCACTGATGCAGTATGTGAACAGACTCCAGTATCCTTCCACTTCACAGAGAAGACTTAGTTATCTTTTATTATTGGATTTAAATTATTTGGAAAGCAAGAGAGAAGATAAATCTCTTGAAGCTTCTGTATCACATCAGGAAGTTGTTCCTTGGCTCTGTCTCCCGTGGCCCCACCTTCTGAAAATGATTTTGAAAGGGTATGAGGAATCACGTGCTAGATCTTAGTTCCAGAAGGTTACAAGGAATCATGTGCTAGGTCTCAATTCCAGACACTCTCAGGCTAACAGCCTGGAGACCCAGACTATTGATATACTTAAGCAGTTACTGAGGACCCAGCCCATCAAATGAAAGATGCTAGTTTGACTGGTGATGGTCAACTGGAATTGCTGCTGCATGTTGCCTCTTCGTTTTTTAAAGTTCTATCCAAAGAGATAACTAACAACAGCTGTCAAGTGCATATAACAGTTCCTCCACTTCCACAAGGTCCTAGTGTGGAACTGAGTTTTTCCAACACTCTGACAGAGAGTAACAGAAATAGGCTTATCACCAGCCCAAAGACCTCCATCACAACTAACAGCCCCACCCCTATTTTCTCTGGCTTTCTTTACCTCAGCTGCAACTCCTGCAGTTCTGGTGTGTAACTGCCTCTCTGAGGCTCATTCTTTTCTTGGGGTGCTCCTGGAGCAGCATCTGTTGCAAACAACTCCTGAAAGAAAGCATGAATGTATAACAGATAGCACTGAATGAAGAGGACAGAAAGTAGCTACAATGCTGCACAGTTAAGTGGAGCCACCTGCAATAAGCTTTCCCCTCCATTGCACCAAGACAACCACCCTTACCATGCCCTTGTCTGCAGACTGCAGCTCCTGGAGCTGCCTCTCAAGCACCAAGCAGCGGTTCAGAACCTCATTGTAGTGCTGATGGCTCTCACAGATATTCCGACTGTTACCACGCAGCTGGAGGGAGAGGGCATTTTTCTCTTCAAAGACCTGAGATAGCTGAGAAGAGAACACAACTGCTAAGTAAAGAACTCATATTTTTGTGAAAGCAAAATTGTTCTCTGTGTAATTGAGGGTAAGAATTCTATTGAGAACATGGGAACTGCCGCACTGCACATTACTAAGGTCCAAACATCACTGATAATCTCCAACAGCAGCTTGTTGCTAAGGTTTCCAGAACAGAGTCCCAAAATATCCACACAACGTACAGAATAACACCCTTCCAAAACAAGATTTCTGTAAGTGCTGAGATTGACTTAAACCTTTCAGAAACATCATCAATAAATTATGATTTTATATTCTTGCTTTCTCCTTGAATTCAGCTCTCTTTCTGAAGTTTGCTAAATTCTGAGTCTTCCATTTCAACGTGGGAATCAGACTGCTTGTGATTCTGTACTGAAATGCAGAAACTTTTTCAAGATCGCAGGCAGCACTGAAGATTACAAGTATGCCTTCTGAAGGACGGACTTCCTTCAGGAGCCTAGAAAGCAGGAGGCTAGAAAGAACTCCCGACAGTAGAAATGGAACCTGGAAACAACTTTCTTCACATAATCTCGCTCTCTGGTCCCTTTGTCTGGTCTCCCTCTCTCTCCTTCATCCTTCCCCCATTGTTGTTGTCTCCCCCCGCCCCAAGTCTGTCCTCTCTCTTCCCTCTCCCCCTTTCTCCTCTCTTTCTTCCCTCCTCTCTTCTGTCCTCTTCCCTCCTCCCTCCTCCTTTCTCCCTCTGGTCACTTTAGAGAAAGGGCACTAAAATTCAGTGGCAGAAGAGTTGCTGATTTAGACACTACTGTCACTGATTCTCCTGAATGTGATCTATATACGGCCTGGAATATCCCCCTGGTCCATTCAGATCAGCTGTCCCAGTTGTGACTTTTTGCAAGATCTTGCCCACTCCCAGCCTACTCACTGCAGGGAGAGCAGAGTGAGAAATGGAGAAGGCCTTAACACTGTGCAAGCACTGTTCAGCAATAGCTAATACATTGGTGTGTTATCAACACTGCTTTAGTCACAAATCTATAACACAGCACCTTAGGGCCTGCTATGAAGAAAATTAACTCCGTCCCAGCCAGCTTCAGTACACAAAGTTTTAACATCATCACTCACAGTATTTGCATTTGGAAAAGAAGGAGCTATGAATCATAGAATCATTTAGGTGGGAAAAGACCTTCAAGATCATCGAGTCCAACCATAATCCATGCCCGCTAAACCATGTTCTGGAGTACCCCGTCTACTCGCTTTTTGAATACCTCCAGGGATGGTGACTCAACCACTTCCCTGGGCAGCCTATTCCAATGTCTGAAACTAGACAAATGAACTGCTACATAGTCAAAAATTGGCTGGACCACTGGACTCAAAGGCAATGATCAATAGCTTGACAGCCAGCAATGAGCAGAATACTCCTGGAGCCTACCTGGTGCACACATTGCTCAACATTGACAGCAATATAAGTTATGACATCGAGTATAGCATCAGCAAATTTGCAGCCAATGTTGAATTTTGGGGAGTGGCTGACATGACAAAGACAAAACTTCAATCTGGAGGGACTCTGAGAAACTTGAGGACCAGGCCAACAGAAATCACAAGTTCAATAAGGAGAAGTGTAAACTTCTGCACCTGAGTCAAAACCCACGCATCAATACAGGATGGGAAGAGACTGCCGAGGCAACAGCTCTGCTGTAAAGAACTGGCGAGTTACAGCAGCTGCCAGGCTGAATAAAAGCCCAAAGTACATCCTCATTGTGAGCAAGACAAACTGTCTACTGGGCTACATTAGGAGAAGCAAGGCCAGCAGATTGAGGGAAGTCATAACCTGTTCTGCATGGTACCAATAAGACTGTACCTGGAATACTGGGACTGGTTTTAGGTCACTCATTTACAGCCGGGGAGATCCCAGTTGACTGGAGGTTAGCAAAATGTGACGCCCATCTACAAGAAGGGCCAGAAGGAGAATCTGGGGAACTACGGGCCTGTCAGCCTGACCTCAGTGCTGGGGAAGGTTACGGAGCAGATCATCTTGAGTGCCATCATGCGGCGCACACACAGGACAACCAAGTGATCAGACCCAGTCAGCATGGGTTTATGAAAGGCAGGTCCTGCTTGACTAACCTGATCTCCTTCTATGACAAGGTGACCCGCTTAGTGGATGAGGGAAAGACTGTGGATGTTGTCTGCCTAGACTTTAGTTAAGCCTTTGACACCGTCTCCCACAGCATTCTCCTGGAGAAACTGGCTGCTCACGGCTTGGACAGGTGTACTCTTCACTGGGTAAAAAACTGGGTGGCTGGCTGGGCCCAAAGAGTTGTGGTGAATGGGGTTAAATCCAATTGGTGGCCGGTCACAAGTGGTGTTCCCCAGGGCTCAGTATTGGGGCCAGTTGTCTTTAATATCTTTATCAGTGATCTGGACAAGGGGATCAAGTGCACCTTCAGTAACTCTGCAGACAACACCAAGTTCAGCAGGACTGTTGATCTGCTTGAGGGTAGGAAGGCTCTCCAGAGGGATCTGGACAGGCTGGATTGATGGGCTGAGGCCAGTTGTATGAGATTCAACAAGGCTGAGTGCTGGGTCTTGCGTTTGGGTCAGAACAACCCCATGCAATGCTACAGGCTTGGGGAAGAGTGGCTGGAAAGCTGCCCGGTGGAAAAGGACCCAGGGGCGCTGGTCGACAGCCGGCTGAGTATGAGCAGGCAGTGTGCCCAGGTGGCCAAGAAGGCCAACGGCATCCTGGCTTGTGTCAGAATTAGTGTGGCCAGCAGGGCAGGGAAGTCATCGTCCCCCTGTACTCGGCGCTGGTGAGGCCGCACCTCGAATACTGTCCTCAGTTTTGGGCCCCTCACTACAAGAGAGACATTGAGGTGCTGGAGCTTGTCCAGAGAAGGGCAGCGAAGCTGGTGAAGGGTCTAGAGCACAAGTCTTACAAGAAGCAGCTGAAGGAACTGGGATTGTTTAGCCTGGAGAAAAGGCGGCTGAGGGGAGACCTTATCGCTCTCTACAACTACCTGAAAGGAGGTTGTAGCGAGGTGGGGATCAGTCTCTTCTCCCAAGTAACAAGCGATAGGATGAGAGGAAACGGCCTCAAGTTGTGCCAGGAGACATTTAGATTGAATATTAGGAACAATTTCTTTACCAAAAGGGTTGCCAAGCACTGGCACAGGCTGCCCAGGGAAGTGGTTGAGTCACCATGCCTGGAGGCATTTAAAAGACATGTAGGTAGATGTGGCACTTGGGGCCATGGCTTAGTGGTGGACTTGGCAGTGTTAGGTTAATGGTTGGACTTGGTAGTCTTAAGGGTCTTTTCCAACCTAAGTGATTCTAAAATGGATAGAGAAATGGGAAGGAGTTCAGGACAAGGCTGCTGAGATTGTCAAGGGATTGGAGCAGATGATGCCAATAAGAGTTGGGCTGCTTTAGCCTGTGAAAGAGGAGGCTAAATGGTCATTTTACAATAGCTTACAATTAAATTAAAAGTACTAATAAAGTAGACAGAGCCAAACTCTTTTTTATAGGGGTAGAAAATGTAATAAGGTGCCATAGCCACACAGACTGTGGCTTGGAAGAGCAAGACTAGACATTAAGAAAAAAAATTGCATGAAAAGTGTAGAGCAGCATTGGACAAAGGCCCAGATAGGTTCTGGAATCTCTATTCTTTCACCACTTAGCTAGGTAAAGTCATGGCTGACCTGATCAAATGTTGGAAATAGCACTGCTTTGAGCAGCAGAAGGATGTACTAGATCATTTCCAGAAGTCTCTTCTAACTAATATTTCTGAATTTGTGTTACTTCACTAAATGTCCACAAGAACAGAAAGATTCATTCCTGCTCCCTGAGCCCTATTCAAGCCTACCCTCTTCCCCACATTCCTCATCCCAGACTCTGCATGCAAGTATAAGATACAATCAGTACCTTGCTGTTTAACTGCTGAATTCTGAGCTCTTTTTGGTGAAGTTCTTTCAGGCTGTCACTTAGCTGGTCCTGGAGATGTTTTGTCTCTGTTTCTAGGCTTGAAAAGTCCCCTCTCAGAACTTCTGAAGAAATCTGCGAGGGGAACAACAATGAAAAATATACTGCACATGTGACAACCCACTCTCATATTAGTCCTCTCTGTTTACTATTCCAAGGTCAAACACAACATTATTCCTAGGCCTGGAACTTGATCTGCTCAAGCAAAACAGCAAATAGGGAGTGAACAAGAATATCCTAAAAGCCATCTGAAAATCCAAACAATTATGAAAGATCACTGAACTTGCACATACGATGAGGGCTTCTCAAAAGTTGTCTTAAAGCTGTCTACAATACAGGAAAGAAAAAAAAGTGTATGAATAAGAACAAGAAAAACAAACAAAAAAACAAAGCAATGTCCACACTGCTCTTATTCAACACAGACTGAAAAGGTAGCACTGAAGCATTCTCCTGGAAAGCATCACATGCACATTGTTCTAGCTTTTTCTTTGCATATATATGTGTGTGTACGTCAAAGGGATAATGGGAGATTTCTTCCCTCCTCCACTATCATAAAAGCTTCTCACTGGAACATTACAGATGCGGGCAGAAGAGTTCTTTCCTTGCTCATAATGTAATGGTATTGTACATGCAGCAGGCAAGCATCCTTCCCTAGACCAAGCAAAATACTCAATGTATTTCACTCCACATTTAGGACTGTGATACAGGGTAAAGAATGCAGAAAGTGCCACGTTCAATCCTCAGCCTCGTGGGGCCTGAGTCAGGATTGTAGATCCCTGTCATGGTAAAAACAGCAATAAAAATTCAACAGGAAACTTAAAAAAATTAGAACGTGACATTAAAAGGACAACTAAATCAGAAGATCTTAGATTCAAACACAGTGCAAGAAGCAATTCTAAAATAGCCAGAAAAACCTGAGAAGTTCCATACTGCTTAGAAGGACCTAAGGTGCCTAGGAAGCTCCGTCTCTTACTCTTTCTTGAAACATTAGGAACTGTGAACTAAGGGAAGAGCACATAAGGGTATGCCAGAGTTTTCTAAAGGTTTTCAATGATCCAAGTTGCAATGTTGGTATAGTCCTTGGAGGCCATGCAACAAAATCTGATACTGCAGTCTGTACAAGCTGAATACAAGCAACACAGGCTACTTTGGCTGAATTTCAAACCTCACATTTCCATGCAACAAAAAATCTGTGTATTTCTACCCACCTTCATTTGGTACTGCTCGTCTACAATTTGAGACTTGCTGAGGGGCAGTCTTGTTTCTTGCATGATCCTTTGTAAATGGCTCAGTTGCTTGTCTTTTTCTGCTATGACCATCAGGTACTGCTCCTTTATGCTGCTGTTTTGCTTTTCCCAGGTAGTTTTCTCTTGTCTGCCCAGTATGACACAAAGGAAATTACCAGGAAGTAATCACTTATGATATCCAGGTATCTATCTCAGAATGAACTGAGGATGAGTCTATTTCCTATCATTACTCCACGCCAGAAAAGTTTTATAATTAAACCAAACCAAAACAACCCGCTTAAATACAGGAACCTTAAAAGCAGGTTTAAGGAAGTATTCAGTATTAGGCTCAACACTGCAGATTATTCAATGCTCACACTTTTGGTATTCCTGGACATTGTTTTGATCTTGCTGTACAGAGAGTTTTATCAAGTAAGTAATTGACAATGCCACTTGTCATCATAACATTATGACTGCCTCAGTCAAATATGCACCAGAACCATAGCATTGATCCCAACACAGAAACTTGAGGCCTTAACTTATTTACATTGTAGAAGCTAGACAGGAAATAAATCTCCTTTTCTTTTATCAGGAGATAAACAGAATTTGTAAGCTGCTTCAAACTGTACAAGATCTTAAGTTAGTTTGAGGGTCAGACTGGAGGCAGGGCAAGCGGGAAGGAGACTACAAGTTTTTATATCACTTTGGACAAAGATAAGTCATATATCTTTCCACAAAAAAATCCCACCCCTTTCACTCCAGGTTCAGCCATTCTTAGATGGATCTCTGAAGTACCCGAAAGGGTTTTCCCCCCATTTTTGGAACAGAGCATATTTGGCTGACTAGTTTTAGTCCAGTTGGAGATGACAATTTACTAGACTTGAATTAGAGACTTTTTTAAAAATAGAAGACATAGAGCAAATGAAACAAAGAATTAGACAGTCATACAAAATGAGTATTTACTAAACAACGAAATCAGTGTGATAATAAAGGGTGTTCATCATCAGCTTGGAATGGAGAATTCTGTAATTATATACATAAGCTCCAATACAAGAAACAGCCTAAGTTTCCTCTCAAACAGATGATACTGGCCACCACTGGATGAAGGAAATAAAAATTAAAAGCTCATTGATCTATTTCACGCAGTCATTTCCTTCCAATATGCTGGGCTGTAATCCTTTACCCTAAGTCCAAGGCAAAAGCCGAACAAGGGAAACGTGTGGCCGCTCCTGAACAGGGCAAAGTGATTTAGTGACAGCTGACACAGCTAAGGCTGAGGTTCTCAATGCCTTCTTTGCCTTCTGCCCACAACTGCTCTTTGAAGGAAAGAAACAGCACATTTGCATCTCTGAGGCAGTGAGAAGACAGACAATTCTCACCTAAGCTGCTGGAGCTCCTCCTGGTAGAAAATACTTTCTTGCTTCAGCTGTTCTTGGAGACGGTGCTGTTTATCTGCATCTTGCCGATATTCCTGCAGTTGTTCCTTTAAGCGAGAATTTTCAGCTGATTCTACCCCGACTAGTATGTATTGCTGCTGCAGATTCTTCAGCTCTCTTACCTTTAATTAAAGGGAAATATGAGAGTGTGTGACAACTGAGCAAGCAGCTAGGTTTATTACTTTAAAGTGTTTAAGAGCATTTCTCACTGTGGCCATCTGGAGAAAAAGAAACATTCAGATGACAGAGAAACTAGAAATTGAATCAGTGATTACAACAGTCTACTAAAAACTGCTCAGACAAAAAACCTCAGAGAATTCTATTGTTAATGAGAGTAGTGAGTTTTGAGACCTTCCATGAAGATTTGACATACAGTAGCAAAAAGATGCCAGACTACAGTATTAATTCCCTTATTCAGGGGAAGACAAAGTGAGACAGAAGGAGCTGGGTAAGAATAACTCCTGAAGTTGATACTTGCTGTAAACCAGGGAACTAAGGAACTAAAATCCTTTTGACAGTCTACTCAGACTGGAATTAGAAATAAGTTGTCATTACACATCCATCACTGCAATCAGTTTTTGAAGACAAGATGACATGATTGACTCTGGAGACAGTCAGTAGACCCCTCTACTGAGGATCTATCTTAGTATTAGCACCACTACACAGATATGCAAGTTCAAAAAAACAGCAGTAGAGGAGACATAAATCTACAAATAAATGAGATAAAAAATGGACAAGAAGGAAGATGTGTTTAAGACAGTATCACAAAGTCTGTTGTGAATTCACAGGAGGGAAAACTAAGACAAAGTGACAGTGGAAAGCAATTGTAAAAGTCTGACCAGAAACTAGAACTCTGAAACTTGCTGAGCTGCATTGTGCCAGAGACTACAAAGAAACACATTACGTATACAAGCAAGGATGTCAAAATGAAGCTGCAATGCCTTGTACCTGTCTTGACAATCAGCTGCCAAGAGGAGAAACAGACCCAAGTCTGCTCTAGTCTTTTCTAGAAATCTAAGACAAATCAAATGCACAAGCTTCCACAGTTGTGGACTAAGCAGGTTAACAGGGAACCCATATCTTATTTCTATGATTCCATATTTTAAAGCAAGCTAACAAGAGAAACCACACTGCAAAATTAACAATGAAATCACAGCTTCCATATGTCAGAGAAGATAACGTAGATGGCACATACTAAATCCATGGGATCTGATGGAGAGCATCCACAAGTGCTAAGGTCATTGGGAGGCAACTCAATTACCTTTGAAAGGTCATGGCGACTGGGAGAGGTTCCTGAAGACTGGAAGAAAGCAAATGTCATCCCTACCTACAAGAAGGGCAAGGAGGAGGAACTGGGGAACTGCAGGCTGGTCAGCCTCATCTCCATCCCTGGGAAGGTGATGGAGCAACTAATTACGGAAACCATTTCCAGATACATGAAAAAACAGGGTGCTCAGAGAAGTGGAATATCCACCAATAGAGATGTTAAAAATCCAACTGGACACTGCCTTGGGCAACCTATTCCAGCTGACCTGGTTTGAGCAGGGGGGTTGGACTAGACCTCCAGAAGTCCCTTCCAACCTCAACTACTCTGTGATTCTGTGAAGACAATTATCTTTGTTTCATATTGCAAATACCAGATCTAAGTTGCTGAATTTTAAGATCTGAAGATCCAAATCTCCTGTGGGGCTTTAAGTAAGAGCAGGAAGAGAGAACAAGGACTTACTACTCTGTCTCTGTCATTCTGCAAGGAGGACAGTGCCTTCTTAAGACTCTGCACTTCTGAAGGAATTGTGGAAGTGCTCCTTTCCGCTTGTTGCTTCACTTCTTCAACCTTACGTGTTTTGCCCAATTCATTCAGCAGATGGTCTCGCTCATTCTGCAGGCTTGCCATAGCTTTGGAGAAAGATTTGACTTGGTTGGAAGAGCCTTCCAGTTCTGAAGACAAATGGAGAAGCTCATCATCTTTGGCTCTGAGCTTCTGATTAAGTTTCTCAACCTGGGCCAAGAGACCTCTTTCACCAGTGGCTTTCCGCAGTTCCGTCAGCTCAGACCGCAGTGTATCTCGGTCCCTGGCAGTGGAATGTTGCTCGTCTTGTAGCTGAATCATCTGTTTCTGAAGATTCTGCACTAGACTCTTTTGTTCCTCTAAGTCTGCAGAGTATTTCTGTTTCAAAACATGAAGTTCTTCATTGGCCTGGTCTCGGCTATCCTGAAGAGAGCTCATGGACTTCCCAAAAGACTGAATTTGAGCTCTAAGATCTTTGTTTTCATCTGTGACTGCAAGAAACTTCTGTTCCATTTCCATCAAGTCCCGCGCCAGTTCTGCTACTCTCTCTTCTGCTGTTTCTGTTTCATTCCTCATTATCCCTGCATCATGATGTAGGTGCTTCAGTTCCTTTCGAAGCCTGTCCTCAGCCTCTCCCACTCTCTTGGCTGCATCCCTTTGAACACATACTAGCTCGCCCTCAAGTTCTGTTATCCTTTCCTGTGAGAGGGAAAGCTTATGACTCAGTTCTTGTGCCTCTTCCTCTCGGGCCCTTAGTTGTGCTTGACACTCCATGATAGGACCCCCGTCACGTAATGCTGTCATCTCACTCTGCACACGAGACAGAGAGGACATAAGGGTTTCAATCTCTTGAGACATACTGACTTTATCCTCTCTCAAGGCTTCCATGCACTTCCTGAGATCATCCTGAGTATGCTTGGACTCCTTCAGCTGTGTTTCTATGATTGCCTTCTCCTTTTCCAGAATTTGGATCCGCTGAAGCTGTGTTTTGAGAAGTTGTTTCTGTTGGGAGTCCTTTATTGAAATCACTTGGTTCAGGTCTTCTCTGTACCGCACCAACTCTGCATTCAGCTTGGCATTCTCAGAGTTGAGGTCATCCATCTGGCTATGAAAACTCCTGATTTCTTCCTTGAGCTTATTGTTTTCAGCAGCAGCCTCTTGAATTAACTGGTCTTTTTCCAAGATTATAACAAGATGACGTTCCTCAAGTTGCTTGTAGTCTCTCAGTATGCGGTCTCTGTCATCTTGCAAAGATGACATGGACTTGGTGAAGGAGTCCAGCTGTGCCTTCTGCTGCTTACTTTCTTCTCTGCTTATCTTCATCTTTTCAGTAAGACGATCAAGTTTGTCAAGAAATTTGTTCTTCTCATTTTCCAAGGCTTTTTTATCTTCTTCCTCCTTACTTAGCCTATACTCCAACTCTTTCATCTCTTCAGAATGTTGCTGCTGTAGTTCAGATAGAGCAGCCATAACTGCTTCTTCCTTGGCAGACAACAAACTAATGATCTTTTGATCCTTGGCACTAGTTTCTTCATGCAGCTTATTTGTTAGGTCCTTGGAAGCTTGCAGATCAGCCTCAAGCTGTTCATAGCTGAATTTAAAATTCTGGATAGTGGTCTCTTGTTGTTTGACCACACTCCCCAGCTTTTCTCTGACCATTTCACATTTGGTGAAGGAATTCTGTAAGTCAGCAAGCTGGTCTCTCAGGCTGCTGATTTCTGACTCCAGTTTCTGCTGTTCATTCTGAGACTTGCTGTACAGTTTCTGAGACCCTTCAAGCTGCGTCAGAAGCTCCTTTTTTTCCTCTTGCAACATTTCACATGTCTTTTGATGATGCTGAATCTCCTTCCTGGATTCGGACTCCCAGTCTTTCTTGTTGTGTTCCAGCCTGAAAACAGAGAAGAGAAAGTCAGTCACAAATCAATGAAGTATCACAGTATCCAAAACCACAGTAATAGTTTTTATTGATTATACTAATTTAGAAAAGCCACAAAATTAGTTTTACTTTAAGAAAGCAAGCTAGAAATATCCAGATGATTAGTTTTCCCTCAATTTAAAATTCAAGGCATCTTTTAAAGTTCTGACTGCACTATTGTCTGAAGGGGGTGGTGCTGGGGGAATATTTTTTAAAAGCTGTCCAATGAGATAAATCTTTATGTCAATATTGAAAAAATGGAGGAGGTTAAGCACTGAATGTTATCACCTCCTTTTCATTAAAATAATTCCTTCTCTCACCCTTTGTAGCTAACAAAACAAACAAACAAAAAAAATCAGTGAAATCACTGTTCTCATATGCTTGATATTCATTTCATGTTCCAGCATGCAAAGATATAGCATTTTGATCACAAACATTATTTTTTACTCATGTAAGAACAGTTTGATTTTGGAAATTGCCAGATCTACTTTTTGGTATGTTTCCATAGCTTCATCTTTCCATCAAAATCTATTTTGGGATTAAATTGGAATTATGTATCCCACTGTTCTCTTGACGTGCCAAGTTTAATCTCTGAATGCAACAACTCTATGCAAAGAAATCTATTTCAAATTTCAGATTAATAAAGACTGTAGATAGTACTCAGATGGCTACTGCTTGTCACAGAGAACAGATTTAACATGAGTACTCTAATGATGAGAAGGAATATTTTACAGTGTTAATCTCCTGGTGCAGACAACAAGTACATAGTAACTCCCAGCAACATAACTCCAAACATCTTTTCTATCCAAACATAAGCAAACCAGGAGATGAGCCTTATGTTTATGGCTTTATTAGGAAGACTAATTCTGCTCTCCATCTTAGGCATTCATTAGTTTTTCCAATCACATGTCACATTTAGCATATTTACATACTCACAGTTCGTTCTTTCTGGTATACTGCAAAAAGAAAGGGGAATCCTACCTCACCTCTGGCTGCTGCCTTGTCAAAAGGAAATACAAGAATACCAGCTGAGTCATTATCACCTTCTTTACCTGGATATCTGAGTCTGAAGTTCTTCCACACGTATGGTCATGTGCTTCATCTGGTCCTTTAGCACAACACAAGTTTCCTCTTTTGAACGTATTTCTTCTTCCTTCTTTTGAATAGTTTCAGTGAATTTCTTCTCCCATGTTTTTGATTCACCTATCACTCTATCCCTGTCATCCTGAAGGGAAGACATGCTCCTGGTGAAGGCTGCAAGCTGGGCTAGTGTTTTGTTTAGGCTGCCTTCCAATTGCTCAGCTTCTTGATCCTTTGTCTTCAAGGAGTCTTGAAGATTGCCAACAGCTGTTTCCATACGGTCTTTCTCCCTCTGCAAAGTTGCCAGCTTTTCTTCCAGGTTTTTAATTTCCTTTGAGTGCTTATCTTTTTCCTGTTCCAGTCTTCTCTCAAAGTCCTCATCTTTTTTCTTCATTTGAATTTTAATATTCTCTTTGTTTGCCTGCAACTCTTCTTTCACTTTGACACTCTCTGCTAGAACCCTTGCTGCCTCACTCTGGGTGTCATCCAATACTACTCTGCAGAGAGCAAGCTCTGCTTGGGCTTTCTTGGTGTCTTCAACTGCTTTAGCTAAAGTCTCTTTGGCTGCATCTACCTCTTTCTGAGACTCACTCTGCAGAAATTCCAGAGCTTTAACAGTTCTTTCTAAACTACTGTTCTTTTCCTGGCTTTTAATGCAGTCCTTCTGCAGCTGCTTAATCTCCTGCTGTTTCTGTTTCAGCAGTTCCTGAAGCTCCTTTACATGTGTGCTGTTGTCTGCCCTCCAACTACATTTTAGCTTTTCTACAAACTCCTTTTGCTTTTCTGAACTTTCTTTATTTTTCACCTTTGCCATCTGACATTTCTCCTCCTCAAGTTCATGCATCATTCTCTGCAAACTCTGAAGCTCATGTTTTAGTTGCTCATTTTTGATCTGGAAGTCTGTTGCATCTTGCTGATAGTTTCCAATACTCCCATTAAGTTCTGCCAGCTGATTCATGAGCCTTTCTTCCAAATCATCCTTCTCAGCCTCTAGTGTGTCCTTCAGTTCTGTCATCCTGACAAGGTCATCTTTGGTTTTTTGGACTGTTTGTTCCATCTTTGCTACTGTGTCCTGAAGAGCATTCAATTCATGGACTTTCTCTTCCAGTTGGGTCTCTAAAGCCCTTTTCTCACCTGCTAAAGTCTCAACACACATGCGGATGTCACCCAGCTGTTGCTCTGAAGCCCTCCTATTACTTTCTAGTTCTGTGATTCGCTTTGTGAGCTCAGCTATCTGCTCTATGTAGGTACCAAGATCTTCACAAGGGCTACTACCTTTAAATGCTTTTTGTTCCAGCTCTGCAGTAGGAGACTCTGGTCTAAAACTTATGTCCACTTGGTTTTCAGTCCTCTCCATTGGTGGTGGTGTGGCAACTGCCTGATTTGCTTCTTCCCCTGTTGTCTTCTGAGCAACATACTTGTCTACCAGTTCTCTGCTTTCCTTAAGCTTAGATTCTGTTAACTGCAAATGACACTTTAAGTCTGTGATCTCTTGATTAAGAGACTCCTTTTCAGCCATTACTGTCTCAAGCTGAGTAGAAAGAGACTGGTAATCCCTTCTAGAGCTCTCCAGACCTTCTTTCAGGCTAGTATTTGTAAAGACATCTTCAGTCCTGTGCAGCTCTCCATCTGTAAAACGCATCTCTGCTCTAAGCTTCTCATTCTCCTCCTCTAGTTCCAGGATCTTTTGTTGCTTTGATTTTGCAAATTTCCTCATTTTCTCCTTCATTCCATCAATTTCCTGTCCAGCTTCCTGTAGCTGCTTATCTATTTCCTCTTTTTTTGCTTCAACACTTTTCAGCTTAATGAAAATTTCCTGCTTTTCCTGCCTAACAGTTTCCAAAACACGCTGAATCCGCTCAGCCTCATTACTCACATTCTCGTATGACTGCAGGAGAGTTTCATATTCTTTATGAAGCTCCCTGTATTTCTCATGCCACTCAGAACTCTCAGCAGCTTGAAAGCATTTCAAGGATTCGATCTCCTTCTCCAGCTTCTCCTTTTCCAGAACAACCCTATCTAGAGTAAGTGTCAGGTTTTTACAGCATCCATCAAGATTCTGATTTTCTGTAAGTACTTTATCGACTTCTGCAATAAGTTTTTCTCGCTCTTCAGTGAGGCCTGCTAATTTTTCTGTTAAAGTATCTATTTCTTTAACATGGCCACATATTTGGCTTTCCATATTTGTCAACTTGACACAAAGGTCTTCAATAGTAGTTTTAGCATTAGCCAGCTCCTCTTTTAGAGATTTGCTCTCCTTTAGCGCCTCTTTTCTAGAGATAAGTGCAGCTTGCAACTTTCTCTGCATTTGATTCTTCTGTTTAGCTGCTTCTGCACCATCATCTTGCTTCTCCTGAATTTCAAGCAACTCCGTTTGCAGTCGCTTGCTTTGTTCCTCATGTACCTGAGCTTGAGTTTCCAACTGACTACATAGTCTCTTGACTGAATTCTCTTTTTCCAGCAACTGTGCCTGCACATTATTGAGAGCTTCACTTTTCTCCCTTAACTGCAAGTTAAGAAACTCCATTTCTTTATCCTTTTGGTGCATAAGTGTTTTCAGGTCTTCCAGACTGCCCTCTCTAGAAATTTTTGCTCGACTCTCCTCCAATTCTGTCTGAAGACTTGCTGCCTTAGCTTCAGCTTGGTCAGAGGTTCTCTTCAGCCCTTCTATCTCCAGAAACAGCTGTGCTATGTGTTCTTGCAAATGAAAGACTAATTCTGATTTGCAAGCAAGTTCACTTTGCATATGGCTAACATTATATTCCAATTCCTCTTTCTCCATCTGCAATTTTTCAAGTTTTTTCTCAAACTCTTCCCCAGAAACATCTGCAACTTGTACAAACTTGTTATTTGTTGTATTTTCTGCTTCCATGCATGAAGAATCCAACCCACCTTGATTCCCAAGAACACTCTCTGTTGATCCTTTCTGTTCTTGGAGCTGCCTGAGCTGAGCTTGGATGCTCTCCTTCTCTTTGCTTTGCTTATCAAATTGTTCTTGTAGGATGTTGTAATCATCTTTCTGCTGTTTCAGCTGTTCTCTGTGATGCCTGTCTTTTTCTTGAGCCTTTTTTATAGTGTCTTTGCGAGATAACAGGGCTTCCTGAAGTTTTTTTTGAAGTTGTTCTTTTTCTTGTTCAAGAGTTGAAATCCTCTCTTTCAGAGCAGACTTTTGGTTTTCTTCGAGATCTGTAGCTGCTGAACTATTTTTTTCCTTTTCTTCATAATCTTTTGGGCTTTTATTGGTTTCAGTTACTTTGTCAGCAGTTGGCTGACTCTCCATGATTTCATCTCTAATTGAAACAATGTTTGTCTTACCTTGCAAACTTCGCCTCATTTCCTCAATCACTGCCTGCAATTGTGCTTCAGTAGTTTCTTTATCCAGCAGGTCCTTCCGGATGCTCTGCAACTCAGATTCCTTTTCAGAAAGCAGTTGTATTAGATACTCCTCACTGGGCTGGCTTTCAAGTTTCACTTGTCTGCTTATCATGCTTGTCATATTTTCTTCCCCTTCAGCTTCTTGAGCCACTGAGGTTTCTGATTCATGTTCTCTTCTCAATTGTACCAATTCATTCTCCAATTTGCTAACCTTCTTCAGAAGCTCCTTCCTGTTAACAAGTGCTGCTTGCAGCTTCCGCTTTACTTGCTCGTTTTCTTTTTTCAGAAGTTCAAGTTTATTTACTAATACCTCACTTTCTTTATGTGCTGCGTCTGTCTCATACTGCTGCTCAGATGCCTCACATTTCAGGTATATATGTTTTGCTTCAATGTTTTGGTCTTTTTCTTCCTGGGCTTTTAATAATAGACTTGTTTGCTCTTTAAGACTCTTCAGCTCATTTCCTAGAGAAAATTTCTCTTCATTCAGCAGGACCATTTTCTCAGACATGCTGATACTGATTTCTGTCATCTGTTGGTCTTTCTCCAGTAAGGTTTGTTGCAGGCTCTCTATAGACCTGGTGTGTTCAGCAACAAGCTGTTCTAGGCTTGCTGCTTCGTGTCCCTTTGAGGCTAAGTTTTGGGAAAGCTCTTCTATCTCAGCTGTATTCTTCCTCAAGAGTTGTTCCAGATCAAGTACTTCACATTCCTTCTTCTTGATTTGGCTTCTCAGATCTTTTAGTTGCATGTCCTGGTCAGAAAGCTGAAACTGTGCTTCATCCAAGTCTTTTTGCAAAGCTTCAATTTTTATCTCCTTGGATTTAAATTCATTTTTAAGGCTCTGGATTTGTTCTCTCAGAAGACTGCTTTCACTGTCTGACAGTCTCTGCTTTTCTGAAAGAGCTAAATTTTCCTCAAGTTGCTTCACTTGCTCTTTCAGTTCTGTTATGGTAGAAAGTTCCTTCATCTGACACAGGAGCTGATCGCGTTCTTCAGTCAAAACACAAAATGCACTGTCAGAATCCTCTATTTTTTTTCTGTATTCCTCAGCCAACTGGTTTAGCCTATTTATTTCTGCACCTTTTTCTCCTAGATCTTTCTTATAGGATTCTTCTGATTTCTGCAGAATTATTTGCAGTTCTATAATTTGGTTTTGTAACTTTATCAGTTCTTGAGATTCAGAGGTGCCAGGCTCTGGATCTGCTATAGAGACTTCCCGCATTGCCTCCATCTCCCGTCTGCAGGGGACAGTGGTCCCCTGGGGCACTTCCCGAAGACTGATTCTGTTTTCCTGAAGCACACCAATTTGCTGCATTTCTATTTCTCTCAGTAATGAGCTACTGCCCAATTCATTTTGTGTATCCGAAGCCTTTTGCTCTTCCCTCTCAAGAAACCAAATCTGGGAATTATCTTCCAGCTGGTTAGCTGATTCTCCTGTTTGGTTACCTGTAGAAGTTTGGCCATTTGGGCCCTTTAGCTGCCTTTTCAGAAAAGTTATTTCTTCTTGGGCTTCTTTTAGTTCCAGCAGCAAAACTGACAGCTCCTTCTGTTTCTCTGCAGCAAGATATTCTAGAATTCCAGGTGGACAACTTTCCTCAGTAAACTGCTCACTTCCATTGGGAAAGCCATCTGTTCTTGCCTAAAAGAAAATAATAGGTTTCAATTTTCCTTTGAATCCTGGGAAAGGGTCACTTTTGGAAGCATCTGCTTTCCACATTTTGTACTGTAAGGATACCCTCTCTTGAGCTGGCTATTGCAATAAACAGTAGCCTCATTAATAACAGGAGGACTCCTCAGGTCATTTCTGTTCATTTCAGTTTCTGAAGTTGCAGCATGAATGATTCTGGCTTTAGGATTAGACCATACATGTAACTTCCTATTCCCTTATTTCCCATTCTCTCTTGATTACAAGATAGTATGATTCTGAAGTGTTTCAGTTCTCCTGCGATTCTCACAAGCCCTCCAGTGTACTTATCCAGCCACATTTTCCTAGGATCCTATCCATAGTCTCTGAATGAGGAGGTTTTCTCCCCTGTTCTATCTGTCCATTTAACATGGCAAAGAAACAGTGTAGAAGCCCATATTCCAGTCTGTGTCCATCTTCAAAGTGACAGCACTAGACAAAGCATCTGGACCAAAGTGCTTGCCTTTTTCCACATAATGGTCTTAAGGTTTCCTCCCACCCCCAAAAACAGATTACAAAAGAAAAGCAGTCACAAATCCTTCCCAGAAAGCATGGATCAGCAGCCCACAAATAAGTCAACATCTTATGTCTTAAAGGCTGTCTGTTCATCAGTTTGGAGGGCAGAAACAATTTATGGGGAACCATTAAAAGACCACTATCTCTTAAAGCCTGTTGCAGAGTTGCAACAACCACTTTAAGTTACAGGATGTTAAAAAACCAACTTTGGGGCTTTTAAACTAAATTAAAAGTTTTCACGTCCACAGATGCATACAATACTGAGAGAAAGAAAAGTTCCAGACTAAATTTGTACCTCAGGGAGCACCAAAGTGTCATCAAAAGGCTTTTGCACTTCAGAATTCACCAGCTTTCCTGACACACCTAGTGATAAAAGGTACACTTGTCACCATCAGCATAAGGAGTTGCATGTAAAGTCAGCAGGTAAATGGAGAGACAATATATGGGACTGGAGCTTCTCTAGTTTCCAAGGTGAGAAAGAAAAAGAAAAACAACAAAAAAAGTTTGAGCCTATGCATTTTATGCATTGCACCTAGACATCCCCAATAGCTCTGCACATGCAAAACCTCCTGCATTTGCTGCATGCCAACATCCCCTAAGACTACACTATATCTAACCTCTACAGAAGAATGAAGAGGCAAAGAGACAAGTGAACTAGGTAGCAGGTTGTTTTTGTTTGGTTTTGGTCTTTTTTTTGTTTTTTTTTTAATAATTTGGGGGCAGGGATGGTGGTGGTAATTCCAGACACGAAAAGAAATTTACTAGCTTGCAGAGAGGAACCCAATTCTTCATCTTATCTTAACTCTCTTCGGTGTCTTACACATCAGCCTTTGCATCTACAAACACACTCTCCTTCAAATCCTTCTCTCTTTCTCATCTTAGGAACCACTTCTTTCTTCTCTTCTGATATATCCTATCTGTCCCACATTAGAATGTTCTCTTCTACGTCATGTGCACCCTTTCAATCTCCTGTACATCTTCATATTCTGACCTCAAAGCCCCTCTTTCCAAATCACCTTAGATTTGACCCTGAGACTTCTCAAATTTGAACAATTTTCTTGTCACATGCCTTATTCTGTGTCCTCACCTGTAGAAGAGCAGTCTACATAAGAGGCTGGAGCTTCCAGAGTCTGCAAGTCTTGCAATTTCACCTCAGGTCCAACATTCTTATTCTATTGGTTGAAGAAAAAATACTTGGTTTTGAGCCATGATCTTTGCATTAGAAGACAGCCATCTTAGCTGCCTGCTGCTCTGCCATGCTTTAAGTAAAAACTATCAGTCCCAACTTTAGACACAACTCTGATGCCTAATGAAAAAGTAAAAAAAAATAGATTGGTTTTGATGTTAAGCAAGTGACTAAGACACATCTCAGCAGATTAGGATATCAATGAATGCAACAATTCTAATAACTTCTTTCCCACCTTGAGATGCTTCCTCTTCTGTCTTCACTGCTTCAAAGGGACTAACTACAGATTCATAACCTTTCACCGAACCACCCAAGCAGAGAAGGTGAGAAGTCATGTGCTGGTCACTGTATGCCTCACTACTCCAGCAGATAAAGAATGTGCAGTCTTCCCAGGAAAGTTACACTAGGCCCTACCACACAGACAAACAAACCACCCCACAACAATCTACTAACTGCTATGTGTCTTCCGCTTCTCTGTCAGACAGGACTGAACCTGACTGTTGAAGAAGACGGAACACATCGGAAACAGAGAGGAGATTTTGCTATTTCACAGCAGTCCTTTTTGCCCACACACAGATGCTGAATAAAGCCCAGGAAATTGGTTAGTTTGCTGTTGACATCCATACAAGAATTAAGACTTCATCTACTAATGTCTTAAGTCCACTTGTAAGTTAACATGCACCTAAAATTAATGCCAATTAATTTCTGGCTAGTTCCCAACACATGTTGTCTGTCACCTCAAGAAACAACTGGCACCATTAGTACTACTGTTGTGGGAAAAGGTTTGAACTAGAGTACAAAGACACTACAAGTCAGAACTAAGTAAAATGTCTCTAAAAAAAAGCTACTTTTTCCCACCCCCAAAAAAGCAAGTAAAAAACCCCCAACCCAACAATTTAAAGACTGAAAACAAAATGAAGTGTTCAGAATTAACATTTTCTGTAGCTACGTAAATGTAAGTACAGGGCACTAATGAGTCTCACAATCATAAGGAAACAATCTCCAGCCCCAAGGTCTAGTGCACTTTGCCTTTGCAAGCTCCAAGCACTGAAATGGAATGTATGGCATGCATCCAAGTAACTGTCTGTTGGAGAGGAATGTATTAGATAAAACACAGCATCATCTTCTTCCCCCTGCTGGCAGGCTGGAACAGCGTGGAGCAGTCTGGAAAGAGCCCAGACCTTGCTCTAAGCTAACAAACAATTCTACAACAAATTCTTAGTACAGATATACAGAGGCAGTCATCTCCATCACCTTGCTGACTGAGTATAAAGCAAAGCAGCAGGTATCTAATCCTGCACTCTTCTCAGCAATAGACTGACTGCAGTTGTACCTGCAGTTGTTCACAGTGGAAGAGTGTAAGGATAGAATCTACTTATCTCCCACCTAACAAAGAGAACACAGCTTCCTCCAGTCAGTCTGCCAGATCTCCATCAGGGCAGGGGGAATGAATAGGGTTGGTTTGAAAGGCATCCTATAATGACAGCTGAGCCTTCGCAATTGTATTTCCTGAGTCTTGCCTCAGTTTAGCCTATGGTTTTGCTGAAGAACTAACTCACAAGAGGCAGAAAATAGCACAAATATGGATCGGGTGGACGAAGGACACAAGAATTCCATACAGCCAGCAAAGGGAAATACAGTCTGATAAGAACACAGTACAAGCAGTATTTGGAAGCTATTTCTGTCTTTCACCATTAATCCAGTTAATAATAACCTTCCAAAGAGGATTATTAAAAAAGACCATAACAGCTTAGCTGTTTTAAGGCCAGTCCTTGACCTATTTTAGTTTTAGCTTATTTCAGCTACTTAATCATTACCTGCTTTACATTTTCTGAGACCACCACAGCTTCCTGCTGAGGCTCATGGAGAACAAGTTGCAAGTGTGGTATTTCTGAAATATTCAAACACAAACAATTTCTTTGAAAATTAAAACTCTATTTTAGAAAGTAACAGGATATTCTTCCAGGAGCTTTAGAGAACAGGGCACATGACTGTTAGTAACACTTATATAGTGGAGATATCTAACATTGTCATTGGATAATGTATTTTCTATTTTTTTAAGAGGCAAACCACCAAAACAACATGCGGTTTTAAGCACCTTTTAGAAAAGAACAATTGTTGTTATACAGACTAAAATTAAAGGACAGTTGATAGTTTCAAGCTTTAAGAAATATTTTATAAAGGAGGGAAAAGAAGGAAATATTGTAGCAAAATGTTTCAATTTTCATTTGGATAAAAATGAAATGAGAAATTGTTAAAGGCCATGGTCCAAGTCAAGATTGGTACAAGAATTCAGCTGCTGTTTGACTCAGAATATTTTTGTAGAATCACAGAATCACTTAGGTTGGAAAGGACCCTTAAGACTACCAAGTCCAACCATTAACCTAACACTGCCAAGTCCACCACTAAGCCATGGCCCCAAGTGCCACATCTACCTACATGTCTTTTAAATGCCTCCAGGCATGGTGACTCAACCACTTCCCTGGGCAGCCTGTGCCAGTGCTTGGCAACCCTTTTGGTAAAGAAATTGTTCCTAATATTCAATCTAAATGTCTCCTGGCACAACTTGAGGCCGTTTCCTCTCATCCTATCGCTTGTTACTTGGGAGAAGAGACTGATCCCCACCTCGCTACAACCTCCTTTCAGGTAGTTGTAGAGAGCGATAAGGTCTCCCCTCAGCCGCCTTTTCTCCAGGCTAAACAATCCCAGTTCCTTCAGCTGCTTCTTGTAAGACTTGTGCTCTAGACCCTTCACCAGCTTCGCTGCCCTTCTCTGGACAAGCTCCAGCACCTCAATGTCTCTCTTGTAGTGAGGGGCCCAAAACTGAGGACAGTATTCGAGGTGCGGCCTCACCAGCGCCGAGTACAGGGGGACGATGACTTCCCTGCCCCTGCTGGCCACACTAATTCTGACACAAGCCAGGATGCCGTTGGCCTTCTTGGCCACCTGGGCACACTGCCTGCTCATACTCAGCCGGCTGTCGACCAGCGCCCCTGGGTCCTTTTCCACCGGGCAGCTTTCCAGCCACTCTTCCCCAAGCCTGTAGCATTGCATGGGGTTGTTCTGACCCAAACGCAAGACCCAGCACTCAGCCTTGTTGAATCTCATACAACTGGCCTCAGCCCATCAATCCAGCCTGTCCAGATCCCTCTGGAGAGCCTTCCTACCCTCAAGCAGATCAACAGTCCTGCTGAACTTGGTGTTGTCTGCAGAGTTACTGAAGGTGCACTTGATCCCCTTGTCCAGATCACTGATAAAGATATTAAAGACAACTGGCCCCAATACTGAGCCCTGGGGAACACCACTTGTGACCGGCCACCAATTGGATTTAACCCCATTCACCACAACTCTTTGGGCCCAGCCAGCCACCCAGTTTTTTACCCAGTGAAGAGTACACCTGTCCAAGCCGTGAGCAGCCAGTTTCTCCAGGAGAATGCTGTGGGAGACGGTGTCAAAGGCTTAACTAAAGTCTAGGCAGACAACATCCACAGTCTTTCCCTCATCCACTAAGCGGGTCACCTTGTCATAGAAGGAGATCAGGTTAGTCAAGCAGGACCTGCCTTTCATAAACCCATGCTGACTGGGTCTGATCACTTGGTTGTCCTGTGTGTGCGCCGCATGATGGCACTCAAGATGATCTGCTCCGTAACCTTCCCCAGCACTGAGGTCAGGCTGACAGGCCCGTAGTTCCCCAGATTCTCCTTCTGGCCCTTCTTGTAGATGGGCGTCACATTTTGCTAACCTCCAGTCAACTGGGATCTCCCCAGTTAGCCAGGACTCCTGGTAAACAATTGAAAGTGGCTTGATGAGAACTTCTGCCAGCTCCCTCAGTACCCTTGGGTGGATCCCATTCCGCCCCACAGACGTGTTTGTCCAAGTGGTGCAGCAGGTGGCAGAGTCCACAGTGAAGTTTGGAGAACACAGCACAATGGGGGAAAACAGCTGATACCCTCGCTGGCAGGGCTGCCATTTCAGCAACCTAGACAGGCTAGAAGAATGGGGCAACAGGAACCTCATGAAATTCAGCAAGGAAAAACATAAAGTTCCACCCCAGGAATGCCGGCTAGGGACCAGCTCTGCAAGAAAGGTTGAAGATGATCTGCTAGACATTAGGCTAAACATCAGCCAGCAAGTATGCCTGGCAGCAAACAAGGTCAACAGCATCCTGGACTGTATGAATAGCAGTCTAGCCAGCAGATCAATCAAAGATATTATCCTCTTCTACTGGGCACTCATTAGACTGCATTTCAAGTACTGCATTCAGTTTTGGACCCCCACTATAGGAAAGACATTGATCATCTGAAGCAAGTTCAGTGGAAGATCACCAAGATGGTCACAGGGCTGGAGCACTTGCCCTGTGTGAAGAGGCTGAGGGAACAAGGCTTTCTTACCCTGGAGAATAGAAGGCTTTGGGGAGACCTAAAAACAGCCTTCCAACTATGAAGAGGTTATTGAGAAGACAGAGCCAGGCTTTTTACAATGGTGCAAGGCAGGAGGACGAAAGACAACACTAATATACTGAAACAAAATGGGTTCCAAATGGATGTAATGAAAACCTTTTTTTGCCATGAGGACAGTCACGTGTCATAACAGGCTGCCCAGGGAGGTTGTACAGTCACCGTCATTGGAGGTTTTCAAGACCTGACTGGATAAAGGCTTGAGCAACCCAGTCTGATCTCACAGTTGATCCTGCTTCTAGGAGGAAGCTGCACTAAAATCTGCCTTTAATCCCTTCCAACATAAATTATCCTGTGACTCATCTCAGTTCTAGCTAATTCTATTAGAGATGATGCCTCAGCCTTTTAGTATAAGAGCCAGTAAAACAACTTATACGTCTGTCTTCCCCAGAAATATAAACCTAACTAGAAGCATTAAAAAACAGCCCCCACTTTTGTGAACGCGTAACTATCAATGATAGATATGAAACATATTTTAATATATGTGCAAAATAAAATTCAGGATCAAGTTAAACAGCTCTGTTAGGGATAAGAATTTTTGTACTTTCCAATTCTGAGTATGCAGAGAGAACACAGCATTAACATATGGTATAAGGTTTTCCTTTGTGCCCCTTTAAACTCTTTTTTATATACAATCAACTATATAAAACAGTATTTGCTAAGTTAAAAGTATTACGTATTTTGAGGAGGTTCAGATTAATTGTTGTTGTGAATTCTAACATCTGGAAAGCAGTCTGTCCGTCTTCTGTGATAACAGCTTTCCTTTATTAATTCATACCATACTGTAGTCTTTGAACAATGTTTTCTTCCACTAAGTGAACTAGGGAAAGCCTTATATCTAATGTTAAATTATCTGTACATTGACTCTGAAAAGCAATCTCTAGCTCTCAATCCAGATGTTTGCTTTCTTTGAAATTGGCTGAACTTCATAGGCTTTTCCTGATGATGACACAATCATAGAATCATTTAGGTTGGAAAAGACCCTTCAGATCATCAAGTCCAACTGTTAACCTAATTCTTGTCTATCTCCTTAGTGTAGACGGCAAAGTAAAAAAAGATAAACCCAAAGGTCTCTTATGTAGCAGGAGGAGAGACATTCAATCACTCAAAGAGTTGCTTCAAGAGAAGTTTAAGGAATCCACGTGACTAGTAAAGGGAGCGGCAGATATAATGGTATAATGTATTGCTAAGCCCATGAAAATTAAAAGACCGTACAAAGATTTCAAAAGTGCTTATATTTTAGAAAATGATAGTTAATTAGTTTGGAAGCATTTGTTGAGGTCTGCTTAACAAATCAAAATACAAGGTAACTATTTGTAAATCCTTATTTCATTCTACTCAAGTTAAGATTGCAGTACTGTGGGCAGTTTTAGGCATCACACTTTAAATAAGACCAACAAATTAGAAAGTCATCAGAAGATCAAGAGGAGTATAAAAGTATTTAGAACTGTCCTGGTTTCAGCTGGGATAGACTTAATTTTCTTTCTAGTAGCTGGTATAGTGTCATGTTTTGGATTTAGTATGAGAAGAACATGAATAACACACCGATGTTTTCAGTTGTTGCTGAGTAGTGTTTATATTAAGTCAAGGATTTTTCAGCTTCTCATGCCCAGCCAGCAAGAAGACTGGAGGGGCACAAGAAGTTGGGAGGGGACACAGCCAGGGCAGCTGACCCAAACTGGCCAAAGGGATATTCCATACCACCTGACATCATGCCCAGTATATAAACTGGGGAGAGTTGGCCTGGGGGGAGATCACTGTTCGGGAACTAAGTGGGCATCAGTTGGTGAGTGGTGAGCAATTGCATTGTGCATCACTTGTTTTGTATATTCCAATCCTTTTATTATTATTATTATTGTCATTTTATTATTGCTATTATTATCATTATTATTTTCTTCCTTTCTATCCTATTAAACTGTTGTTATCTCAACCCACGAGCTTTACCTCTTTTTTCTGATTCTCTCCCCCATCCCACTGGGTGGGGGGGAAGCGAGTGAGTGGCTGCGTGGTGCTTAGTTCCCAGCTGGGGTTAAACCATTACAAGAACCTACAGAGGAGGTTTGAAAGATGATGATTTTTTTAAATTTTTTTTTTTTAAGAAATTACATCTTCCAGTGTTTAAAATGTTAAAAAATGTCAGTAACCAAGTGTTCAACACATGTACTGGAAACAGAATTGCAACAAAAAAAAGCTTGTTTTGAAGTAAACATTCAGGTAAACATGCATTGGGAAAGACCTTTTAAGTAACATGACAGTGAAGCTCTAAAAGTCACTGCATTTTTCAGGTGGAATTCCTTTCAGTGGAAGAAGGACCTGCTTTTTAAGAAAGGTGATGAAAGCCTCCCAGGTACATTTTGGATATACTCAATCTTAACTCAGGGCATGATATCAGATTAAAAGCTGGACTTCTGTAAGGCCTTTGTTATGGTACCCCCAACATTCTTACCACTAAATTGCAGTGATACGGGTTTGACGGATGGATTGTTAGATGGATAGGGAACTGGCTGGATGGCTGTGTGCACAGTTACAGTCAATGGCTCACTGTCCAAGTGGAAACCAGTAATGAGTGGTGTCCCTCAAGGGTCCATACTGGGACCAATACTATTTACTATCTCCATTCGCAACATAGACAGTGGGATTGAGTGCAGCCTCAATAGGCTTGCAGATGACACCACACAGAGTGGTGCAGTTGATTTGCTAGAGGGATGCCATCCAGAGGGACCTTGACAGGCTTGAGAGGTGGGCCCATGCAGACCTCATGAAGTTAAACAAGGCCAAGTGCAAGGTCCTGCACATGGGTTGGGGCAATCCCAAGCACAAATACAGGCCGGGCAATGAGTGGATTGAGACCAGCCCTGTGGGGAAAGACTTGGGGGTATTGGTGGATGAAAAACTGAATATGAGCCAGCAATGTGTGCTCACAGCCCAGAAAGCCAACCGTATCCTGGGCTGCATCACAAGAAGAGTGGCCAGCAGGCCGAGGGAGGTGATTCTTCCCCTCTACTCTGCTCTTGTGAGACCCCACCTGGAGTACTCCGTTCAGCTCTGGGGCCCCCAACATAAGAAGGCCATGGACCTGTTGGAGCGAGTCCAGAGGAGGGCCATGAAGATAATCAGAGGGCTGGAACACCTCCCTGACGAAGACAGGCTGAGAGAGTTGGGGTTGTTCAGCCTGGAGAAGAGAAGGCTCTGGGGAGACCTTATGCAGCCTCCGAGTACCTAAAGGGGGTCTACAAGAAAGGTGCAGAGGGACTTTTTACAAGGGCATGTAGTGACAGGACAAGGGGTAAGGGCTTTAAACAAGTGCAAGGTCCTGCACCTGGGTTGGGGCAATCCCCAGTAGCAATACAGACTAGGGGGTGAATGGATCGAAAGCCAACCTGCAGAGAAGGACTTGGGGATACTGATAAACACAAAATTGGACAGGAGCTGGCAATGTGCGCTTGCAGCCCAGAAAGCCAATCATATCCTGGGCTGCATCAAAAGAAGTGTGGGCAGCAGGTCGAGGGAGATGATTCTTGCCCTCTACTTTGCTCTTGTCAGACCCCACCTGGAGTACTGTGTCCAGTTCTGGGGTCCCCCAGTACAAGACAGACATGGATCTGTTACAGTGAGTCCAGAGGAGGGCCACAAAAATGTTCAGAGGGCTAGAACACCTCTCCAATGAAGAAAGGCTGAGAGAGTAGGGTTGGTCAGCCTGGAGAAGAGAAGGCTTCAGGGAGGCCTTATTGCAGCCTTTCAAGAGGGCTTCTTCTCTTTGGGTTGCCCAGAGAAGTTGTAGATGCTCCATCCCTGGAAATGTTCAAGGTCAGGTGGGATGGGGCTCTGAGCAACCTGATCTAGTGAAGAATGTCCCTGCCCAGGGCAGCGGTGTTGGACTAGATGATCTTTGAAAGTCCCTTCCAACCCAAACCATTCTATGAGTCTAAATGATGTCTTGAAGTCCATTAAACACCTGCATTTCTGAGTTCATGGAAAAAAAAAAAAAAAAAAGAGAAGGGAGATGTTCTAGGACTGCAGGAATCTGGATTATTGGTTATTATTCCCCCATCAGTATTCTTATGAAGAGGGTATAACTCTGAATGATGGGAAGCAAAAGGAATCTTATTTCTGCAAAAAATCAAGACAGCCTATTGCCATAGCACACCATACCCTAAAATAAAAAAATGTGGGAACCGTCTTTTTATACTATAATTCTGATAGAGTGGTGATATTACCGCTACCAGTCTACATGCCTAGACACTCAAAACCAAATTAATTGTCTTTTTTTTTTTAATGTGGCATATGTATGGGCCCTTTACTGTTTCAGCAAAAGCTATCAAAAATAATGCCTCCAGAAGCACCACCTGCAGATTGTCAGCATTTTGTATCAGGGAGGAGGTACTACTTCAGTTATATCTTATTTTCTACAATCTAAGAATGTGCAAGTGCACAGTGTCCTGGAATACAAAATTTATTCTACCATCCTTAAGCATAACCAACATTAATGGAACAAAAAATCCAATAAACCAAAACTATTCTTTAAACTTAGTATGCTCTATCACAATGAAACTAACCTTGGCACCCTTTTCTAGAAAAGCCTGCAATCCCATATTACCATCCTCGCCTTCACCCTAGCTTTTTCATGTCTTCCCCACATTCTTTGCACCTATCACTATGGATCATACATGCAGGAACATGAAGCAAGTGAACCATACAGGTAACAAGTTCTGCCCATTCTGTCTCATGGCCTAAACACCAACCATTGTTTCATATCACAAGACAACACCATGCAGGCAGGCCTATGATGCACAGCCCAGTCTTTCTAAAATAAATTCAGACAGTTTACTTATTTGTTTCTGTCAGTCTGTTCACTGCCTGAGATTCAAATAGTTCCTTTTCCCTTTAGAATTAAACTCCACTTTAACCACTGGAAAGAATTATATAGTATTTTTTAAGATCTTGGCAACAAAAGCATAATGAAGCAGTAACCATGGATATGTTTATTATCTAAAAATAGGCAAGAATAATTCTTAAATATTTGAACAATATTAAAATAGGTAAGATAATCATACTACCTTCAGTCTTCTGTCTTTCCAAGTTTTCTGTGGGTAGGAGTGAAGTCCCATTCCTATCTTCCTGATCTATTATTTTTTCCTGTGAAGTTGTTCCATCCTGTTTAAACACAGGATGGAGGAGAGAAAGATGAATTTCAGTACAGTTTATACACACACATTAGTCTTTGATCTTTCAGTTAACCTTTTAACAAATCAATTGGCAACTTTTAAATTACTCAAATTGACTCCTCTTTCCAGGCTTCCATAGTCATAACATGTCTGTCCATCAGCTGAGAGAACCCATAAAAGCCTTTCTTAAGCAATACATCATAAAAAAGGACTTCCAAACATTTCATTCTGTTTCAGTTCCTTAACATACAGGAAAACTTCAGGAGACCTGTAAGAAAAGATCGTACCTGTTTCTTCAATTCAGAGACCTGCACTACTGACTGGGATTTCAGCTTATTCTGATAGCAGACAAATTCTTCACATTTCTGTACAAGTTCATCTAATGGAGGGGAAAAAAGGAAGTTAAGGTGCGTTCTTGCCTTTTTTTCTGAAATATATCCAGTTTACACATATGCACAATAGTATATGAGATCCATTATCTCTTAGTCACTGCTTCAGTTTTGAGCTGTAAAGGAGCTGGAAGAAAATCAATTTGAAATAATAGCTTGAGGCAAGATCAATGTTATTAGTTCAAATACAAGCCTAGAGAGAAAATGGTACACTTTGCTTTCCTTGGCTGTTTTACTTATAATTTCAGTAGAAATTCAGACACTGAAGAATGTGGCACATCTAAAAAGAACTTACAAAAGTTGATGGAAAAAATCCAATGTGTTATCAAAATTAGTTTAAAAAATACATCTGGCTCAAGAAATCCATAAGCCTCAAAAAATTATAGGCTGGGACAGTGCACAAAGAAAGCACCACATATGCTGCCCTAGTCTTATGCTCCTCCTCTTGTAACTGGCTTTGGTCACTGCCAAAGACAGAAAGGTGGGATCGCACTAGAGACCTTTAGTTTGATACAGTACAACCACTCCTATGTTCCTAGGAAATTATGAATTGTTATACCAAGACTTTCTCATGAGCTATCATAAAAACAAAGCCAAATAGAAGGCAACCCAATAATCCTTAGGCTCTTAAGAACATGCTTCACCAAACTGCTGTGCTTGCTCACCCTGTAGTTTCTGTATTGTAGCACTGTTTTCAGCAGACAACACCAACAGCCGGTCAACATCCTGTTTCAGCTGATCATTTTCAGCTACAAGGGCAGCATGGCTAGATTGCAGCTCTTGCTCAGACACCTTAAGACAATGGATCTGCAGGTTTTTCTCTTCCACCTCCAGCCTTTGTTTCTGCTCCAGGTCTTTATACTTCACCTCTAATTCATCTTGTGCTCTTCTCGCCTCTTCCAGCTGTTCCGAGAGATACTGCACCTCCTCCTGAAAGCGATGGGACAACAGCTTCTTCTCAGCTAGTTCCAGCTCCACCTTCCCTCTGAGATCCTGAGACTCTTGTCTCTCTGCATCTAGCACATCCCTCAGGGAGCTTAGATCCACTTCCATCTTCTGGCACTGATCTAGGAGTATCTGTAAAAGGATATGGAAATGAACTCAACTCTCAACTAGTTCAATACCTTGCCAAAGCAAAGTACCCGAATTATATTTTAAAATTGTCATTAAATCCTTTTCAAACATCTAAGTAGCAGAAAGGAGGAAATAAACATGGCAGAAATCTCAATTTGTTAGAAAGAAACTGCCCTACTATTTGCAAATTGCAAGAAAGCAATGCTGGGTGAAACAAGAACTCTCAATTTTGGTAAAGAAAAGATAAGTCTTAATTTAGAGCAGGGGGATGTAGAGGAACAAAACAACAGAACAGTGGCCATGAGTTCTCTTTTGGAGGAAAGAAAGCTTCCCAAAAAGGAGAGGAAGGGCTACAACAAAATAGGGGGAACTCAACAATTACAGAGTACAGTTAAAAAACAGAACCAAAGCATGTATGTGATAGGGAGTCAAAAATGCTGAAACAGGAAACTGGAGGTAACAGCGTGCTTCACACAGTACCCACTGTTTCAAGAAAGATACCAGAAAGCTGGTCGACACTGACCAGAGATTTAAGACAACCAAGGAACAGAAACAGACCCTACACTTGCCAGAATTCCTTTTGTCAAACTTCTCCTGGAGGTGTGGACAGTCAGCATAGCTAGTTTCATCAGGTGGCTGATGAGGAGCTCTCTTTACTTTATAGGTAGGAAGAGAGCTTCAGCCACATGGCCTCAAGCTTATATGTGTACCAAGGTCTCCCTCTGACCACATAATGTGCAAGAGGGGAGTCAAAGACACAAGGGAGGAGTTGGGGACCCCAACAACCAAGCCATGAAAATATCCATGCCAACACTCCATGAAACACACTGGTGAGCAATGTAATCAGTAGTGAGTACAAGTCAGCTCACTGAGGTTCTTCACCTCTTCCTGGTAGTAAGAGGTCCCACCACTATGCCTGGCTGGGACACACAGGAAAAGAAAATAGAGTGATGCATAAGTGCGTAAAAGTTATCAAAGTGAGGTTCGGCACTAGATTGGCTGGAGATTGTGCAGCCTACTAACATGAGACTGATCTAGTATAAGCCTCTTCTAAAGAGATGGAGAATTATTTTCAGAAGTTCAGATATTGGAAAAAAAAAATACACTCACCCTTTATCTGCAAACAAGCCTTTTAAGAGATTGCATACTAAACCCTGTCTCAAGGGGCAGATGTATATATAGTCATATATGCACAGATTTGATCTCATTCTCTTTACGCTGCAAAATGATTAAGTGAGAGCCAATACCACTCCAGAAGCTGTGTCATCATATTAGCAAGTTTTTAGCAAGACGTACCAAAGAATATCTGTCTATGCTCTGATCTGGTCTGGATACTGCAGTCCAGAAACAGTGTAGCTACAGCAGTGCTGTGTTAGGCACTTCTGTCTTAGGCGATGCATCGTGTATTTGATGGCTTCGAATGTATCAGTCAGCGGCATGGAGTATGGATAGATTTTGTCCCTGTCCACCTTCCCAGAATCTGGGTTACTAGAGATGGTTGCTGCAGCATCCCTATCCCCGTTGTTTGGCTGGGCCTACTACAAGCTATGCATACAGACCTGCAGCTCTAAAACCTGACCCGAGGGAGCCCCCCAGCTGATTTCATTCTGGAAACCTGGTGCCAGAAATAAGCTAATCTGGTGATTTCTGAGCTACTGACAAAAGCCCCATCCACCACTTGCACATGAGAGTAAAGCAATAAGCAAAGCATGAAAAGGTACCTGGTTTTGTTGTTCAGCAGTACGTAATTCCTGCTGCAGCAATTCTACCACCTCAGTTCGTCCTAGCAGAGCTGCTTCCTGCTCCTCTAGCTTTCTCTGAAGTGTACGCAGGTTCTGCAAGAGAGAGAGTGCTATACCAGTATCTGGGAGGCTAACATAAGAAGGCTAGATTTCCTGGTTTCATCCATACACCTAGTTTTCATAACACAGTTACTTTAATAGCCTGAATAACTTCATTTTTGTTGACACTTATTCTGGAGCCCTGGTGCAGTAGGAAGAGCTCACCATTGTTCTACAAACAGGGAACTGGAGCACAATAATTTAATACTTCTTTTTAACTATGCTTTCTTTTCAACTGACAGCAAATCAGCAGATTGAAGCCAACACTCTGAAAGTCCAAACTAGCATCCCAAAAACCACCAATCAATCAAATCATATCTCTTCTCACCCCTTCTGAGTTACTGTGATGAGGACTGCTCTCTCAGGGTGTCTTGAGACTAGTAAAATTTGTTTCCCTTTCTCCTCCCATAACAAGATTATTATATCAAATATACCTGCTGCATCACTACTTCCAAATCTGACTGGGCCGCTATCTTGCGTAATTCAGCTTGGTGCTGGTGAACCTGCTCTTTCAGGAGAGCTTCCTTCTCCTGAATCACTTCCTGCAAGGAGCTCAGCTGAAAACATAAGCCACAAAATAAAAAAACCCAAGGTTATGAGCTTGACAGACATGCAGGCTTGCTTTCAACACGCACCAGCGTATTATGTGTGTGATGAGGTCTTCAGCTTGATAATCCTATATGTCACTTTGGTCAAATGGTAACTTTATCCTACTAATACATATATATTAACTGATAATATTTCAGATCCCAGAAAGCAAAAACCATAGAATTTCATCAGCATGATAAAAGATATGATCACTATAATTACAAGTTCATAAAACTTCTGGGTTTTTATTTGTATAGGACGCAGCCCAAGTCATAGATCAAAAGCTAAACCTGCAATTCAGAGTATTAACAAAAATTTTTCCATAAATAAATACAATGTAACATAACAGCTGTTACATTATGTGATAAAAAGTCCCTCTGCACATCCACAGTAGAGCATAGAGAGGCAACAGCAAGTCTGGGAGCTGAAATAACACTCTGCCATAGCTACTCCAAAGCCTGTCACAGAACAGCAATGGCAGGCAGGGAAGAACCCAAATTCTGACTCAGAGGGACACCCTGTCCAGGTCCTTCCAGGGGCTGTTCCACCCCTCCTCAGAGAGCCATCAGTCCCATTGTCCAAGTGTGAAACCCATGAAGATGAATTAACAGCAGAGCACCTTTTGCACCAAGGGTGGTTACTGCCTAGGGGTATAGGATATATCATGGGACGCAGGTGAAGAGAATTTTGGGATTGCGAAAGACTTCTGGAATGTTTAGAGGAGGAATCAAAGGCAGGGAAATGGATGGACCTAGGTGATTTGGGGAGGAACAAAACCGAAAAAATAGAGGATAAGGGAATTAAAAAAGGCCACCTATGTAAACAGTGACTGCTCAATATGCTTGTCTGGCCATGCCCAGCATCTGATCAGCAGTCTGTCCTGTCCTTTTACTGAACACCATTTTTCACTCTTTCACTGTGGGAGAGAGTCTCTATTCAGTGTGCATTTGTGGGTGTATGGGGGGGGGTCTAAGTGCTAGTAACTGGAATCAGACTGTGGGTCAAAAGGCCTGTGTGTCCATGGTGCCAGCAACTGGAGAGATTAGAGCAAGTGAACTTCAGCGCCAGCAACTGCAGTGCAACCACAGGTCAGAGGACCTGTGTGTACACGGTGCCAGAAACTCAAACAAGTACAAGTGTTCAAGTGAATGTATGATTGCTAGCAAGTATCAAGCTGGACTAGCTAGCAAGTGGGTGAAGCAGACTGGGAGCCAGGACAGAGGCGGGATGGTGCCCAAGGGTGAAACCACAGGCAGACTTGCCTACTAGATGGACAAGAGGAGTTCTCGCCAGCTGCCAGAGACCACAGGGTCTTGGGAGGTCTCTAAGGACAAGACCTGCTTTTGTGTATGTGTGAATCTCTAAGGAAGCTGGCTACCAGAGAGATCAGGGGAGTCCTGGTCAGCTGCGTGCATGTGCATGCCTGTGTGTCTCAGAGTGAGAGCACAGGGAGGCTGGCTACCAGAAGGGACCAGGAGAGTCCTGGTCAGGGTGCATGTGTGTGTCCGTGTCTCTCTAAGGATAAGACCACAGGGGGTTGGCTACTGAAGGGGGCAGGGGAGCCCTGGTTAGATGTGGCAGTGCGTGTGCGCACGCATGCGTGCACTCATGCGCGCGTCTTTCTAAAAGCAAGCAGCACAGGAGGGTTGGCCATTGGAGGGACCAGGGGAGTCCCAGCCAGCTCTGTGCACATGTGTGTGAACAATGTGTCTGTACCAGCAGCTGGAGTGGAGCTGTGGGCCCCAGGGCTTTGCATGTCTAAATGCCAGCAACTGGGGAGACTTGGATCCAGGGGCCAGTTATGGGCAAACTGTGTCTAAGCACAGCTGCTGACAAGACCCAGAATGTACATTTGTATATATTTTCACTATTCTCTAATCCGAGCTGCCATAGAGGGGAACAGTATGAGGCTGTTGGCGCTGTTTGCGTTCACGGGAGTGCTAGGTGCTTCTGTGTTATCTATGTGGCTGGCCATCTATACAGGTATGCAGGAGTTGTACATGCATGCATGCTGGGAACACATTCTCAGCCACGCTACTGGCTGAACTGGAGGGCATGGAGCTTTGGCAACCTTGCCTCTGTCAGGCTGCAGGATCTAGCCATATTCCCTAGCAGCAGCATGTCATCAGGAACAACTGTCTCTCAAATTATCCAGAGACAAGATGCGTGGGAATGGTTCAAAGCTGCATCAGGGGAGGTTCAGACTTGACACTGGGAAATATATCTTTAACAATAAGTTAGTCACACACTGGAACAGGCTTCCTAGAGAGGTGGTCAATGCCCCAAGCCTGTCAGTGTTTAAGAGGCATTTGGACAATGCACTTAATAATATGCTTTGAGCTTTGGTCAGCCCTGAAGTGGTCAGGCAGTTGGACTAGAGGATCAGTAGGTCCCTTCCAGCTGAACTATTCTATCATGCTAGTGTAAGTGGTGGGGTGAGAAACACAGACACATACACAAACTGATGAATAGAAACATTTTTCTGTACCTGTGTTGCATACTTGATTTCAGCATCTTCCAGATTCACTTTGGCTAGAGCCAGCTGTTCCTTCAGATCCTGAACAGTCTCCTCTTGCTCCCTGAGCTGCTCTTTCAGTGCTTCGGCTTCATCTCTATGCCCTTCACTTGTATTTTGGTTATTCTGACATTGCAAGAGGAAAAAAGTGAGAAGAAAAGAAACAGAAGAAAGAAAACTGATCAGTATTACTGGTCAATTAAAAAAAAAAATTAGAATGCTACTGCACTCTTGACTCCTAACCAGATGCTTATTTCTACTACATTTCTTAATTTCTTAACTTTACATTTTCTTTGTTTCTTTAAATGAAGTTGTCCTATGTTAAGTAACTATTTTCCCTATTTCTTTGTAGATATGCACAAGATGTCTTTAATTGGGAAGTGTCAAATCACTTTGGAATGGCCAATTATCCATGAATGCTTACCATATAAACTAAGGTAAATCATATTATTAAGTAAAACATAACACTAATCTATGATATGACCACCTTGATTTGTGAGGCTTTTTAATTTCACAGATTTCTCTAATACCAGAAATGAAACATTTTTTTAATTAGCAATAGAATATTCTCCACATGACAAAGGGGCAGACATTAAACATTCTAGACCACAGAAAATGCTCATGGAAATCTCTTTAGACTAAAGAGATTTATAGCAATGAACTTGTTAGAAATAAGCAAAGGGAACATGCAAACAATCATCAGTTCTACTCCGCTCTGAGGCACTAAAATACTCTGTTTATGACCATGAAATTTAAATTCAGACAACATTTCCCATAAAATGTGCTTAGGCTATGTCTACTCAGACATACTATCACACTACGCCTGCACTCTTTTTTTGTCTCTCAAAGACTGTCTGTATGGCAGGCAATTCTCTAATGCCACAGCTGTACACCTACTTAACACAGAGTCAGATACTAGGTCCAGCGTATCAACACTGTCACTGAGAAGCAAGAAAAGAATCCCTCTACTGTTATCACCTCAGCACTCCCAACTACTTCAAGCACTTAGTGCTGGGGATTTTTAACTGAATATATACAAAATGTATCTCTTTCCTTTTCCGTGTTACAGGTATTGAATCAAAGATCACCAATTAACATATGGAGTCTACAGAGTATCTATGTCCTTTAAACCCATTCTGAAAAATTTATGAAGGCTTTTAGAATGACTTACAGGTCAGTGTAATAAGTAAGAAGCTACTGTTCCTCAAAAGATGTCACCTACAGACAAGGTCTTTGGAAGCAGGTTGAATACACAGACAAGGAAAGCTTTAATTGCACTTAAAGCTTAGAAGTAGGACAGGAAAAACAAAGAAACAACAGAAGTGCAGGAAGCTTTAAGAAGCCAGGGATATACATAATTTATAAGGCTGGGGCAAAGCAGTTGCTAGGGAGGAAAGATGGGTGGATTAGTTTGCTTACTTGGGATTAGCTTTCAGGACTGATATTTACAGTCAGATTTGGAAAAGCTTCCAATAAAGCCCTTGCACACTGGCCACTACATGGAGTACCACAATTAAGGACAGTAGCACAGTCACAAAGTTCCCAGAGCCCAAGCTTTCAAATACCATGTTTTTCCAAAATGTATAAACTCTTACATCTGAACATAATTTGTGTTTACCCACTTTAAAAGTTTAAGAGGAGCCTCAATTGTTCTGTATACATATACCAACTGCTTAATAAAAAGACATAAGCTGATATTTCGATTCTGCTGAAAATGAGGCACTCTGTTAAAAGCCCAGGAAGTAATAGTACCAATTAGATATTTAAAATACAGCCTTCCCATGGGGACCCCATCACGGAGAGAAAAAAAACCAAAAAAACCCCAAACCTTTGCTATATTTATCCCTCATGATTTCCAAAAGGAAACACTGATGCTCAGCACCTCAACACAACATGCAACCCTAACCTAAATTTTTCATCTTCAAATGACAGGGTATCTGTCTAGGAAACATCACCATTACTCAAGACAGCATCTACTTAGGGAAATAATCATAAGTAAATAAAGGAATCTATAGCTTCTCAGTAGGTCTAACCTTACAAGAAAGTATCTAAAAAGTGCTTTCTGGGTCAAATACATAATATTGCAGGTAACTGCCCTAACATCATACCTCTTAAATGATGTTCTAACTCAAAACTAATAAGGCTCTGGTCCACACCATCTCCACTGGAGACTGTATCAAGACCTCATTCCTCAAATTAGAAGGCCATTTTTCTTAATGGCTAATTTACTTCCATCCATCCACCTGTCAGTACTGTCCTTTCACTTTAACCGTTCTCCCACTTTCTTGGTGCTTACCTTCCTCATACAACTGTAGACAGAATTTATGTTTCCTCTCTGCCTTTGGTTGACTAAATAGCCAAGCTATTTTGAGTGTCTAGTAAAAGCAGCTACTAACATGACCAGAGAATGGAAACCCTTTTGCTGCTCTCAATTTATCTTTCCTAATTTCAGGTGAACAGAACATGACAACACTTCACACAAGGCCTTGCTACTCTTAGTACAATAGTTGTAAGGATAACTGTTTGCCTTACATAAAAAAGAGTAGGCCTCTTAAAAATCTACATCACATTGATTAACTGATGATAAGCTTTGTCTCATATTTTGCCTTCTTCAACTGATAAATTTGAATTTTGAAGCAAGAACACTCACTAGTCCCTAACAGCAAGTCTACACAAAGTAATGTAACAGCACACAGCTCTACACATGCTATGTATGAATAAGCTAAAAAAAAAAAAAAGCCTCAGCAGCAGGACAGCAATGCAAAGTGACATAGCTAAACAGCCTCCAGGGCCTTCACTGTCCTCTGCAGCTGGGGGATTTTTTTTCATGGCCTCGCAGTATACAGTGGCAGGATACCACAAGTGCTTGATCTTCCACTTACTAAATTTTCCTTTATTTTTATATTGTGTCAATCTTCAAGATCATCCAATTCTTCCTGTATGAAAACCAAATGCTGCTTTGCATTGAGAAAGATTCTCAAGATTGTATCGTAAAGTGAATTACAGTAGCACATTTCTATGATTTTATGATGCCGTCAATCAAAAATAGTAAGCACAGGTCATGGAACCAATCTTTACTCCATTAGTAGTCACCTCTCACCTGATAGCTCTCACACTCACCCTTTAATGTTTCCTATAATCTTTTAATCTTTTTTTTCAATGTTTCAGATAACCCTTACCTTCTCTGCTTTAATGAACATCATCTGATGCCCTGCAATCTGTTTGGACTTCTATCACATTTCCCTTGCCTAATATTACTAACTTTTTAAAGAAAACTATGTGATCAGCAGAACAATTTTAAGTTTTCAAAAATTACCAGCCTCAATGGGAGTTTCTAGATAGTAGCTAATAGCTTCTTTAATGTCTTCATACAGGACACCTTCCCCTCATCTTTTACGTAGATTTACACAATTATGGCTTGTTAACCATAAAACTTTGTGGCGGCACAGGAAGCTACATGGCTGGAAAAAAAATAATATATATTTACATTTAAGTTACTGCCTTTCAATTTTAATGACTTCCTTACCTCGTTGTTCTTGTATTTCAGCCAACCCTCCTTCTCCTTCACTGTACTCACATGACAGATAACATTTTGAAACTTACAGCTCAGATAGATATGTGATTTCTGCAGGAAAGAACTTAGCTACAACAGATTACTGAAGGTATGCAAAGTGAAACCAGCTCATACCCTTGAGGAGATCAAGTTGTGCACTCCAAGTGCATCTGCAGTACAAGGAAGCTGGACAGACTGGCTTCCTACAGCATAGATATCCTTGCTGAAACTATTAATGTTGTAAATGTCCTGCTAACAAGAGAGATAGGACCTGCTAGCTCACTGGGACCTAAATTGTAGGGTGGCACCAGATTATCAGTAGAGGCTAACATCTTTTAAGTAGTCCTGTTCTCCCAACCTTGGTATACGCTTGCTCTTCTGATAAGGTCTGTGCAGGCAATGGTGATCCTTTCTCTGTCAGCTCCTCAATGCGTTTGTTCAGAGAGGCCAATCTGGCTTTGGCGTGAAGTTTAAGCTTCATCAGCTTAGCATCTGCAGCCTCTCGCTCTTCCTGTAAAAAAAGGATACAAACTGACTGCACTCAAAATTCCAGTGCTATCACCCTGAAAGCACCACTTGGAAAAGTTACATAATTTGACAGTTTGCTGTTCTTTGTCCAAACCTGCCTCCCCAGTAACAGTGCTAATTAAAACACATCCAGGAAACAAATTTGCTCTGAAACACTATAAACAGCAAAATAGTTAGCTTCTGCTCTAGTACTTTCTCTTCAAGGGATAGATCACGCAAGGGACTTCTCCTAGCTCCTAGTACAAAGTCAGTCTGACTTCCTCTACGATATGCAGTCCCTCAACACTATCTCAAGTAACTGCACTTTCTTTCATGTCACACTTCAAAGTAAGCAATATGTATCTTTGGTTATGTGCCATAAAACCACCGGACTGCTGGGTGACTGCAGCACAGCCTACTCTTTGTCTCAAACGCTCTGAAGTGGGGAAAGAAAAACCTCACACAAAAGATGTTAGTATTTATTAGAGCCACCAGGAATCTGCAGGGGCCTTGAGGAGCTCCAAGACAAAAATGTTACCTAACTTGGATGTAACTTATCTACTCTGGAAGGAATTACCCCTCAGAAAAATGAACAGATGCTATACTACGTCTCTTGGGTTAGGGTCCATTCTTTGGATTCCAATACTTCTCTGGAATTGATGCATTTAGTAGCACAGGTGTCTCAGATGTTCAAAAGAAACTAGAGACTAGCTTGCACAGAAAGCTGAAGCAACATTTTACTCTTGCTCCCAGGTCCTCAGTGAAAGAAATGATACCTTGAGTACAGTTTCTTTTTGCTGGAGCAGAGCATCCTTTTCTCGGATCAAATCCTTCAGCTGAACAACTAGTTCTTCTGTTTGGGCTAGGCGCTCCAATAGCTCCTCAGGCGCCTCCTCCATGCTTTCTGCTTCTGGCTCTAAAGCTTGTACCTGAAACAGTGAAATGAGTGCTCTGGAGGAAAAAAGTCTAAACAGACTGCAGCATAGCATCCAGATGATATCTTCATACTCCTAAATGCTGCACTCTGTTACTTGCAAGCATTTCATGCAGCCTATAGAACTATACACAATTAGGCGATACCAGGAGGGAACCTCAGGATACCCATGAGCCAATACACAAAAAGAGAGCACCTTTGATGAACACAACATGAGCAAATCTGAAAAGAGTGGCACTGGAAACACTCTACCACTCACACACTATCCACCATCTCAAGTGCCAAAGGGCAACATACAGATCAAGCCTCCCACTGTCACGCAATCATGCAGAGCTCCCCTTTCCGCTACACAGAATCATTAGTACTCATAACAGTCTTTCTTCACCCTAATTCTAGTTTGTTTTCTAGGATCATCTTGAGATGTGGAAACTAAGGAGATTATGGTCTGCCCCACAAAAGTGCTGACTTAAGAGGTTAGGAATATAGGAGAAGCAGAGTGGAATGACAGCTCAGTCTAGTGCTCAGCAATGAAGAAGCAGGAAACAGTTCTCACTGCAGTCGAATGATTCACATTCCCCAAACTAGCACTCAGTAAGATCTGAAAGTCTTTAAATAACACTGTACTTACAGCAATAGAGGATTCAGTAACTGCATCTCCATCATCACCTGACAGCTCTTGTAAAACAGTACTTGCTAAACCCGACAAACGGCTCAGCATCTTCAGCCTAAAACAAAAGAAAAAGTCAGAATACAGAGTCAAAATTGCTAAGAAGAATAAGCATCCCTTCATGCTGATCTTTAATGTTATAGAGGTGACCAGGCTTACAGGGAATACATCTCCTCTGCCAAGAGAGGTAAGCAAAAGTAAAACCTCAGGAATAAAGAAATGATCATGTTAACAAAAGCAGCCAGACTCTCTGAACATAAAAGCAGAGGGTGTGCTGGTTAAGACACATGAAGATACATTTACCACTCTACATGTATGATTGAAAAATACATTTTTATACCAGATTTCAAGTCACCCTCATAGATAATTCTTAATCTTTCTTAACAATGGCATTACAGAACCATGATCTGTTCAGTTTACTCATAAGAAGAGTAAGTGATTCTTAAGTAAAGTCACTTTTTTACAGGCCAAACATGTCCTGTAAATACATAAAAGAAGCTTTCTGTTACTAAGTAGTGGGAATGGTGAACTCACCCCTGATGTTTGCTGAGTAGATGCAAATGTGTAACATTAGACAGATGATGAGACCTCTGCATGTCACATATGTGACAGGACAGGACCTCAACATAGGGGAATGGTCTGGAGAGAGCATATATTCCCTGTCTGCTGCTTAGCATACCTTTCCTTTCCTTGAAATTCAGGAGCCAAACTGATCCAGCAAGTGGAGGTGAAGAACCAAAAAAATGCAGCAGTACCAGCCAGCAATACGTAATTTGTCATTTTGGGGAGAGTGGCTAATTAAGTTCTCCATTATTAACCCAGACAATGGGATGCAATCCACCTCAGTAAGTTCACCAAATTGTAATGAGCATTTGATAAGCCTAAGCAGACAGCTGCCAGCCAGAGGGATCTCAACATGCTAGAGAAACATCATAAAGTTCAGAAAAGGCAAATACAGAGTCATACACCTGGGATGGAACAAACATATGCTGGGGACCAAATGGCTGTAAAACTGTGTTGCAGAAGACAACCTAGGGATGCTGGTGGATAAACTCAACATCAGTCAGCAGTGTGCTCTCACAGCAGAGAAGGTCAGCTATATACTGAGTTGTATTAGTAAGACTGCAGCGAGCAGGTTGAGGGAAGCAATTATTCCTTTCTATTCAGCACTTGTAAGACTACATTTGAAGTACAGGGTCCACTTTCAAGCTCCCTGATACACAAAAATAACAGGGACAAACTGAAGCAAGTACAGCAGAAAGCCCCCAGGATGGTTTGGGGTTGGATTATAAGATATACAGAAAGGCTAAGAATACTGGGCATGTTCAGCCTTGAGAACAGCGGGTAAGGAGGGGGATATAATTGCTGTCTTCCCTATAATCGCCTATTAGGTAGCTAAAGACAGAGCCAGACACTTCTTATGAGGTGCACAGCAGATGGACGTGATGCAGTGGACACAAGTTGCAGCATAAGAAATTTCAATCAGAAAAAATAAGTATGCACAGGGAAGATGATAAAAATAGGAGTAGGATCATAGCAACCTGATCTAACTTTGAAGTTAGCCAAGCTAAGAGCAGAGGGTTTGGCCAAATGAACTCCCAAGGTCCCTTAAGACCTAAATCATTCTAGTACTCTATGAAGAAGGGTCACATGTGACACTTGACATATCTCTTAAGAGAAAAGCTATAGATCTATCACAACTGTAAGTCCATGCCTGTGAATGGCAAAATAATTTGTACAAATTAAAAGAAACACCAATAGTGCAAACTGAAACTAGGCAAACTCACATTAGCCATAAGATCAGGTTTACATTACAATAATTATCTCCATCAAATGGAATCTTTTACTGTTGACAAGATGTCTCTGTTTAGCTAGAAGTAGGCTTCTAAAGCTGGCTACAATGACCCACTAATTCCTGACCTCCTTTATCTTAGTAATTGTGGAAATAGACAATGGAGAGAACAGTAGTGCATTATTTTTCTGTAGCAGTCACACCTTCTAACCACCTGATTTTGCAGTAGTAGAAAATATCACAATGCACATTAGAGTATCAATAGCAGAAAAGGGCATGTGAACACCAACCTCTTTCATGCACTCAGTAACTCATAGGTCTGCTTATTCAGTAGTAAAGAGGTTTCCAAGGCAGGGCAGTCATACGCAGATCCTTCAGTCATTCTTTTTTATCTCTTGGGTACCGACAGGCTGCATGAACCAAGACTCTTGACAGAGGGGAAAAAAAAAAAAAAAAAAAAGAGGAAAATAATTTATCCAACAGTAAAGAAATAAGCCCATTCTTCATCCTACATGGTACACTTTAGGATTATTACAGTCAGTCATTTGCAATAAGAATAAAAAGTGAAAAGTCTTCCCTGTTTGGGAAACCGGATTTTTCCTGCTCTTGCAGAGACATGCCCTGGTTTCTTATGCTCTATGGCATGGGCTTAGTCTCTTCAGCCTACAGAATAAAATGCTTGAGAAGCAGTTAGTGAAGCAAAAAGACATGAGAAGAAGCTGGGCCTCAGACAGTCTCTTGCAAAGAGTTCCAGAGGATGAAACTACTCAAGAAGCATACTGTCAGAAAGCCAGGACTGTCCACATTCTGTATCAATACAATAGCCAGTGAAAAAAGTGCTAGTACTTTGCTTACTTCTCAGCTGGCCCTGGGTGAGACTGAGGCATGGAATTCCAGAATAATATAGTTTTACAGTTCCTACTAGAGAAATTCCTTCTGTCAACATCAACTGTTCACCAAGCTGGTAATATAAAAGACTCATTTAAAGACCTGGAATCCCCAGTTCATTATAAGAGTAATAAAGTATTTATAGTTTTGTAAACCACTACCCCCACAATGCCCCAAGGAGGAACAGAACCTGCTGTCTTGGCGGTGGTAAAAGCACATTTTAGAAAACAGTCATTCAAATGCAAAAATGCCTCTTTCTGACAGTCGCCAATATTTGAAGAGAATAGATCTGATCTGCCTATTGAGCATTAGACCACAGCTTCTTAAAGTCACAAACGTACAATATATGCTTGAGATGTGACATAAGGTAATGTAAGATAACATGATTTAGGACTGATAGAACCAATAGATGAATTATTAGAAGTGGTATTAGAAATATGGAAAAAAAGTAGAATCTAGGCATCTGCAGACATCCGTTGTAACCAGAAATATGTGCGGGGCTCAGCACATACCTGCATGCTACAGGCATTACAATTTCAAGCATGTGTACATGGACTATGTTGAGAAAAAATTCCCTGGCCTTTGTCCAGGCTGGCTACATTAACCCGATACTGAGCTCAAGCTAACATGCCTTGCTAGGTTTGGCTCACAGTTGGCCTCCTCAAAATGCAAACAGAGGAACTGAGGCCTGTCTGCACCTATTTGCACAGGCATGGACTTTAATAACCTGAACTCAAGCCTTAAAAATCCATGTCTTTTGAACTCACTTTTAAATTGTATTCTCAGGTGAGCTGAATATAGCAAGGAATGTGAAAGGGAATGAAAAGTGATTCTACAACAGCAAAAGGAAGCCCAGGGAACACATAGGCCCACTGCTAAATGTGGCCCCGATCACAGAAAAGACTGAGGTTCTCACTGTCTTCTTTCCCTCAGTTGTTAGCAGCAAGACCAGGCTTCAGGAATCCCAGTCCACTGGCACCTGATAGAAAGTCTGGAGCAAAAAAGACTTACCTTATGTGGAAAAGGACCAGGCTAGGGAGCACAAACTGGTCATACCAAGTCCGCTGGGCCTGACAGGATGCACCCAGAAGTGCAGAGGCAGCTGGCTGATACCACTGCAGAGTGTATCCTCAGCAACTTTGCAGCTGACAGAAAACTAGGAGTGGCTGATGCCCCACAAACGGGTGTGCTGCCATCCAGAGGGACCTGAACAGGTGGGGGAAATGGGCCAATGGGAACCTCATGAAGTTCAACAAAGGGAAATGCAAACTCCTGCACCTGGGGAAGTATAATGTCATGCACCAGTACACACTGGAGGCAGACCATCTGGAAAGCAGCTCTGCAGAAAAGGACCTGGGAATCACGGTGGGCAACAAGCCGACCACAGCCATCAATGCACCCTCATAGCAAAGGCCAACAGCATCCTGGGCTGCATTAGGAACATTACCAGGAGGAAGGCGATCCTTCCTCTCTACTCAGCACTGGTGAGGCTACATCTGGAGTACTGTGTCCAGTTCTGGGCTCCCCAGAACAAGAGAGGTGGGAACTTGTTGGAGCAAATTCAGTGAAAGACAACAAAGAGAAGGGTCAGGGAGGATCTTATCACAAAATGACAGAATGAGTGAGGTTAGAAGAAGCCTCCAGAGGTCATCTGGTCCAACGTCCCTGCTCAAACAGGGCCACCTACAGCCAGTTGCCCAGGATTGTACCCAGACAGCTTCTGAATATCTCCAAAGATGGAGGCTCCACAACCTCCCTGGGGAACCTGTGCCAGTGCTTTGTAACACACACAGTTAAAAACCATTTCCTGATGTTCAAAGGCAACCTCCTGTGTTTCAGTTTGTGCTCATTGCCTCTCATCCAGTCACTGGACACCACTATAAAGACCCTGGCTCAGTCTTCTTTGAAACCTCCCTGAGAATAATTTCAGGAACAAGCATAACATAGCTTTAAATACTGTCCCAAAGCCAACAGTCCATGCACAAGGTGGTAGCTGTCATATGAATTAGCCTCAAGGACTTGTGGCAGGAATACCCTAGTGCTTGCACTTCGTATTTAGTTTTGAGCTTATAGCAGGAAAGCATTATACAATGCTGGCCAATTTCATCATAAACAGAAGTAAACAAACACAAAAGGACAGAGGTTATTCACTTTCCACTGCCTCACCCAAATAAAGTAAACAGTACAGCTCTTGGAGACAAGACAGACTATTGCTCTTCCAGGGTCATACTGACTTTGGTATGGATTTCCAATTTTGTAATTAATAGCAGAACACAGAAGACCTGCACTGTGTTCATGATGTAAGCCAGTATAGTTTGGGTTCTGGCTGTAGTTGAAAATAATGTTTCGCTCAGCATTCCTATGACTAATGAACTTTTGCTCATGAGACTTTACTTTGAACACTGGGACTACCAGTGGTGTTCTCGAAGAGGGTCCTTTACTCTGAAATATACTTCCCTTACTGACCCAAACAGCTTAAGTCCATTACTAGTCACAGCACTGTCTGCCTCAAAGTAATAAGCAGTGCATAAATCCATGCATCTAGGTATCAGCCACAGGGAAGAAAGACTTGACAGTGGTTTTTCCCCTGATTTATTCTATTATAAGTTTATTATACATAAATTAAGTTTAATTCTTTGCATTTCCCTTCTTTTCAAGGCAAACGGGCATTGAAGGCACTGCTGCTGTACACAAGCCCTGGACCAAACCTCTCACGCTGTGCAAAGGTGCTCTGAAAGAGACAAGGATCAAAGGAGCACATCTCCTCTTGACCACTGCTGTTATCCGCAATCCCAGGCCTCAGGAGTTAGCAACAACCTTCCACGAAGGGAAGGGGAAGCCAGCGTCGATACAGCTAGAGGAACGCATGGCTGCCCCGCCAGTCCCGCAAATTTACCGACGAGAGCTTAGTTGACCTCAATGCCTCCGGCGGGCCTCACAGGGCAGAAACCTTCCCAGGACGGGCTCCGCTACCGGTTACGTCCGGGCACCGCGGTCAGACCGCCGGCGAAAGGCAGCATGGTCGCAGCGTGGGCACCGGCGTAGCGGGGCCCGCCGGACCCCGGAGCCCGGGAAAGAGAGGGCCGTCGCCGGCCCAGCCCACCCCACTGTTCCTCACCGCCCTGGACCCCAAGAAGCTGCGGACCCGCCCCGGTTCCTTGGGCCCCGCAGGCCGGCGGGGCCGCTCCCAGCGGGGCTGGCAGGCGTGTCCCGGCGCTGCACGGCAGAAGGAGCCCGGTCCGGGACCGCTGCCGAGAGCAGGGCGACAGCGCCGAGCCCACACAGCGAGAAGAGAACACCAACAGACGTAGGGAAGACACTGACCTGCCGACGACCCACTCCCGACGACCCCAGCGACAGCTCCGTGCCTGTAACGCCAACCCCACCCCCAGCCACCTCAGCACCGGAACACTCCGCAGCGGCTTCCGCCTCCAGCGCGGCCCCGCCTCCCAGCAGGAGCATAGCCGGTCAGCTACGGAGACAGGATGATCGACATGATCATCAGCTAATTGCGGCGAAGCAGCCGCCTCGACGCCATGGTTATCCTGCAACATGGCACAAAATCACCAATCCCCAATAGGGCTTGGGGATACGCCCACTAACAAGGAAGCAACCAATCAGCCAAGGCTCTCGGAGCATATTTAGGGGTGTGGCGAGACGGTGGCTGGGGTAGTGTGTCTCTTCTGCGCGTGCGCGGGCTGCCGCAGTGGGCCCTACGTGATGTTAAGTCGAGGGCTGGCGGGGACGTCTTCCACTAGATCAGGTTGCTCAGGGCCCGTCCAACCTGAGCTTGAATGCTTCTAGAGATGGCCAATCTAAACCTGCCCTCATTCAGTTGAAAACCGTGGCCCCTTGTCCTGTCACTACAGGCCCATGTAAAAAGTCTTTCTCTGTCTTTCTTATAAGCCACCTTCATATATCAATCTCAAAAGGCTGCAGTAAGGTCTCTCTGGAGCCTTCTCTGGGCTGAGCAACCCCAACTCTCTCAGACTTTCCTCACGGGAGAGGTGTCCCAGCCCCGCGGTCATGTCCGTGGCCCCCTCGACCTGCTCCAACAGGTCCATGTCTGTCTTATACTGAAGACCCCAGAGCTGGATGCAGTGCTCCAGATGGGGTCTCACCAGAGCAGAGAAGAGGGGCAGAATCGCCTCCCTGGAGTTGCTGGCCACGCTTCTTGTGATGCGGCCCAGGATACAGTTGGCTTTCTGGGCTGTGAGCGCACCTTGCTGGCTCATATTCAGTTTTTCATCCACCAGTACCCCCAAGTCCTTCTCCACAGGGCTGTTCTCCATCCAGTCACCTCCTAGTCTGTATTGCCCCAATCCAGGGGCATTGCCTTGGCTTTTTTGAACTTCATGAAGTTCATGAAGATTTCACGAAGTCTAAGAAGCGCAATCTCCCTCGCCTCCCGGCTGTCTCCATCATGTGTTAGCATATACATTCAAATGCACTCATATTCCTGTTTCCGATGTGACTGTGTAGTCCTTGTAGTCATTGGGTATTGCCATAGGCTCTGCACTGAGTTCGCAAGGCCTCAGGACTAAGGCTTGCCAGGCCTGCTCTGGATTTTTCATGACCTGCCTGCAGTTTTGTTTCACTTGGCTTAGCTGTGAGAGCAGTTTCTCTAATTATCAGGTGTCTATGGCTAATTTATTTTACTTATTTGTCCTTGTGTGGTACAACCACGGTTTTATATAGGTAGTATTAACAAGCAGTTATTCTAGGTAGAATGAGATATTTACAACTCTAACACAATGATGTAGAGTAGAGAAATACAGGCCTGGTAAAACAGCTGAGGTCTTGAGAAGTGGAGACGCAGGATTTGGCATAGAGGAGAACAGAAATGGAATGATAAAAGAGATGGGACACAGTCTTTGTGCTGGAGACCCCATGGCTATAAAGATCTAACTAATGATTAGTTTAAAAAATGCAGACCCAGCGCTGGACAAAACCGGTTTTAGGGGTAACAAAGTAAATGTATCTAAGCTATGTACAGGGCACCATATAGAGTCAATTCAAATGTAAATGTAAAATGAAAGAGAAAGGTATAAATTTATGTTAGCAAACATATATACATGAGCCTAAGTGGAAGGAAAGAGAAGAAAGGGAAAACAAAAGAAGAGAGGATGAGGAAACCATTAACAAGAACAGCACATTCCTCCCAGTGAAGGACTCCAGATGCTGACAACTTGCCATGACACCTCTCCACCACAAACATCAGAGTGAACCACAGATTTTAATATCCAGAGGAGCAGCAGTCAGATGAGTGTAACACCAGAAAAATCATAGAAACTAAGTGTGGTACTCTAGAAGGAAGGGATACCATCCAGAGGGACCTTGACAGCCTAGAGAGTTGGGCCCATGCGACACTCATGAAGTTCAACAAGGCCAAGTGCAAGGTCCTGCACATGGGTCGGGGCAATCCCAAGCACAAATACAGGCCGGGCGATGAGTGGATTGATAGCAGCCCTGTGGAGGAGGACTTGGGGGTGTTGGTGGATGAAATACTGAATATGGGCCAGCAACGTGCACTTGCAGCCCAGAAAGCCAACCGTACCCTGGGCTGCATCAAAAGGAGCATGGCCAGCAGGCCGAGGGAGGTGATTCTGTCCCTCTACTCCACTCTGGTGAGACCCCCCTGCAGTACTGCGTTCAGCTCTGGGGCCCCCAACTTAAGAAAGACATGGACCTGCTTGAGCAGGTCCAGAGGAGGGCCATGAAGATGATCAGAGGGCTGGAGCACCTCCCCTATGAGGACAGGCTGAGAGAGTTGTGGTTGTTCAGCCTGGAGAGGAGAAGGCTCCAGGGAGACCTTATAGAGGCCTTTCAGTACTTAAAGGGGGCCAAACCATTCTATCTATGATTCTATGTGTAAGGTATACTTCCTCTTTGTCTATAAACAAGATTTTGAACGTAACTCTGAGTTCTTAGTTTAAGAATGTTTAGTAATGGTGTCTAACAGAGGTGATAGAAATACTCCATCTCCTTTACATACTGTCCCTCTTAAATGGATTAATGGTGATAATTTTCAAGGCTCAGTTATACTAGTATCTCACTATGTTTCATTAACACAAACAGTTTTTTAATGGTCTTAATAATGTTTATCTGCAGCTGCAGTATAAGTAACTGAAACATTTGTGATACATAGTCTTGTTGCATTGACTTAATATGCTCTGGAGGAAGTGAATTTGAGGCAGTACTACTTACATTGTTATATGATGCTGGCCACAAAAGATAAGTACATGCACTGTTTAGCACTGTTCATTGTTTCAGCATCTAAAATTGCTTGTCTTTATTTTATTATAAAATGTTTATGGGTTTGGATTTTTTTTTGTAAGTTATGCTACAAAAATAAACTATTACTGTGTTTTAACAGATACAGGTTTGTGAAGATAAAACATTGGAATGACAGCTATTCCTAAGTAAAGATGGTGATTGACTCTGATTCATCTGCTTGTTTTGGGTTTGTGTGGTGGGGTTTTAGTAGCGGGGGAGAGGCTGCAGGGCCGGCTCCTGTGAGAAGCTGCTCGAAGCTCCCCTGGCTTGAAGTCGGACCCGCAGCTGGCCAAGGCCAAGCCCATCACCGATGGTGGTCGCATTTCTGGGAGAATGTATTTAAGAAGGGAAACCTGCAGTGGAGAGAGGAGTGGGATGTGAGAGAAACACCTCTGCAGATACCAAGGCCAGTGAAGAAGGAGGGGGAGGAGGTGCGCCGGAGGAGGGGATGCCTTTGCAGCCCGTGGTGAGATGTCAGGCTGTCCCCCTGCAGCCCATGGAGGTGAGCGGGGGAGCAGATGCCCACCTGCAGCCTGCAGAGGACCCCATGCCAGAGCAGGTGGATGCCCCCGAAGATGGCCGTGACTCCATGGGAAAGCCCGTGCTGGAGCAGTCTGTGTCTGAAAGGACTGCAGCCTGTGGAAAGGAGCCATGCCAGAGGAGTTTGTGGAGGACTGTCTCTCACGGGAGGGACCCCAGGCTGGGAAAGAGCTCCATGCTCCCAGGTCCAACCAGTTGCAAAGCTGAGAATGTATTCTTAGTAGACACACAAACACATGTATACAACACATATATACATATGCACCCAGCCAGCAATACAGACGGCAGCACCCAGCATGCACACAAACACAAACAGCACTGGTGACTGCATCCTGTCCCCATCTCTGGCAGATAAGGATGAAGATCCATTGGTGGGAGATATACATATATGCACAACGCAGGTAGCTCCAGTAGCTGGACTTATACACTTGATCTACTCAGTAGCTGGCTCTGGATGTCCAGTCTGCCCAGCTGCTGGCACCTGGACATGCCAGACCCCCAAGGGCCACGGCCCCACTACAGTTGCTGGTACAGATCCCCTTGCACACACCAAAGCAGACACAGACATGTACACTGTGGGTCCCTTCAGTAACTGTGATGAGGCTCTCAGGATCCTTGCTTTGTCTTACTCTGTCTCCTGCACAGAGAAACACACACAAACAAGTGGGTCTCCCTCAACCCCACAACTTACAGTCTCTCCAGCAGTTGGGCTGGACCCCTGGTCCTTCCGATAGTCAACTCCTCCAGTTCTCTCACCAACAGAGACATACACACACCTGGTTCCCAAACCACGTAACCTATTTCCTGGTTAGTCTGGCTCAATAGTCACTAGTGATCATATACTGACATACACACTTTCACTCGCTCCAGTTGCTAGCACCCAAGACATGCGGGACCATGTGATCCATGGTCTGACACCAGTTGCTGGCACTTAGATCCTCACCGATTCCAGTTGCTGACACCAAATACATGCAGGCTCCTGTGACCCATGGTCCCCACTCCAGTTGTGGGCACTTAAATCCCCTTGCATACACATGCACACAGAACAGAGCTGCACAGCCAGAAGAAGAATTAGAAGTGTTAGAAGACAGGAAAGACTGTGGTGATTGGGCATGGCTAGACACTCATACTGACCAGCAATCATTTTAGATGCAGCCAGCCCCTTGTATCCCCTTTCTCTCCATTTTCCCATGCTTGTCATCCCTAAACCACCTAGACCCATCCCTTTCCCCACCTTTGGTTCCTCCCCTAAACATCCCATTATAAGTCTTGTGCAACCCCCAATTGCTCTTTCCCTGCACCCCACAATGTTTTCCCCAGGCAGTAACCCCACTCAGTCTGGAGGGTACTTTGACAACCTCTCCCATTGACTCATTGTGATGGGTGTCACCTCCAGGCCCACGGGGCTGATGGCTCCCCTATGACAGCCTTAGAAGGAGCTGGGACGGGGGCTTCATTTCTTTTACTGGGTTATTTGGGTTCCCCAGCCTGTGGTTGTCTCTTTTTGCTCCTTCCTGTTTGTGCAGATGAGCCTTTTATGGGTTGATTGCACTTCTGTGGTGGTTCTGGGATTAGCCAGGTCAGGGGATTATTTGGGTTCCCCCATCTGCCTTGTGTGTGTGGAGATTAGCTTTTTCCCACATAACCTAACATTTATGATGGGCTACTTCTGTAACACTTTCTGGTTCTATACGCTAAGTTATCCAACATTTGTATTTGAGAAAACAGGCTCTCAAATCCAGTTAGAAGAGCAGGCCTTTACTTCACCTCAAATACCACATCTTGTAGCCTTTTCCTCTTATCTTCATGTATAATTATATCAAGGGTAAAAATAGGGTAGTGTTCTAGGGTATACCAAAATGGTATAGCTCCTAATGCCAGTGTCTGATTAACCTTCTCACCCTTTCTGATTTGGCTCCTGAAATAGTGGTGATTTGCTAGATTATTTTGCACCTCCTTTCCATTCTAAGAAGACTGTTTGTATCATTGAAACTTTCAGGTTTGTAAATCAGCCTCTAAGCAGATTAACATCTATAATTGGCTTCTGGAAAGTTAGATCCCTCACTTAACTGACAGTAATGTCAAACGTGGACAGGAGCAGACAGGCAGTGCTGTGAAAGCAACAGGAGGAAGAAGATCATTCCTATAGCATCATTCTTCTGACCACACATACGCATGGGGAACAATAGCAGCTCCACAGTGGATGATCTGCAGGCTATCGAGATCCACCACTGGTACAAAAAGTTCATGACGGAGTGTCCTTCTGGACAGCTGACAGAGTATGAATTTAAACAGTTCTTTGGGCTTCGAGGGCTGGATCCAGAGGCCAGTGAGTACATTGAGCAGATGTTCCGCACGTTTGATATGAACAAGGTGAGTTCTCTGGCAAGGAAATTAACTGCCTTATACTGCTTAAAAGTGAACCAGCTCCTGCACTTTTAGAGTCCTTGGTTTTCTCTTACAAACATTGGTGTTGAAAGCTGCTGAGGGACACTAATGTAAAGGAGCTAAATGCAAGGAGCAAATGAATGTGCATAGATAATGACATAGATAACATAACCATAGGTAATAACACCTTATTATCTAACTACCTTGTGCAAGTTCATCTTTGAATTTTCAGAATTCCTTATTGTGTATTAATTGGCTTGGCCTTGTTTGATTAGCAAAATACTAATGAAAGGATTTCATTCCTATTCTTACATGTTCTTATTCTTATTATTAAAAAATATATCTGTATTATATAGTAGACACTACAGGAATCAAACACAATAGAAATCATTATAGCATTCACAGAGGAAGTAATTTCCAGGTATTTGGCAGCTGAAATAAATACTGCATGGGCAGATGATCTATGTGGCTCTCCTCAGTTCTAGGAGGTATAGCATATGGCAGTAGCTAGCAGGTAGGTAGTATTCCTCACTGTGACAGGCAATCAGTGGCTGTTTCTAAGGTAGGAAACAGTAGCCCCCATAATTCCTTTAAGCTTGCAATGCCCCTCACTTTTGCCTGTTTTTTATCCATATAAAATTAAGCCTATGCTTGCGGGTCTGTAATCTCAATGATAGAGAAATTTGGTTTTATGGCAGCCTGGGAAAATTCAGCTTTGCTCTCTGCTCCAAGGTTCTGAAATGACTGGAGCAAATGTCTGTGAGTTAGGGAGGAACTAGTCACAGATACATGTGAAACAGGTAGGAAATCACGGCGTCAGTTTTGAAGAAGGAAAACCTAGGGACTGAGCAAAGAACATTGGTTTGGACAATATTTGAGAAGGCATAAGGAGTTAAGGAATGATAAGAAATATTACAAAATTCTTGAAGGTAAAAGAGGAGCAGCTAGGCTCCATTAGGGTAGCTGAGGTCTTGTGGTGGAGGTAATGACTGGAAATGACCGCAAATCTCAAAGAATATCCTTTCTCATTCTGAAGTTCTCTGGACCCAGGATGAGGATAGTGATGAGAAGCAGTTTTATAAACTAAACCAACACATTTACAGTTCTTGCACCAGTCTTTGCCTTTACCTCTGTCATTTCTTGGGATGTTTAAGGACTTTAAAATTTGTTCAAGGATGTTACGCACTCCCAAGTTCTCCTGTGAGCCCCATGTTATGCAGTAAACAGTGTTTTAAGAAGACTCTCAAAATCAAATTTGGTCATACAAAGATAAAAAGCTATCTTCTAAATAAAGTGATAGTCATCTCAAGGGGAATGAAGTAAGAGTGTGGCAGCTAGTGGAGTTGGACCTACATCAGTTAATCTTAGCCTGTTAGTAGTTAGCCACTTAATCTAAGATCCTTTTATAAACAAAGGCAAGGAACAAGAGCACCCAGAGGAAGAAGCACCCTGTAGTAATACAGACACTGATGATGAATGGAATCATCTGCCCTCTGGACCTTCAGATTCTGAGAACTCTGCTGAGGACAGAGAAAAAATTTTCAATAGAGTTATTTTATAAATTGCAATCATGCCCTCCTTCCCACCTTTAGAGCTGGTTATCTTCGTTTTCTGTGACTTTGCTCAATGAAGTTATGAAAAACTCACATAAGGGGAGTACTACAATGATCCTGAATGAATATTTTAAAATGTTGTGATCCTTGCTGTAAAACAGTAGTGCTATGCTAGTCCACCTACATTTGCCTTTTACATATATTTATCATCCATTCCAGAAAGGCATCTGACTTTGTTTAAATACCTCAATAAATGAAAGTTTCATGTTTTTTGCTCTGTAATTTGTTGAAGTAGTTATTCAGAATCTTTGACAGAGATACACACTTTATTTGTTGTTTCTTTTTAACTACTTCAAATTTTAGTCAGTGTTAAATCTAGGGATTATGAACCTTTACTGTCTGGCATTTCTCTTGCAGAGGAACCAAGAGCTTTTTGAGTTTCTTTGTAGATTCAAGAAATGGAGTGTTTGAAAACCTAAATACAGAACAATTTTTCCAGCTGTCAAATCATGTTTTACGTATTTAAAAAAAAAAAAAATCTTCAGTCACTTTTTTTTGTCAGAGAATGGAGAAGAGATCTACAGCTTACTGAAATAGCAGTAGTTTCCCACAAAGACAAAGCAGACTAGTACAGAAAACCCAAGGTAGAATTACCTTCCACTTATCTTGCAGCTAGGGCTCTGGATCAATTTTCTCTCCCAGCAGGCCATAGGCAGTCAGCTCTGGTGGACAGAGAGGGGTCCATTCATCCTGGCCATGAGGAGTGACAGTTTCCATCTCTGCAGGTGGTGAGCACAGAATAGCCTAGACATGTAATAGATCATAACTTCAGGAATCCAGGTATTTAGGAGATCTTGAAGGTGGCCAGAGAAATAGTGTGCGTGTACACTAAAGCTTTTTCCTAAGTCCAAGTCTCCGTGCCATTTGTTTTTCTTTCTCTTTTAGCTGTGAATCTAAAGAGCAATAAGATAAAACAGCTCCAGAGCTGTAACTCCCTCAGTTTGTTCCTGTCACAATTTGTTTTTTGTTTTCCCACAGGATGGATATATTGACTTCATGGAGTATGTGGCTGCCCTCAGCCTTGTTCTCCGTGGGAAGATGGAGCAGAAATTGCGGTGGTATTTCAAGCTCTATGATGTAGATGGCAATGGCTGCATTGATCGACATGAATTGCTCAACATCATTAAGGTGAGTCTCCAGGGGTCTGTGTTCTTTCTTCTTTCCTTAAAGACAAATGCACCACACAAGTAAGACTTTCACTATTCCCCATATGGATGATCATGGATGAGACCTTCTTTAACAGTATTCTTTCTTTTAGCAGAATTCCTCACGATCTCATGGTCCAGTAAGCAGACTTGACAGAATCTCCTTTACCACCACAGCATATGTAACAGCATAGCTAACTCCATAAAATTGTTTTAGCTGCCTAGGACCTAAATTGCACTTTCCAAGATTTCAGACTCCATGACTGTCAGTTGCAGTCTCTGCAATGTGTCCTTCCTATGTCCTTTTCCCCAAGTGAATAGTAGTTGGAGAGTTAGTCCAGTTTGCTTTCTAGAACCAGCTCCTAAACATCAATGTAATAAAACATTTCTGACTCTAGCAAATAGTTTGAAGAAGAATGACTGTCAATAGAAAAGATTGTATGCAAATAGCTATTATGGAAGGTGTTGGAATTGCAGGCATAAACATGATCTTATGAATAGCTCAGAATGAATTATGCTGGAAGTTCAGATTATTCTGTAAAGACTGGGAAACTAGAAAAATGCAGGAAAGATTCAATGATCCTAAATAATTTAAATTTCTGAATAAGAAAAGTCAGAAAATGCATTTGATAAAGATTTGAAGCCTGAGCTGTCCACAAATAAAACCACTAATAAGATGTTAATAATGCATTCTCACCTGGGTATGAATCTTAGTGCTGGGTATTGAAGAGACCAAACCATATCAGTAACTGTAATAATATACAGCTTCCTACCAATAACTAGTACTAGAAATACTCAGACATCACAGTGAAGCAACAGATAGTAATTGTTTAACACAGAGTTCTTGAGAAACAAGTCTTGTGGGTGATAATTGATGGCAACCAATTTACTGCCCTTTGAATTTTGTGGATGTAGTTCAGTGTCTTTCTTGGCAGCCTTAGGAAGTTGCTGAGGTGATACTTAGTTTTAGTAAAATGGCATTTGAAAAAGAATGAAGAAACTTACCAAATATCAGGAGGTAAAAACTAGAAAGTGAATAGTCTTACAGTCAATATAAAGGCTCTGGAATCACATATTTTATGGACATCCTTAAACAAAGGAAACAATTAGGCATGGAAAGAAAAGAGAACCCTGCACTATATGGTTATGAATAAAATGAATTGTAGTAAACAGTGGTGAATAATGCTTAAACTTTCTCAAGCTGAAAAATAATTTCCACTGAGCTTTAGGGACAAGCAGGATATACAGGAAGCAGTATATAAATGGAAATAGGGAGAGCAAGAATAGAAATAAATGACCATAACATATAGGAAAGGAATTTCATAATGTCAAATGCCAAGGGTGTTTGACAGTGTTTATTGGGCTTGGTGGACCATAGGGTAATAGAAAGTGGATCAGTTAAGTGGATCCTTATTCTGCCATTTCTGCAGTGCTTAACCTCCACCTAAGCAGAATTAGGATGATCATCTGAGTTTCACTGCTCATTCTGTGCTCCAAACCCATGCTCCCTTCACAGCCTTCAGTGCCAGCTGTAGGGCCTGATGATTTCTGCTGTGTTTTCCTATTGATGTTGGTTCGTTTGTATGGGGAAGGTACCAGGCATGATTGTCTTGTTCTGAATCTACACTGACAGGCTGCAGTGGAATCAGTCTATTGTTTTGGGATCCATTAGGCAGCTTCCTATTCTTGTTCTTCTCTTCTAGGCTATTCGAGCTATTAATGGTGGTGACCATGAAACTAGTGCAGAAGAGTTCACCAACCGAGTTTTCAACAAAATTGATGTAAATGGAGATGGTAAGATTCCTGTCTTAGTCATCCAACTCAGGTGGTCTCTGTGCTACAGAGAGATATCCATGTCTTCCTTTCTTGATTGAACTTTATGCCTCTTCATTTTATATTTGCTTGTTAGATGAATTCTCATCCAGTAATGCATTCTCTGTGAATTTTGCTAAGGCATTTTTCTCCTTGCATCATACGTAATCAATATGACAGGATTTGTTCCCTGTACTAAGTCTCACCTGTGTTCTGTCCACGACTTTGGGGGTGGGTGGGGGTGGGGGGGTGGAATGGGGGGGAGGAGTTTGCCTTTTAGTATCTTGCTGTGTAGCTTATGTCAGTTAGAAGTGGGAAATATTAACAGATGGCCCCAGGTGCTCCTAAATATTTCAGCAGCAGGGAAAGGAAGAACTGGAATTTAATGTTGAAGTTCTGAATTTCTTCACTGTGCCTGCTACAGGCGGTACAGCAAGCACATGAAATGCTATGGACCAGGAAGTCAAAAGCTGGTCAACGCCACTGTAGTCACTGTATGTCCCTGACAGATATTTGTTTCTTTGCTACCTCATGTGCTCATTACCTTCTGATGTGCCCTTTTGTTATTCCAGAAGAACTCTGCCAAGCTGCTTCCCTGCACAAGGACTTTTTGGCCTAGCACAGAAAACCTATTTCTGCCTGTCACATCTTCCTTCTGTCACTTCTTTTAAACATGAAAACCAGCAAGTATGGGGCAGATTAGGACTATGACAAATTAGGACAAAAAGGAGGCGGCTAATCCAGCCTTATTTATAGGAATCTATGATCGCACTCCTTAGCTATGCACTTCCTCTATTCTTTCCTATGTACCTTTCCCCTTGTGTGGGGAAAAAAAAAAAAAGAAAAAAGAAAGCTGGAGTTGCCTGGATATCAGGGAAGTTTCATATAAGCTTAAAAAGACTCTCTGAGGCCTCTTGGTGCTTTAGAACAGTGCATGTGTAGTAAGTGGTCTCTAAAGTTAGATTACTGTACTCCTTTTCTTGTTTAAATGTGGATTTGCATGATTCTGATGCCTTCTGTCTGTGTCTGACACAGGTGAACTTTCTCTGGATGAATTTGTGGAGGGAGCAAGGAAAGACAAGGAGTTCATGGAGGTGATGATGAAAAGCTTGGACCTGTCACACATTGTGGCCATGATCAACAACCGTCGGCATAGTGTATAAGTCAAGCTAGGAGAAGACACTGTGCCAATAGACTGAACGGTGTACACACACCAGAAAGGAGAGACAGCATTTTTTAAAACAAACAGAATTGCCATAAACACACATATGGTAGTAGGAACAGAAAGACACTGCTATATTTGTGTATCTGAGTGCATGTTTCTGTACAAATATTGAAGCTCAGCCACATACATGCAAGGCAGGTTCAGAAAAACTGGATCTGGGTGGCAGTATTTGACTTGAGTTCCTAAAATTTAAAGGCCAGGTTTCAGGGCACAAATTTCCTCCTTATTCTGTATCCCAGATTGTCACTTTGCAATGGACTAAAAGTAACGCTAAGTTTGTGAAGAGCAGGAGCAGAACTGGATGATGGAGTGTGGAAAATTTCTGACATGTACAAAAGAAGAGCTTTAAACTGTTATCAATGTAGAGAAGTATCAAAAGAATGTAACTTCCACTGTTCTTGTCATGGTGTTAGATCATAAACACCAGCATGTTTTTCCATACTAGATGTGCTTGGATTTGGTAGTCTCTACAGAAGTAGCTTTATTCATAAGATCTCAAGAACTGAAAGAAAAATCAGTCTTTAAGGCCAATAGTGGCAAATCTGTTCCCAGCTGCACTGTCAGTAATGCTGCTGTTTGCAGCTTTCTGTGATCAAAGAACTCTTTATCAAACAAGTCAACAGTTTAGAAGCAGCTTCTGTAACTAGAGAAAATATGCTGCTCAGTTTCCCAAAGCAGAATTACCTGAGAGATCAAATCCTTTTTACACTCATTGTCCTACCACTCTCCTCTCATACAATGGAATAAATGAAGTATGTGAAGATGATCCTAATGTTGTTTCTTCACACATCCTTTATGGGTCTTTCTTTTTATTCGTGGGGAGAAGATCTAAGAAGCAAAAGAAACAACTCAGCAAGGTGACTTGTGAATTCTGCTGTTCATGTGAATACTGGAGTGTAGTTGATACTCCAGATCAGTGCTGCTACAAATGACTCTGTATATGATGTACATGATGGGAAGAGTGATGTAGCACAGATAGAAACTGAGCAAACTGTGTCTTGTTCACTAATGTTAGGTAAGGTCACAATCAGAAGCTCCTTTGAATCTGGAGAGAACCGGAAGGTAAGAAGAATGCAGGAAAAGTTCAGCAGAGTGCCTATGCCATAGTTGGGCATGTTTTCCCTGTGCAGGAGGAAGAACTTGCAGATCTGTAACAAGAATACTTAAGAGTGGACTTAACCTTGCTTATATTTAAGCTTCTGTGATGTGCGTATGTATACCGAACAAAGCGTCTAGGCGTTCATCTAAGTCGAGGGAGATTTAGTCAGTATTGTCACTGGATCTTGAGAGAGTGAGTGATCACGTTTAGAGCAGGCACCAACATTTTGCCAGGCGGGCTCATACTTCAGGTCCCATTGGCATGTACACATTCTGCAGTCTTAGAGCTTCTGAGAAGAGTCACAACCTGGGTATTGGCAAACATTGCTCAGTTCTCCAGAGGATTATAGTGTGAGTATATGCTGTTGGACTCTGCTGTTGCTTTGGTCTGAGGAAGGCAGAGGGTTTTTTTCAAGACTCTGTTGAACCTGTCCTGTACCTGTTACAAGTCCTCAGTCTCCTGCTGTTTCGTTGATCAGTTACTTGTAAAACTGCATTTTCATTACCATCTGACATACATCACCCCACCCCACCCCCCTTTTTAGTTCTTAGGGAAGTAAAGAATTTTTGTAAGTGCAGCTGATGTATTAAATCACCAAGAAGTTGTAGCTGCCAGCAGTGTTGCAGCAAGCTGCTATACACACTGTACAGAATCTTCTTGAGGTACATAAAGGAGAAGAGCATGTACACAGTACATTCTCAATAATAATCCTGAATATTTGTAAGCGGAGTTTAATTTTTAATTTTGTTTTAATAGATGTTACAGAAAACTGATTCCTCCTTAGTTGTCATTGCTGATGATGCTGGGACATTTCCTAGCTAAGATGCAGTTATGACATTTGTAATAAACAAAAAAAACGCATCATGCTATCACTACACTAAGTTGCAGATGTGTGTTCTCTTCTTAATGTTCCTGTTCTTCTGTTACTGAATGACTTCACTGGTTTTTGGCTCTGCAGCCAGAGTGTTCTTTGAGAGACCGACCTGGCAGTATATGTGCCTTTGTCAGAATCTATGGGAAGGAGACTGGGGAGTGGGAAAGGAAATCTCTGTAAAGATATAATTGTTTTCTGACCTACTTGGCTTTCTTTGTACAGTTAAGATTTAAAAAATGTACAATAAACATATCTTGGAACTGTTCTCTTTGATAGAAGAATAGAAGAATTGAGAGGATAGAATCTAGAGCTAGGATTTGGATTCAGCACGTTAGGGTTTTCAAATACCTCCAAGGATGGGAACTCTACAACTTCTCTGGGTTAGGGTGAGGGTTTGGAGTTAGGGGTTTAGGATTAGGGAATATGGTTAGGATGGTAAGTGTTGAAGTTATCATTTGGAATTGGGTCAAGGGTTAGGGTTCAGGCTGGGGTTAGAATTAGGGCTTTAGGTTTGGACTTGGTTATTTACTGTAAGGGTGATAAAACAAGGTCCTGAGCAAGCTGCTCTAGGTGACCCTGCTTTGAGGTGGGGATTTTGGATTAGACAATCGCTAGAGGTCCTTTCCAACCTTCAGCTTTCTACGATTCTGTGACTCAGGTATATGTGGCACATGTGGTGGAGCCTGTATATCACGGGTGAGGACTTCAGGATGTTGCTGCAGTAGAGCACAGCTGCAGAGGACACGTGGGTACACGAGCAGCAGGTCAGTTCTCTCCTTCCTCCCAGCATGGCCACAATTCAGACCATACTCAGGGGCTCTACTGCTATTCAGTATTTCCCTTTTTGCATTTGATCTATCCTTTTTTCAGTAGCTGGTGTCCAACTCTTTCCAGGACTGCGGAGAAGTAAAATGCCGATTTCAATAAAGACAAGATTTGTCTCATTAGATCCAACTGCATGAACCACTTGTCTTTCTTATAAAGATGAATCTTACTTTACAGTGCTAAATAGAAGGAAGTTGTAAGATGCCAAAGAATACATGGCTTTGGTCTTATACCAGGCCTGTTGTTTTCACATTGTGAAGACAAGGACCTAGTAAAGACAGAGGTGCCTGACAAAGAAGCCATAGAATAAAATCACAGGCAAAACAGTAGTATGTTCAGGGAAGACTGCATGCCAAAGAGATTCAATCCATCTCAGTACTGAAAGTACCAAGGTATTAACAAAGTGCAGTCTTAGATTGTGAGGGTAGCAACCATGTCCTCAATAAGCCTTTCTCCAGTGCCAATCATCAGTTAAACTGCCAGAATTGCACCAAATTGTGGATTGGACATATCCATGTGTCTTCCACGCAGGAATAGGCAACTATCTCACCAATCCATACATTCTTCAAACCTGTCAGTAAAATAACAGAAAAATGATGAAATCCAGAGGAAATAGCTAAGAAACCAAGTAATTATGTGCTGAAGTGAGATGATGTCAGGTATCAGAAGGCTGGGGTGGTAATAGATGTCCAATTGCTGACACAGAGAGGAAGTCAAGTGGTGCTGGGAGATGTGCAAGTCTCTACAGTGTGTTCTCAGTCCCTTTCTTCATCATTCCTATTGTTCAGTTGCCTTTTGACCACTCCTGACTGCTTTACTGAAAACACGTCAGATAGAAGTGCATCTTGCAGAGGGACCAGAGCCCACAAGGGCATATGAAAACTGTCAAATAAACATGAAATAAAGTTGACAGAATTCAGTTCTCCTTCCATATGTGGACCTACAAACATCATTACTCTGATCAGAAAGCTAAAGGAGGAATACAACAGCTCCATTAATTTTGAACAAAACCAGCAGCAGAATGGGTTCATTCCCTTCTAACTGCAGAAAAGGGGTCCCTTTGCCAGGGATAAGAATTCCAAGACATTAGGAACTTTTTTCAAAGAAAAGGCTTCCTATAAAAACTAGAGACTAACCGTGGTGCAAGGTGGCAACTACCAGGTATCTTTCCACACTGAATGCTTCATGTGTGTTCTGGCACATGCCTCTAGGAAAATAAATTCTTATTTATACACTTTTAACAGGGTCTGTTAAAGCAACTCACCACTGGACCCAAGCCCCCACGTGCAGCATTTCATGTAAAGAGACAACAGATACTAGGTGATACTGCACTGTAATTTACATGGGTGGCACTCTGACATAACACAAGTTGTGACTGCAGGCTCAAGACTACTTGGAAAACACTATGCAGAGAAAAACAGATGGGAGGATGATCTGCAAGCAGTTCTGTGCTCACTGCATTTTTTCAGTCTCTGTCCTGGTGTTGTACTCTGCCAGTGGTGAGTTTGGGTTCTGTCAGCAGGTGAGAATCCCTGCAGCAAGTATGCCTGCTGCAGTGTACCAGGATGCCAGGCTTTGAGCTAGCCCAGCTACCTTTATGCTTAGCACAGGATGAAAGTCAGAGTTGGAATGACTTTTCATAGAATCACAGAATGGTTAGGGTTGGAAGGGACCTTTAAAGATTTAGTCCACCACCCCACCCCACCTCCCCACCATACGCAGAGATATCTTTCACCAGATCAGGTTGCTCAAAGGCCCGTCCAACCTGACTTTGAACACTTTCATGGATAGGGCATCCACTACTTCTTTGGGCAACCTGTTCCAGTGTCTCACTACCCTCAGCATAAAACAGTTCTTCCATATGTCCAATCTAAACCTGCCCTCTTTCAGTTTAAATCTGTTGCCCCTTGTCCTGTCACTACAGGCCTTAGTAAAAAGTCTTACTCTGTCTTTCTTATAAGCCTCTTTTATATATTCTGGCTGATGTAGTTGTCAAGCCACTCTCCATACATAATACTTGAAAAGTCATGGCAGTCAGGTGAAGATCCTGGTGACTGGAAAAAGGGAAGCATTACACTCTTTTTTAAGAAGGGTAGAAAGGAGGACCCTGGGAACTACTGACCTGTCAGCCTCATCTCTATGCCTGGGAAGATCATAGAACAGATCCTCCTAGGAGCTTTGCTAAGACACATGGAAGACAGGGAGGTGATTTGAGACAGCCAGCATGGCCTCACCAAGGGTAAGTCCTGTCTGACCAACCTAGTGGCCTTCTGTGATGGAGTGACATCAGTTGACAAGGGAAGAGCTACAGATGTCATCTATCTGGACTTCTACAAGGCCTTTGGCATGGTCCCCCACAAGGTCCTTCTCTCTAAATTGGAGAGATATGGATTTGATAGATGGACTGTTCAGTGGATAAGGAATTGGTTGGATGGTCACATCTAGAGAGTAGTGGTCAATGGCTCAATGTCTGGATGGAGATCAGTGATGAGTTGTGTCCCTCAGGGGTCCACAGTGGGACCAGTACTATTTAGTATCTTCATCTGACATAGACAGTGGGATCAAGCCCACCCTCAGCAAGTCTGCAGGTGGCACCAAACTGAGTGGTGCAGCTGACACACCTGTGGGACAGGATGCCCTCCAGAGTGACCTGGACAAACTCAAGAAGCAGGCCCATGTGAACCTGATGAGGTTCAACAAGGCCAAGCACAGGGTCCTGCACCTGGGTCAGGTAAAGCCCCAGTATCAATACAGGCTGGGGGATGAAGGGATTGAGAGCAGCCCTACTGAGAAGGACTTGGGGGTACTGGTGGATGAAAAGCTGGACATAAGCCAGCAATGCATACTTGCAGCCCAGAAAGCCAATCAATCCTGGGCTGTGTAACAAGAAGCATGGCCAGCAGGCTGAGGGAGGTGATTCTGCCCCTCTGCTCCGCTCTTGTGAGACGCTGCCTGGAGTACTGCATTCAGCTCTGCAGTCCTCCATTCAGGAAAGGCATGAACCTGTTGGAGCAAGTTCAGAGGACTTGCAGATCAGATTAAAACAGACAAAAATAAGCACTTTTTTTTTCCATGCTGCAGGTGATGGAGTCTCCAAATTGGCTTCTGTGGGATGGTGCAGAGGTGAAGAGTACCAGCAGATTCTAAACAACACTAAACGAATCCTTGGACTGCATTTGCTGGCCATGCTATTTCCTCTGTCAACACTGTGACTATGGATATATCTCCTGGAGAGAATATGCCACTAAGCAGCTGCTGGTGCAAAGGTTCTCCAGAATCTGCTGTTGCATCCGAGACACCTCCAGTACACAACAGCTGCACAAACCCTGAGGTGACTGCAGCAAACTGCAGCTGCCACGCCTGCCCTTCACCTGCTGTTTGTAAATGCCTCCCTCCACAAGGTGGTATAAGTCTTCTGGCAGCAAAATCCTGAGACAAATGATTGCTGAGGCATTTTTATTACCTGTGTCACAGGACTGGCTCTAAAGCAAGTCTGTTTTGCAAAAGGTCCAATTTGCCATTGAAAGTCATATGCAGCTCCATTCTCAGCAATGGAAAGAGTGTAATGCCAGGAGTCGCTGCTATACTTTACAGTCTGTCTGTACTTGCATCATGGCCCATTAATATCTTGGCTTATTATGAACTGAGCGTAAAGCTTTCCATTAGCTCCAAGCATCTCAGTCCTCAAGAACCTAAACTCTGTATATACAGAACAGGAAGACCAAAGAGCAAGAGGAACATCGAACTGCAGGAAAAAATAGACCATGACTGTTATTTTTCTGTGATATGGAGAAAACAATCTCCCACCTTATGCCCAACACAGGTCAAGTAGGGGCTAGATTTGGACTTATTAACCAAACTTAATTTGGGCTTGACAAGGTAGAAGTACAAGCAAGGGAAAAAAACCCCCACACAACAGACTGTACTCAGGCCTACGTAATGATCCACATTTGCTTCATAGGCTTGCTTGGGTCCAGAAGCAAGACAACCATATCTACATGATACACAGTCCAAAGCCCTGGTAGATTCCAGGCAAAAACACTTTCCATCTCTCTTCATCAGATCCTGACCCCAGTTACTAACACGTCCAGGACATGAACTGCCCTTGCATTCAAACACCTTTACACTAGGTTCCCCATTGACTATCTAGTACTAGAGATTTTTATCTTTATTTGCTCCCCTTCCTTCCAAAATACCCCAGATAAACAAAACCTGGCTTCCATATTTTCAAACACCTAGGAAAAAAAAAAATATAAAAAAGAAAAGAGTAGTCAGTTATGCAAGCTGTTGTTGAAGTTGAGTACTTAGGTTAAAAATGGGACTACATTTATCTTTTCCAGAGAAGAGATGTTCCAGGGAAATTCTTCAGAAATCTGTCCCATCTCCTGAGTGCAAGGAAAGGTCTAGAAGCTAAACAGTTGGTGGGATAAGTTATGTTAACAGGACTGTAGTGTTTCTGTGAAATACTGGAGCACTTTCTCTAGAAAACTGTAGAATGCAGAAACTGTATGGTTCAGCATCCTTCAGTCTAATATTCAGGTACCATGCTTCTGTGCAAATAAACAACAGGCAGAAGACATTTAAGCATTAGTAAGAAGAGAACAACAACCAAAGTAAAAATGTCTACTGTGCATAAGATTATTGCAGCATCAGACATTACAAATTTAAGCTAAGCCAGCATTCAGATAACTTGCCTTTATTATTTTACAACATGTTTGGAACTCAATTAAAGCAACCAAAAATCTTTATGAAAAGAGAAGAAATAGCACGTAGTAGGCATTACCAAGATTTCTTAAGAATGGTTTGGCTCAAAGTAAAAAAAAAAAAAAAAAAACAAAATCAGAGGTTTCACCTAGTTCTGTAAGGTGATTCACCACAGGACTGAGAGGCACCAGGAGGTATACCAAACAGATGCTAAGTATCACTAGAGAAGTTAAAAAACATTTCTTGAGCACTTACAAGGAGGGGGAAAGAAAGAAAAAGAAAAAAAAGAAGTACTTTCATAAGAATCCTCAAAACAGAGAGCATCTGCTGTCATCTCATATATCCAAAGGCTTCCTTTGATATTAAAAACAATTTTTGACACTATCTCCTGCATCTAACGCAAAATATTTCAATATTAGATCTCCTGATAAAGTTCACGGACCATCTTTAGATTTGCAAAATAAAGACTCTAGAGAAATGGGACTGTACATTTTTGACCACCTTTACTCAGGTACAGTCTTGGTGGACCAAAGAAACGTTAATATGGACACAACAACTGGCAGCTATCTAAGTAATGGTGATTGTGATCTGATAATTATTCTGTGAAAATACAGCGCCACTAAGCCAGTGTTACCCGTACTTGAAATTTTGAAAGGGTCAGTTTCCCCAAATGTAATAATTGCAAGTGACTAGAAAAAAAAACCCCAACCATTTAAAATGAGAAGTGTAAGCTAGGAACTATCATTTAATGATATCCCATATTAATATCCAAAAAGAAAGCACAATCTAAAGAAGAAAGGTGAAAAAAAATAGTTACGGGTTAATAGTTACAAGAAAGCCACACATAATTTAACAGAAACTCAGGGAATCGATAACATATCAACTGACAGTAGCATTAAGGACAGCAAGATTTCAGACCTGTATAAACGCATACTCGATCGTGAACAGATCCACCATTGGATACTGCTGGTGAAAATAAAAGCAGCAATGCAAAAAATGCAGAAATATTCCGCACATCCTTTTGATCTGTACCTGAAACAAAACAGTGACTGCATTTAACCTCATATAATAGTAAGGAAGGAAGAAAAATACTGATGTATTTAATCAAGGAAGCTCTACGGCAGCACTTCCTACAATTAAATATTTTTCAATCAAACGACCAATGTTTTACATAGTTGTCTTAAACTAGACAAAGAGTAACTTGCCTTTGATCTGTGACACAATAATGCACTAGTAAATTCGGGACTCTGTCAACAGCTTTAGTGACTAGTATCATCAATGCTAGTCATGCATAGCTTCAGAAAATGAAGTCAAGCTAACAAACTTCTTACTCCAAGTACATTACTACAAAGGTACCTTCACCAACACAGTGCATTTGAAATTATCCAAAAGAAATTCACTCAGCACAACATGGCACCTTAATTAAAAAAAAAAAAAAAAAAATCAGCATTGTGAGAAGCTATTAGGGGGACAGTTTAAATGGATTAAAAACTCCTACAGGAAGAGATCTCAAAATGCATCAAACAGGAAAACGTAAATAAGCATGTCAGATCCTTGCACTGTACCTCAAAACCAAGTCCTCATGCACCACCATGTAATAATTTTATCAGTTATCTGGATAATGACTTTGTCCATATAATTTACAAAGGACATGGAACTCAGTGCTTCAATGCTGAGCTCTGGGCAGAAACTCTACAGCTTCTGTGCACCAGAATTAACTTCTCTGGCTTTTTATTATGGATTCAAGAAATCTACAGCTCTAATAGCCACTATCAAGTTTTATCAGAACTACTCATCTCATGCCCCAGGCAATCTAAAAGCCCAAAATAGAAGATCCTTCACAGGCACTGGACTACTCCACATCTTTCTGCAACTTCCCTTGGCACTTCTGTCCCAGGCTTGTCAGCCCAGACAAAACTGAATCAACAGGATATGCTGCTTTCCTCTCAAGAATGGCTTCTAACTGTGCCCTCTGCCAGATGCTCAAGATATGAATCACGATACAAAACTGAAGGCAGCCTTGTTTCTCAGCTTGGAACCAGGAAAGCAAGGACAGGAGAGTTAACATTGCCCTGCTTACCGCTGCATTTTCTCATATTCTTTTTCCCCTCTTTTCTCCATAAGGGACTGTGGGAACAGAGTAAATATTAAGAATCTGAGGCCTACTATCAGCAAAACCAATCATATCCTAGCTGGAACTAGCAACTCCCTTTCCGCTTATCCCTTTGATGAACTCGCCCATACTGCTCATATCCAAATAAACATGGGAGGGACCAGTGAACTGCATGGCTAGACCTCTATATCGAGTTGGAGTACTGCTACTTGAGAAGTTTTTTCCTAAAATGCCCCAGCAGCTGTATGTTGCGTGAATAACATAATTCCAGGTAGCACAACGTAATATGCATTAGGTCTTTCCCTCCCCCATACTCCTTAAAACATACCATGGCTCTATATCTTGTTAGGGGGCTGACCCAAACAGTGCGCCTAGCAGCTACTTCCAGCTCAGCAAACCATACCCCTGGGTAATTCAGGTCAACTCTGTTTCTTCATCCCTGAACACACAGTGGACACGCTCCTCTGCATTGTAATACACCTGCCCAGAGCGCAGACGTGGCTCTTCCTGCTGGTACCAGAGCTGTTCATTGAACTCCGGGAAGAAAAAGGCAATTTCTCTGCTGGCTGATGCTGGTGAATCTGTTGGAAAACAGAGGAAAACAGGATGAGAAATGCCAGTCTGGCACCACAAATATGTGCTATGTTCTAAAGGGAATGGCAGAAGCCATAAAGAAAAGTGCCAGGCTCGATTGCACCAGGACAGGTGTGACTGGAGTCTGCAAAAGTGAGCAAATCATTAACTCTGACTCCCAGAAAGGAAAGCAAGCAAAGGCAGGCAAAATACCATCATTCACACCTCCCTGAGCTCCAGTCTTTGCCCAACACTCAGCCAAGAAGAACAGGTCTACCTGAGCCATGAGTGGTATTCCTGGTGTCAGTAAGGCCATAAGCTCCTCGGATAGAGTCCGGGACGCTGTTTCGAGCTCGGAATACTTTCGTGGGTCCCATCAGGGATCTCCAGAGGGGTACAGCATTCTCGTGGGCCAAGATATAAGCCCACATGGGGCCACTGAGAAAAGGACCAGGGAAGAGCAGAAGTAGATAAGGTTACAAAAGGGCATAGCTCATTCATTCTTATAAATACAGAAAGCGCAAAGAAGCAACGAAGTGCAACCGCCATGCAGTGCTTTCTGGGAGGGGACACAGACATTGAGACCATGCCTCAGAAGCAAAGCATTTGCACGAATGACCTCCTCCTAGGTGATGGTACCCACAACCTTTGGGGATGGCCCCCCCACCAAGTACTGCTGTTGTTACAGCAGAGTTGGTTCCTGACACTTCTCCACCCACGAGCCCGGAGCCTTCCACCTTGGTACACCACAAGCACCAGCTCCTGACGAGGCGCATCCCACACCGAGGTGGACCCCTCCCGATGCAGAAGCACTGCTCAGGCAAGACACGGGTCCACCTGCAAAGCAAGATAGCTCCCTCCCCGCGCCCCGCGCAGCCCGGCTGCGGGCACAGCAGGTACCTGGCCATGAACTCCACCAGCCGCTGGTAGAAGAACCGCCCTGCGGGAGAAAGACGGCCCGAGTCGCACGGCCCAGCTCCGCCGGCCCCGGCCCTGTCCGCCGGCCAAGCTCGTCCGCCCGCTGCGCCCGCCCGCCTGCCCCGGCCCGCCTACCCGCGTGCTCCCGGTAGAAGCGGCGGCTCTCCTCCCGTCCGCAGCGCAGCTTCTTGGCGCGCACGATGAGGAACCGGTTGCTGAGGATGGTTTCGTGCACGGCCTGCGGGCAGAGGCGCAGCGGCTGGGCGGGCGATGCGCATCACCAGGACGCCCCGGACCGGATGGGACCGACAGACCAGAGGGGGTCAGGCCGGGCCGGGCGGCGCCGGCGGGGCGGTCCGGTCCGCCCAGCTCTCACCTCTAGCACCAGCGGGTGGGCCACGGCGTCCGGCTTCAGCAGCGCCAGCGTCAACTGCAGCGGCCGCCCGGACAGTCCCGCAGCCGCCATGGCGCACCGTCGCGCCGGTGACGGCGGGCGGGGTGGGGCGTCGCGCGCGTGACGCACTTAACAAGGGCGGGGCGGAGCGCTCAGTCACGCACGGAGTGGCCGGGAGGCGGGGGGGGCGGAGCCGGAGGGGGGGGCGGAGGCGGGGAGGGGCAGAGCCGGAGGAGGGCGGAGCCGGAAGCGGGGGGCGGAGCCGGAGGCGGGGCCCGCCCTGTCGCGTAGCAGCGGGGACGCGGAGGCGGTGGCATGGCGGATGCGGCGGCGGCGGAGCAGGCCCGGGATGAGGCCGCGGCCGGCGCTGAGGAGACCGTGAAGATCATCTGCCTAGGCGACAGCGCCGTGGGCAAGTCCAAGTGAGTGGCCGCGCGGGCACGCTGCCTCCCGGCCGGTTCCCCGCGGGGAGGGGAGGGAAGGGGCGGCTTGGTCCCGCGGCCTAACGGCTGTGGTGCTCTTCCCGCAGGCTGCTGGAGAGGTTCCTGCTCGACGGCTTGTATCCTTTGGTGCGCCCCTTAGTTCCCGTCCCTGTTCCCGGGCCTGCGCCCTGAGCAGCCCTGCGCCGCTGCGCAGGTGGCGGCCCTGCCCGGCGGAGCGCGGCGGGAGGCCCGGCCCGGCCAGGCCCGGCGAACTGCGGCGGGCCCGGCCCGGGGAGCGGGTGCCGGCCCGGCGCCGGCGGTCGCTGCAGAGTGGGGGGTCGTACTCCTCCGTCGACTCCTTAACACGGGCACAGCCGCCCCCAGCAGCTCTCCACCTTCGCCCTGACGCTCTACAAGCACCGTGCTCGGGTGGACGGGCAGGCGGTCCTCGTGGGTAAGTGGGGGGGGGGGGGGGGGCAGCTGGGTGTTCCGTGCGTCCCGGGGAGAGGGTGATGCCGGCTATGTGCGGGGAGGGAAACGGCGACAGGGCAGTTGGCATACTCAGCAATGTATGGACCCAAAAATGTGGCAGAGGAATTCCTTGCTGTGGCAAGAGGATGCCAAACAGTGGTTTGTAGGCACAGAAATGGAGTAATGAAGGGATCAAAGAACCACAGAATGGTTGAGGCTGTCAGGGACCTCCAGAGTTCAGTCTGTCCAACCCCCTGCTCAAGCAGGGCCACCCACAGGCAGCCGCCCAGAGCCATGTCCAGGTGGCTTTTGAATGTTTCCAAGGAGAGAGACTCCACAACCTCTCTGGGCAACCTGTGCCAGTGGTCAGTCACCCTCACAGTGGAAAAAGTGTTTCCTGATTTTCAGAGGGAACCTCCTGTGTTTCAGTTTGTGCCTGTTGGCTCTGGTCCTGTCACTGGGCACCACTGAAAAGAGCCTGGCTCCGTCTTCTTTACACTCTTCCTTCAGGTATTTATACTCATTGATGAGATCACCTCTGAGCCTTCTCTTCTTTAGGCTAAAGAGTCCCAGCCCTCTCAGCCTTTCCTCACAGGAGAGATGCTCGTGTCCCTTCATCATCTTCGGGGCTCTTCGTTGGACTCTTTCCAGTATGTCCATGTCTCTCTTGTCCTGGGGAGCACAGCACTGGACCCAGCACTCCAGGTGTGGCCACACCAGTGCTGAGTAGAGGCAAAGAAATACTTTGCCTAATGCAGCCCAGGATACCATTAGCCTTCTTTGTGGCAAAGCCACATTGCTGGCTCTCAGTCAGCTTGGTGTCAGCCAGGACACCCAGGGCCTTTTCTGCAAAGCTGCTTTCTCCAGCATAAACTGGGGGGTTGTTCCTCCCCAGATGGAGGACTTTGCACTTCTTGTTGAACTTCATGAGGTTTCTGTCATCCCATTTCTCCAGCCTGTCCAGGTCCCTCTGGATGGCAGCACAACCCTCTGGTATATCAGCAACTTCTCCCAGTTTTGTGTCATCTGCAAACTTGCTGAGGGTGCAATCTGCCCCATCATCCAGATCATTAATGAAGATGTTGAACAGGATTGGACCCAGTATTGATGCCTAGGGTACACTGCTAACTGGCCTCCAACTAGGCTTCATGCCACTGATCACCATGCTCTTGGCTGGCCATTTAGCCAGTTTTCAGTCGACCTCACTGACTGCTCATCCAGCCCATATATCAACCACTTCTCTATGAGGCTCTTATGGGAGACAGTGCTGGAAACCTTACTGAAGTCTAGGTAGACAACAGCCACTACTCTCCCTTCATCTACCAGGTCAGATCGCTGTTCAGTTATTAGGTTCTTCAGCTATGCCAGTAATCTTTTACATTTGACTTCCAGGCAAGGAGATATCTAAGTCAAAGGTTATCTTTGTTTTTTTCAAGGAACTGAATACCTGTTAAAGTAATTGCTGCAAGAATGCTGATTTAGCTGTGTTGGTCACTGTTAGTCAAAGTGCTTGTTGCTCAGGTTGCAGTGTCACGATGGAACTAAGCTAACTAAGATTTAAATTTTATGAAGCTAAGCTAGCTGCCCATGAAAGTTGCAGTCCTTTTCCCCTATGTACCACCAGTGTTCACTTATAGGCCTAGCCTTGTCCATTGTCAAACCAGTTCAGGAAGCTAATCATGCATATTAACTGCTAACAAAGTAAGTGAATGGGTTTCTACTCATTTGGCTTTCTAAAACATTTCACCATGGAGGTTTATACACACCAGTGCTGGTGAAAGGGGCAGGTGGGAATGCACAGGCAAAGGAAGGAAGAGTAGAGAGTGGACTTGCTCTTCCTTGTAGGCTAGGTATTATATCAGTTTAGCTGCAGTATGAAACCATATTCAGGCTCCTTTATTCTGTCAGTATAATAAATAAGGGAGAAGAAATATGCCATATGCTAATTACAAAATAGTCTACAGTGGGATTTAGCTGCTTATCAGCACCAATTCTAAAAATCCATGCTATAGGTTACTTTACTATTTTAGTTGCTGTTTTTTTAATACATTTTAACACAATCTTCCTATTATTGGTCATCCTTTTGTTGGGTATTTTTGATTGGTTAGTTACTTTGGGTGTATGTACCAATCGCTATATTTCAAGTTTATAGAATGTTTAAATTCTTTCTCTGGATATGTCCAGCCTGTATGATATTACTGTAAAATATCACCTATTTTATCTCAATCTTTGTTAGTTTTTTTGATAGACTACAAGCATCCTAGCTTTATCTGTCATCTGTTTATCAGTCATACTCTCAAATATCCCATAACTTCAGTTTTACCACAAGTGCTAACTTTCTATTTTTTGTGCCAATGGAGCATTGCTTTAACCTATATGAATTAGCCTCTGACAGCACAGTATTGTTCACTGTGTGTTTGTCGTGGTTTAACCCCAGCCAGCAACTAAACACCACGCAGCCGCTCACTGACTCCCCCCCACCCAGTGGGATGGGGGAGAAAATCGGGAAAAGAAGCAAAACCCATGTGTTGAGATAAGAACAGTTTAATAAACAGAAAAGAAGAAACTAATAATGATAATGATAACACTAATAAAATGACAACAGTAATAATGAAAGGATTGGAACATACAAATGATGCGCAGTGCAATTGCTTACCACCTGCCGACTGACACCCTAGTCCCCGAGTGGTGATTCCCCGCCCCCACTTCCCAGTTCCTATACTAGATGGGACGTCACATGGTATGGAATACCCTGTTGGCCACTTTGGGTCAGGTGCCCTGGCTGTGTCCTGTGCCAACTTCTTGTGCCCCTCCAGCTTTCTTGCTGGCTGGGCATGAGAAGCTGAAAAATCCTTGACTTTAGTCTAAACACTACTTAGCAACAACTGAAAACATCAGTGTAATCAACATTCTTGCATACTGAACTCAAAACATAGCACTGTACCAGCTACTAGGAAGACAGTTAACTCTATCCCAGCTGAAACCAGGACAGTGTTACAGATGGAAGTTCAAGAAAAACATTATCTTGTTCTATGGTTTGAGCTGATAGTCTGTACTGCTGCCTATATCACTATGATTTCTGTGTTTTCAGAGTATTGCAGCTCTGGAAGGGACTGTGAGAGGTCATCTTGCACATCTTTGCACCGGAGAAACTCTACTTAATGATACTCTTCACTGATATATATATATTTTATGTATTTAAAGACTCCCAATGACAAAGACTGCTTAGGCCATTGTCGTGGTTTAAACCCAACTGGTTACAGAGCACCATGATGCCGCTCGTTCACTCTTTCCCCCCCAGCCCCGGTGGGATGATGAGGAGAAAATATAAAGAAAAGCTTCTGGGTCAAGACAAGGACAGGGAGGGATCACTCACCACTTATGGTCACAGGCAAAAGACAGGTTCAACTTGGGGAAGAAACAAAATCAATTTAATTTACTACAAATCAAATCATAACAAGGATACTGAGAAGTAAAATCAAACCTTAGAACACCTTCCCCCCACCCCTCCCTCCTTCCTGGGCTCAACTCCACTCCCAGTTTTCTCCACCTCTTCCCCCCAGCGGCACAGTGGGACCGGCAATGAGGGTTGGGGTCAGTTCATCACACGTTGTCTCTGCCACTCCTTCCTCCTCAAGGGGAGGACTCCTCACTCTGTCCCCAGCCTGGGGTCCCTCCTGTGGGAGACAGTCCTCCACAAACTCCTCTGGCATGGCTCCTTTCCACAGGCTGCAGTCCTTCAGACACAGACTGCTCCAGCATGGGCTTTCCCATGGAGTCACAGCCATCTTCGGGGCATCCACCTGCTCTGGCGTGGGATCCTCCATGGGCTGCAGGTGGGCATCTCCTCCACCACTCACCTCCATGGGCTGCAGGGGGACAGCCTGACATCTCACCACAGGCTGCAGAGGCATCCCCTCCTCCGGCGCACCTCCTCCCCCTCCTTCTTCACTGGCCTTGGTATCTGCAGAGGTGTTTCTCTCACATCCCACTCCTCTCTCCACTGCAGGTTTCCCTTCTTAAATACGTTCTCCCAGAGGTGGTACCACCATCGGTGATGGGCTTGGGCTTGGCCTTGGCCTTGGCCAGTAGCGGGTCCAACTTGGAGCCAGGGAAGCTTTGAGCAGCTTCTCACAGGAGCCGGCCCTGCAGCCCCTCCCCCGCTACCAAAAACCCCACCACACAAACCCAAAACGGCAGGCTATTCCAACATATCAGGGGTCTTACTGCTAGAAAGTCTTTCTTTCTTGATACTTAATGCAAATCCTCTTTATTCAAGGTAAACCAGTTATTTCCTGTGTTTCCTGGACACTGAACAAGTTTTTTCCCTTTCCGTTTGCACCAGCTTTCTACATGTTTGAACACTGTACCTTTCCCCTTTATTGGTGAATGAAAAACTGGACATGAGCCAGCAATGTGCGCTTGCAGCCCAGAAAGCCAATTGATCCTGGGCTGTGTAAAAAGAAGCGTGGCCAGCAGGTTGAGGGAGGTGATTCTTCTGCTCTGCTCTGCTCTGCTTGAGACCCCACCTGAAGTACTGCATCCAGCTCTGGGATCCCCAGTACAAGAAAGACATGGACCTACTAGAGTGGGTTCATGAAAATTATCAGAGAGCTGGAGCAGAGGAGGCTGAGAGAGTTGGGGTTGTTCAGGCTAGAGAAGAGAAGGCTCTGGGGAGCCCTTATTGTGGCCTTCCAATATGTAAAGGGGGCTTACAAGAAAGATGGAGAGGGACTTTTTATCAGGGGCTGTAGTGACAGGACAAGAGGCAAGAGTTTTGAACTGAAAGAGGGTAAGTTTAGATTGGACATAAGGAGGAAATGTTTTATGCTGAGCGTGGTGACACTCAGGGACCACTGGAACAGGTTGCCCAAAGAAGCTGTGGATGCCCCATCCCTGAAAGTGTTGAAGGTTGGGCTGGATGGGGCTTTGAGCGACCTGATCTAGTGGAAGGTCATAGAATCATAGAATCGTTTAGGTTGGAAAAGACCTTTAAGATCATCGAGTCCAACCGTCAACCCAACACCACTATGCCCACTAAACCATGTCCTGATGTGCCATGTCTACGCGTTTTTTTAACACCTTCAGGGATGGTGACACCACCACTTCCTTGGACAGCCTGTTCCAATGCCTTCAGTAAAGAAATCTTTCCTAATATCCAATCTAAACCTCCCCTGGCACAACTTGAGGCCATTTTCTCTCATCCTATCACTAGTGACTTGGGAGAAGATGTCCCTGCCTACAGCAGCGGAGTGGACTGGATGATCTTTAAAGGTTCCTTCCAACCCAACCCATTCTGAGATTCTATTTCTTCTCTCTTTTAGGGGAGATGACATCACTTTATTCTGCCTTTTCTCATAGGGCATTTCCACCCCTTACAAAAACCTTGCTACTTAAACCCAATACAAGGTTTCAGAAAAGAGCCATGAGAGCAATTGAAAGATGGTAAAAAGGGGCCTAATGATGGGAGACTGAGTCTGGTTAGCTTCTCAGGGAGAAGGTAAAATACCAGCAAACAGGAACTTGGTACAAAAGGAGGCTTCAGCATAGCAAGAAATATTTAACAGACTCTAGCTGATGTTAGGTAAACTCAAAAGATAAGGTGGGGAGTTTTTTAACCAGTAAGTGAAATTACTATTAAGGCAACTTGCAAAAGTATGGATTCATATGTCAGGGACTTATTTTTAACATGGATTTAGTACTTTATTAAGTAACTTGCTCTAGTTTAAGTAATTCATCTGGCCTGTGTTATACAGGAGTTCACAGCATCTTCTGTTTTCACCTTTTATGAACATAATGCTGATCATCCAAGCTACCTTGCAGAGAAGACCTGTCATGAAGTGTGATTTGTAAAGACTGGTAGTTTGATCTGAAGGCTTTAAATTGTGCAGATTTACCACTTCCCTTGCTAGTTTAATTTTTACTCCTAATGGCCATTGCCAAATTCTGTGTGGTAGAGTTAGGATTGCATTAAAATGTGGTGTATTTCTTTACTATATGAATCTTATTTATTCCCAAGGATTTTAAGGTTGATAAATTCCTATGTTCTGGAGTTACATGGGGTATGACAGGCAAGATCTGGAGGATTTAGTAATAAAAGCATCAGTGTTTTTCAATAAGCCATGACAAGTTCTCTCATGACAGCTGCCACATTGTTTGGGAAATTAATTTAGGGACATTCAGTAGGTTGTGGTCACTGGCACCTCTTTTTTCCTTGTAAGTGAGGATTCTGAAATGGCACATTAAGAGGATCAGGCAATTTTAGAAGCTAAGCAGAACTAGCCAAAATTAATGCAAATGTGTTCTGATAAGTACTTGCCTATATTTTGGGCAGTTTAAGAAGTTACCATCCTGCAAGTCTAATACAGTACCCAGTCAGCAACTAGTTTTAATGCAAAGTAAACACTAAGGAAAGTGGCTTATTCAGCTTAGGGTGGAGTGGCGTCCTTCAGTCTAGCTGACGGAAGTGTAACTGTATCTGATGGTTCTTAGTTGGAAGTTGTGTAAATTTATACAACAAATAAGACACAAATATTAGCCTATAAATCTAGTAAGAAGAGGTGGGGAGACCTCTACCTGAGACGCACAAACAGAAAAAAGGCATTAAAATGTTGATGACTGTTCAGGTATGCTTCATACCTAGTCTACAAGGTACTTAATGAATTGGGACTTGTCTGTCTCAGGCTAACTTACTGACCCTTTGTAATTTTAGAACGAGTCATGCCCCTGGAAAGATCAGAGTTAGACTGTCTGAGAAAGGAGATGGAACATTTCCTATGACAGGCACCTGGCTATATATCACCGTGTCAGCAATCAAGCTGTTTCAAGATGTTTAGATTTTGTTTCCTGTTGTCATCTGTAGTGACAAAGAACATTGTTATGACTCTTTGCACTTTTGACTAGCTTTGTCTTACTGTCCTTTATAAGTCATGTCTGCTGATGACTTCTCTTTTGCTAATATGTTTATAGCAATGTTCAGTGTCAGCACGACTCGTAGCTAAGCCTTGCTAAGTAAAGGTACTAGTTTTGCATAATCTCTTAGCCCTGGAATGTTTCAGATTAGTGAGGTGAAATCTAATTTGTGACCCTGAGTAGATGGACTGGGCTTTGTGTCCTGGGTTTAAGTTGTGAGGAAGACAGAACCTGGCAAGTTGTGTCATTCTAAGCTTGTTTTTTGTGTCTTACAGACTTCTGGGACACAGCTGGACAGGAGAGGTTCCAGAGCATGCATGCATCCTATTACCATAAGGCTCATGCTTGTATCATGGTAAGGGTAGTGTCTCAGCTGTGGTCTGATGGAATTTTGACTAATAACAGTCCCAGCTGACACTTGGCCTGTATGTTACTTTTTATGATTACGCTGCCTTATATTTCTTGTCTCTTCCAGTGGTTTAAAAAACTTTCCTATATTGTTCTTTCTTCTCTCACCAGATAAAACCAGTGTAGTTGGGTATGTTTAGCTCTCTTCTGCCTTTCCTGATGGCACTCACTATATTCCCTGACTTTGCTATCTTCTACATTTCCTTACTTTTGTCACTGCCTTTCCAGTAAGGTGGTACAAACAACTGAAAGTACTTATTTACAAGCAGTCCTGTCAAAGGTGATGTGAGGGAGAGGTCATTCCTTTCTTGTTCTGGGATGTGACTATTGGATTAGTACAAAACTGTTCTGACTTTCGGCAGGTTACTATATAAGACATTCTTCTCCGGTCTTTTGCCTTTCTATTTTCCTATACTTTGCACTTCCCATTTATTAGCTCAGATCAGTCTTGTTTCCTGACTCTTAACCCACTTAGGTCTCTTGGTTTGTACTGTTGCTCTAACTTTCCACTATTTCTCATCACTTGTGAGCATCAGTCAACTTCACTGATATTTTAATTGTTAAAATAGAGAAGCCTCATATCTGACCCTACTTAGCAGAACAGATCTTTCCTAGTGCTTGTTCACTGTCATGGGTGATAGAGTGCTTGTCATAGTACAAAATAAGAATGAAAGGAAAATGAGGGACTATTTCCTGCACTATGCAAAGAAATGGCCTGGGTGCATGTTTCAAGGCTTGCTGGATATTCTCCATTTTCTCTTTCATCCTTTCTAACAAAAGCCAGTTTTCTTTGTTGATGTCCTCCTGGGAAAATTCTGGATTCCATACTTGTGTTTGGTGCCGTGGGTTGATCAGGCGCTGTCCTGCTGTTGGCCCCATGATACCTGGTCCTTTTTTGGAAGGTGTTTGATGTGCAGCGGAAAGTCACCTACAAGAACTTAAACAGCTGGTACAAGGAGCTGAGAGAATTCCGCCCAGAGATTCCTTGCATTGTGGTGGCCAACAAAATTGATGGTGAGTATATCTTCTTTCTACCTCTCAGGATTGTGATGTGATTCTCTTCTGACCTGGCTCAGAAAGAATACCATTCATTTGTTAGGTCCAGATGAGTTCTTGAGTATTAGTCCCTCAGGGCTGTATTTTACCAAATGAATAGCTGGGTCCTCTACTGACCTTGCTTGCTGTCTTACAGGCTCTTGCGCTTGCTTTACTAGCAATAAAAATACAAATCTGATCTATTTAAAGTTTATTCAAGTGATGTCCTTCCAATTCTGTCATTACCACGTTGCCCATTTCATCCAGCAAGAACCCGAAAGCTGATTGGAGCACTACCTAGTAAAAAATTGCAGGATGTCTTGCTGGAAAAGGCGCATAATCTGTTATGTGGCTTCCCCTGATACAGTCAGTAACTGCCTTTGTATTGCTAATTCAGCCTGCAGGTTTCCGTGGGACTCCTCTGTGCTAAAGTGTCTAAGTATACCTGCTGGCAAAATTGTTCACCTTCCTCTGCAGATGACTGGATTATTCCCTCCTCTTAGGAATGCCAGCTAGGCATTCGTTATTACTATCATTTGGGTTGTGATCTGTCTCCTGCATCCTGTGGGAATGCGTAACACATCAGCTTTCTGCTCAGCATCAATGAGAGAACACATACCCTTAGGACCATAGTCTGCTATTCTTTATCAAGTACAGTGTCAGACATGTTCTTCCTCGCTGACATTCATGGTAGAAATCATGGCAGCTATGAATGGGTGTGTCCATCTGAATAATGTGTCTGGGCTCCCACTGTAGTCTACAGAAGTTCATTATTGTTCAGTGGTGTGGTTTAGGGCAGGACTGATCTTACCTAATAAAAGCCTTTCCTATAGGACATGTCAAGCCAGCCTTGAATCCACTGATTGCATGGACTGTACAGGAAGTCCAAGGCAAATGGACTTGGTGTTGACAGACATATTGTAGACAGAACCTCTGTGTAGATGAATCCTGCTCTTAGTGTTCTGTGTATGAGTGGACACTGCTCCAAGACAGTCCTCTGCCTTGCCTTCACTTGCTGTATTCCACCTGGACTAGAAAATGATCAGCCCACAGCTCTTAACACAGGCCCAGTCTGTAGAACAGTTGATCCAGCTTCCTGCAAAGAGGTAGGGAGCAGCTGCCTGGGCAGTGCTCACTGGCAAGCATTTAGAGTCTGAACTACTTCAGCTGTTGCTTCTATGAGAAAAGGCGAATCATGTGGAGTCATCCTCCTGTGCTGACATACAGGCTGGATATCTATCAAAACTTTGAGCTGTTACTGCTGTGTCAGCATGTCCTGTAAATATGCAGTAGATTTGTTCCAAAACTGAAATAAAGCTTCTGGCCTACTAAGGTTGGGGTAGCTGGACCTAACTCCCCGTTAAGTAAAAATATGTAACAGTTGAGTCATTTGTGTAGTGTGAGCATGCCCTTGACTCACAGGAATATAGGTAACATGGCATAAAGGCAGTGGTGAGTTCTGGTTAAAAGGCCAAACTGGAGGGAGAGGCATGACTAGTACTGGCAGTGATGTCCAGGTCATGTGGACACACAGCAAAAATCATAGGGAAGTGCCTGGAAAACATTCATAGTTGCTTCACAGCAAGTGAACCGATATGTTCTAAGCTGCAAAGCATTATTCATTTATAGCACAGCAGAATCCATCTATAATTTAGTCAAGCACCATGAATAAATGAACAAGAACTTTTTTGTGTCTTCTTGTCAACAGCTTGCTGATGCTGTTGCTTTTAAAACCCTAGAGCTTTTGGGGAGGACTCTCCTAGCCTTGTACTACAGTGAGGAGGCCTTGACAGCTAAATCAGGCTCTGGTCTCCATCTGTTCTACCACTTGGGCATATGTTGGCATTCAGCCCACAGTGATGTCTTACTGACCGCTTCTTTTTTTGCCCCCAGCGGATGTGAAGGTGACCCAGAAAAGCTTCAACTTTGCCCGGAAGTTCAGTTTGCCCTTTTACTTTGTGTCTGCTGCAGATGGCACCAATGTAGTGAAGGTAAAACATAGCTATTTGGCTCAGCATCCATGAGACCCCTATACAGTCCAAGGACATGGAGACTGCTGTAGGCACAGAAAACAGAAAATGGGCTAGTACATCTGTTTGGGTGCTTGTGAGGTCCTGGTAGCTATAGGTAGTTGCAGAGGTGTTTTGGTTTTTTTTTTTTCTTGGGGTATGGGAACAGTTTCCATACATTACAGAAACACAGTGCCCCTTACTCTGAGTGACAAGCATTCTCCTTCTCATCAGCTCTTCAATGATGCTATCAAACTGGCAGTTGCTTACAAACAGAATTCAGGAGATTTCATGGACGAGGTCATGCGAGAACTGGAGGTAAGAAAGGCTCTGCTTACGGCACTCCTAAGCGATTAGCAGCTCTGCTCTTTTTTCCCTCAGGGAAAGCAGAGCCTGTGGCAAAGGGTGAAACTTTGCAGGCATGGAAAGATTTGCCTTGGGCTAGTGACACCATAGGGTTTGTGTGCTGCTCGTGTCTAGGCCGGAAGGGGCGAGATGGTGACCCTCTGAAGAGCCCACAATGCCCTAGACCAAATTTGAATGAACCACAGCAGAGCGTAGCTGTTGCTCTCATGCTTCTCAGCAGTTCCTTGTCCTGCTCCTTTCCAGAGCTTTGACCTGCAGAAGAAGAGTGAGAATTCGTCGGATAAAGAGAGCTGCCCTGAAGAGAAGCCCCCATCTGCCTAAGCCCTGGACCCTGAGTCTATTTTTCCATTTGCTCTAGATTTCTGGGGCTAGTTAGAGCTGGCCTTCACAGAGGAAAGTGATTTTTCTCATGCCCTGAGAGCTCTGGTGATGAGCAGCTGGGCTTCTCCCCTTCTTGTGGGAGACTGTCTGAGCATGACCTTCCTTGACTCGGCCCTAGCCACTGCACATCATGGTCAAGGAAAGGGTGAAAGTATCCACATGGTTGCTAGTTACTGCATGCTTCTTCAAGGCAAATCTTGCCAGGAGAGTGAAGGCACTCTTGGACCCGCAGGGAAGGGTCCTGCGCAGATGCTTTAATGGTACCTACTGGAGAAAACAAACACTAAAGAATTTTTTTTATAAAGCTTTGAGCTTGCATTTTTCCTGAACTTTTGTTATAAGGCAGTCTGGTTACTATACAGTGCAAGTCCAACTGCCAGCCCTCCCCATTGCTTTCACAGCCTAGCCAGTGCTGCCTCTCTATCCACCCCTGTCATCTCTGCTGCAGAGTTTCTTTGGGTTTCCTTCCCCATTCTGTTACAGATCAGCCAGATCCAGCAGACTTCTGAACATGAGGGATTTCTCCTTTCAGGTCTGCTAGAGCTGAATCAGGTAGGTTCTCACACCCAGGAGGCTTGTCCTATCCCAGCCTAATGGATGTGGCTGCTGCTGTTCCGATGTGTGTGTCCAAGAGACTTACGCTGCATTCCAAAGAGCCAGACACAGAAACACACAGACTTACACAATTAATGTGAACGGCAAAACAGACTGACATAGAGCAATGCTTTTACCAACACCCATGCATATGTAACCACCACTTACATAAATATGAACACAGTTCAGTCCTTTTCTGCCCTTCCAGATGATCAGGATTAGCTGTTTACCAGTGAAACATAAACACACCTTCACTCCTTAGATTCATAAGCAAAGCACATTCATAGATTCCTCAAATAACAGCGTAGAAATTAAGTCCATGTAATATACGTGGCTGGATGTCAAGCTCCTTACCTAGTCATTGGTGCAAACCTTGGGTCTTTCTAGATCCATCTCTCCTGGGTCATGAGAGAGTCAGTTTCAAGTTCATTGGTGCATTGTACACACACAAGGGATCCCACCAGTAGCCACTATAAGACACTTTGTGTTTCTAACTGCTCTCCCCAAGACCGCTAGCCCCCTAGGAACTGTGTGTTCCCTTCTTCCACTGCACCCTCACCCTCCTCTGACCAGGCACAGTTTCAGCCCTTTTGAGTGACGCTTCCCCTTTGTGCCCTACTTGTCTGCCTGCAGCCTTGTTTTGCAAGTGCCGGGCATGGACGTCCCGGCCTTGCACAGGAGACTTGAACTGGACTGAAACATGGTTAACTGTGAAAATTGGCAACTTTATTTCAAGAACTAAGTCAACTTCAGCATTTGTGTGCAATCAGAGGAGCTTGGGCAGCACAGAGCAGGCCTTCGACACTGCGGCTGCCTTTGCATCAGCAGGCATTGCGGCAGAAGGAAAAGGTCATGGTACACTGCAGCCTGCGCTGGATCCTGTTCATCCTGCTGCTCAAGCCTTTTTTCCCCTTAGGACCTGCAGGAGCTCCTGCAGCAGGTTAAAGAATTCCACCAGCTTCTGGAGTGGAAATGGGCAGGGTGTAAACCTGCCCGATTGCGTTGGTATTGGCTTTGGCCTCTGAAAGGGGGTTGAGGTGAACACTGGCTGTGATGTTGGAGTAGATGTTACTGCTGGGCGCAGTCCCATCTGTACCAGGATCCAGTCGTAAAAGTGCTGAGTGGAGGTGTAGACTCCGGGCCGTTTTGCTCTTGCACAGCCTTTCCCCCAGCTGGTCACTCCAACAAGCCAGAAGTAGTCATAGGTGTTATCTTTGCACACGAGAGGGCCACCGCTGTCACCCTGCAGCAGAGGAGAGAGGGTTAAGGTGTTGTTGGGTGGCCTCTGTCAGCACTATGGCTGTCTCCTTCCCTCTCACAGCACCTGCCAGAGCTGTATTCACTGCACAGAAAGGCTCTGCTCAGGTGCTGGAGCCTACAGACCCTTGTCTGGGGGGGGTCGTGGGCCTGTAAGGCAGGGCTGCCTCTCATCTCTGCACAGTGATCCTGGATGTGTGGAAGACGGATGTTCCCGCATTGGGATCTGGACCTGTGGGCTGCCAAGAGCACTGGATGGGCTTTCTGGGCAGAGTCCCAGGCCTCTGGGACAAGGGGGCACTGGGCAAGGACCTGCAGATGGGGAAGGGGAGGTAAGCCCCAACAGCGGGAGGGTGACTTGCCAGGCGAAGCACGCGCCGGGGTATGTTTGGGCGGTTGTGACAGGGCTGCCTGTGCTGCTGGGGGTTGACTTGTAGCACGCTCCTACCTGGCAGGTGTCGATGCCACCCTGCGGATAGCCAGCGCACAAGTTGTGGGTGTGGATGGCCCCTCTATACCACCGGGTGCTGTTACAGAGGTTGACGTCAATGAGGTGGACCTTGGCCTCCTGCAGGACATCAGCTGATCTTCCAGCTGTGGACACAGAAAGGAATTAACACCCAGCAGCTCGTCCCCAGTTCTGCTCCCCTGGCTGGGTGAACCCCTTCCCTAGGGCTTGGCTTTGCACCTTGATGGTGTTGCACCGGTGTTTCCCTTCGGTCGTGCTTTGGGTAACGGGTCGGGCCCATCTCTCTATAGACAGGCGTACGCCCCCGCAGCCTGGCTCTGGCTTTCGCCTCTGCTGTCGGGAAGCCCAAGCCCTCTCCCCAGCGTGCCGAGCTCACGCTCGGGACACGAGTACTTTTGGGGAACTCACATCTGGCGGTCGTGGAACCCCAGCCACTGATGTAGCAGGTGGTCAGCTCTGACACTCTCAGCGAGGCGTCGGGCACACAGGCAAGCTGTATGTAGTAGCTGCACTGGACAGGCTGGTCCAATTCCAGCAACGCAATGTCGTTCCTCTCCGAGAGGTTACTATAGCGTTCGTGAACCAGCAGCCGCTTAATATTGCGCACTTGGGCCTCGGGGCCGAGCCGAGTCAGCTGGGTGGCTCCGATCACCACGCGCCACATCGTGACATAGCTGGAAGGCAGACGGGGAGAGGGGTCAGAGGGAGCGGAGCCATGTGCTGCTGCAGCAGCCCGGCAGTTCCCTGCCTTCTGCTTCACAAGGGAGAGAGGAAAGCAGCGCCACAGAGCGTGTGACAGCCCTAGCATGCCTTAGGCACAAGGAATTCCGAGCTGGAGGCTGCTAGGAAGCAGCGGCACGAGCCCAGCCTTCTCCTGAGCAGTCTCTCAGCTGGGCTCTGCAGTGCCCAGGCAGCGGGTGTATTGCAGGGAAACGGGACGGGAGTAGCACGGGGTGCTGCGGACAGGGCACCTGCTGGTGTTGTGGGGATATCCCCGTTCCCTGGTCCTCCTTACCTGGCCTCAACGAAGCAGTGAGCTGCCGTGAGGACCCACTGCGGGCTGATGAGGGACCCTCCGCATATATGCCCCGTGCCTATTTTCCAGGGATCCTGGATGCTGACGATCCAGGGCCAGGCCCCCGGCTGGGCATCTGTGCCACCCACGACGCGCGACATGCCGTAGTGAGAAGCCATGGGCCGGAGCCCGCAGCTCCCGCTGTAACCAGAAACTCATTACTGTCCTGCTCGATGGCTTGCTGCTGTTCAGGCTGAAGGTCAGCCGTCTTCCCTCCCCACAAGGCGCTGCATGGGCAGCAGGGCCAGGGAACGCCGTGGGGCGTGCGTCCGTCCACCCCCGTTTCTGCTCTAGCCGCATAGACGAGCTGAGCCAGCAGCCTGGGTGCTGGCAAGGAACTGAGGCTCCCACGTGGGGTTCGGGAAGCTGCGGTGTGGCCACGGGGGACAAGCGGACACCCTCCAGTGAACCCCACAAGGGTTGCCCAAGCTCCGTCCCAGAGCCTCGGCCCACTTACCCACAGCTGTCCCACGTGCCGTGCACAGGCCGGCACACGGCCAGCAGGACGAGGAGGGGGAGCAAATTCATCGCTGCCAGCGGCACGTGGCAGCTGCAAGAACCGAGGGCTTGTTGCTACCAGTAGTGCCCGCGGTGCTCACGTTGCCCGCGGTACCCTTGGCCCCAGTGCTGATGTCACAGAGTTGCTGGTTCCGAGTGCTGGGCACGGGCAGGGGGAGGCAGCATGGGGGTTCCAAGCAGGAGGGGAGGCAGAAGCTGGGATCGGACATCCCCGAGGGACCCTCGCTGAATGCTCTGCTTGCGGGTTGAGGGGGTGCAGGCCCTGGGGCAGGCAGCAGCGCCTGACTCTGAGCGCTGCCTGCTAACAGCTAGCAGGAGAAACACAAGTGTGGCATCATAGCCTCTTTAAGAAGTTCACTGCCACCCTGCTCTCTGCAGCCGTTTGCCACCAGGTCCTTCCCCAAAAACATACACCAGAGAACATAACTACTCCAGGCAGTGTGCACGTGTTTGGGTGTTGAAGAGCCAATCTGGTTACAGCCGCGGCAGGCAAGCAGTGATGTGCAAGCCAAATAAGCCAAGCATACCCAAGCAGTGTCAACCTTCCTGCACAAAGCACAGTGAAACGCAGATGCAGCACAGTCCACGCTGACTGTGTCAGCCACAGCAACACCCTCTGGCAGGCTGCATGTCCTTGCTGTCTAGGAGTTACATTGCTGTTCTGGGCCAACGCTGAGAAGGGCAGCGGTGGCACCTGGTCTGCGTGGCCAAAGGCATGCAATTCGAAGCTCTAGACAGAGAAGGATGCTCCTGCTCTCAGGCACACATGCCATTCTCCATGGCTTTGGTAAATCCTGTATCAGCCTCATCTCATCAGTTTGCCTTCTACAGCTGTATGGTGCTGCTTTGCTCACATGCTGGAGTGTAGGGCAGTCATGGGAGACAAGCAGGTGCCAGCCACATGCGTTGCATTTGCTGAGCGGGACTAGGTCCCCAGAGAGTAGAGAGCAGTGGCTTGGAGAACAGCAGCCTCAGAGCTCGTGAAAGGTGCAGGAGCTTCCTGCTGCCATCCTGGCTTGTGTGGATAGACATAAGGCACACAACTGAGTGCCAACCTGGGCCCTAGGATGACAGGGCAGGCTCTGTCAGAAAGTGGAATAGCTGCTCTCAAGGCACTTGAGGCATAGCATGGCTTCACAGGCACCAGAACAGGGCCCCAAACAAACTGGACTCAAGCCTGCTTTTTTTTTTGAAAATTGACCTCAAGGTAGTGCCCCATATCTGCTTAGAGCAGACAGAAGGCCTTAGAGAAGAAAACTTGTCTTCTGTGGATACTCTGCTATTCCAGTACCAGATTTCGCAGGTGGTTAAGAGGGATTGATGTGAGAGGTGGCCACACTTCACAGATAATTGAGGGAAGAGTTGGGGTCATTCTGGGGAGAGGGATCTGGCAGGGACAGCAGTACCCAGGAAACCGCATCGGTAATGCCATGGAAGTCCAAGGTGACCGAGCACCCGGAACACCAAATCTGCCCACAGATGTAGCAAGCCTGGGAGCAAGGGGGGGAAAATAACCCGGGGGTAGGTCCCTTGACTGGGAGGAGACAAGGGCGGAGAAAGGGGGAGTCAAGGAGGATGAGGGGGATGTCCAAGCACGGGAACTGGAGAGAAGGGGGATCAAGGAGCTAGTCACACAGAAGCAAACGGCTGGCTGGTTTGTTTGTTTGACCGAGCCCTGCACCTAGCCACCACAGTACGTCCTACCTTCTTTTTGAGAGCGATTCCAAACCCTTTTCTGTGTGGCCCCACTCTGTACCCGGTGGGGGAGTGGGTCCAGAGGCCTGGCTGCTAGCAACGGCAGAAGGGAACACAGGTCCTAGGGACCCAGCAGCTGGAAACACCGAGTGTCCAGGGCCAGCTTCGGGTGGGAGCACTGTGTGCGTGCGCAGTTCACTAGTGAACTGGAAGCTGGACTAGCTCACAAGTAAGAGGGGCGAGACCCTTTCAGCCACGTGGATGGCACGTGGTTGCAGCCCACCTGACTGATCAGCCCCAGCTTCCATAGACCTTACAAGAGGCCTAGGCCTGCCAGCCACCGGCCACATCTCCGCCTCCTGGTGTCATGAAGCACTTGGAGGTGCTTGAGCTTGCATACCCAGAGCTGCTTCCCACCTAGGCATGTCCACTCTGCACTACCTGCACAAGGTCCTGCCTCTGAAGCTGCCAGGACCATCCATCCCATCCTTCTCTTGCTGTGCTCTTGGCCCCTGGCAAGTGATGGTGCTCCAGCTCCCAGCTCTGTTCCCACCCAGGGGTGCATAGCATGCCTCCAGCTGAAGGGGGACCTCTGGACACTGGGGCACGCCCTTTGCTTCATCTTGATCATGGTTTGAAAGGAGCTGTTCCGGCTCTGGAGGCGATGCCGTATCATGGTCCTTCCCTGAACAAGTCAGGGTTTCTCTCAAGAGGCCTCAGCTTGAACGTCCTGCATGGAGCACAGGGTCCACTGACCTGCACTCCTGGCAGGGTCCGTAATCTCCCCAACCCACAGTTTGCGTCCCCAGTGCTCCATCAGTCAGAGCTGTCACTGAGCCCAAGCTGCAGGGTAGCTCTAAGGCTGAGCTTGGTTAGTTGGGGGCAGGGGGTGTCTGGTGGGTTTGGGATAGGGTTCCAGTGTGGAGCAACTGAAGGGGATGGAGCAGCAAGATGCTAGGAGCAGCGGCAGCAGGAAGGCTTAGGAGTACAGTCTGGTACACAGCAGGGCTGCAGGGCAGGATCCCTGCCCTTCCTGATCTGGCTTTCCCCAAACTCCATGCGCTGTTCAAAAAGCACTTTCTGCAGTTCGATCTCCCTCAGGACTTGCAGAACCTCCGGCCCTGCGCCGCTTTGCAGCAGATCATAGTTCTCGGCTGGGTCTGACTCCAGGTCAAAGAGCAGCGGGGGCAAGTGAGGGGTCAGTGGGGTCAGCCCATGGCAGGCCTGGTCTGGGGTCGTATCACTGTGAAAGGAACCTGCAAAAGAAACCCCCAGGTGTAGCTTAGTTTCTTCTCTGAGCTTTGGACAGGAAAACTCTACAGGACTTCACAAAGGTGCCCATGCAGAGGACAGGAGGCGGCACCAACCTTGTGTGAAGTAATGGGCCTTGTACTTCCCAAGCCTGACAGCGAAGGGGCCGTGCAGTGGGTCGGGGGACGGCGGGTAGAAGAACATCGTCCGACGGGGACTCTGTAGGAAGCAGCAGAGCTGAGCTCACCTGTGCAGCCATGAGGATGAAGAAGAGCCTGGAACAGGACCAGGCAGACTCCAGGGAGTCATGCAGGAGCCCTGACACTACAGCCACAACGTGGCCAGAGAGGGAGGAAACTGACGAGCAGCAGCAACATCCTGTTTGCTCCCTACTCAAAGCAACCGGGGCTCTGTCCGCCCACTGCAGCCATGGGGGCTTGGTTTGGCAACACGTTGCAGTTGTTAGAGCAGAGCAGCCTGGGGAAGCCCAGGAACTCCATGGCGTGACGCAGGCCAGACCCAAGGTCCCCACAGCTCATGGATCTCCCCCGACCCCCAGCTGGCTCTGCTCACCAGGCACACAGCTCCAGCCCCACACCAGCCTTCATGCACCATGCCAGCCGAACCAGCCCACAGGACTCACCTTCCCCAGCCCCACACCAGCCTTCATGCACCATGCCAGCCGAACCGGCCCACAGGACTCACCTTCCCCGACCCAAACAGCACTGGACTCAGGTCATAGCCATCCAGGGCAACTCTGGGAAGAGCTGCTCCAGCCAGGTTAGTCAGTGTTGGCAGGATGTCCAGGGTGCTTGCCAGCTCATGCGTCACTCCTGTCACCCCACACAGCAAGGCACAAGGAAAGGTTCAAGCACCCGATCCCACTCCTGGCCCTGCCATCCTCACTTCTCTCCTGCCCTCTGCTAGTCCCGGGGCAGCCCAGCTGCCATGACACCCCTGCCTTGGCTGGCATCAGCACGCAAAAGGCACAAGCAGCGCCAAGTCAGTCTCACCTGGCGTGATATGGCCTGGCCAATAAGCCACCGCTGGTTCCCGCATGCCACCTTCATATGTTGTGCCCTTCCCACACTTCAGAAGGCCAGAGCTGCCTCCACGTGCCATCCGCATGGTGGAAGGGCTGTGAGAGAGAAGAACCACCTACCATCAGTTTCACGGGTTCACATTACCCCTTTCCTGATGCTGCCAATGGGGCCATGCAAGAGACACGGTGCCACCGAGCGCCACTGCCTTCCTTCTCAGCCTTGTGAGGCAGGAGGCAGGTGAAGAAGCCAGGCTGTGCAAGACACCTAAGCAGGGCACCAGAGACCAATGCCACCCACACACAAAGGGAATCAGGGTAGATTCGGGCTGTACACTCCTGGCCCAAATCCTGTGAGGTTTCTGCCCACGAGGAGGGGCACAGTGGAGTCACAGGAAGGACTGCACTGGGCCGTCTCCAGAGCAGCATCCACCTCTTGCCTCTCACTCCAGGTCACTGGAGTCTCACCTGGCAATGCCATACCACATCCCTTTTGCCCCAGCCAACCAATGCCTCATTCCAGTTCCCCCCATACCATGGCAGCAGAATCTTATCAGCGACAAAGTTGCCCCTGCTGAGCCCACTCACCCGTTGTCAGAGGTGAAAAAAACCAAGGTCGTGTTCGCAACACCATTTTCCTCCAGAGCCTGCAGCAGCTGTCCCACCGAGCCATCAAACTCCAAGAGCGCATCACCAAACGGCCCACGCCGTGACTGCCCCACATACTCCTGGCTTGCAAACTGGGGGTAGTGGGTATGCTGGAGAAAGGGCAGAGAAGACTGCTACGCAAACTCCCCCACAGCTGCATCTGGTTCCCAGTTCACCTGGGGACAGTGAACACCCCAGCTAGGACGTCGAGATATGTGACAGTACCCAGGAGATGAGAGGAGGCTTGTCCCCAAGCTTCAGAAGCATCTCTCAGAAATGGCACAAAGGAGCTGAGCCTCAGGAGAGGATGTGGAGCCCCAGAGTGGGAACTTCTCCTGGGTGGACTCCTGGCCCACAGAAGCGGGCAAAGCTCCAGAAAGAAGCGGCCCCAGAACATTACCAGAAGGGTGCTGCCACAAGACCTGGGTGTAGGAACGGCAACCCCAGGTCACCCAGGGGCAGGTATTGACTGCTCAGCACAGTCCTGGGGCTGCAGAAGCTGAGATGCTTCCCTGCTCTCCCCACAGGACAAAGGCTCCCTTCCCCACCCTTGGGCCCAGAGCAGTCCTCCCCCTCTCCTACGTGGGAAGCATAGTAGAGCAGGAACGGGAGGCCTCGTCGGGCACAGTCAGCGATGAAGTCCCGGGAGAATTTGTTGTAGAGTGGCACCAGATCAGGGAAAGAGACCGGCTGCTGCACAATGCTCTGGTTCCAGAGCAGCGGGACTGGCACTAAGCCTTGGTCACAAGTCCCAAAACACTTGATGTCAGGCGGGAAGCAGGTGAGATTCTGGCAGGGGCCCTGGAGAGAACAAAAACCACTTTGTCTGCAACCTGTGTTGCAGGACAGCGAGGGGAGGGGAGCAAAGAGTCTCACAGCGCCCACCACCAGCTCCTACAGGCACCCTTTGGGCAGCCTCTCCCCGAAGCCCAGGGGTCTGTGCCCACCCCAGAACTGTCCAAGGACCATGCTGCCCCAACATCACTTTCCCCTGGCAGCAATTCAGATCTTTCTTTGCAGCCCAGAAGCTGACCCTCCCTCCCGTGTCATGGGGTGTATGTCCCCACACACAGCTGCCACCCACATTTGGCATAACTGCCCTACCATAGGAGCACCTCAGAGCTGGGCTTTGCCCACCAGCATCCACCTCCCCGGCCTGCAGCCACCCACGCCCATCTGCCCAGGCAAGCACTAACCTGGGCTGTGTGCTCCCAAGCAAGCTTCACCTTTCAGGCCCTCTCCCCAGCCAGCCCCAGAACACCCTCCAGGGCTTGGCAGGCCTCTCACCTGGTCATGGGAGTAGGGCACCCCCAAGAAGTGGTCAAAGCCCTGGTGGATGGGCAGGAAGGATCCATTAATCCCCAGGCCAAGGTGCCACTTGCCAACCACGGCCGTGGCATAGCCCTCAGCCTTCAGCACCTCTGCAATGGTGACCTCAGAGAGCGGCAGGCCTCCCCGCGAGTCTGGGTTGAACACACCCGGGTAAACGCCAGAGCGCATCTGGAACCGGCCTGTCAGCAGGGCTGCCCTACAGGTGAGGGTCAAAAGAGAGAGAGGAGATGGGCATTGCACTGGACACGGCGCAGGTCGTGGTGCTCAGCCTCCACAGAGGGCGGGTGCCCTGTTCCTCAGGACCTGGCAGCTTGGCTCCCTGGTCTCCTGGCTGCCCCTGCCACCTCCCCCGTCTGCTAGGACCTGCCACCACCACCCTCAACAGAGCAGCCAGACCTTTGGGCCTCCTGGGACACGGCGGGTTTACCAAGCCCCCCTTCCCCCCAGCACCGCAGCTCCCTAGCTAGGTGCCAAGCCGCGTCTCGACGCTTCCTCCATCCCCGCTCCGGGGCCCCGCAGTCCGTCGCCAGGGAGCGGGGCGGGCCGTACCGGGACGGGCTGCACACCGGGCAGCTGCTGTAGAAGTTGGTGAACCGCAGCCCTCGGGAAGCCATCCTGTCCAGGCTGGGCGTGGCAGAAGAAGGGTGCCCGTAGCTCCCCAGGTCCCCGAAGCCCAAGTCGTCCGCCAGCAAGAGGACGAAGCTGGGGGGGACGCCGGCCGCTCCGCGCAAGGCCAGCAGCACCAGGGCCCACGGCAGGCCCCGGCCCCGCGGCCCCATGGCGCTGCCACCCGGAGAGGCCCCGCGGCCCGCCGATACGCGCGCTCAGCTCGGGCTACGGCGCTGCGCTCCCGCGGTCCGGTCCGGTCCGGGGCCGGGTGCGGCGGCGGCTCCACGGGACTGGCAACCCCGTCACGGGACCGGCAGGCCAGGGCAAAGAGCGGAGCCGAACCGCGCCGCGCCGGCGACCACCTGACCCGGGCGGGCAGCCACGTGATCCGGAGCCGCCGCGGGGCATGCCGGGCATTGTAGTCCGCCGCGGCGTCCCTCGCTGCGGTGTCCCTCGCTGCGGTGTCGCTCCCTCGCAGCCGCCTCCGGGACCGTCGCGCCCGGCGCAGGCGGCCTCCCGGGACCCGGGCCTGCCGCCAGCTGCCGCGGCCGAGGAGGGTTTATTAACAACGGGGGTTTCCCCCGGCACCGCCCTCAGCGGCGCCCAGCTTTGGGCGCTGCGGACTCGGCCCGTGGGGCCGGCCCCCGGTCTCGGGTCGGGGGGGGGGAGGCCGGGAATCCGTGAGGCTGCTGTCCCGGGAGGAGACGGGCACCTCGGCGTGTGGCCGGCGAGCGGGCGTCTTCTCCACTGGGGCCATGTGGCCCGGGTGGACGTCCCCTGCTCCCTGCCTGCCCCGGCCAGCCCGGGCTCCTGCTCCCAGCTTCCCGCCTTCTGGAAGAGCAAACGAAGCTGCTTTTCTCCAGGTGCGCGCAGTGTGCAGGATCCCCTGGGACAGGCAGAAAGCGTGGCATTGTTTGGGGCAGGCTGCACCCTATGGGAGCCGGGGCACTTTTCCCTCAAAGCGGGTTTTCATACAGCAGTGACCGAGTTTCACGTTCAGGCTCAAGGACTGTTGGTTGTGCCTGAACGTAGGAGCCCATATCCTGCAGATCAATGACTTGTAATCAGAGCGAGGAAGGGACTGTGCAAGGAGCAACAGCAGTTCTCTGGTGGGAGGGAGTGATAAGGAGAACGAGGAGGACAAGGGGAGGTTCTGCACCCCAGGAAGGCTGTACCCTATTGCTGTGTCTGCTTTTGAAAACCAGAGGAAGCTCAGAAGACAGGCACAGAAACTGAGGTTGAATGTCCTGAAGACCTCCATCTGTTCGGTTTATCCAAAATGAGATTAAAGCAAGACCAGAGAAGCTGTACAAGCACAGGCACAGTGGCAGTGCTCTAGGATTAACTGCACAGCAGGCAGAGGTGAGGAGTTTCGGCCCAAAGACAAAGCGGGGGTAAGGCCAGCTAATGTCCTAGCCTAGAAGTTCTCATGTAGATGTGCCTATGTTTTGCATCCAGCCTGTGCGATCGGTCTGTTCCGGATTTTCCTGTTATTACTAGTCAGCATTTCTCAAGACCCATCCGACTTTACAACCACTTTCTAAAGTGGACTTTAGCAAAGCTTTTGACACCGTTTCGCACAGCATTCTTCTGGAGAAACTGGCTGCTCATGGCTTGGACGGGTGTACTCTTCGCTGGGTAAAAAACTGGCTGGATGGCTGGGCCCAAAGAGTGGTGGTGAATGGAATTAAATCCAGTTGGCGGATGGTCGCAAGTGGTGTTCCCCAGGGCTCAGTATTGGGGCCAGTTGTCTTTAATATCTTTATCAGTGATCTGGACAAGGGGATCAAATGTACGTTCAGTAACTCTGCAGACGACACCAAGTTCAGCAGGACTGTTGATCTGCTTGAGGGTAGGAAGGCTCTCCAGAGGGATCTGGACAGGCTGGATCAATGGGCCAAGGCCAATTGTATGAGATTCAACAAGGCTGAGTGCTGGGTCCTGCACTTGGGTCACAACAACCCCATGCAATGCTACAGGCTTGGGGAAGAGTGGCTGGCAAGCTGCCCGGTGGGAAAGGACCTGGGGGTGCTGGTTGACAGTTAGCTGAGTATGAGCAGGCAGTGTGCCCAGGTGGCCCAGAAGGCCAATGGCATCCTGGCTTGTGTCAGAATTAGTGTGGCCAGCAGGAGCAGGGAAGTCATCGTCCCCCTGTACTCGGCACTGGTGAGGCTGCACCTCGAATACTGTCCTCAGTTTTGGGCCCCTCACTACAAGAGAGACATTGAGGTGCTGGAGCTTGTCCAGAGAAGGGCAGCGAAGCTGGTGAAGGGTCTAGAGCACAAGTCTTACAAGAAGCAGCTGAAGGAACTGGGATTGTTTAGCCTGGAGAAAAGGCGGCTGAGGGGAGACCTTATCGCTCTCTACAACTACCTGAAAGGAGGTTATAGCGAGGTGGGGATCAGTCTCTTCTCCCAAGTAACAAGCGATAGGACGAGAGGAAACTGGCCTGTGCCAGAGGAGGTTTAGATTGGATATTAGGAAAAATTTATTCGCTGAAAGGGTTGTTAAGCACTGGCACAGGCTGCCCAGGGAAGTGATTGAGTCACCATGCCTGGAGGTATTTAAAAGACATGTAGATGTGGCGCCTAGGGACATGGTTTAGTGGTGGACTTGGCAGTGCTATGTTAACGGTTGGACTCAGTAAACTTAAGGGTCTTTTCCAACCTAAATGATTCTATGATTCTATGATCCCACTTTTACAACAACTTTCTAACATGCCAGTGAACCCTGCTTTCCACAGCTCCCTGTCCTCCATAGTTCACACTGTCCCCATAGCCCCTGGCCTTCCTGCATGTCTAGCCCCATGCCTACCTAACGGCCTGGCCCCTGGCACAAGAAGGATGCTGGGGCTGCTGCTGCTGCTGCTGTACTCACTGCCATCAATTATTCAGGACCAAGAGCCAGAGTGAGGAGGCTGGTGCTGCAGCAGAAGGTGAAACTGCTGCATAATTCATGGAGCCCGCTTTGCTCATAGGGCATGGCGGTGCTTGCCGTGCACTGCCTGGCCACAGGGATCAGGGCGCTGGGGACTGGCAGTCAGGACACTGAGAGGAGAACAGCTGGGGTCTGAGTTCTGGAGGGGGGACAGAGCATGGGGACAGAGTTTCAGAGACCAGGCAAAGAACAGGGCAGGAGGTGTGGGACCATGTGCGCTGTGTGCAGGTAACTCGGCTGCAGGAAACTGAGCAAGGCATGGCGTTACTGCCCCAACCTGCACAGGTCAGTGCCCTTCTCAGCATTGGCCCAGAACAGCAATGTAACTCCTAGACAGCAAGGACATGCAGCATGCCAGAGGGTGTTGCTGTGGCTGACACAGTCAGCGTGGACTGTGCTGCATCTGCGTTTCACTGTGCTTTGTGCAGGAAGGTTGACACTGCTTGGGTATGCTTGGCTTATTTGGCTTGCACATCACTGCTTGCCTGCCGCGGCTGTAACCAGATTGGCTCTTCAACACCCAAACACGTGCACACTGCCTGGAGTAGTTATGTTCTCTGGTGTATGTTTTTGGGGAAGGACCTGGTGGCAAACGGCTGCAGAGAGCAGGGTGGCAGTGAACTTCTTAAAGAGGCTATGATGCCACACTTGTGTTTCTCCTGCTAGCTGTTAGCAGGCAGCGCTCAGAGTCAGGCGCTGCTGCCTGCCCCAGGGCCTGCACCCCCTCAACCCGCAAGCAGAGCATTCAGCGAGGGTCCCTCGGGGATGTCCGATCCCAGCTTCTGCCTCCCCTCCTGCTTGGAACCCCCATGCTGCCTCCCCCTGCCCGTGCCCAGCACTCGGAACCAGCGACTCTGTGACATCAGCACTGGGGCCAAGGGTACCGCGGGCAACGTGAGCACCGCGGGCACTACTGGTAGCAACAAGCCCTCGGTTCTTGCAGCTGCCACGTGCCGCTGGCAGCGATGAATTTGCTCCCCCTCCTCGTCCTGCTGGCCGTGTGCCGGCCTGTGCACGGCACGTGGGACAGCTGTGGGTAAGTGGGCCGAGGCTCTGGGACGGAGCTTGGGCAACCCTTGTGGGGTTCACTGGAGGGTGTCCGCTTGTCCCCCGTGGCCACACCGCAGCTTCCCGAACCCCACGTGGGAGCCTCAGTTCCTTGCCAGCACCCAGGCTGCTGGCTCAGCTCGTCTATGCGGCTAGAGCAGAAACGGGGGTGGACGGACGCACGCCCCACGGCGTTCCCTGGCCCTGCTGCCCATGCAGCGCCTTGTGGGGAGGGAAGACGGCTGACCTTCAGCCTGAACAGCAGCAAGCCATCGAGCAGGACAGTAATGAGTTTCTGGTTACAGCGGGAGCTGCGGGCTCCGGCCCATGGCTTCTCACTACGGCATGTCGCGCGTCGTGGGTGGCACAGATGCCCAGCCGGGGGCCTGGCCCTGGATCGTCAGCATCCAGGATCCCTGGAAAATAGGCACGGGGCATATATGCGGAGGGTCCCTCATCAGCCCGCAGTGGGTCCTCACGGCAGCTCACTGCTTCGTTGAGGCCAGGTAAGGAGGACCAGGGAACGGGGATATCCCCACAACACCAGCAGGTGCCCTGTCCGCAGCACCCCGTGCTACTCCCGTCCCGTTTCCCTGCAATACACCCGCTGCCTGGGCACTGCAGAGCCCAGCTGAGAGACTGCTCAGGAGAAGGCTGGGCTCGTGCCGCTGCTTCCTAGCAGCCTCCAGCTCGGAATTCCTTGTGCCTAAGGCATGCTAGGGCTGTCACACGCTCTGTGGCGCTGCTTTCCTCTCTCCCTTGTGAAGCAGAAGGCAGGGAACTGCCGGGCTGCTGCAGCAGCACATGGCTCCGCTCCCTCTGACCCCTCTCCCCGTCTGCCTTCCAGCTATGTCACGATGTGGCGCGTGGTGATCGGAGCCACCCAGCTGACTCGGCTCGGCCCCGAGGCCCAAGTGCGCAATATTAAGCGGCTGCTGGTTCACGAACGCTATAGTAACCTCTCGGAGAGGAACGACATTGCGTTGCTGGAATTGGACCAGCCTGTCCAGTGCAGCTACTACATACAGCTTGCCTGTGTGCCCGACGCCTCGCTGAGAGTGTCAGAGCTGACCACCTGCTACATCAGTGGCTGGGGTTCCACGACCGCCAGATGTGAGTTCCCCAAAAGTACTCGTGTCCCGAGCGTGAGCTCGGCACGCTGGGGAGAGGGCTTGGGCTTCCCGACAGCAGAGGCGAAAGCCAGAGCCAGGCTGCGGGGGCGTACGCCTGTCTATAGAGAGATGGGCCCGACCCGTTACCCAAAGCACGACCGAAGGGAAACACCGGTGCAACACCATCAAGGTGCAAAGCCAAGCCCTAGGGAAGGGGTTCACCCAGCCAGGGGAGCAGAACTGGGGACGAGCTGCTGGGTGTTAATTCCTTTCTGTGTCCACAGCTGGAAGATCAGCTGATGTCCTGCAGGAGGCCAAGGTCCACCTCATTGACGTCAACCTCTGTAACAGCACCCGGTGGTATAGAGGGGCCATCCACACCCACAACTTGTGCGCTGGCTATCCGCAGGGTGGCATCGACACCTGCCAGGTAGGAGCGTGCTACAAGTCAACCCCCAGCAGCACAGGCAGCCCTGTCACAACCGCCCAAACATACCCCGGCGCGTGCTTCGCCTGGCAAGTCACCCTCCCGCTGTTGGGGCTTACCTCCCCTTCCCCATCTGCAGGTCCTTGCCCAGTGCCCCCTTGTCCCAGAGGCCTGGGACTCTGCCCAGAAAGCCCATCCAGTGCTCTTGGCAGCCCACAGGTCCAGATCCCAATGCGGGAACATCCGTCTTCCACACATCCAGGATCACTGTGCAGAGATGAGAGGCAGCCCTGCCTTACAGGCCCACGACCCCCCCCAGACAAGGGTCTGTAGGCTCCAGCACCTGAGCAGAGCCTTTCTGTGCAGTGAATACAGCTCTGGCAGGTGCTGTGAGAGGGAAGGAGACAGCCATAGTGCTGACAGAGGCCACCCAACAACACCTTAACCCTCTCTCCTCTGCTGCAGGGTGACAGCGGTGGCCCTCTCGTGTGCAAAGATAACACCTATGACTACTTCTGGCTTGTTGGAGTGACCAGCTGGGGGAAAGGCTGTGCAAGAGCAAAACGGCCCGGAGTCTACACCTCCACTCAGCACTTTTACGACTGGATCCTGGTACAGATGGGACTGCGCCCAGCAGTAAGGGCTACTCCAACATCACGGGCATGGAGTCATTTTCTCACCACCTCAACCCCCTTTCAGAGGCCAAAGCCAATACCAACGCAATCGGGCAGGTTTACACCCTGCCCATTTCCACTCCAGAAGCTGGTGGAATTCTTTACTCGGGTGCAGGAGCTCCTGCAGGTCCTAAGGGGAGAAAAGGCTTGAGCAGCAGGATGAACAGGATCCAGTGCAGGCTGCAGTGTACCATGACCTTTTCCTTCTGCCGCAATGCCTGCTGATGCAAAGGCAGCCGCAGTGTCGAAGGCCTGCTCTGTGCTGCCCAAGCTCCTCTGATTGCACACAAATGCTGAAGTTGACTTAGTTCTTGAAATAAAGTTGCCAATTTTCACAGTTAACCATGTTTCAGTCCAGTTCAAGTCTCCTGTGCAAGGCCGGGACGTCCATGCCCGGCACTTGCAAAACAAGGCTGCAGGCAGACAAGTAGGGCACAAAGGGGAAGCGTCACTCAAAAGGGCTGAAACCGTGCCTGGTCAGAGAGTAGGGTGCTCAGAGCCACCATGGGATGGAAAAGACTAGCACATCGAGGCTAGAAAGAGCATAGGAAAAAATGATGTTACATGCAGACAACTTTGGGGATATGCAGTAAGGCGCACAAGGTGATGATTAGGACCTGTCGTAAGCCTTAGCTAACTGAAGAGACCGTGGGAAACTCCTGAGCATGACAAGAGAAATTGCTGACCATAGCAAACAGAGTGAGAAGCTGACAGGAGTTACAGTGCCGTGAGGAATATCCAGATTTCACGGGTAGTTAAGGCGGACTGATGTGAGAGGTGGCCACACTTCACAGATAATTGAGGGAAGAGTTGGGGTCATTTTGGGGAGAGGGATCTGGCAGGGACAGCAGTACCCAGGAAACCGCATCGGTAATGCCATGGAAGTCCAAGGTGACCGAGCACCCGGAACACCAAATCTGCCCACAGATGTAGCAAGCCTGGGAGCAAGGGGGGGAAAATAACCCGGGGGTAGGTCCCTTGACTGGGAGGAGACAAGGGCGGAGAAAGGGGGAGTCAAGGAGGATGAGGGGGATGTCCAAGCACGGGAACTGGAGAGAAGGGGGATCAAGGAGCTAGTCACACAGAAGCAAACGGCTGGCTGGTTTGTTTGTTTGACCGAGCCCTGCACCTAGCCACCACAGTACGTCCTACCTTCTTTTTGAGAGCGATTCCAAACCCTTTTCTGTGTGGCCCCACTCTGTACCCGGTGGGGGAGTGGGTCCAGAGGCCTGGCTGCTAGCAACGGCAGAAGGGAACACAGGTCCTAGGGACCCAGCAGCTGGAAACACCGAGTGTCCAGGGCCAGCTTCGGGTGGGAGCACTGTGTGCGTGCGCAGTTCACTAGTGAACTGGAAGCTGGACTAGCTCACAAGTAAGAGGGTCGAGACCCTTTCAGCCACGTGGATGGCACGTGGTTGCAGCCCACCTGACTGATCAGCCCCAGCTTCCATAGACCTTACAAGAGGCCTAGGCCTGCCAGCCACCGGCCACATCTCCGCCTCCTGGTGTCATGAAGCACTTGGAGGTGCTTGAGCTTGCATACCCAGAGCTGCTTCCCACCTAGGCATGTCCACTCTGCACTACCTGCACAAGGTCCTGCCTCTGAAGCTGCCAGGACCATCCATCCCATCCTGGATTCATGGAGCCCGCTTTGCTCATAGGGCATGGTGGTGCTTGCCATGCAGTGCCTGGCCACGCGGATCGGGGACGCTGGGGGCTGGAAGTCAGGACACTGAGAGGAGAACAGCTGGGGTCTGAGCTCGCGGGGGGGGGGGGGCACGGTATGGGGACAGAGTTTCAGAGACCAGACAAGGAACAGGGCAGGAGGTGTGGGACCATGTGCGCTGTGTGCAGGTAACTCGGCTGCAGGAAACTGAGCAAGGCATGGCGTTACTGCCCCAACCTGCACAGGCGCCAGCTGGCACAGGTAGGACACACAGATGAACAGTGCCCACATGGCCTGGTGTGGAAGGAGAGGCCCAAGTGACTGCTGCTGTGGGAGGACACACTGAAATTGACTGCTGCAGTGCTGTGGGAGGACACACTGAGCATTCTATGTGTGCATGCATCACTGCGTGTATGCTGTGAGCATGCATGTGGGCAGGTGGGTGGGTGTGCACTCTGTGCATGCATGTGGGGGTGGGTGCATTCTGCATGCATGCATACTGTAGGGTGTGCATGCACTGCCTGTGTGTGTATGTTTTGTGTGTGCGTGCGCACAACGTGTGTGTGTGCGCGCGTGCATGCACCAGCCAGTTATGCATATGCATGCACTCTGTGTGTACGTGAACACTGCACACTGCACTTTGTGTTCAAGATGTGTTTTGAAGTATGGGTGTGCACACATTCTCGGTGTGCATTGCAGTTTCTGTTTGTACCCCATGGGTGTCTCCACTGTGTCTGTGTGCGCACACATGCACCTTGTGTGTGAATGCAGTGTCTGTGCACACAGCATTTTTGTGTGTGTACTCTGTGCATGCTGTGTGTGCACTCTGTGCATGCTGTATCTAGCCCATATTCCTCCCAGAGAATGTCTCCTTGCAGAAGAACTGGGGCTGAATTGGGAGGACTCTCATTCCCAGGAGAGTGTCATTGTCCTGTCTCAGTCCAAAGGATGTGACTGCTGTTCGCAGGTGCAGTTACAAGAGACTTAGTTTGTGTTCCAAAGAGCCAGATCTCATTCAAGAACATGCACTCATACTTCACTGGCATGAATGGAAAACAGATAAACATAAATAGAGTAGTACCTTTACCAGCACCCACTTAACAAAAAAAGCGCAACCGAGTCCTTGTCTTCCTCTCCAGCTGATCAGGACAGCTGTTCAGGAGTGAAACATACTAATGCATCACTCCCTAGATTCCCAAGTACAGCATGTTCAAGGGTCCCTTAAACATTACCATGAGAATTAAGTTCAATTAAAATCTGAGATTGGGCGTCAAACTAATTAGCCAGTAATGGGCACAGATCATGGGTCTTTCCAGATCTGTATCTCCTCTTGCTCGTGAGCTAGTCCAGCTTCCAGTTCACTAGTGAACTGCGCACGCACACAGTGCTCCCACCCGAAGCTGGCCCTGGACACTCGGTGTTTCCAGCTGCTGGGTCCCTAGGACCTGTGTTCCCTTCTGCCGTTGCTAGCAGCCAGGCCTCTGGACCCACTCCCCCACCGGGTACAGAGTGGGGCCACACAGAAAAGGGTTTGGAATCGCTCTCAAAAAGAAGGTAGGACGTACTGTGGTGGCTAGGTGCAGGGCTCGGTCAAACAAACAAACCAGCCAGCCGTTTGCTTCTGTGTGACTAGCTCCTTGATCCCCCTTCTCTCCAGTTCCCGTGCTTGGACATCCCCCTCATCCTCCTTGACTCCCCCTTTCTCCGCCCTTGTCTCCTCCCAGTCAAGGGACCTACCCCCGGGTTATTTTCCCCCCCTTGCTCCCAGGCTTGCTACATCTGTGGGCAGATTTGGTGTTCCGGGTGCTCGGTCACCTTGGACTTCCATGGCATTACCGATGCGGTTTCCTGGGTACTGCTGTCCCTGCCAGATCCCTCTCCCCAAAATGACCCCAACTCTTCCCTCAATTATCTGTGAAGTGTGGCCACCTCTCACATCAGTCCGCCTTAACTACCCGTGAAATCTGGATATTCCTCACGGCACTGTAACTCCTGTCAGCTTCTCACTCTGTTTGCTATGGTCAGCAATTTCTCTTGTCATGCTCAGGAGTTTCCCACGGTCTCTTCAGTTAGCTAAGGCTTACGACAGGTCCTAATCATCACCTTGTGCGCCTTACTGCATATCCCCAAAGTTGTCTGCATGTAACATCATTTTTTCCTATGCTCTTTCTAGCCTCGATGTGCTAGTCTTTTCCATCCCATGGTGGCTCTGAGCACCCTACTCTCTGACCAGGCACGGTTTCAGCCCTTTTGAGTGACGCTTCCCCTTTGTGCCCTACTTGTCTGCCTGCAGCCTTGTTTTGCAAGTGCCGGGCATGGACGTCCCGGCCTTGCACAGGAGACTTGAACTGGACTGAAACATGGTTAACTGTGAAAATTGGCAACTTTATTTCAAGAACTAAGTCAACTTCAGCATTTGTGTGCAATCAGAGGAGCTTGGGCAGCACAGAGCAGGCCTTCGACACTGCGGCTGCCTTTGCATCAGCAGGCATTGCGGCAGAAGGAAAAGGTCATGGTACACTGCAGCCTGCACTGGATCCTGTTCATCCTGCTGCTCAAGCCTTTTCTCCCCTTAGGACCTGCAGGAGCTCCTGCACCCGAGTAAAGAATTCCACCAGCTTCTGGAGTGGAAATGGGCAGGGTGTAAACCTGCCCGATTGCGTTGGTATTGGCTTTGGCCTCTGAAAGGGGGTTGAGGTGGTGAGAAAATGACTCCATGCCCGTGATGTTGGAGTAGCCCTTACTGCTGGGCGCAGTCCCATCTGTACCAGGATCCAGTCGTAAAAGTGCTGAGTGGAGGTGTAGACTCCGGGCCGTTTTGCTCTTGCACAGCCTTTCCCCCAGCTGGTCACTCCAACAAGCCAGAAGTAGTCATAGGTGTTATCTTTGCACACGAGAGGGCCACCGCTGTCACCCTGCAGCAGAGGAGAGAGGGTTAAGGTGTTGTTGGGTGGCCTCTGTCAGCACTATGGCTGTCTCCTTCCCTCTCACAGCACCTGCCAGAGCTGTATTCACTGCACAGAAAGGCTCTGCTCAGGTGCTGGAGCCTACAGACCCTTGTCTGGGGGGGGTCGTGGGCCTGTAAGGCAGGGCTGCCTCTCATCTCTGCACAGTGATCCTGGATGTGTGGAAGACGGATGTTCCCGCATTGGGATCTGGACCTGTGGGCTGCCAAGAGCACTGGATGGGCTTTCTGGGCAGAGTCCCAGGCCTCTGGGACAAGGGGGCACTGGGCAAGGACCTGCAGATGGGGAAGGGGAGGTAAGCCCCAACAGCGGGAGGGTGACTTGCCAGGCGAAGCACGCGCCGGGGTATGTTTGGGCGGTTGTGACAGGGCTGCCTGTGCTGCTGGGGGTTGACTTGTAGCACGCTCCTACCTGGCAGGTGTCGATGCCACCCTGCGGATAGCCAGCGCACAAGTTGTGGGTGTGGATGGCCCCTCTATACCACCGGGTGCTGTTACAGAGGTTGACGTCAATGAGGTGGACCTTGGCCTCCTGCAGGACATCAGCTGATCTTCCAGCTGTGGACACAGAAAGGAATTAACACCCAGCAGCTCGTCCCCAGTTCTGCTCCCCTGGCTGGGTGAACCCCTTCCCTAGGGCTTGGCTTTGCACCTTGATGGTGTTGCACCGGTGTTTCCCTTCGGTCGTGCTTTGGGTAACGGGTCGGGCCCATCTCTCTATAGACAGGCGTACGCCCCCGCAGCCTGGCTCTGGCTTTCGCCTCTGCTGTCGGGAAGCCCAAGCCCTCTCCCCAGCGTGCCGAGCTCACGCTCGGGACACGAGTACTTTTGGGGAACTCACATCTGGCGGTCGTGGAACCCCAGCCACTGATGTAGCAGGTGGTCAGCTCTGACACTCTCAGCGAGGCGTCGGGCACACAGGCAAGCTGTATGTAGTAGCTGCACTGGACAGGCTGGTCCAATTCCAGCAACGCAATGTCGTTCCTCTCCGAGAGGTTACTATAGCGTTCGTGAACCAGCAGCCGCTTAATATTGCGCACTTGGGCCTCGGGGCCGAGCCGAGTCAGCTGGGTGGCTCCGATCACCACGCGCCACATCGTGACATAGCTGGAAGGCAGACGGGGAGAGGGGTCAGAGGGAGCGGAGCCATGTGCTGCTGCAGCAGCCCGGCAGTTCCCTGCCTTCTGCTTCACAAGGGAGAGAGGAAAGCAGCGCCACAGAGCGTGTGACAGCCCTAGCATGCCTTAGGCACAAGGAATTCCGAGCTGGAGGCTGCTAGGAAGCAGCGGCACGAGCCCAGCCTTCTCCTGAGCAGTCTCTCAGCTGGGCTCTGCAGTGCCCAGGCAGCGGGTGTATTGCAGGGAAACGGGACGGGAGTAGCACGGGGTGCTGCGGACAGGGCACCTGCTGGTGTTGTGGGGATATCCCCGTTCCCTGGTCCTCCTTACCTGGCCTCAACGAAGCAGTGAGCTGCCGTGAGGACCCACTGCGGGCTGATGAGGGACCCTCCGCATATATGCCCCGTGCCTATTTTCCAGGGATCCTGGATGCTGACGATCCAGGGCCAGGCCCCCGGCTGGGCATCTGTGCCACCCACGACGCGCGACATGCCGTAGTGAGAAGCCATGGGCCGGAGCCCGCAGCTCCCGCTGTAACCAGAAACTCATTACTGTCCTGCTCGATGGCTTGCTGCTGTTCAGGCTGAAGGTCAGCCGTCTTCCCTCCCCACAAGGCGCTGCATGGGCAGCAGGGCCAGGGAACGCCGTGGGGCGTGCGTCCGTCCACCCCCGTTTCTGCTCTAGCCGCATAGACGAGCTGAGCCAGCAGCCTGGGTGCTGGCAAGGAACTGAGGCTCCCACGTGGGGTTCGGGAAGCTGCGGTGTGGCCACGGGGGACAAGCGGACACCCTCCAGTGAACCCCACAAGGGTTGCCCAAGCTCCGTCCCAGAGCCTCGGCCCACTTACCCACAGCTGTCCCACGTGCCGTGCACAGGCCGGCACACGGCCAGCAGGACGAGGAGGGGGAGCAAATTCATCGCTGCCAGCGGCACGTGGCAGCTGCAAGAACCGAGGGCTTGTTGCTACCAGTAGTGCCCGCGGTGCTCACGTTGCCCGCGGTACCCTTGGCCCCAGTGCTGATGTCACAGAGTCGCTGGTTCCGAGTGCTGGGCACGGGCAGGGGGAGGCAGCATGGGGGTTCCAAGCAGGAGGGGAGGCAGAAGCTGGGATCGGACATCCCCGAGGGACCCTCGCTGAATGCTCTGCTTGCGGGTTGAGGGGGTGCAGGCCCTGGGGCAGGCAGCAGCGCCTGACTCTGAGCGCTGCCTGCTAACAGCTAGCAGGAGAAACACAAGTGTGGCATCATAGCCTCTTTAAGAAGTTCACTGCCACCCTGCTCTCTGCAGCTGTTTGCCACCAGGTCCTTCCCCAAAAACGTACACCAGAGAACATAACTACTCCAGGCAGTGTGCACGTGTTTGGGTGTTGAAGAGCCAATCTGGTTACAGCCGTGGCAGGCAAGCAGTGATGTGCAAGTGGGAAGAGTCCATTATACCCACGTGGTGCACACCATGTATGCCACTTCTGGGTGCACACATGCTGCCATGTCAAGTGCATGGTGCACTCTGCATGTGCACTATGCATGGGTGCACACTACATCTATGTACACACACTGTGGATGCGCACAGTACACATGCAGTGTGGTATAGGTGAGCTTGTGAGTGTGCACAGTGCATGTACGTGTTCACAGGGTAGAGCATGTGCAGCGTGTGTGGGCATTTTGTCTGTATGCAGGCAGGCTCTTTGTACATGCACTTTGTGTGAGTGTGTGCGTGTGCTGAGTGTGCATGCCTTCCACTCTGTGTATGGCGCGCGTGTGCACTGTGTGTGCATTACTTGGTGTGTCCATGTGTAGTGTGTGTGCTGGTATGCTTTGTTTGTGTATAGCCTGTGTGTGTGCATGCACGTGTGTTGGTGTGCAGTTAGTGTGTGGGTGGCTGTTTGGGTGTATGTTGGTGTGCAGTCAGTGTGTGTGGGGGGTCAGTGTGCAGTCTGTGGGGGTGTGGGAGGGGGTGTGTGTTGGTGTGCAGTCAGTGGGGGGGTGGGGGGGCGTTGGTGGTATGCTTGTGTTGGTGTGCAGTTGGGGTGGGTGGGTGTGGTGGTGTGGTGGGGGTGTGCGTTGGTGCGCAGCCGCTATGTGTGGGTGTTGGGGTGTTGTGGGTGTTGATGTGCAGTCGGGGGACGTGGGGGGGGTGTTGGTGTGTTGTGGGGGTGAGGGTGCAGTCGGGGTGGGTGGGTGCGGGGGTGTGTGGGTGTGTTGTGTGTGGGTGTCTCCGCGGTCCGCCCTCTCCGCCCCCCCGTGCCGTTCCCCACCGCCGCCGCCAGGAGACGCCGCCGCCCGCCGCCAGGGGCCCGGGCCCGGCCCCCCCCCGCAGGCTCCGGGCCCGGCCGGGGCTCCGTCTTGCAGGGCTCCCCGTGGCCCTGCCGGGTCGCGGGCGGCCGCCGGGCTGGGGCCGCCCCCGGCGGTCCGGGCGTGCGGAGCTCTGCGGGAGCCGGCCGGCCGGGGCGGGTCGCGGCCAACGCGGGTCGCGATGGCTGGGCCGGCCGCGGCCCGGGGCCCCGGGAGAGGCCGCGGCACTGGCGGGAGCGGCGAGGTCCGAGCGGCGGTCCCGGGCCGCCGCTTCGCCGCTCGACCAGCACCGCGCTCCGGGCCCGCGGACCCGCCGGCAGCTTCGTCGGGCCGGGCCGGAGGGGCTGAGGGCAGGGCGGAGGCAAGGGCTGCCTGCGGGAGCTGCCTGCCCGCTCCCCGAACACCCCGGCTCCGGGGCAGCGTGACCACCGAAGGAGCTCTGGACACCCCGGTTCCAATAATCCTGCCTCCCGGGATCTGCGGCTGCTAAGGAGAAGGCAGAGGAGGGCTGGCAGAGAGGGAAGGAGCTTGCAGTGGGAGGAGGTGGCAGGCACGGAAGAGTGGGGAGGTCGATGTGGGGTGAGGGCAGAGCACCCGTTCCACGCGTGCAGGGGAGCACCCCCAGAGCTGGGGTTGTCCGCCGGGGAGCGGCGTCCTCGCATCTCCCTCGTCCTCCACCCACCCAGGCTGGGAGCTGGGCCCTGCAGCCAGAGCAGGGCTGTGCAGAGGCTGCCCAGGCTGTTTCACCTCCTGCCTGTGCCTCCCTCTGCACAAAACTGCCCCTGAGCCAGCTCTGTGCTCTCCCGTGGTAGCGGGGTCTCACCCACGCTGCCCTGATGGCACAGGTGGCATTTCCAGGACGACACTGGCCGCAGAGGGGAGGGGAGCGTGCCCCCGAGGCTGTGAGGGCTGAGGAGGGCTGAGACTCCAGGGGAAAAGCTGACCCTGGAGTTGGAGGGCTGCAAACCACAAGGACAAGGGGCTGCAGGGCAGAGCTGCAGGGCACAGGGGGAGTGTGGGCATCCACAGGGTGGCTGCAGGGCAGCTGCTGCACTAAGGGCAGGCTCTGGACCCTTCTCCACCCCAAGCAGTGGCATCTGTGTGGCACTGTTGTGAAGTTGAATGCGGCTCCATGGAGGGACACACTCCTCAAGCAGGCACTACCAAATTTCTTGCATAGCAGCCTGGTCTCTGCTTTGTGCTCACAACAGCCTGTCAGTGTGGGTTTAGGGGTCTTTTGCTGGTGGGGCAGAGCAGCAAGGAGAGGATGCTGTGGGGTGGTGGGTGGGATGCAGGGGTGTTTGTAGGCTGGGGTAGTGTTCGGGGTGCTGCAACTAGCACAGGGGTCAGTGCTGTGAGATGGGGTCCCAGGGACATTGGCTAGCTCTGGGTGTTCGGAGAGCTCACATGTGTTGTCTTGGTGTGCTGGTTATACAGAGCACTGCAACAACCCAGTGATGATAGGGAGAGCTAGAAGCAAGCAAAGGTTTTTGTCCCCATGGGGCCAGGCCCTGGAGAGAAGTGTGAAGCTTAGGGTGTCCCCAGGAAAGGGACCAATGTGCCAGCAGCACATGCAGCCGTAGCCTGGTGTGCAGGACCAGGGCATGTGGACAATGGCTGCCTGAGCAGCAGGGATGCAGTGTCACAGCAGGGAGGTGCAGGCATGGAGGGGCTGTCGGCAGGCGGCATGGAAGGGGGGCTGAAGTTGCAGGAGAGAGTCTGTCTCCCTTCCAGGAGAAGGGTCAGAGTCACTGATGCTTCCTGATGTGGGAAGACATGGTCCCAGACCAAGGCCCTGCCATCCCAGTGTGGAGGTGCCGCAGGGGATTGCCCCCAACAGAAGGCCTTGGTGTTCCTGTGCTGGGGGCGGTTCTGGGCAGACATCCCGCAGCTTCCAGGTGGCAGATGGATCTGGGATGTCCCTCTGCAGCCCAGTACCACCCCTCACATGCCAGCTGGAGTCTCCTGACAGGCTCTCTCCAGTCCTGTTCCTCACATTATTTTCCATAGGCCATGTCTGCTGCTTTCCATCTGCATGCTTAGGCTGCAGGCTGGGTGCCAGGGGATGGCAGAGATGGTCTGTGTGGTGGAGGATGGGAATGTGAGACACCAGGAGTCATGGGGGTGGCTGGCTCAGCTTGTGCAGGAAGGAAGTGCTGGCCAAGTGTGCTGTGAGGAACTGTCGGAGGATCACAAGGTGGTTGAGGTTGGAAGGGACCTCTGGAGGTCCAATCCCCTGCTCAAGCAGGGTCAGCTACAGCAGGTTGCCCAGGACCATGACCAGTCAGATTTCAAATATCTCCAAGGATGGAGACTCCACAACCTCTCTGTGCAACCTGTTCCAGTGCTCAGTCACCCTCACAGTAACAAAAGTGTTTTCTTGTGTTCAGGTGGCATTTCATGTTTTTTAATTTGTGCCCATTGCCTCTTGTTCTGTCACTGGACAGCACTGAGAAGAATCTGGCTCCCTCTTCATTCCCTCTCATCAGATACTGATACACACTAATGACATCCCCCGGAGCCTTCCCTTCTGTAGGCTCAGCAGTCCCAACTCCCTCAGCCTCTCCGCCTATGAGGGATGCTCCAGTCACTTAACCATCAGAATGGCCCTTTGGTGGACTCTCTCTAGTGTGTCCATGTCTTCCTTGTACAAGGGAGCCCAGAACTGGACGAATAACTCCAGATGTGGTCTCACCAGTGCTGAGTAGAGAGGAAGGATCACTTTCGTCCTGGCAACACCCCTGCCCAGGATACTGTTGGCTTTCTTTGCCACAAGGGCACATTGCTTGTGTACAGTGAGCTTGGTGTCAGCCAGAACCCCCAGGTCCTTCTTGGCAGAACTTGCCGAGGGTGGACTCAATCCCACTGCCCCTGTCACCGACAAAGATGTTAAACAGTGCTGGTCCCAATACTGACGCCTGAGGAACACCACTCATCACTGCTTTCCACTTGGACATGGAGCCGTTGACCGCAACTCTTTGAGTGTGACCATCCAGCCAATTCCTTCTCCACCGAGTGGTCCATCCATCAAATCCATGTCTCTCCAATTTAGAGACAAGGATGTAATGCGGGACAGTGTCAAATGCTTTGCGCAAGTCCTGGTAGATGATGTCTGTTGCTCTTCCCTTATCTACCAACGCTGTAACCCCGTCGTAAAAGACCACCAAATTTGTCAGGCATGATTTGCCCTTAGTGAAGCTATGCTGGCTGTCACCCATCACCTCCTTATTTTCCATGTAGCTTAGCATAGTTTCCAGGATGATCCACTCCATGATCTTGCCAGGCACAGAGGTGAGGCTGACTGCTTGCTAGTTCCCAGGGTCTTCCTTTCTTCCCTTTTTAAAAATGGGAAGTTATTAATGAAGGTGTTGGAACAATATTGGCCCCAATAATTGACCCTGGGGTACTCCACTAGTGACTGGCCTCCATCTGGACTTTGTACCACTGGTCACAACCCTCTGGACCCAGCCATTCAGCGAATTTTCAGCCCACCTCACTGTTCGCTTACCTAATCCACAGCTTATCAGCTTGCCTATGAGGATGTTCCAGGAGACAGTCTGAAAAGCATTACTAAAGTTGATGTAAACAACATCCACTGCTCCCCCCCCCTCATCCACCAAGCCAGTCATCTTATCCTAGTAGGCTATCAGACTGGTTAAGCACTATTTCCCCTTCGTAAACCCATGCTGTCCCATCCTTCCCTGCCACCTGGCACCCACCTCTGCCATCTGCACCCATTTCATGGCTGAGTTTGTGCACAAGCTGTTTCAGGGGAGCTGGTACCTGCCACAGCTGACAAGTGGGGTGCAGCTAGCTGTGGTTATCCCAGGCTGCAGAGCAATGTGGGGATGGCTATGGTAGGGTGAAGGGGTCTGCCACCATGTGCGCGTGGCATTCTTGTGGCTGTTCAAACCAAGCTCAGCTGCTGTCCCACAATCCCTCCTTATGCTGTCCTGCCACCCTGCCTGCACCCGTGGAGCTCTGTGCTGCCAGTTGCTCCTTGGAATAAGTGGTCCTGTTGCCAGGCCATGGGGAAGATATGCTGCAGGCAGGCCTTTGAACACAAAGTGCAGGCATGGGCTGGGACTAGGGCTCTGGCAGAAATAATCTGTGACTGGTCTTTAAATAAAGCAGGTTGCATATCATGCAAGAAGATACTTTTCCTGCAAAGCAGACTAGGAGTGCCACTGAGTGAGTAGAAGCAGAGGGAGGAAGCAGACCACAGGACGATGCTGGCTGCTCACAGCACCAATGCTGTGCCATGGCCTGTCAGGAACAGAGCAGGATATTCTCAGTGCCAGCCAAAGTAACGTGGGAAATAATTGGCATTTTTCCCAAATGGGAGTCAAAAGTGCTGTTTTGTGCTGCAGGAGGCAATTGGGGCCCTCTGGGCTGAGGGCTGAGGTTATGCCGGGTGGGTAATCCGGGCAGTGAGGAGGGGAGAGAACAGACTGAGGGGAGAGGAATGGGCTTGAGAAGCGTGGCAGACTGAGAAGGCCTTTGATATAGCAGGCTGAACGACAGTGCATTCAGGCAAAGGTGTTACAGGGGAAGAAACTTCCTCCGTCAGCCCAGCTTTTTTCCTTTGCTAACCACCCTCTCCAAAATCCACTGATGCCCCCCCCCATCTGCAGCCAGCCCCCAAGCTGGCCAGGCTATGCAAGGCCCTCTCCTAGCCACTCTCCAGGCTTCATGGTGGGACTGGGGATGCTGCTTGATGCTGCTTCTTGCTCTGCCTGGAGTAGGAGGGTGAGCTGTGCCCCCAGACAGTGCATCCTGCCGTGGGCTTGGGGACATGTAAGGCCTCAAACAGCTCCAGGGCTGCAGTCAGGGACATCCAGAAAGCCCTCTGCCTTGCTCCCTGGAGCAGGCTCCCAGGGAATAGGCTGTGGAAGCCCCTGTATGCTTGGGGGTCTGGGCTGGGGCAGTTGATGCCTGGACCTGGGTGCTGAGGCAGTGGCCGTGCAGTGGGGGCAGAGCTTTTATGACTGTTGGAGTGCATTTGGGGTGCTGAGGATTGTGCAGGGGGACACTAGGAGTGGGAAGGGCAGGGTGCTCTTATGGGCAGAGCAAGGTGGGGTGGCAAGAGAGGAAAACTTGCAGGGTGCCCTGGAACGCAGAAGTCCACCTGCCCTGTGCCATGCTGTGCCCCCAGGACTGGCGCAAGGGGAAAGCTCTGGTCCTGCACAGTCACACAGCTGCCTGCAGAGCTCTGGCACTGCCGCTGAGGCCACCACAGCTGGCTGCAGTGAGGCCAGCCATATGCCAGGAGATTGCTCTCTGCTTGTGTCCACCCTGTGCCAGAGCTACTCTTTTCTTCATTGTGCTGAGCTGCTCTTCCACACCCAGAGCTTGTCTCTCCCCCACCTCTTGCAGCTGTGAGAGGCTGCTGTGAGATAACATTTCAGAAGGTGGAGCAGACATGTCCATAGCAGAGAGACTTCAAAAGGGCTGGGAAGCTTGTAGCAGCTCTGCACAAAGGAGATGGTGTGCAATCAATCTTCAGATCCCCCCACCCTGCACACTGCATATTTAATGGCTCTTTGGGTCTCAATGTTTAAATCTATCTAATGAGCATTTAACTGCTGCTCAATATTTAATGCCTCGGTGTTCAGTGTAATAACCCCATGTATCACAGTGAGTGCTGGTCCATCAACCTGGGCATGGGGAGAGGCATGCTGCGGGAGAGGATTTAGCAAAGGGCAAGGAATGCTGGGGGATCTGCTCCATGACACCTTTTGCATGGATGGCAGGTTATCTCTGCACTATGAGCTCTTTCTGCCTCTCTGATGTCTGACTCTTCTCAACAGTACAGTAGACACTGGAGCTTGTCTGTGCTGGCTGGGAATGAGGGCCTGGCATTCTGCTGCTGGGCTTGCACTGGCAGGGTGGGGAGCTGCAGGCTGGGAGCAGCTCCAGGCAGCCTGTGACGCTCGCTGCACAGTGACACCCTGTCCTCAGCCCAAGATGCCGTCCTGCACTGAGCACCTGCCCACAGCTGCTGAGCTGGTTTGCAACCCGTCAGTTGGCTTTCCTGACTAGGCAGGCCCACCGTGGCTGCATCAAGACCTCTGGACTCTTGGACGTGACTGCAGGGCCTGCCTCTGAGAACATGGCCCCATGCAAGAAGGGTCTGGGGTGTGAAAGTCCCACATTTCTCATCTGTGCTCTGCAATGGGAACCAGACCCGTGCATGCAAGTCTTTTTCTTCTGGGGTGCAAAGTCCCTCTTCCTCCCTGGGCCTGAGCTGCAAGCATCTGCTGCTGCCAAGCCCTGAGATTCTCTTTGCTCCCCTGTTGTTTCCCAGGCCTGCAGGAGTGGCCCAGCATACCCAATGCTGCAGTCTCGGAGCTTCCCAATGAGCAGAAGCAGAGGGCTGGGGATTTAATCTTGCCCAGCCATCCTGGACGGGTGAGGAATAGCTGCAACCACAGCAGAAGTCCTGCATCTCCCACGCTGGGCCATGCACACGATATGGGCATGGTGTGGGGTGAGGGTGGCTGTGGTGGGGTGGTCTGCCCCTGTGCTGGGACTGGCGTGTGCTGTGGCATGGGGTCTGTGGGGCTTCAGGGCTGCTTTGCTGTGCTCAGCACGTGGGTACTAGCTGCAACGCAGATCAGTGGCTGTGGGGCTTGCTGCATGTGCGCTGGCTGCCGTCCCATGGTGGGCAGCACGTATCCCTTCACCCTGATCAGTGTCCTGTGGAGGCAGATCTCTGCAGCCAGTGGCTGCAGCCTGATTTACCTGATCACCCAGTGAAAGACCGGGAGCCAGAAGAAGAAAGTGCCTGTTTATGTATTGTTTGGGAACAAGCAGGTATAAAAATGACAAGAGCAAGTGTGCAGCTGGAACGTGCTTCAAAGCGCCATCCTGTGCAACTTGGTCCTGTGAGGCTCCCTGGGGCACAGTCCATGGAGTGCTCAACAGTCTAGCTTCCATGTCCAAGCCACTCCCTTCACTCAGCACTGGACCCATGCCACCCTCTGTGATGACTGAGACCCACTGGCCAGGAGCTGGGTGACAGGATCACTGTGTGTGGCTCGTGCCCTTGTGCCTGCTGTGAGGGTGGTCCTCCGTGCAGTGCAGCAGTGTGTGACTTTTCCAGGGTCTGGTTTTCTCCTCATGTTCCTGCTCTTCCGTGGACATTACTGCAAAGGCAGTTTATAATGTGCCTGTACCTGGAGCAGGCAGTGATGTAGTGTGGAGTGACCTCAGCTCCCAGAGGAATGCGTACAACTGCCCTGGGGGAGCCTTGCCTATAAGCTTTACTGCTGAACAGATGCCCTTGGTGCCAAAGGTGAAGTATGTTGGCAAGAGTCATCACAAGCAGGGTTTTGGCCCATGTAACACATTGTATGTGAGACAAAGATGAGACCTTGAAGTTACTAGAGTAGTTCCTGAGGAACCAGTTCATGGGAATGGATGGGGACAAGGAAGCTTGGTGTGAGCTGCCTGTGGTAGTGCATGCTTTTTGAGTATCATAATATTGTCACTGTGTCATGATGCCAGGGCTGGGCTGGTGTGAGTGCACAGTGTGCAATCATGGTGCCTTGGGCTCAGGGTCCTGCTCCGTCTGTGAGTGCTGTGCATTAGGATTGTGTTCCCAATTGTTCTGTGGGTTTGTCCTGTGTACAGGACAGTCCCGTGGCACAGGGTTGTGCTGAGTGGCTGCTCTGCCTGGTGGTGCCATGGGTCTGCCTATGTCTTACTGGAAGCAGGTGCCACGTAGAGCTTTAGTTGTGGCAGAGACTGGGGGAGGCATGATTGCCCAGCGTTGTTGGGTTAGGAAGCTGGGCAGGCAGGCTTGGCAGCATGCCCCATTTGCGTCTCCTTTGTACTCAGTATCCATTTGAGCATGCCAGAATGTGCCTACACCAGAGATGGTGAGGAGGGGAACACTGTGCCCAGATGCAATCTGATGTACGTACAGGAGACACTGGTGCGCACTTTGTCCCTGGAGCTCAGTCCAAGCAGATCTTGGGCAGTTACACCATGTTCAGCAATGCTGTGGCACGTTGCCCCTTTTCTGCAGTCTCTGTTTCTTGGGGAAACTGAGCACCTCCCTTGCACACATTCTCTCCGTGGCTGTTACCCTGAGGTAGACAGCTGTGGCCCCTGTCCCACAGCTCAGAAGAGCTTTGGTTCCTGGGGCACTTCATGCCCTGCACTTATGACTGCAGCAGCTGCATCCTCCCTGCACAGGCCTACAGAGGTAAGGCAGTGCCTTTGTGCCAGCAGGGTCTGGGGCAACTGCTCATCTTCTGGCATGAGCCATGCCTGCTCCCCAGCTGCCTGCCCTGTGCCCTGCTGCCCCTTGGCAGTGCACCCCAGCAGGCAGGGTCCTCTGGCCTCCAGGGAGGGATGCTGAGGATCCTGCCTCTCATGTGCACAGCACTGGTGTGCCCAGGTATGCTACTTCCCAAGTGCTCGCATGGGTGAGATGCAGCCCTTGCCCCGCTGCAGGCAGTTGCCTCCAAGCATGTCCCGAGCACCCACCACGTGCTCCTCCCTTGACTGTAGGAAAACTGCTGTCTCTGGTGTGGTCTGCAGAGGGTCACTCTCTGCTGGCTCAGAAGGGCTCCTCTGTGTCCAGGAAAGGTGCCTGCCCTGCTCTGGGGGCCATGCCCTGAACTGAGCACTAGCATGCTGAGCAAACCCTGCTGTGGTCTCATAGCAGCCTGCTGTGTTAATATGTCCCTGTGAAATCACCCCCTGCAGCCAAACTGTGCTTGGCCTCCCCTGATTTATCTCCCTCCCTGCCCTACTCACCTACCCTTTCCAAAATTACCGTCTCTATCCCTGTCCCCAGCCCAAGAGCCATTCCCAGTCCCGTCACCATCCCCACCTCAGCACCATCCCTGTCCCTGTCTTGATCATGGTTCCCATCTCTGTCACCAGCATGGTCCCACACCTATCCCCACCCCTGTCCCACTCTGTCTCCATCCCAGCAGCTCCCTTCCCACCTGCTGGCTACTCCCGCAGATTGCTGCAACTGACTTGCAGGGTTTTTGAGGGAGAGATACCTGATTAATCCCAGAGTGAGCTGTAATCACATGGCAATAACTGCACGACTCGTGCTTATCTGAATGTGTAATCACAGCAATGAATAATATTCAGGGCTTAGCACCTCACTAATTAGCACGCTGCTGGGAGGGGAGAGGCTGCTGTCAGCTTTATGCAGCAGGTCCCATCCCTCTCCCAGGCCATGCTCTGCTGTGGGGAGAGGCAACGACCCTTGTCCTGTCAGGACACAAGTGGAGTTACCAACTGCCCCTGCTCCACGGGCCCCACACATGCTGCCAGACAGCACGTGTGTAGTCCCTGACCCACCACCCCAGCGGGGACCCTCCTACCCCACAGACCAGCTGCGGCTGGGAAATTGTCCCCGCAACTTGCAGTGACTCCTGTTCCGCTGTGAGGTCCCCAGCTGTCTGTGCTTTGGGAAGCAGCCGTGCCCTGCTTGGCCCTGTGTGATGCAGGTGGGCACCCGAAGGCGATGGTCCTGGTCCCTTTGTTGGCAAAGCTGCTGGCTCACATGCAGCCCCTTGTCTACCTGCTGGTCTCTTCCAGCCTGCACCAGCGAGGCAGAGTGTTTTGGTGCAGCATGGAAGTGATGAACTACGGTTATCCTGGCCAAAGCCAGTCCCTGCAGAAATATCCTCCGGTACCATCAGTGCCAGGTGGCAGAGATGGTGCCTCCCCAGCCTCACTGCATTCAGTTTCATGGACCCAAAGGGAGCAGGAGACCCTTCTGCCATGGCCAAGTGTGACAGAGCAAGGACCTGGGAGTGGAAATTTCTGCCACGATCTGTGCCTGTGCCATCCTATGTACTCCCTCCTGAGCGCCAAGAGGGACAGGCTGAGTGCTGCCTGTCCAAAGCCCTCGTGGGGTGCAGTGAACCACCACTGCCTGCATCTGTTAACACCACTTCAGCCTGTAGACCTCAGCACTCCTATTGTTCCCACAGACCTGCCATAAAGTGATGGCCTAGCTGCAGCCAGTCCGAAGCTGCTGCCTCTTCTCACCACTGGCAGGCAGCCCTCATGGTACGTCGTGGCACTGATGCACTCTCTGCTGGCCAGCCAGCTCTTCCCTTACCTGGCCCCAGCCACCACAGCCCTGAGGCTAATGAAATACACACCAGAGACATCAGCCAGTCCTTGCCAAGCAGAGCAAGACTTAACATGAACTAGTGACACACATACCAGAGTGAACAGTGAAAAGACACACTGTCCAAACAAGCAGTGTCCACAACTGCATGTAGCATGTGGTTAGCACTGCCTCTGTGTGTGTGCGTGGCCCATGGTGAGTGCTGCCCACAGTGAATGCTGCCTGCAGTGAGCACTGCCGGCACGTGTGCATGGCCCGGATGAGCCCTCCCTGTGCGTGCATGCATATGGCCCTGCATGTCCTTGCTCTGCAGACGGTGCATCCCGCTCTCCAGCATCACGATGGCTGGCGTGTGGGTGTGTGGAAGTGGCTGCTTTTCGTCACCCTCTGTGGTGAGAGCCTGTGGCAGTGGGGGCCCGTGGCTCTAGCAGTGCCAGGGCATGAGGGCAGAGGGCTGTGCCATGACCAGGCTGGGGCAGGATGTCCTTGCAGGCAGGCAGGCAGAGAGGCAGCCTCTGGAAATGTGCAGTGTCACCAAATTAAGGGCTTAATTAGCAGGCGTGTTTCCCTCAAGGAGCTGTCGCCTCATTATCATAGAGAATGGTGATTAAGCAGCGGGAAGGGGCAGGTGCTGCCAGCAGAACCCCAGGGAGGAAGGCAGCAAGCGCTCATTCCTGTCGCAGGGCAGGGAGTGTGTCTGACACATCCAGGTCTGACACCGACCTCCTCTGCCAGCCTCCTTGTCTCCCCACTCCGCCCTGGGCCAGTCCTGCCCTGAACATCTTGCTCTACCCAGCTCCCTACAAGCTCCCCCTTCCAAGGGCAGATGGCTTCCATTTGCAAGCCTGTCCTCAGGAGGATTTGCTGGCTCGGTGATGTTGGGTTGGAGGAGGCCCATGGCACGGCACATGGGGGACAGGGTAGCTCCCCACAGGGACTATGGCATGGCATGTGGAGGATGGCTCACCCACCCTGCTGTGCTGCCAGGAGATGCTGCTGTGAGAAGAGCCCAGGGAATTTGTGGTGCTGAAACAGGGCCAAGCACGCACAATTGCATCTCAGACAATATCCAGGATAAATGCTGGTTGCTGTGAGACTCGGTTAACTAAACGTCCAGAAGGGCCTGTGCCACATGCTCCCTGCAGAAGTTCATTCTCTGGGGAGGCCAGACTACGGCAGCATGTGTGGCCAGGTGCTGCGAGGCTCCCTTCCCCTTCCCCTTCCCCTTCCCCTTCCCCTTCCTCTTCCTATTCCCTTTCCCCAAGGTTGGCATAAGCTCTTCTGGGGATTTGGCAGGACACAGCGGCCTCCAGCCCAGAGCTGCCAGGATGGCCACCTCCAGCGAGGCTCTGCCCAGGACCTGCCTGCGGACACAAGTGGGGATGCAATCAAATGCCGGCCCCTGAGCAACACCCTTCAGCAGAGGGTGGCCTGGTCGGGTGCAGGAATGGGTACCCCCCACAGGGACTGTGGCCACTCCAGCCTGTGCAGTGGGACCTGTAGGGAGGGGATGAAGGTCAAAGTGCCTGGGCCATGCTGGCCTGGTGCTGCTGCACTCCTCAGCAAGGGAAGAGGGCTTACAGGAGGCAGCAGCGCTCCTAGGGTGACCGTGACAGAGGGCAAGGCCTTGGGACAAGGCTGTAAGAAGGTGTCCCCAGAGCCTTCTCTTCTCCAAGTGGAACAACCCCAACCCTCTCAGCCTTTCTTCATAGGAGAGGTGTTCCAGCCACATGGTCATTTCCGTGGCCCCCTCTGGACCCGCTCCAACAGGTCCCTGTCTTTCTTGTACTGGGGGCCCCAGAGCTGGATGCAGTACTCCAGCTGGGGTCTCATGAGAGCGGAGTAGAGGGGGAGAATCACCTCCCTCGACCTGCTGGCTGTTGACTGTAACTCTTTGGACGCAGCTATCCGGACAATTCCTGATCCATCTAACAGTCCATCCATCAAACCCATATCTCCAATTTAGTGGCAAAAATGTTGTGAGGGACCGTATTAAAGGCCTTACAGAAGTCTAGGTAGATGACACACGTAGCTCTTCCCTTGTCCACTGACGCAGTCACTCCATTGTAGAAGGCCACTAGATTAGTTAGGCATGATTTGCCCTTGGTGAAGCCATGATGTCTGTCTCTAATCACCTCCCTGTCTTCCGTATGTTTCAACACGTCTTCCAGGAGGATCTGCTCCATGATTTTACCAGGCACAGACATGAGGTTGACTGGTCGGTAGTTCCTGGGGTCCTCCTTCTTACCCTTTTTAAAAATGAGCATGATGTCTCCTTTTTTCCGGTCGCTGAGGACTTTGCCTGACTGCCATGACTTTTTGAATATGATGCAGAGTCAAGCACAGATGGTCCTTAGGCTGGCTGGTGGCCTGGCTGCCCATACAGGGCACAGTGGCACACCAAGCCTTGGGATCAGGAGTGACCAAAAGAGTTCGGAGCCACCTGCAGAAGGACCACGGTCAGGTACCAGGTGTCCGTACTTCGTTCAGGCTGAGCCCTGACTCAGCCTAGCCTCGCTGGCCTGCACCAGATGGAGTGGGTACTGCCAACTGTGGGCAGTGCGTAGACAGGGCTCAGTTTCATGTGGCCCCAATCCGTTGGCAGAGAAGCTGGCTGGTATGATCTGGGAGACCAGCATCTGTTTTCCCAGTGGGGACTGCAAAAGTTTGGCTTGTTTGTGAATCCTGGGAGTACACAAATTGTACTCCTTGGGGCTGGTGATGCCACCCCAGAGGAGATGCAGTTGTTTCTTGGTGTAAGGCTGGTCAGGACTTGCATTTGGGGTTCTTTGCAAGCTGGTAGAGAGAATACTTTGAAAATATGTTTATATGAAAAATAGGCTCAGAAGGCTGAGCACGGAAAGGGCTGGGCCATGCTCAGTGGGGTGGAATAAAGTCTTCTACCACGTGAGGTTAACTGTACTTTGTGAAGCACCAGGGAAGCTGAGAGGCTCCGCATAAACTCTGGGCACAAGACAGCTGCATGTTGCCGTGCTCAGGGGCCTGCAGCGTTTCTGCACACTAGGTAAGGTGGTCTGCAATTCTTGGGAGAAGCACAAAGATTGGCATTCAGAGAAAGAGCCAAAGTGTGAAACTGAAAAGAGACCAAGGGAGAGTTCAGTACATGGAGTCTGTAGCACCAAAGCAAATTCCGCTGCAGGAAAACAAAAGCTAGGGTGGAGGCTTGGAGTAAGGACTGTGGCCAAAGGCTGTATCAGCATCCTGATGGGTGTGATCTGGTTAGAGGGAGAAAGATGATTGCCTTACAGCACAGGGAGGTGTAAGTAAAGCTTTTTATGTCACTTACCTGCCTGATCCTAGGCACAGCATTGTTGATGGTTGCATCCTAGTAAAAGCATTCTTGCAATAATGTTTGTCCTGTGTTGAGGGTTACCTGAGGCACATTCCAAGACTTCACATTCAACAGGTGAGTGCTGAGAGCAGCACACTGCAGCACAGTCAGGTGTCCAAGAGACAAGGTGTTTGTCATGCAGCAGGATGGGCTAGAGAAGGAGCTGGTAACAGGACATTGGTACAGAAGAGGCATTTTCACTAACAAGTGCTAGCCAGAGACTCTTTAGCAGCAGGACTACAGGGACTGTGTCCAAACCTCAGCACAGGAGGCTTCCAGAGCAGAATAATGCTCTGGAAATCCAGAGCTGCCTCCCAGCACAGTACAAGTGGCGAGGGCAGGAAGTGTGGTAAGATATGAGATGCCTTATATGCAACTACGACGCAGTAGTGCTGCATGACATAGTTTTTGAGAAAGCATGGGCTGCAGCCGGTGGCCTAGGACTGCCACCTCACTCCCCCTCACCATATGCCTGTGCTGTCTGCCCAGGTAGATTACAGCCTGAATCAGGCAGATGCACAGTGGGATACATGCACTCATCAAAGCCTCTGCTGCAGGAAGCAGAGGGCTGAGCATGGGGTGCCCTTAACGGCACGCTCAGAGGCTGCTGCTGGCAGAGCCCAAGGCTTATCCGTGTCAGCTAGGAAGATCTGACATTTCAGAGTCCCACAGCAGCTGCTCCTACACCATGAGCTCAGGGAAAAGAGACAGCTGCACCTTCTGCTATCATCAAGAGTGGGAAACCACAAGACCTCGTCCCACATTTGTCCACCTTTTAGAGCTGTTCTTGGACCACCAGCTTTGTGCCAAACATCCAGGAATGGCCATGAAGGGGACAGAATGGGATCCAGCATATGGGACATGGCACAGAGAAGGAGTCCTGGAAAATATCTAGTTTATTCTGTGAGCAGCCAGGTAGGACTCAGTGCAGGGGCAGAAGGCAGCCCAGAGATTCTGGGTCCAAGCAGAGCCCCAAATGCAACTATTGTACATGCACCGGCAGTACTGGTGGGCGAGCACAGGCGCTGGGGACTCACCTTGGGAAGGGCAGTGTGGGGGGTAAATGCTGTATGCCTTCTGTCGGTGTTTGGGCTGCTCTGCACCCATGGTCACAGAGATGGCCCAGTGAGGAGCAGTGGTGCTCGGAGGAGGAGGCAGTGAGGCTAGGAGGGGAGCCTGGAGAGTTCTCAGCAAGCTGGCCCTAAACTGACATGGCTCACCCTGGCTGGGGACAGTGTCGCTGTGCCCGAGGAGCAATGCGGTCAGTCATGGCCTAAGCCCAGAGCTTCAGGCTCCTTGTGCTGGATGGGGCCATGGTGCACCCTGCAGATAAGGACCCAGGCCTTGAACTTGGCTCGCCAGTTTGTTGGACTTGGAGCCCAGCAGAGACCTGAGACTTTGCTTGAGGTAGCCAGTGCTGCTGAGGAGCCACACTGTGATGTTTTTGTATCATCACAGGTGGTGGGTGATGCATCATCTCCAGCCAGAGCTTTCAGCAGCATGACTCTAACAAAGCTCTGAGCATTGAGTTCAGCAGGAATCACCCTCACCAAGGGCTGCAGAGAGCAGTGGTGAACCCATGGCTGGAGTGCTGTCCAGTGCACAGGCTTGTTGGCACACTCTGCCCAAGGCATTAGCCCTGTCCTTGCCTGTGCTCAGCTGGAGCCAGTTGCTCCTCTCCTTGGAGCCAGTCCCTAAGAACTGAGAGTGCCTTGGGAGAAGTGGTGTCACTATATAGTGAGAGGCGTTTTGCTGGCACAAAGAATCACAGAATGGTTTGGGTTGGAAGGGACCTTTAAAGATCATCCAGTCCAACCCCCCTGCCATGGCCAGGGACATCTTTTACTAGACCAGGTTGCTCAGAGCCCCATCCAGCCTGACCTTGGACACTTCCCGGGATGGGGCATCCACAGCTGTGTTTTGACTCTAACCAATGCCAGAGCAAAAGCCTCTTCCAGAGTTGCCCAAGAAGTTCCCTGCCCATGTCCTGGCCTTCCTGGAGACTGGACTTGGATGGAGGCTGAAGGAGCTGGCATGGCCAGGCATGATCCCCTCTGTGCCGCCAGGAGTGCTGGGCACGCTGCCAGCCCTGTGGCAACCGCCAGCCCAGCTCTGACCCCAGCTGGCTCCAGCCTGGCCCCTCTGCTTTCACGTGCAGGTCTCCTTCACTGCGCAGCGCGTGGGAGCAGCCTCTGCTGCCACGTCCTTCTGTCCAAAGGGCAGCAACAGAGGGGGCTTCAGCCAGCCCCCCACCTCCCTGCCATCCCATGTTGTGCCTTGGGCCAATTAGTGATGGGAAGAGCAAGTGTGAAGTAGGGAGGCTCAAAGGAGGAAGGGGAGCTGAGCTGACCCTCTGATGCTGGGCCCTGCTGCCCCATTACTTGCCTGTCAGGGCCTGCAGGATCTCAGCAAAGTGCACTTACAGAAGTCTGAACGTGGGGAAGGTAGTTCCCTGCTCCAGCACAGCTTCCCTACAGTGAGACCTGTACCTTGGGCATTGCGTAGCATCCCCACGTGGAGCCACAGCAGCCAAGTCTGCTCGACGGTGGGCAGGAAGCTGAGCCACCTGGATCCCCGCCACAGCCCCTGAGGTCTGCCTGGCTCTCTGGTCCTCTGGCCTTTCCATGGTCATCATCCAAGCTACTCCCTCGTGGGGTGTACGTCACCACCCAGAGGACAAGTCCCTGCGGAGTCTCCTTGGCTCCCTTGCTGGACTTGGTTTCCCAGCCCTGCACTGTGGGGTGCCCTGGCACCCCTGGGAGCAAACTCTGCCAGAGCTGGGCAGCTCCGGCTGTCCTCCGTGGCTGCCCCCTTCCCCTGCCTCCCCTGGGTCCCCTGCACGGTGTCTGCTATCCTCCCGGCTGCCAGACTGGAGGGACCAGATGGGCCCTGCCTCCGCCTGGCTCTGCACTCCTGTCTGGGAGACACGGCTTCCTGCTGCTTCCCACTCGCCAGCATTTGCATTGCACTTGTTCTCTGACCTTTGGAGAAAGCAACGCAGGCGGCGAGCTCCGTTCTGCAGGCTGAGGCCCCGTGCTCCAAGGCACAGCACTTGTCTGCAGTCCCTGCCCTGTGCCGGTCCCAGATGGGCCCCCCCCCAGCCCTGTTGAGCCCTCTGCTTGCTCCCTGGGGCTGATGTGCCCATATCCCCCAGGAGTGTGTGCACCACCATTGACCTGCCTCATTGCAGAGTCCCCCATTTGGGAGTCCCACTTCACCGAGCCAGAGCCTGTCTGTTTGTTTGCCGGTTCAGCCTCCTGGACTGCACGCCAACAGACTGACCTGCCTTATGTGCTGGCACGTGTGGTGTCATACCTATGTATCTCTTTGGAGGCTGAGGCTCAGCCAGGAGCGGCCCGGCCCGTGGTCGTTCAAGGTTGTGTTCATAAGCTTCTCATCTCTGCATGGACACAAACATGGGTCCACTACACAGGACTGCGCCGGGACTTCCCTAAGGGGCAGAAGGAGGGATGGCTTCTCATTCCTTGGGCTTGCCCTGGCTCAGAGGTGCTCACCTCCTTCGTCTGTGTGCGTGTTGTGGGTCAGTTGCTCGTACAGACATTGGCATGGCATTCCTCATTGTCCGCACTACACGTGCTGACTGCTGCAGAGATTCCCTGAGCTGAGCATACCTTTGCCTGTCTTCCCTGAGCGATGTCTCTTCTCCCAGCTCATACTGGCTCTATTTCACACTTGGTTGGTCTCAAGGGGAGCTGTCACATTCAATATCTCAGAGGCTGCTCGTATCGAGCTGCCCTGTGCCTGGGCTGTGATGCAAAGGAGCTCAGGAGTGGGCTGCCCCACCACAGCTCAAGGAGACCTGGGAAAGGGTCTCCCACTCTGCCTTCCGTGGGGCTGCTGGCCAAAAGGAAGAGGTTCTGCCCCACACCAGCCCACTGAGACCTGTTCCTCGCAGTTTAATTGCTCCGTGTGCTGTGCAGCCGGGATCTGCTTGCTTGGCCTCCGCCAGGACCTGTTCATGTGTCATTTTGCCTAGGAGGGGTTCTTAGGTCTGTGAGTCCAGTACCCATCCCACTCCCCTGTGTCTAGGTTCTGGTCCCATTCCTATGACCCCGGGACCTGTTTCCCTCGGGTGCAGCTGCGGCTTGTTCCTAACACCGTGGGGCTGCAGACATTGTCACAGCACCAGCTCTGAACTGCTGGTGTGAGCACTGCAGTACTCGAAAACGCTTGGAGTCATGGGACTGAGGGAACGTGTCAGCTTTATGGCAACAGCACGTTCTCGGCGCTCCAGGCTCGTGAAGGAAATCTGGGAAGTTTCCCTCCATGAGCTAAAAAATACCCAAAGAATCGCAATTAAACATCTCATGATCAAAACCAGGCCAAAGGCACCAACAGAGCCTGGATGCTATTGCCAAGCCTCTGAGGTGGCAACGCTGACCTGGGAAGTAGTAGGAAGACATCTCTCGGTGGCTGCAGCTCGCCTCGGAGAGCAGAGGAGGGATGTGTAGGAGCTATGGCCGGCGCAGGTCCCAGGGGATGCTGGAAAGCTGTCCCATGGATGGGAAGAATAGCCTCGTGAGGTCCGGCAGCCGGCTGGACAGGTTCATCCCTCCTGTGGCTCCCCCGAGCTAGGTGTGACTGCTGCAGGGTGACTGCCACTGCCCAAAGGTGGGATGATTGTCAGACAGGGACAGAGCTGCTGCCTGGGATGAGGCAGCAGCCTGTTCCTGGAGGGGGATGTGGCATTCAGGAGAGCTGGCACGTGGAGTCCTGCAGCTGCCAGGCATGAGTCCCTCTGCGGCTGTCAGACCGCTGAAGGCATGCCTGACCTCCTTCCAGCCGAGCCCACTCAGACACACGTCCCTGCTCTGCACCATGGATGCATGCTGCTGCTGCACGCATGGAGACTGCGGAGCAGAGCAGAGCGGGGGCGAGGGGCACGCCAGGCTGGGCAGCCAGAGGGAGTATGGGGGCATGCCGGGGAGAGCAGTGGGGTGGGAGGGAGTGTCCCCACTGGATGCGCAGATGCAGCTGGGCAGGGCAGGGTCCCTCCTTTCCGCCACAGCCATGCCAAGGGTGCTGCCACGGAGCAATGCGCCACCGTGACCTGGGCCTGTGCTCGCTGGCTCGGTCGGCCCCGCACCCTGCCTCAGCTGCTCTGGCCCTGCCTGAGCTCGTCCCACCCATGGCTGGCCAGGGCGGACTGTGTGCCCCAGCCAGCGCCCCAGGCCAGGGCGCCGTCTGTCCGTCCGTCTGTCCATCCGGCACTGCTGCGGCCAGTGCTGCCGGTGCTCTGCGCTCAGCCTCGCGGCGGGGTTTCCTCCCGGCCTCGCGGTGATCCCACAGGAAGGGAGAATCTCTGCTCTGGCAAGGTGTTTCCTGGCTCCCCAGATAGGATGTGGAGGCACATCCTGACCCCCGCAGATGCGCGCGGACCCCAGGGCCGTGCATGCCGCAGACCCCCTGCGATGCACAGCACCCCGCAGCACCCCAAATACGTGCACATGCAGCCACGTGTGTGCATGCAGGACCCCGCGGCCAGGCCCTGACCCACGACATCCGCGTGTCCCGGGCCACTGCCTCGGCCCGGCTGCGGCAGGACACAGGGCACGGAGCTGGGCGGTAGCCTGGCGGGGGCCGGGGGTGTCCCCTTCCTGGCAGGAAAGGGGCTGAGCTGGCGGCCGCAGGTTTCCTGTAGGCTCCGGCTCCGCGGGCGCCAGGAGCCAGAGCGGCCTGGGCAGGAGCACGCCGGCCCGCGGCAGGTAACGGCACCCGGGCTGGGCTGCGGGAGCCCGGCCGCCCCGAGCAGCGCGGGGCAGGGGCTCGTCTGCTCGCTGCCGGGGCCGTGCAGCCGGGACGCCCCTGGGAAGGGCAGCCCGGTACCGCCGGCGGGGCCAGCAGGGCTGGGGCAGCTCGGGCAACCTTGGCCTGGGGTCAGCGGGGTGGGCTGGCGCCGGTGCTCGGCTGCGGGCTCGGTGGGGCTGGACCGGCAGCACGGGGCTGGGCCGGGGGTCTTGGCTGAGGCTACGCCATGGGGGAGGTCTGTGGGCGGTGGGGCTGGGCCGGGACCCCAGGGTGAGGAGCCCCGCTCTGCTCTGACGCGGCCCGGTCCTGGGAGCGCGGGGCCCGCCCGCGCGGCCGTGGGGTGCCCCAGGCGGGGGGGGGGCCGGCACTGTCCCCGGCCCCCGGCCGCCGGCTCTTGCCCGCCGCTGCCGCCGCCGGCGGGGGAAGGCCGAGCCGGGGCCGAGCGCGTCCCCGCGGGCCGGGGCGGGCGGAAGGTGCCGGAGGGCACCGGGGAGCGGGGGGAGCCCGGGGGGGGTGGGCCGGAGCGCCGGGGACTCGGGGAGCAGCGGGGGCGCTCCGGGGCGCCGGGCAGCGGGGGAGCGGAGAGCCCCGGGGTGCCGGTGGCGGCTGCGGGGCGGAGACCCCCGGGGCGGGGGGGGGGCGGGGCGGCGGCGGCCGGTGCGGGTGTCGGGGCCGGGGCCGGAGCAGCCGCCTCTGAAGTTTCCCTCCGCCCGCCCCTTCCCGCGCGCAGCGGCTCCGCGTTGCCATGACAACTCCTTAAACTAACACCCGCTGCCGGCGGCGGGGGCCGAGTTCGCGGAGGATCCGCCGCGCACGCCGCTCCCCGCCCCGGCCCCGCCGCCCCCGCCCGCCGCTCCTCTCCCGCTGCCGGCGGCCGCCGCTGCCCCCGGCCGCGCCGCGGCTATGGTGGCTCGGGCCCCGCCGCCCGCCGCCCCGCAGGTAACGAGCGGCCCCCGGGGCAGGGCCGGCGGCGGGGGTAGCGGCGGGGCCGGGGCGGGGGAGCGCGGAGCGGAGCCGGACGCCCGGGGCGGCGGGGTCAGCCCCGCGCGGGGGAGCGGGCGGCGGGCGCTGCCGCCGGGGCTCGCCCCCGGGCTCCCGCGGAGGGTCCGGCTCCGGCTCCGGCTGCGGGCGCGCAGGTGCGCCTTCGGGCGGAGGGACGGCGGCTCGCCGGGGCACGGGCGGGAGGGCTCTGCCCGCCGGCGGGCTGGACCCGGGGCTGCCGGGGGCTGGTGCCACGGCCGGGGCGGGGGGGAAGAGGCGGCTGCAGCAGCCCTGCGTGCGGGCGGCGCCGCGGCGGGCCGGCCGGCGGGGGCTGTGGGCTGTGGGCTGCCGTGCGGGGGGCGCCCGGGTGGGCGGGGGCCGTGGGGTGCGGGGGGGGGGTAGCAGCGCTGGGCGGTGGGGGGCCGCGGGGCGTGCAAGGGAGCAGGGGCTGTGGTTCGCACTGGTGTGCTACAAGGCGGGGGCTGTGGTTTGCGGTGGGGCGTGTGCGCTGGGCATAGGGCCGTGGGGTGCAGGCCGGCGGGTTTGTGCTGGGGAATTTGGGCCGTGGTTTGCGGTTGGGTGCCCATCCTGGGAGTTGGGGGCTGTGGTGAGCGGCTGGATATGTGTTTTGGGGAACGAGGCTGCGGCTTGCATTGGGACGTATGTGTGGGGTGGCTGTACAGAGCTGTGGTTTGCAGTGGGATGTCTTGCGGGATAGGGGCTGTGGCTCGCAGTGGGATGTCAGCACTTCAGGACGGGAGCTCTGGTTGGGACTGGGGTGCCTGTGCTGCGGCCTAAAGGCTGTGATGTGCTTTGGGGCATGTGGACTGGAGAGTAGGGGCTGTGGCTGTAGTGGGAGTCTATTTTGGGGGATAAGGGCCGAGATATGCAGCGAGCTGAACGTGCCTGGGGATAGATGCCATGGTTTGCAGCGACTTGTATGTGCTGGGAAGTAAGGGCCACGGTTTGTGGTTGGGGGTATGTGCTGGGGAACAGGAGCCCTGCTTTTTGGTAGCATGCATGCAGGCAGAGCGTGCATCAGAGGATGGGGAGCATGACACCTGCATTATGGCCCAGAAGCATTTAGGCAGGCAGAGGGACTTCTGGTGAAGGCACGGCATTGCTTTTTGTAACTTACTGTTTGTTTGTGGTCCTTGTGTACCTGTGCATAATTGGGTATATCTACCATCAGGGCTTTGCACATACCTATGCATGATGCTCAGCACACCATTTTTCTGTGTGCTCTGTTGTCTGTGTGTAAGCACAACTTGTGTAGTAAGTCATCTCTGCCCCAGGCTGTCATGGATAATGAGCTGTTCTCTGGGCTCCGGGTGTGCTGGACAGTCCTGTGTATGGGATTTGTGTGGTTGTGTTCTTGTGTCAGGGCCTCAGCTTGCAATTTTGCCTGCCCCTGATGTCTTGGGGAATTCCTGGAAAAGTGAGTCTGCCACTCTCCTACTCTTCCAAAACTGGGTCAAGGAAGCAGGAAACTCCAGAGCTGGGTTTGACTGCACAGGTACTGGTCCCCATGAGTGCCTGTGGATGCTTGTGTAAATCAGGATGCTAGCATGAAGGGAGAAATGGAGTTAAGCAAATAGGATTTAAACAGGAACCATACCTGCTGTTTTGCCTTGATGTCTATGAACAGGGATCCTCAAAGCCTTCAGTCATGTAAGGGTTACATCTGTCAGGCGTCTCTGAGAAACATAATCAGACATGAGGCTAGCTTTGCGACTGTACCTATAGCAAGACATGGTAGGAAGATGTCTTGCCGTGTTAGCATACAAGACGTTCTTTTAGCTGTGGTGTGTTTGTGCCAGAGTCTTGCGTTGTAAGGAGAGGAGCCGAGGACTTGGGCACCAACCTCTGCAGGGATCTGGTCTTCTCTTGGTCCAGGTCTCCCGGAGGGTGCCTTTGCCCAGGATGTGCAATTGCTCTTGGTCAGCGTCTGCTGGGCTGGCCAAGTGACGCTTGCTGCAGCCCTTGCAGATGTGGACGTTGCACAAGACCCCATGCTCTGAGAGTGTGAGTGGGAGCTAGAGACCTTGGAACTGTGGAACTGTGCCTGAGGCACAGTGCCTGGTGTGTCCGTTGCTTGTGTGCAGGTGAGGAGGCTTGGGGCGCGACTTGCCGGTGTGGGGGCAGGAATGGCTCCTGCCTGGGGCATGGTAGGGTCTTTCCACTGCCCCCCCCCCCCCAACCTCGTGCCCCAGAACTTTAAGTTCACTGAAAACTTTCCTTGTCATTCTGTCTCAATAGTGACACATGGGTAATGGAGACAACACATAACAACTTTCCATAATTTCTTTTTATACTAACATTTAAATGCATTACAAAGTTCTTCGTGCATTTTGCACCTGCACAGTAGCCCTCTGTAGAGATTTTGCTCGCTATGCCAAACTTGCAAGGTATGTGGCAGAAGGAGCTGAGGGCAAAAAAGCGCACAAAGGAGACTATTACAAGGTCCTTTTTTCAGGTAATAACCGTTGGGGTTTTTTTTGTTGTACAGCATGTAACACCTAAATATTAATCTAACACCTAAGTATTCTTAATATTGTTAGTATTAAGATATGAATAATGCATATCTGTACTGTTTGTGTTTTGTACTGCATTGTTCACTTAAACCACTGTTGTGTTCTGGAGGTGCGCACAGACACACAAGCAGCCCACTACAGAATATTCTGTTGAGATTTCCACCAGCTAAAAATTCTTCCTGCTGCCTCCGCACAGGAGTGCGTAAGTGCATATGCAAATGGTGAGGCACGTGCGTGCAAGCAGCGAGGAGCGGAGTATGGGTCTGTGCGGTGGGGGGTGGGGAGGGGTCCTGGGTGCCAGGCTGGGCTCCCCTTCCTGTCTCACAGAGCGCGTTGAAGCGTGTGCGAAGCTGGGGCATCCCGGTGGGGTGAGGCTCCCTGACGGAGGCACTGCAGGAGCCCGGGGTGCTGGCAGCGGGTCCTGCCCTGGAGCACAGCACAGAGCGCGTGGCTGCAGTGGGGCTTCGCAGAGCTGGGCCAGACGCTGGCGATGGTGTCCGGGGTAGAGCTGAGAGCTCGCCTGTGAGAGCTGGGGCAGGGGCACGCGTGCGGTGGGGATGTGGGAGCAGAGCTGCTCCTGGCAGCTGCCTTCGGGGCTGAGGGGCATTCCAGGGATGGGCCGCAGCCAGGAGGTCGTGTCAGGAGGGACAGCCACCCGGCAGTGCTCCTGGCTCCTGTCCCGCTCTCCCTTTGTGCAGAAGACAAGGAGGGGCTGAGAGGGGAGCTGGACCAAGGTGAGGGAGCAGAGCCGTGGTGCAGGGATAGGGGTGCCTTTCCCAGGCAGCAAGGGGGACCAGCCGTGCCCTGCCCCAGTCCAGCCTTCTCTGCCTGCCTCCTTCCCCAGCCTGGCGCTGACCACTAGCCCAGGAGGTGGGATCTGGTGGTCTAGCTCTGCCCTCGGCACCAGGGACACAAGGAGCAGGAGCTGCGGGGTGCAGTGGGGACTCGGCAGCCTTGTGGGACTGGCAGTGCTGTGGGGTGGGAATGCCCTCTGCCATGGCAGACCTGGAGCAGGGGGAGGCCGTGCAGCTAAAATGAGCACAAAGAGTAAATTGCCATCCCACTCCTAAATGCAGCTGAGCTGCTGTAACTGTGACAACAGGCAAAAGCTCTGGTTCATGAGTGTCTTGGCTCCTGTTGGCAGCGTGGGAAGGGGAGGCAGCGCTGGCTTTGTGGCAGTCTTTCAGGGATCAGCCCAAACTTTCAGGGGATGGGGTGTCTGTGCCACTGCCAGCAGTCAGGCTGTCCATCTCCGTCATGGGGAGCAGAACAAATGGGGACTTTTGTAACCCGAGAAGCAGGTCGACCAGGAGACTCTTCTATCATTAAATATTGAAAGATCTTCTCTGGCAGCAACATGTTCTCCCCTCACTGACAGCAGCTCTGTGAGTTTGTGGTTCTGGATGTTGTATGGACTCAGCTGTGACTGCTCGGGTGACTTTGGGTGGGAGCAGGGCTGTGCAGAGCCTGCAACAGTGCAGGGGACCATCAGTGCCAGCTTCTCACCACAGTGAGCCCCTCCCCAAGCAGAGCTGTGCCCCCAAGACGTATGCAGGATCTGCGCCCCACAAACGGCCTCCTGCAGCCTCGATTTGCCACGAGCCCTCTGTGGCAGGGCCAGGTGATTGTGCTCCAGCCCAGCTGCTGCTTTAAGCGGCTGCTTGTTTCGAAGGAGCTGGTTCTTTGGGTTGCTCTTTCATGCCAAGGTGGATGAGTTTGCAAGCTCCAGAACAGCAGAGACACCTCGGTGAGCAGCACTGGGTTTGGTGGTTGGCTTGGCCTTGTTTGAACCGAGAAACCTGAGGGTGCAATTTGGTTCAGGGCTGTGCTTCTCCCCAGGACAGAACCAATGGTCCTGGGCTGTGTCCCACCGCCCTACAGCTGCTCCCCCTCCTTGGGGACTGCGAGGCTCCCTCCCCTGGGAGATGCTGGCATTCCTGGCTTACTTAAGGAGTGGTTTAGACTTCCAGGTCTGGATTCTTCTGCTTTTTATAGACATCCTCAGGGGAGTGCAAAGAATGGCAGGAAACGCAGCGGCCTCCCAAGTGCTCAGCCCTGGACGCTATTGTTCAGCACTGACGGAAGCTGGCCACAGGCAGGGCTGCCTGGGGGACCTTCCCCTGCCTGGAGGAGGCTCAGCGGAGGCTCAGCCATGTCCTTACAGCATGATGTAATGTTTCCTGGCCTTGGTAGAAAGGCACTACAGCTCCCGGCATGCGTGGGGATACAGGACATTACATGCTGGGGCTCAGGGGCTGCAGGCTGTACCCTTCCTCAATGACTCCTACTCCTCTGCAGGGTCACAGATCCCTGAAGCTGTGACAGGAGCCTGCTGGGACATGATGGCCATACTTGAGCTCACCCTGACTGTCTGCTAACATCCAGCCTGAGTCCCACAGGCCCATGGGGGCCATGTGGAGCAGCTGTGCCTGGCCAGGCTGTGCCAGGCAGTGCTTTGCCACGGTGACAATGCGGCTGCGGTGTGGCCAGACCAGTGGCTGAGTTTGGTCTGGCCCAGAGGTGTGTAGCAGTGTCTGCCTGTGGCACCGCAGCCCTTGACCCGGGTTTGTGGCTGCCCTATTGCCAGGGAAGGCTCTGTCTACATTTGGAGCAGTTGGGATGCTTGTGAGAAGGACCAAGTGGCATTGTCTGTCTGTAGGGTCAGGGCCCCAGGAGACCTCAGGAGGCAGAAATGGGCACGTCCCCTCTGTATGAACCCTGATCACAGCATCTGTGTGTCCCCCATCTGCCATATCGTAACCCCATGGATGTCTCTCTGTGCAGAGAGGCATTCCCACAACCCTCCTGAGACAGCAGTCTCCAGATGCTTCCCAGCTCCCAGTTCTGTCTTGGGGACAGTTTTACTTCCACTGACTTGTCATTTCTGATCATGTTGTGTTTGTTAGACTGCTGGGGACCAGCTGCTGTGGTTACTGCAAGTCTGCAGTCCTTGCCTCTTATCCCGGAAAGGGAAGAAGCTGAACGAAAAGCAGGGAATCTGGACATTTGTGATAAAAGAGTCAGACTTAGACAAGCAAAAGGCAGAATTGCCATTCATGAGCAAGAGGAGTTACAGTCTCCCTGAAGCAATCCCTGCTAGTCTGAACAAGGCCCCTCTGGCTCCACAGACAGCAGGATCCTCGGAGACTGTGAGGGCTAGGATCCTGGCGGTGTGCAAGCTGCAGTCTAAATACATCGCAGATCATCTGCATAATTTATTCTTCTGTGAAGAGTTTAATTTATCAGGTCCAATAATAAACTCATAAATCTCCTTTGCCTGTTATCAGGGTTGGGAGAAGATGCTCATATTATAAGCATTTAATTTATCTCCTGAGCTGCTTCCCATGCAGATCAGTGCCTTTGACGTTACTGGATGTAAATTTCCATGGTCAGCGTTCCACTGGGCCCTCGTCACCTGAGGATGGAAAAGATGGTGCTCAAGAGGCCCAGCTCAGGAGGAGCCCAGGAGGTTGTTGTGCTGGCCCAGGTCTGCTCTGGAGGTCAGGGTGGGATGGAGACAGTGCGGACGAGAGCCAGGAGGAAGAGCTATCCTGCTAGAGATTAAGCAAGGCTGCTGTGGTGCTGGGAGCCACTCTGCAGTTCAGAGCCACCCTTTGGGACTGTCTCGCTGCTCTTGCCCACCTCTGGCACTGCCCCGGGGAGTTGGGGACCAGCTGCCTGTGCTGAGGGGTGATCCTGCTGTCAGCAGGCTGCAACCGAGCCTGCAGGAGGGAGCTGCACAGCCTCGTCAGATTGCTGCTGCTGGTAACTTTGGTTGGTATCCTCACTGACAGAAGCCTCTAGACCTGGCTGGGAACTTGCACTGTTCTGGGCCTCAAGGGCTTCCTGTGGCAGTGAGCTACACCATCTAGTTACGGGCGATGTGGAGAAGCATTTCCTTTTCTTAGTGCGAGATCCCACGATGTTTTCCGATGCCCTCATGCTGTGAGATGAAAAGAGCAGAAATGTTGTCTCCTTTCTGCAGACTGTTCAGGATGTTACAGCCTTTTATCTGTGTCCCTTCTTACTTGCCTCCTTCTAAGGCAGCAATCTCCGCTCTTTCCTTTCTCTTCTTATGACAGTTTTTCTTGTCCTTTGGTCATTCTTGCCTCCTGTTTCTGAGTCCCCTTGGTTTTGCATTTTCCTGGGGAGCCCTGGTGCCCAGTTCTGCACCCATTAGACGCATGGGGCTCTGCCCAGGATGATGGCTGTGCAGGCACCTATTCCCACGTCCTCTATTGCCCATTTTGCTCCCGGTGCTGCCTGTGCTGCCCCAGCCGTCCCATACCTGGGGGGATGGTGGTAAAGTGCAGCTGGTGTTTGGCTGGGTCAGGACAAGGTGCTGCCGGGAGCTCGCAGTTCGGCCTCCCGGGATTGTCCCACGGCTGTGCCAGCAGCTGTCACAACCTGGGGCCTTGCTGTGTATCGGGGGAAGGCTCCCACGTTCCAGATGACTGCTGCATGTGTGTGGTTCGGTTAGCTGTCCATCTGATGCCCATGCAGAGGCCCAGAGAGTGTGGAGTCAGGCCACCAGGCATGATGGGGTGTTTGGGTTATGCTGCCTTGGGTGCCATGTGGCTGTAGTCATGCTGCATAGCTCCAGTCCAAACCCACCATGTCCCTGGGCTGAGGCTGCCCGGAGGTGGCGGGGTGAGCTCGGAGCATGAGCTGCCGCAGACACCTTTGGTGGATGAGGAGTTCCTGCTCTGCGGCAACCCCGCCCCCCCCCGCCATCTGAGCCTCCTAATTGCAGCAAACAAGTCTCCTGGCACCACTGACCATGATGGGGTGGGAGGGCTGGGGTTGGTGTATGCCCTTGGCTGGCTTTGGACCATGTTCTGTGCTGCAGCAAGGGATTTTGGATGGTGCATGGATGGGAGAGAGGCTGTGTAGGTGTCCCAGCCTGTGTCCCAGCCAGGGGTGTTACCCCACAGCCCTAAGCCCTGCAAGGCTGTGCTCGTTGAGATTTGATGTCCCTGCAGGCACAGCAATGTCCTGCCCCACCGCCTGCCCTGTTTAGTCTTGGTATTCCTGGTGGTAAGGGACAGGAGAGAGACTCAGTTCACTATGGTCACTAAATGTCCAAGAAGGTCACACGCATGCCCTGTGCTGTTTTGTTTAGGTCCTACATAAACAGCTGTGGTAGATTTTCTCTGTTTTCCTGGCACAGGTGTCCTGTGAGCTTTTCTCAAGACAGGAGTCAATGGGGCAGTGGCAGCTGTGTCCGGAGCATCGTGCTACAGCCCCACTGGGACCTCAGCAGCATCATTTTACAGAGGCACACAATAGCCACTAAGTTTTCCAGGTGCATCGCAGTGCCTGTGATCCCTCTGCCAGTGGAGGCTGGAGTATATCTTATAAAATGTTTAAAGCCTGGTGGCACCCCAGCTGCCCACATGGCACACCACGAGCTCTTTGCAAAAACGGGATCCTTGCTGTGGCCCCTTCCCCCTGCAGCACCTTGCACTTGCTGACACCAGCTGCAGCACAACAGGCATGCTCCAAGAAATCCCAAGTCATACATTTTTAATTTTCTACAACAGAGCAGCCATTTCAGCCGCTCACCCAGAAACGATCTTTAATGAGAAGCGAGGAGAGAGAGCATGCATATTTCCAGCACATAAGAAAGCAAAGACATTATGGATACACTTTCTTCTTTTCCTGGCTGCCCATAGTTGTTCCTGAATTTAGCCTGGGGCACTTGCCATGTTGTCTTCTGGAGGTGGGCTCAACTGGGCCCTGGTCCCCTGTCACTCGCCCCGAACAAGAGGGTTGACCCTGTGAAGGAACTGCCCCTTAGCATTGCTGGCTTTTCAGCTCGAGCCTGCCTCTGCTCACAGGCTGCATCCTGCCCAGAGCTGCCTGGGAGCAGACGACCCAGGGTGGGAGAGGTGCTCAAGGACCCCCACCGACCCAGGGTGGGAGAGGTTCTCGAGGACCCCCACCGACCCAGGGTGGGAGAGGTGCTCGAGGACCCTGCCGACCCAGGGTGGCTGCGTCCGCCTTCCCTGGTGCTCGAGCCCAGGCTGTTCCCTTGGGAAGCTGCGTTGCCCTCGCACGTGGTCTCACCGAGTTGTGCTGCGGGGCCAGCGGAGGCAGGAGGCTGCCAGTCCTCCAGCCTGCCTGGGCAAGGGTTGCAGCAGACGTGCCTGTCCACAGGGTGAGGGTGGGCTCATGTGGGCAGGAGGGCTTGGGGCGCAGCGCTTCTGCTTACGTGGGGAGGCCAGGGATGCTCTGCTGTGGCAGGGTGGCAGGTGTTGGCGCAAGCTGTAGGTGACCTTGCCTCTCTCCCTGGTGTCTTATAGGAGGTTTGCTCTGGGGATGTTCTTGTTCCCAGCCCTGCGGGTTCCACACCTCCCTGCTGTCCTGAGGCTGAACCTGCTGTCTGCATGGGTGCAGTGTGCCTGGGGGCCATGTGTGCGGTGCGGTGCGCTGCACTGATGTGTCCTCGCTCTCTGTTGTCCGCAGGTTGATGAAGGAGGAGTGCTGTGACCCTGTGCCTGTGACAGTCATTTCAGGTAAGCACTGTTCTGTCCTTCCCTTTCTGCCTTCAGAAACAACCTGGGCCTCCTGACAGGAGGTGATGGGGAGAGGGCTCAGGCTGGTGAGAGCCCTGCAGCCTTGTCCTGGGAGGGAATGGCCTGTCTGGGGCAGTGGGGACAGGGACCCAGCTGTGGTGCTCAGGGGCAGCCACATGGAGAGCTGAGGGCAGAAACGGGGCTTGTGAGGGCTGGCAAAGGATGGCAGGGCTCAGGTTGGAGGGGACAGGATGCGTTCAGGCAGACTGCAAGCGATGCAGAAGCAGATAGGAGTCAGGGGTAGGTCATTGCTGTGTGACATGCTTTGAGGAGGCATCAAGAGGAAAGCTCTGGGGGGATACTGTTAACCAGGTCTGCCTGGGCCCATCCAGCTGGGATCCAAGGTGCCCTCTCTGATGGGATCCCCCCAGGCCTATCCAGCTGGGATCAGTACCACTGTCTGTCTGGGACAAGTACCACCAGTCTCAGAGGACAGGAGGGTTCCTGGACATCACACTGGTGTGGGTGCTTCTTCCAGCCCTGGCTGCTCAGGTGCTGCCTCATGCAGTGGGGCTTCTTCCTGCCCTGCCTGAGGACACCGGACCCTTTGCAAGTGCTGGCCATCCGCAGCACTGGTGTGGCTGGTGATCGTGTCACCCCACAGCTGTGCTCATGGACTGGGTGCTGCATGCACGGTGCTCTGCAGACCAGGGCAAGGTCTTGATGGGAGCTGGATGCAGTTGTGCAGCATGTTGTGGAAGGCATTTTCTTCACCCCCACTGAGTCATTTAGGCTTTTGGTGCTGCCTCTGTGGCTGCTGTCAGGCTGGCACGAGGGGAGTTGCAGTGCCATGGTGTGAGGCCAGCCAGCTCCTTGTGTGCACAGTGAACCTGCAGCACTGTTGCTGGCAAGTGCCAGAGCTCATGTCCCACAAAAGGAAGCAAAGCAATGGTGGGTGCCCCTACCCCAGGATGCCAGGCCAAGGGCAGGGGCGGTGCATGCTTCCTCCCAGGGCACCGAATGGATATGGGCAGTGAGGGATGCAGCAGCTGCTTGCTGTGACTGTGGTAGGGCCAGAGCCTGGCACAGAGGGAGGAAAGGGCAGCCAGAGCTATACTGGGGACAGGGAAGCGTGAGGGACAACACGGGAGAGGGGAGCGGGGAAGCTGCTGCCTACAGCTGGTGGAGAAGCAGCTTGAGCTGTAAGACACAGCTGGGGAAGGGTAGGGGAGAGATGTCCCACGGGAGTGGGAGATGGAGAAATAACAAACGTCTGCCCATGATCTGGGGCTGGTCTGTCCCCTACCTGCCTTACGTTCTTTGCTTGGTGGTAGGCCCAGTCTCCTGCTCTGAATCATGCACTGCCCTGGCCTCTGCACAGCCTTCTTTCTTCCCTCTCCACAGGGGTTTCTTGGTGCCCTGCAAGGACCCCAGCCCCTACCTGGCACAGTACCGGCTGGTTCCTGGCAATGGAGGGTCTGGCATATGCTATTCCCACTCCAGATGTGCACACGTGGAGTGTGTCCCCAAGGGTGTGTACCCACCTACTGCTCGCTGTGCACCAGTGCAACCAGTGCTGGGGCTTGCGGGGGAGCAGGACTCCAGCTTCTGCCCCCATCCCCAGGCTGTGACCTGCCAACCTCCTTCACTGCAGTTGTTTGCCATGTCCCACGCCAGGGCAGGGACGAGCTGAGAAGCGAGGGACCCCCGTGCATGTGCACACCATATGGACACCTCTGTGGGGCTGGGGCTCATAAAGTCCCAGCCTCACCCAGCCCCTTCTCCCTGTGCACTAAGCAGGCTGAGCTGTGGTGTGCAGCAAGCTGTGTATGTCAAGCTTCAGGGTGCAGGCTTGGAAACCAGAGGATGACACAAAGGAAACATAAAATGCTAATGCACAAGAATGGTGGGTGCTTTTTCTGGCTTCAGCAGGCTCTTTTCTGAGCCTGCAGCTTCATTCCAGGACCCCTGAAATGTGTTGCCACTTCACCTTGTGAATCGTCCAGATAATTCAGGCTGCCCGTGCAGGGCTGGCTGTGCTGCGTGGGCCGAGCCGCGCAAGCTGAGCTGCGTGTTTCCGTGCAGGGGCTGGCTGCGCTGTGTGGGCTGCGCTGCGTGGGCTATGCTGCGTGTTTCCATACAGGGGAGTCGCTGTGCCGTGCCAGGTGGTTCAGGGCTGGGGAGCTGCTGTGCTGTGAGGGGTGCTTCCCCGCAGGGCTGTGCCAGTTGTCTAGGCATGGCTGCCAATGCAGGGCAGGTGCAGTCTTGGAATATGTGTGGTGGGGATGAATTGTATTTGTATGGAGATGTGGGCATTTATCCAAGCTATTCTTCTACTGGCTTGTGTGTTCCTCAGTGAAGTCAGTCCTGCCTGGTCCCAGAGCACATCCGCGACTTGTGGGGCCCAAATCTGATTGCTGTGGCAGCATAATTTCTGAACACTTGCAGCAGATCAATCCACAGAAGACAGTGCTCTGATCTGGTCCTCCTCGTTCCGCAGCAGAACAGCAGACCCCAGTGGGAGCGGGGCCCATGGAGCTGGGCTTGGCAAAGGCAATCCCTGTTGCAGGGCTTTGTTCCTAGCCCTGAAGGGGAAGGACCATCCTTCCCTGCTACAGCAGGAGCCCAAGTCTGTGGGACACAGAGAGACTTCTCAGCGTCTGCGGGAGGCTGTGGCTAAGTCAGGAGCCTGGCTCAGTCCTGCCCCACTCTGTCCCCGCTGTGGCTGCCTGGCCGGCTGCTGCCTGGAACCTCTTCCTCGACTCCTGCCAGTGCAGCAGCTCTGCCCTGTGCTGCCTCTGCGAGGTGGGACGGGGCTGGTGGCAGGGCTGGGCAGGGGTGCAGAGAGGGGAGGGATGACAGAGAGGCGATTAGCGTCTCAGTCCCAGACAAACAGATGGAGGCGGCCTTATCCTATTACCTAAGGGCTAAGCAGGAGAAGCTGGGCGGTGTGTTCAGGCTGGCTGATCAGTGGGTGCTCTGGGCTCCTGCAGCGGCAGGATGTTTTTCTGGGGTGTCAGCCACCCCAGCACCCGCTCTGGATAGTGTCTGCACCTGGGCAGCACCGAGTCCCTGGGAACAGGTCAGATATACACTCCTAGACAAGGGGTCATCACTGGCAGCCCTGGACCCTGCGCTCTGCTGCTGGGGCCTGGGGCTTTGGCAGGGAGGCCATGGCGTCTGCAAGGTTGGGGTGCTGGGATGGTGCAGGGGCTGTGCAGGGGCAGGGCCAAGGCCATCGCAGGTGAGGCTGAGCGAGGGGATTGTGATAGGACCTCGCTGGTGGCAATGATGAGGGGGCAGTAGGTCCTGGCAGCAGCAGGGCTGTCCAGGTCGCCTCGCGGATTGTGTAATTCCTAGAGGTCCTCGACTTTCTTGCTTCTTGCTGTGTTGTGCTCCTCCGAAGCTGGAGCCGGGAGGGTGGAGGAATGGTGCGGGATTGCAAGAGGTACAAGGCAGTCCTGAAGTCTGTGCAGCCCTACAGGTGTGCAGGATGGCAAGCTGGGTCAGCCTGGGCCATGGCATCACCCACACATCGAGGGGCTGGGTGTTCACCTGGCTGTGCTGCCGTGGGTCTGTGTCTGCTGCCCGCTGTGCAGGGACACAGAGGTGCTTGCTGAGATGAGGCTGGGAGGTGTGGGAACCTAATGCTTGGATTTACTTGTCCTTGGGCTGTACCACCTTCCTGGGCTGTGCTTCCCTGCAGCTGTGCCCAGCGGTGGTGTGGGAGGATGGAGGGAGCAGATGTGCCAGCCTGTCCATGGTGGGGCAGGCTGCGGGGTCCTGTTCCTCCTGGCTGTGTCCTCACCCAGGCATGCTGCTCTCCTGCACTGGTGGACTGGGAGTGTGTGTGTGTGTGTGAGGGTCCTAATGCTCTGGCTCCACATGTGGAGCTGATGGGGGTTCAGTGACTTGTGGGACCAGAAGAGATGCCAGTCCACCCAGTGCACACCTCTGGGCAGAGGTGTCTGTGGCCAGGCTGGTCCACGGGGCTCTGGAAGGGTCTGACTCCCTGCTCCGGTCTTGGTGGTGATTTCCAGTGGCTCTCGTGGTACTGTGGATGGTGCAGTGCTGCCAGTGAGGAAAGGTCTGTCCCTGTCCCTGCTGGTCCCGCATGGCAGCGTGACCTGCTGACTGGGCAGGCAGCAGGGTGCAACTGGGGGGGACCCCAAGTGGGATTGCACAGGGCCTAGCATGTGCTCTGTGAGAGCTTGTAGCTGTGGTTACCAAGGTGACTGTGTTAAGTGATGTTCCTATGGCTACGCACCGCTCGTGCTCAGAGTTACTGCGGGGGGGGGTGTACGAAGCCCCCAGGATCCCCAGTGCCTCCCAGTGAGGCTGTTCTCATTGCAGCCATCCCCTGGCTCCTGCTCTGGAGACACTTTCCTGGGGTGGGAGAGGCTACATGGGCACCTCTCGGTGCTGAGCTGCCCCACGGGCCGTGTGCTCTACTGGACTCTGCAGACCCCGAGGGTCCGGGGCTGGAGTGGACGTTTGCTGTCCCTGCCTGGGTTTCCATGCCCGGCAAGGAAGGACCTGCGGTTTGCAGACAGCCGTGTTGGGACAGGCTTGGGGCGGGCCCTGCGTGGTGATGGGGCTCTGGGGACACCCTCCCCACTAGAGCAGCAGTCACCACATCCCTGGAGCCCTGCATTAGTGGTGCCAGCTCCTCATGGCACACGGAGCCCGTGGATCTCAGCTGCATCGCAGGGGAATAGGTCCTGCAAGCTTCAAAGTCTTCAGCCACCTCTGCCTTTCCCTAGGCTCTGTTCCTCCCTTCAGCCAGATCCACCTTGAGATGGGGTCCTGTGGGGACAGGCTGGGGTGCTGCATGGCCCATGGGGCTGACTCCGAGCGCATGCGGCGCAGGGAAGGGTGAGGGCAGCCCAGGAGGAAGGACCGTGGTCACTGATGCTTCACCGGGAACCGGCACAGATATGAGACGGGGCTGCAGGGCAGGAAGCAACGGGGACTTGCCTCATCTCTGATGGAGAAGAGGTTGGGGAGAGCTGAGACGTGGGTCAGTCAGAGAGGGAAAGGGTTTGTCTGGGAAGTGGTTATCCACTCTGAATTTGTACTGGAGTGAGCCCAGGCTGGGAGGAGGCTCGAGGGACTGTCCTCGCATGAGCAATGTCCCGGTGGTGCTGACCATGGCCAGGGCAGCTGTTTGCATCTTGCTGCTGCTGTGGGAGCCTGGAGCCCCACACAGAGGTGTTCTCCCTGAGGGCAACCAAGGATGCACAGAGCCCAAGGAATGAGGCAGGGATGCCACAAACCCCAAATTGCCTGAGAGTTAGCAGTTCCTGTGCAAGACCAGGAGCTGGCTGGTTCAAAGAGGGTGGGGAACAGCCAGAGTGCAAGCAACAGACCCCAGGGAGGTGGGTGTGTGACAGAAACCTGGATTTAAGAGGCCACACATACGGCCAGGGTTGTGTGTGCAGTCTGATAGGGCTGGGTTACAGACTTTCCACCCCAGCCCCTCATTCCTGCTCTTGTGTCACCGTTCATTGCCACTTCTGCTTTACAGGAACAGCTAGAGCTCTGAGCTGCTCCTGCTAAAAGCCATCAGGACAAAATGGGCTTGGTTTTAAGCTGGGCCAGCTCCCTGGGCCAGCTGGCAGCGTGGGTTGCCTGTGTGACTGCATGTCCAGCCCAGGGGTGGAAGTGAGTGCACAGGGATGGGGGCAAGGACCAAACCACTGTGTCCCAACATTGCCGCTGAAATGCCTGTGTGGTACAGCCTCAGCATGCACGTGCTGTCCTGCTCACCAGGCCACTGTGCTACCTGCCCAGCTCGCCAACGGAAGGGGGCATGTGGCCAGGCAGCAGGCAGGGCTGAGCCTGGCAGTGGCTGTGCTGCCCCAAGAAGCCACTCTCAGGGCTGTGTGGCCAGTGCCTGGCACCAGATAGCACTGTACTCCATGTGGGGACCGCAGGGACAGAGAGAGGGTTTGCTGGCCTGTGCTCCTTCCTCCTGGCTGGGACCAGCCAGTGGGTGCTGCTCCTCCACCATGGTGGCTGAGGGGCTTGGCTGGGGCTGTTGGCTCCTGCTCTGCCCTGCGCAGGCTGGCAGGGAGCTCTGCTGCCCATCGGGTCGCCTCCAAGGGGTCTGGCTCCTTCCCACAAGGGGGGCAGTCCTGTGTCCCCTGTGGGGTGATGGGGCAGGTGGTGTGGATGACGTGTCCTGGAGCTGGGGATACATGACCCTGTGGGAGGTAGGCAGCCGGGAGTGTGTGCAGGGCTGTGACCAGCTGGAAGCACACATGTTTTGGGCCAGGGATTACCACCGTCTGTCCTGTTGACCTGCAGAGTCAGCTCTAGTTGGGACAGTGGCAGGAGTGAGCAGAAAGCCTTTGCTTTGGCCAAGCGGGGCTGCCCCGGCACTAGGCCAGCGGGGAATTGGCTCCTGTGGTTTTGCGGTGCTGTGCTCGCTGGTGGCCAAACACTGCGCTCCTCTCCCACAGCAGACGTGGGCACGTGGTGAAGGGCTGTGGGACTGCAGGACAGCTTTTAAGGACAACTCTCAGGAATCCCTGTGCCTAAGACTGTTGCCCCAGGGATGCCCCTGCCCCTTTGGTGGACACAAAGGAGCCCCGGTGTTCCCAGGCCTGCACTGTGTGGGCATAGGATGCTGCTCCTTGTCCTGCTGCCCCTCACTGGGGTCAGCACCGCAGCAGGTTTGCTTCCAGGAGCAGTGCATTGCCGGACTTGCCCTTTAATCATCCACCCATCCCCAGTGACCCACTAACCCTGGCAAACGGAGAGAGGGAAAATCAATTGGCAGGAGAATTACCCATCAGGCGCTGTAGGACACTGTGGCCACACGCAGGCTGATCAATGAGCACTGCTCCCTCTCCCTCTCCTCGTTAGCTCTGTGCATCCTGACGCTCGGTCTGGGGCCACAGTAAGCACAGTCCTGTGCCTGCCCCTGCCTCTGCCTGCATGGGTCAGTTCTGGAGGACATGGGCAGCGGTGGCAAAGGACAAGATTGGGCTGGTACGGACTGCTTTGTGCTACCTGTCACATGGGGCTGGGACGGAGCCATGGCAAACAGCAGGGCTGACTGACCTGCTTGTGCCCAGATAAGCAAGAGGGACGACTCTGGCATTGCGGAGCCCTGGCTCTGGGCAGGGCCCTGCCTGGTAGCCGCAGGCACGGAGCTGGCAGGATACTGAGGACCAGCCCTGGGTCAGTGGGAAGGCTCCCTGTGGGAGCCCCAGACTCCCGACACCCCGTGCGGGGCACTGAGCTCAGGCCTCGTGGTGGGGGCAGAGCAGCACAGTCCCTCCCGCTCCCCGTCCCCCCCGCGGAGGCCACCGTGCCTTCCACAGTGCCTGTAACCATCGACCGTGTGTTCCAGCTGCAGCTGCAGCCGCCCCTGGTAAATCAGTAACGTCTGGCCTGTGCGAGAGGACGACTCTGCTTGTCCCATGGGCATTGCCAGCCAAGCGAAAGCGGACGCTCCCCAATCCTTTGAGGTGAGGGCTTGACTCCCTGCAGTGGCGCGGGAGGGCTGGGGGCCCCGAGCAGGGCTGTTAAACATGACCCAGGGCTCCTCCCTGGTCCTGGAAGGACTCGGGAGTGATGAGGAGCTTGCACAGCACCTGCATGCAGAGCTGCGGCCAGGCTCGGTGCTGCTGCAGGAGCAGAGCCTGGGGTGGGAGCCGCTGGAGCAAGCGTCGGGTCCGGTCTCTGGAGGGGCAGGCATTGCCTGGGCTCCGTGGTCACATCTGCAAGGTCTGGCAGGGCAGGGTTGATGCTGGTGCAGGTGGGTGGACATGCTGCCCTGTCCCAGAGCAGCTGCCTTGGTGCCTATCTGGAGTAAGTCAGGTGAAGTCTGTCCTAGTTGGTCCTTTCACCAGCAGCGAGGCAGAGGCAGTACCCCAACAGCTCTTCCTGCTGCAACTGCAACAGCCCCAGTGCACGGGGCCCATTCCCAGTGATCCCAGTAGCGACAGCCCTGTGTGCTGCTCTTTGCACCCACCCCGGCAGCAACACCCCAGCAGGATGCCGCATCTCTTCTTGGCCCCCACTTGTGATGCTGCTTATCCACCCACAACCCTGGTGTGGCGCGGAGAGCCCCGGAGCACAGGGACCTGGTGCAGCTTTGTGTCCTGCTGGCGTGCAGCCATGGGGGAGAGCTGGGCTGTGTGTGCTTCTCCCACACGTCAGCCTGGCCCAAGTACCTGGTCTCCACCGAGTCGGTGCTGCACTAGCTATCGCTCCCTGCTGTGTCTCCCAGGAAAGCAGCACTGGTGCTAGAGAGCAGCTGCCTGCAGCCTCCTGTACCATGCCCAAAGCACCAGCCCTTGCTGTGCAGGCTCACCTGGGGATGTGGTGAGCCAGATGCTCCCATTGCATGTGGGGACCCCGTTCCTCAAAGGGCCAGGCCTTTCGGGAGTTGTAGAGTCACTGGGCATGTGAGTGGAGAGGCGAAGCCCGAGGCGGTGCACCAGCGGGCTCGATTTGCGTGGGAAAGCAGGTGCTGGAAAGGTGAGGAAATTTAACCCTGATTCAGCCAGGGAGAACTGCCAGTCACAGGCAGGCTGCATTGTTTGCTGTAGTAGATTGCTGCTTGGAGGTTTCTGCAAGACAGTGTGGCTGGGTGCAGGTTAACCCACTCAGGTGTTTGTCGCCACAATGCCTGGGTGGCCAACAGTCCCTGCAGAGGAAGATGCAGAAGGTGTGCGGTTCTGCTTTGCCCCCATGGTAAGACTTGTAAGATCTTCCTTGATTCTGGAAAGATTGTGCCTGTTGCTGTTCAGGTGTCAGCTGCTATTATCCTTTTGTTTCCAATACTCCCTAGCAGACTGTTAGCATCTGTGGGACTGCTGCTGGGGTGAGAGCTGAGACCTCCCTGCGATGGGCGCTCTGGGTGACAAGGGTTTTGAAGCCTGAAAAGGCATGAGCCATGCACAGGACTCCTTTTGAAGTGCATTATTTTGTGTCCTTAAGTATGAATCTAACCTGCGACTGGTCTCTGTGACCGGGGCCCCTCCTGAGTCTGTCGGTCCATCCAAGTGTGTCCCTGGGGGAAGGGGTCTGCCATACAAGCGGAGATCACGTAAGTGGCACTTGTTTAGCCTGCAAACTGAAGTCTGAGTTTGGATCTAATTGCTGCCTGTGATATGTATATAAATACTTACATAAACAAAGGAGGAGAGAAGAGCTGCACAGGCTAACAGACAATGCTGACGCAAGAGTAGGGTAAACTAGCCGTGAATGAGTGGGCTAGAAATTAGGCCATTTCTAACCATCACAGCAAAGAAGGGTCTGAAACAGCTTTCCAGGAAGAGGAGAGAGCATGAGAGGAGACCTGGAGGAAGGAGTTTGGTAAGAGGATTTCAGACTTGGCACCTGGGGTGCCAGCAGCCCTGTCCCTGAGGATGGAAAGAGCAACCTCCCACCATCCCACAGCCTGGTGCTGGCCGGCTCTTGCTCCGCACAGCGCTGGGCTCTCATCCCAGGCTGCAGGACCTGGTGCCAATGCTGACAACAGCCGCAGGTCTTTGCAGCCCTCTCCGGGCTCCCTTCGGCTGCACCAACCAGCTCTTCGCCCTGCCACAGGACGGAGTGGCAGCACCTTCCTTCCCTCCTCCCAGGGGAGGTGCCAGCTTGCCGTGGGGAGTGCCTTGGTTTCTTCTTCCTGCTCTTTTCATGCCCTGGGGCTGCTTGTCTTCCTCAGATCTTACCTGTTGCACCTTTCTAGGTCCCACTGCCACACTGCTAGCACCGCACCTTTCCCAGGATTATCCCAGCTGGATGCCTTCCCTCCAGAGGAGGAGTAATTCAGTGATACACCAAGTGACGGCCATGGTTCTGCGTTACCTCTAACCCCGCAGGGACCTGGAGCCCCGATGGAGAACTCCAAAGATGCCAGAGCAGTGTTCAGCAGTGTAGTATGGGATGATCCCCATGGCATGGCTGCCCTTGATGGAGGGATTTGTGAGAGATGGCAGGGGAAGGTGGTTTAGACTTTAACACTGAGAATGGTGGAGAATGGGGCAGGCCATCGGGGAATGCTGTTTCTCACAGCGTAAGAGGTAAAGGTGGCTAAACTTTATAACCTCTTGTGAGGGCTATTGCAAAGAGTATTTGGAAATCCAAATGAACTGCTCTAATCTGGGTTTCACTTATTGGTGCTCCTGGTGGCACATGCAGGGAGCTCTGCTAGACTAGTGAGGCGTGACTTTCTTTGATGGAAGCATTACTGATTTGTTCCTGTCACTATAAAATCTTCTTGAAAGATTCTATAACTCTCTTTGATGACTTTTCATCCGTTTTTCCTGGTGTTAGAATAAGACTCATTGGATTATAATTTCTAAGATATTCAACTTGTATCTTTTTTCAAGATAAGTGATTTTTTTCCTCAGCAGAGAAGTTGATTTAATAAGAGAAAATGAATGTGAATGACTCTGCAAGTCTGTAATGGAGTTTGGGGGGGGGTGGCCAGTGCATTTTTCCAGCCATTCACAGTTGTGTCTTAAACATTATTGGGAACTAATGAGGTACCAGAAGATTGGGAAAAAAAGCAAGAATAATCCTGACAATTACCATCTGGAGCATTTAATTTTTCCCCCTAGTGAAATAACAAGACAGAAAAAAAGGAAAGAAAGAAAACCAATGAAAAGCAATAGTTGAACGGAACTACAGGCAGAAGACCAGAGGCACAGGCTCAGATGGGTGCTGCTGCCTGGCTGAGCAGAGGGAGATTTGCCCCCAAGAGGCCACGAGCCAGAGCCACCTCTGCCCACTGGGACACCCTGGTTGCAGGGCTGATTTAGGGCGTAGATCCTGGCCTGCTCGGTTTGTTGCCGCAGGGTGGTATCTGAGGGTGGCTGGAGTTGTGCTAGCTGAGGCAATGCGAAGGGATGGTTGTGGCATTGCTCTCGCTTAATTCCCTGTGCGGCGGTGTGTCAGAGAGGGGAAGGCAGCGGGTGGGAGCCAGGCCCTTCTGCGGCAGCGCACGTTCAGATGAGAGCTGTAGCATTTGGGGGGGGTCTTGTGCAGAACGGTGCTCGCTGTCAGCAAGGTGTGCCCCTCCATGGGCATGGCTCCAGAGAGGTGATGGGCAGAGCTTGGGATCCTTCCCCAACGCCTTTGGGCAGATGGATCTGCATCCAAAGTATTCCTCTATGTTGGCTCTAGGCTTCCTGCAGCTCACGGATCCTCGCCAGCTCCGTGAAGGTGCAGGTGTACACGTGTGCCCCAGCTGCAGGAGGTCTTCCTGCTCTGCTGCTTGAGAGGGTGTACAAAAGTGTGCATTGCCGTTGTCCCATCTGTTCCAGGGTCTGCCCGCCTCTGTGTGCAAGCATGCCCACGTGATGCAGTCAGACCACGTGTCGCTTGTATTTCTGATGATTTATCTCCTTACTATGTGCGTTTTTCCAAGCAGAACTTTGTGTTCCTCCTGCTCTTGTTTCTAATCTCTTTAGGGCCTTTTCACTTGCCTGCTCCCAGTTTCACACCACATTTCATTAAGGTGCTGTTTGATCCCTTCTTCCAAGTCACTAGTAAAAAAAAAAATTAGTCACAAGCCTGGCCCAGACCCAGTCCTTGCCCCGAGTGTGGGGCAGTAGCTGAACAGCAGTGGTGACAGCTTGTTTTGCATCTAGCCTTGGGCTACTTTCAGACCTGACCAAGAGCCAGGCAGAGCCAGTCTCCCATGATGGCATGTCTGGCGAGGCTCTGCCTGTCCCATGGCAGCTGCCAGCCTCGGGGAGCAATCCCAGGCCAGGGAGTTCTGACATGGGCCCTTCGTTTGCCCATCTCCCGGCCTTGCCGGGCAGCTGGCATGCACACAGCGTCCTCTGGACAGACCTGGCTTCCCTCAGCTCTGCTTCCTCTGCCAGGGCATCAGCTGTTGAGATTTGAGACTACAGGCTCTCAGGGTCGTGTGTGGGTCGTGACGGGTCCTGCCAAGGGTCTGCGTGGTCCTGTCCTGCCCTCAGCCCCTCGCCACAGGGTGCTGGGCGCTCCTCGGACCCGGCCGTACGCTGTGCCTCCTGGTCATGCTGTGTCTCAGTGTGCATGCGAGGACGGGACAGCCTCCCTGAATGCTGTGCCAGCCTCACCCGTTCCCTGGGACCCCAGCGTGCTGCTGGTGGCAGCCTGGGAGAGGTCCCGTGGACCTGTGCTCACGTGGCTGCAGGTTTCTTCTCTTGGCCTCGAGCTGTTCAGTGTGACTCCGCCTGCTGGATTCCCAGTTCAGACTTTCCGTGCTCCCCTCTCTGGCCCTTGTTTGACAGATATTTTTGCCTTCTCCCTTCCTGACCACTCTTACTCCTTTGTCTTTTGTGCTGTGAGAGACCTCAGCCAGTGGCTCCTTCTTGGCCGTTTGTGACTCGTGGTCATTTCAGACGCTTGTTCCCTCACCAGCCCCACCTTGTCCCTGGTATCCCTGACTCAAAGCCACAGAGCCCAGCCTATTCCCTGCAGCCCTCACATTTGCCGGGTGGCCTTGTCTGCTTCAAAGCCTGCATCCCTTCACCTGAGACCTGTGAGCTGCTCAGCCCCAGCACGTGCTCTGCGGAGCTGCAGTTCTGATCCACCTCTGCCTGGGGCCTGGAGAGCTGCATGATGGGGTATGCTGGGTGCTCTGTGGAGCAGGAGGCTTTCCAACACTGCTGGTCTTGTCTCCTCTTGCCCCAGTGCCCTGCTAGAGAGCTGTTCTCAGAGCCTGGGGAGAAACAGCAGGAGAGCTGCTGTGGGATGGGCACCCTGGAAAGGCATGGTTTTGGCTTGCTTTGCTGCTGGGTAAGAATGTTTTCTCATACCTTAAAAAGGGACTGGTTGGGGATGACTGAAACTGTCACGGCACTGTGTCCTCCCGTCCGGACCCATGCCAGGGTGGCACTGAGAGATGAGGGGCAACGGGAGTGCAGGGGAAGCTGGATACTCCCTGGTCCTTGCATTGGTGAAGCAGCAGCAGACAGAGAGGACCTGCGGCTCTCCAGTGCGGGGGTGCGGATGTGGATTGAAGGAAAGGAGCCCAGAGACCGGCTGGTTGCTCCTGGGCTGATCTCATTGTTTGTCATGATCAAGCCATGATTTCTGTTCTGGGGCTAGTGCCATGGAGTTGCAGTTCTCATGCTCCAGGACCCGTTAGACTCGCCCTGTGACCCCGAACTTCCAGGTCTGTGGATGTAGCCTTCTCCGCCTGTCCTGCCAGTGCAAGGCATTTGCAGTAGATGCTGCTCCAGCTGGGAGAGTTGCTTGGGGCTGGCTGCCCTGGCAGAGTCAGGCTCTCACTGATGCCTGCCTTGTGCAGTCCCTCGGCCTCAGGGTGGGAGGGCTGAAGGAAGAGCCATTAGTCATTTCCTGGACAGATCCAGGCCATACTGTAAATCTCTCCAGCTCTCAGTGGTTTGGGGGCTATTTCTGTTTAAGGATTGTCACGTAGATTAAAGCCTTGAATCCCAGCCAGTGATGGACCGGACACACTCCCATGCACAGTCCTGCAGGGCTCAGCCCAGAATCCCATCTGCTCTTGGCAGAGCAGTTGCTGGCCTGTCCCTGCCTGGGAGCAAGGGCTTGACCTGCTGGGCAGGCAGGGTCCTCCTGGCTTTAATTAGCCCTCGCTGTTGGGGGGACTGGCAGAAATAGCAGCCTGTGGTGGCGGCTGCTGGCATCTCTGCTCTATGCTGGAGCTAACGGTAGCTGCGCCTGCCACCACTCCAGTGTGTGCGCATGTGGCTTCTCTGACTGAGACAAGTCTCTGGGGTGGAAACAGGTCAGCCATCCTTCCACTCCCAAAACTTTGGCACAAGGGCACCGCTGCATCCTGTTGTCCAAGTAGGAGCCAGTTTGGGAAACCCCTGGCAGACAGCCCCAGCTCCTCACCCGATGGGCTGGTGGACGCACTGCTGGAGCCTGCAGCCCAGGGGCCAGTCTGGCTGTTTGCGAGTGTGCACAGACACGTGCTGTGTGGTGACCGCCTCCGAGCAGGGGTGTCGGGGAACAGTGGGCAGCACTCCAACAACTGCAGGATAAACAGTTTACAGGGCCAGAACCAAGACCTTTCCCTGTAAAACCCAGAGACAGACAGGGTGCTGAGCCCTTCCAAGTCACACCTGCTTGTCCTGCTGATGTCCAGCCTCCCTCATGAGTCCCCCCTGGCAGATGGGGAAGGAGCCAGGCAGGCCCTCCAGGTATGCTGGTGCAGCTGTGGAGTTGGAGGATCATGGTTGCAGATGGGGGACAGAGCCACTGGGATGAACTGCAGGCATTGGTGGTGGTGGGGTGAGAGACAGTTGATCAAAGGAGCAGAGCAGGCCCCAGAAGCTGACACAACCTGTCCTCTGCCCTAGGGCACTGTGTCCAGATCCCCTGTGCTGGCTGTGGTGCGTGCACTGTGCTCTGAGCCCTCCCTGGGTGAGCAGAGGCTCTGGGTGTCCATGTGCTTGGGATGCGGTAAAACCCAGGGCAGGTCCATGCTTTGCTGCCAGGATGAGGAAGGGTCCCTTTGGCGCAGCTGGTGGGAGTCACTGCAATGGGGGCTGTGCCCACTGTGGGGGCTGGGGAGGGCATGCAGTGGCAGTTGGCCCTTGCGGGGGGGGTGGGGGGGGGCACTTGTGGGGATCCCCACGTGGTGTGGGGCTCCTTGGTGAGGTCCCTGATATGGGGATTCCCATGTAGGGTGGGGGTGGTCCCCTGCAAGGCCCTCAACAGGAGGACCCCTGGGAGAGGGGTGTCCGCACAGGGTCCTTGCCACGGGGAACCCTGTGGGGGTGCCTCTGCGAGATTCCTGCGTGGTTGGTTAGGGGTTCCTGGGTGAGGGCCCCGAGATGGGAATCTCTGTGTAGGGCAGTCGGGGGTCCTGTACAAGGTCCCTGGGGGGGTGGCCTGGGTCAGTATGGGGGTCCGCACCAGGTCCCCGAGTGGAGGTTGGGTGTCCTCCACTGGGTCCCAGCCAGGAGATGGTCCTTGCCGGGGTCCCCCTGTGGGGTCCCTGTGGGGGTGCCCGTGTGCAGTATGGAGGTCCTCCACCGAGGAAGGTCCCTGCCGGGGCCGGGGCCGGGGGGGGGGCCGGGACCGGACCGCGGGGTCCCTGCGCGGATGCCCGTGTGCAGTGTGGGGGTCCTCTCCCGGGCCCCTGGCGGGGCACGGTCCCTGCCGGGGTCCCCCCGCGGGGTCCCAGCCGGGGTGCCCCCGCGGGTCGCGGCAGCCGCGCTCACCGCCTCTCCTCACCCCGCAGGGCCCCCGGGCGGGCTGTGAGCGCGGCCCCCGGTGCCGGTGCCGGCCGCCCCGCCGCGCCGCACGGAGCATGCCTCTGAGCCCCGCCGGCAGCAAACATGAGAGCCCGGAGTCGCCGCCGCCAGAGCCGCCGCCGCCGCCGGAGCGACAGCCCCGCGCCGCCGGGGAGCCGGGCGCCGGCCTGCGGGAGGAGACGCGGCTCGACCCGGCCCGGGGCCCCGGCGGGCCCCGCTCCCCCAAGCTGGCGGCCCCGGCGCGCATGGAGGAGCCCGCGCCCGGCGCCATCGTCGTCCGCATCGGCATCCCCGACCTCCAGCAGACGGTGAGTGCCCGCCCCGGCCCCGGCCCCGGCCCCGGTCCGCACCCCGCCCCGGCCCCAGCCCCAGCCCCGCTCCGAGACAGCTGCCGCCCCGGTACCACCCGGCAAACTTCGCACCGCCGCGGGCGGGGGGCGGCCGGCCGCGGGCCCGGCAGGACGGCTCCCCGCTGCCCTGGCTCCCCGGTGCCCCGGCTTCCCATTGCCCCGGCACCCCATTGCCCCGCTCCCCATTGCCCTGGTGCCCCGGCTCCCCGTTGCCCCGCTCCCCATTGCCCTGGTGCCCCGGCTCCCCGTTGCCCCGCTCCCCATTGCCCCGGCTCCCCTCTTCCCCGCAGAGACCGGCGGGGACGCGGGTGGAGCGGGCCGGGCAGCCCCGGCTGCGGCGCTGCCTGGCCGGGGCGCAGCCTGGCCGGGGCGCTCTGGGGCCTCCGGTGCGGCTGCAGCCCAGGGCCGCTCCCGCCGCCCGGGGCCCGCACCGGCCCGGGACCGGGCTGCACTCCGCCGGCTGCCCCGAGCACGGGGGACAGCGGTGCTGGGTGTGGGGAGCTGGCACAGCTCGGGAGGCTCCAGCACCGGCATGGTACCGGTACCAGTACTCCACCGGCACCGGGATCGGCTCCGGCACCGGTACCGGCTGGGCTGCGGGAACACGGAGCCGCAGCGCAGCGCTGGGAACCGACAGCCGCCTGCTTGCTGGCGGCGTGGGTGGGCAAGACCGAGCCGGGTGTGCGTGGGCTGTGCGTGGATGCCGAGGTGACCGCAGCGGGTTCCAGGTGTCAGGCCCGGGTGCAGCGCAGCAAGTTGCGGTGTCTGCTTGGTGCACCACTGCACCGGACGGCGGTACGGTGAGGTGTGGTGTGCCGGGCCATGGTGCCGGTACCACAGGCGGGATGTGCAGGTGCGACCTTCCGGGAGCCGAGGTGTGATGTGGGAGGGCACGGGCATCATGGTGCGTCAGCCGGGGGTGGCTGTGATGTGGGGCAGCACGTGTGGCACGGAGGGGCAGAGGGTGGCATGGCGGGTGGTTACCCCTGGGCACAGCAGCTGTCTGGCAGGGCGTGGAGGTTGAGGGGTGGCTGTTACAGACCGGAGCAGTGCTGGGGGTCACCTGGGGCACTGGCTGCTTGCGGGGAGCGACTGCTTGGAGACAGCCTGGTCAGCGCAGGGAAAAAGTTCACTGAAGGGCTGCAGTAACTGTGGCCCTGGTGAAGAGTGCTTGTTAGAGGTGGAGTGCTGGGAGCAGTGGCTTGCCTGGGGATGTGTGGGCTCACAGAGCCTCTGCTCTGGGACAAGGTGTTGCAGGCAGGAGAGGAGGTGCCCCTTGGAGATGAGGGGTGGGGGGAGATGAGGAGACAGTGAGACTGGGGGCGAGCAGAGCATTGCTGGGGGTGGAGGGGACTAAATCTCCCGGTGGGGAAAGAGCTGTCTTTTGGAGACTGGCCTGGGGGTCCTGCTCAGTGACAGAGGGGTAGTGGCTGGGGCCAGAAAGCTTGCTAGAGGACAGCGGTGCTGGGGCTGAGGGCCGAGCGCTTGGGGCTGAGGTGCTGGCATGCTCACAGGCACAGCTCTGCAGGCTCAGCTGCCAAGTGCTGGGGAGCAGCAGAGGCAGGCGAGGCAGCGCTGCCTTTGCTGTCGAAGAATCGGACAGACGCTCTGCTCTGGCGAGGACTGACCTTGTGCTGTAGGAAGGGCTTTACACCTGCTCTCTCCTGCCCCAGCCCCTGCTGGGGTTGTGAGCAAGGCTGTCGGGGACACAGTGTCGGCTCTTTCCCTTCACTGCTGTATTAGCCCCAGCACATCAGCTTCTCCTCCGTCCCGAGCTGATGCCCAGACCTGGGTGTCATCCTGCTCCAGCCCTCACCCCAGATCCCATTGTGTGATGCAGCACGGGGCAGGGCCCACAGACTGTCAGTGAGGGCCCTTGCTCTGCACATTGCCATGGTATCCACCTCTCTGCTTTGCTGTTCCTTGGGCACTGCTCTGCACCTCCCTTCCCTGTCTTTGTTTTGTGAGTATGCGTGGGCATTGGAGGAAGCAGCGATGCTGGAGACCCCCCCACCCCCTTCGAGTCTTCCAGGGGGTGGACGACTGCAACTAGGGGATCGTCCCAGAGTCCGAGTGGAGCTGCTCAGCCATGCCAGACCGAAGATCACCCGAGGCAGTGGAGGGAATGGGGCACTTCAAGCAAAGCAGAGCATCTTTGCATATATAAAGTAGGAATTTCCCTCCCAGATCTCCCTTGCCCAAGGGACAGATGCATATCAGAGAGCTGAAGAGTGGAAATGTTTCTGGTGCAACCTCCGGTGGGCTGGGGGTGGGAGCCAGCAGAGCAGGAACCCCTGGGGAGACCCGCAGGCTGCCTGGGGCTGGGGTCTGGCGGCATTGCTCCCCTCGGATGGCCGAGCGGGGCGGGCAGGCAGTTGGGGTGCTGGCGGAGGTGCGGTGGGGAGCGCTGGGGACGTGGGGCAGTGCTGCTGGGTGCAGCTAAGAGCACCACAGCGCTCGCATCCTGGCAAGCGCAGCCTGCGCACCGCCAGCCTGGTTGATGTGCAGAGGAATTCACTGCAGTCGCAGCTCAGGGCTCGGGCTTTGCAGTGTGAGTAGCAGGAGCTTGCAGGTCGTGCGTGGTGGTCATGGAGGGGCAGGGCTGCCCGACCAGCCCTGTCCCTGCTGCCCGTCCCACGGGGCAGCGTGCACTGGATTTTATGGGCTGCGGATGGGAGTCGGAGGCTGTGCTGTGGCACCTGCTCCCCTGGGCAGAGAGAGGCAGGATGAAAGCAGATTTGGGTGCAGGCTCCCTGCAGAGCAGGGACCGGACCTGCGCAGCACGGCTGCCCTGGGGAGCTGTGGGCAGCAGGACAGTGTGATGGCTGTGCTGTCAGACCCTCTGCTGCCCTGCGGGCTGGGCGAGGGGAGCCAGAGGAGCCAGACACCCCTGCACAGTACTCCCGTGCTGTCACCAGCACGCAGCCATGCTCAGGCTGCTGTCAGGGGCATCCCTTTCTTTCAGACCAAGGCAGTGCCTGCAGAGGGCTGTTGCATTTATGATTCAGGTGGGCGCTGACTTCCCAAATAGAAACTGCCTGTTTTGCAAACTCCTCTTCTGTGCTAGCTGAGGTACCTTCACTTAAATAAAGGGAGGCAGGAAAAACCCAGCTGGCTTAACAGTATGCATCCATAAGAGCTGTATGGTGTCTTGTGACTGGCCCTGAACTTCTCTAGGCTCCTGTGCATCATCCCCATGCATCAGCTCTCTGATCTGGGCACTCGCAGTGTTCATTCCTCATGCCTTGAGCAGGCAGGCTTGGTCCCCATCTGCAAGGTGACATCCAAGCGGATGGTGGCCTGACCAGTGTGAAAGGGGACAAGGGGAAAATGAGCAATTGAGCCTGTCCCATCTGCCACTGCTGGGCTTGCCGCCGCACTCCCATCTCCTCCGTGAGGCACTCTGGGATGTGTTGGAAGATGTTTGCTGTGTTTTGGAGAAGCTCGCAGGATAGATGCTCTAGAGCTGTGTGTGTTCCCTGCGTCCTCCTCCCCTCTTACAGGGCATGGGTTCCTTGGTCTCACCCAGCTGAAGAGCAGCAAGGATCCTAGACCTCTTCCCTGCTCCAGCTCCTGGCCCGTACGGATCCTGCTCCTCTCTGCAGTTAGTGGGTGTTGAGCTGGCACCTGTCTGACTGGAGCCCAGCTGTCCTTCTCAGGGCTGCTGTGGCTTAGCAGGACTGCAGCACACTGTCCCTCAGGCCAGGTGGGGACCCCTCTCCTGGCGTGGTGGTCTCTTGCTGCTCAGACCCTTTTCCCTGGGCTGGTATAGGCCTTTGCACTTCAGAGGAGCTGCCGCTGAGCTGTTGTTCCCCGAGTCTGCATCCGCAGGGCAGGGAAGACCCTGAACCACAGGCACCTTCCCAGAGGTGTCCTTCCCCTGCTTTTGCTGCTCTGCTCCTCTGGCTTTGCTGTGGCAGTGGCCCTCCCTGATGGACAACCAGCAGGGAGGCTGACACTTTGGCTGCTCTGTGGGTCTGTGAGGTGGTCTCGCCCCAGGCCAGGCTTAGTGTCTGCACCCTGGGAGGAATGTCAGCCTGCAGGTGCAGACTGGGACTCAGGCAGGCTGAGGAAAGGGAAGGATGTCCTGTAGGCAGGAATAAGGGACAGGACCTTGCAAAAGAGGCAGTCAAATGCCTGCCTTGTAATGGGAGCACTCCTCACCTCCTCTGACCTGGCTCTGCTCTCCTTCCTGGACCTGTCCAGAGGTTGAGTTGCTCTGAGCAATGGGGCACATGCATCAGAGGTCATCCAAGAGAAGAAGCTTTCTTCCCTGCTTGCTCTAGGAAAAGCAAAAACATAAGGAGAAGGGATAGGACCCCAACAGGGATCGCTGGTCTCTGCAGGACTGTGTGGTGCCGGCAAGGGGCTGATGTGCCAAAGGGGTTTTGCTCACTGAACTCCAGCCCTTCCCCAGTCTGAAGTAACCCTGTTCCCTCCTCCCACGGGTGTCTTTGGGGCTCTGGGTCTGGCTTGGCAGCTGCAGGACATGGCTGATGTGCCATGGGCTTTGCTATAGCAAGCTCTGCTAGAAGGTGGGATTGTCTCTTTTGGGATCGTCAGGCACAGGGTGGACAGGTAGCTTTTCAGTAACAAGTCAGAATCCATTAGCTGCCAGCGTTTCAGAGATCAGGACTTCAGCTGGGCCAAAGCTCAGTTTGTTCAAGTTCACATCTTCTGTCAGGGTTGGAGCCTCCAGGTGGGTTTTCAGACTGTGAAGCAGCTGAGTTTTCAAGTCAAGTTTCCCAGCTCTCTTGGAGTTGTCTCAAGCCTCTTTTAGGTTCCTTGGCAACTCTCCATCACTGTGTTTATTCAGCTGAAAGCCTTTGAATTCACTCTTAGTGGTTTCCATTGTTAGGATCAAATCTCCACCCCAGGCTGTGACCTTGTCTCTGAAAAGGCAATCTCTTCAGGCACATCACTGTTTATATCCTAATGATGGGCCAGCACTTTCAGGTTAAATAGTCTGAGCAACCTGCACTGACTCTGAGCTCAGGGGAGAGAGGCTAAGCTGCTCTACACCCATACAAACAGCTTGAGAAATGGAACCTGAAGTGCAGGAGGAACAGGACATGTCTCCTACTCTGCACAGACACATGAGACACAGAGATGCAGGTGGAGACAGGACAGAAGGACGGGCCCTTCTGCAGTGCAGAAACTGGGGAGGGGTGTGCTTGGATGGGAACTGGGCACATCTTAATTACCAAAAGGAGACTCCCTTTCTCACAGTGTAGAAGTAGCTGCTGGCATTCCTGCTGTGGAGGTGAAGAGCTCTTCTGGGGACAAAAACAGGCTATAAACCCCTCAGAGTACTGACTGACACAGCTTGCAAATGGCCCTCCTTTCTGACAGGCAGAGTTGCCCCAGCGAGTTGCACGGTTCCCAAAGCCTATGGGCATGGGACAGCCTTGCAGGCGATGGGGGCTATGGACTCTTCTGGGCAGGGGCAGAGGCTGGGGCTGTGGGAGATGAGCAGTGCTTGGCACATGCTGACACACTCTGCTCCTGTGCTGGGGAGTGCCTGGGACCATGGTCAGGAGCCACACGATGCCCTACAGCCTGAAGAGTCCTTTGTCCTGCATGGCCCCTGGTAGGCAACTCCACTACTTAGCTGGATATTTTTCATGGTGCCCAAAATTTGCTGTCCTCTATTCTGGGAGCTCTTTGTGGCAGCTGAGGCACTCCAGGCAAGTGTTTGGGGAAAGGGTCCTTGCCTCCTCTCCTCCCCTCCCTTCTCACTAGCAGTTTCCAAAGGATTCTTAAGTAGCAGTGTCCCGTGTGTCTGGGGGCTGAGCTTTTTGGGAGGTGCCTGGGCCTGCCCAGCCTGCTGTGGGGTCCACCGTGATGGGACCCCAGCTCCTGCTCCTCCCAACCAGACTGTTGGCGCTGTGCTCCTGCAAGCAGGTTTTGGGGGATGGCAGGTGCAAGGGGGTGACCAGTCTGCTGGCAGCCCTGAGGTGGACTGAAGTCGGGGCAGGTCATGTTTGTGGCCCGGCAGGAGGAGGAACGACAATTCATGCTGTAGTGGAGGGGAAGAGTGATACTGAGAGCAAAGAGACCCTTCGAGGGGCAGATGCTAATTTGGGAGGAGAGACAGAAATCTGTTTGTATTGGAGATGCACAGAGCTGTGGATGGGTTTCTTGGGGTGGTGCCATTTGGGAGCATGTGGGCTGAGTCTGGGCTGCACAGGGAAGCCGGGCATGCAAGGATGCCGTCTGAAGAGACCATCCGTCTATGGGAGGTGTGTGAGCATGGCTGCATGGCGATGCTGGGAACGTGGGCTCTGCTTCTCACCAGCAGTGGCAGAGTGGGCAGTGGGAGTGGGAGCCGCTGTCTCTCATGGCATCTGTTTGGGTGCAACCCTGGGGTGACAGCCTTGGCGGTTTCAGGCCCGGTCATCCGTTCCCAAACTGGCGGGATTACTGTCAGTAAGGTGGATTTGCAGCCCTGGGGAGAATGTGGTCTCATCTGCAAAGGGGATCATGCTGAAACATGACCCGTTAGATGTGTTGCAGCCAGGAAAGCCTGGGTGATGCTGAAGGATCTGCATCCTATGGAAGGATGTCCTGTGGTGTCCAGGCAGCGGGGTCTGGCATGTCTTTCCTCTGCTGGCATCCGTCCGTGGGAGGGCTCCTCCCACATGCAGGGCTTTGGTGATGTGTCGGGGACCTGCAAAGCAATGTCTTATGACCAAGGACCTTGGAGGTGTGGGACCACCCAGCTCCATTTGCGAGAGGCTCTTGAGGTCTCTTCTGAGGCCAGGGCCTCTCTTTGCTGCAGGATGGAGCTGCTCATTTCCCTCTATGGCTGTAGAAAAGGCTCTGCCCTCATCCCGCTTCTCAGTCACCTGATACTTCAGGTTAATATTCTGGCTTGTTATCTCTTTAATGCAAATGAAAGAAGAGCCTGACAACCAGTGCACAAAGCATTGATTCTTCTGTTAAGCCAAGGGAAGTGAAGAAATAAATTTTCATATTATAAAAGAGAGATAGGAGAAGTTTTCCTGAACTTCTGCTTAGCCAGGACTGATGGTGGGAAGGCAGGCTGCTAAGAGACGGTGTGGCTTGCCATTCATTTGGGATTTGATTTGAATTCACTGTGCCACAAGCCCATGAGCGTGGCTGCAGTCCATCCTGCAAGCAGTACCAATGCTGCGTCTCTGCAGCCTGGTGAGGCCGGGATGTGGTGGCCACAAGCCATGGCAGAGCAAGCTGCCCACCGACGACAGAGGCATGGGGATGACAGAGGCATGGGGACCGCACACAGCTTTGCCTGTGGCCGGAGGGGAGGTGCGGTGTGCGCAGGGCGGGTGGGGAGGGGGCTGCGGCGCCTTTGCCGACGTGGCTCTGGGTGCTGCAGAGGGGCTGTGCGACAAGGGACACTGGTTCTGACCAGGCGGTTTGGAAAGGAGGGCTGTTGTGTCTCTAAATAAAAGGCCCTTTCTGTAAAGCATACTACCTGCTGCGCTGTTTCCTCTCCCTAAAAGAAAAGCAGAGAAAAGACAGGGGAATGTAGGAAATGCCAGTGGAAACCTCTCTTCTGAGCCAGGGAGTGCCAACTTGCTGGCAACTTGCTCTGCAACAACTCTTGCTCTGCTGCAGTGTGCTCTGTCCCCTGGTGTTTGCCCACAACACAGGATGGACTTTAACTATGAAGAGTATGTGAAGAGGTGCAGTCGCTTTGCCTGTGCTGGCTTGGCAGCTGCAGGCGCTCAGCAGCTCCTGTGAAGCAGCTGGCAGGGCCACTGCAGCACGGCGCTGGCAGGCACAGCAGCAGACCTGCCCGCAGCCCGGTCTGGCTTCCTGGACAGGGTGCAGTCCCTTATACTGGCTGCTTCCCTGCAGCTACAGAGAGTTTTATTCTGCATGGCTGTGCAGATTGCCATGTGCTAAGTAACATGGTGCTGACTGTGGACACCTCAGCAGACAGAAATGCTGAGCTCATGGAAGTAATTGATATGAAAAAGATGAATGAAACTATATTTAACGTTTGTTGTGGGTTAAAAAATCCTATAGTAAAAATCGTAGTGAAAATCTGCTGTCACGTATGCTTTATATAAATTGCTATCCCAAATCCATGTTGCTCCCGGGATGGCTTCAGGTGTTGGCAGAACAGGAAAGGCTTCCTGGGGTCGTGGTGGCAGAGGCCTGGGGCGGCCCTGCGCTCCAGGGCATCCTGGCTCCCCACAGGACCCCTGGCACCAGGGCTGATGTAGTTAACATGCAGACTTTGGGTACATCTGCCCTATATACACTATGATATGAATCAACACAGGGGACCACTCAGTTGCACAAAATCCCTCCTCACCATCAGCCGTTGCGGCACAGAAAAAATATAAGAGGCTGCTGTCGTATCAAAGGAGAAGGAAAAATTGTCTGGTCGGTGGTGTAGTCTTTGAGCAGCGGTGTGTGATGGTGTAATTAAGGGGTGCGTGGTGCTGAGCTCACAAGGGGGCAGAGCCAGTGTGCTCCGTATTCAGCAACTGCCTGCAGACAGTGTGGCTGGCAAGTGCCACTCTCCTCTCTGGCTCCACGGATCATCTCCAGCAGGACCTAACACTTGCTGGTAAAGCCTGGACGCTTCTGGCTGCCCTTGTGTGTGTCAGTGCACTGCAGAGCTGAATTTGGGGAGTAACCCTGGTTGATGGGCTGTGCAAACAGAGTGGGTGGGCAGAGGCCAGCAGTGTGCTGTGACTGAACAGGGCTGAGCAGACCCCCTGCGGGAGAGCGGGGCTGCAGCCCAGGGTCCGGCATGCTGGCAGCATGGCATGGAGAGCCCAAGTGTTTCACCAGTCCCAGTGCAAGCCTCCAGCCACCGTCCCACTCCCTGCTCAGCTGTGCCGGGAAAGCACCAGTGTGGGAACTGGGCTCGTCGCTGGTGGCAGTGGTGTCCAGCGTGGAGCTCCACGTGCCCGCTGACAGTGTTGTGCTGGTGTTTTGCACCACAGACCCATTCCGTACTGTGGCTGTAGGGCAGGGAATGGATTTATTTTGACAGCCTGGGCTCTGTAGCAACTCCTACGATAGCAATTTATTTGGAGTTTGATAACCTGGGAACCTTCGCTCCTCCTTTAACCCTGGTCTGCATGAACTGCTGGTGCACACTGCTGCTGGCCCTTGCACAGGGAGGGAGTATAAGCCTGGGCAAAGGAAAGAGGAGGCCAATGTGCAAGGCCCCGAGGATCCTTCCTAATGCTAGTGGAGCTTCTCTATCTTGCCTGCCTGCTCCTGCATTCGGCCCGCAGCTGCTTATCCTCCGGGAAGAGCCATTTCAGCTCAGCTTTTGGTTGTGCGTTGCTCTGTGGGAGGGGGTGGTAGAGACCCAGGATAAAATTATCCAAAACACCCACAAGATTTATGAGATTATAGTCTGTTTTTTAAGGAGACAGAAACATGCCCAAGCTAAGGCTTGTTTCTCTGAAATAGTTATGAATTGTGGGTCTGTGTCATTAAAACACATTTGAAAACTGATTCCCAAAGTCCTGCGGCAGGAACGCTTTGGAAGTGAGTCGCGACCTCGTTTGGGGCCCATTGGTAAGAAAAGGTGGCAATACAGAAGTAATCCTAGGAGAGCGCAAAAGTGCCTCCAGCAGTCATCAGAGTCCTCTCTGTCTGCAGCATGTGCTGGCACTGAAATCCTGCAAGGTGTCTGACCAAACCTGGGATATATCCTGTGGGAAAATGCTTTCTGCAGCAGCCGGTGGGCAGCACTGGCTGCCCTCCACATGGCCAGTTGCCACCATAGTTGTAATGATGGAGCAACAAGGCACAGGTTTTCTATTTACTTTTTCACTGGAAGCAGGGAAAACTTGTTCCAAGGAATCACGGCTCAGCACATCGCATAAAAAATGTATACATAGAGAGATAAGGGCCTCTTGCAGACGAGTGGTACTTAGGAAGCTGCTAACTATTGGAGAGCTGGAGCTTATTGAAATAGCTTGGAAAGATCTAGAGGAACAGTGATGTACAGCTGATGAGACTTCCTCCTGGAGATTTCCAAGGGCTTTTCTTCTCCATTGTGTGCTGGCAACTCTTTTTCTTTTCCCTTTTAAATCATGTTAAAGCCAGACCAAGGAGCTGCTGTCGGTTAAAATAACGTTTTTCCCTGTTAGCTTTAACCTGCGGCAGCTCCCTGCGCTGGGTCAGCGTGCGCTTGTGGAGCCCAGGGAGGGGACGGGCTGCCTTCGGCGGCATCAGCCTAACGTGTCCGTGAACTGTCTCCTTCATGGGGAACGCAGGCCTTTCTCCTCTTCTGGACTGTGTTCAGCTGGATCTGGTGTAAAATGGCGACCACAGATGTCACTGCTGGCAGAAACAGTGACTGCCGGTTCCTGCCCCGTGCGGAGCCAACGCTGGTGCTGCCCCGGCGCTGCGGGGTGGATCTGGGGAGGCCGAGAGAGGTGGTGTCTAGCTTTATTCCAGGTGTTTACACTGACTGACACCAGGGATGTGCTGTGAGCTCCCGGCGGCACGGAATGGTGCCCGCTATTTAAGTATACACCCACCCACACTGCGCTCTACTTGGGTCCTTATCCGCTATCACAGAGGAGGAATAAAAAGCTCAAAATCATGTTCTCACATTTGATCTTCTCCGAGGCAATCTTTAACTCGAGGAATGGAAAGGCCTTGCTTTACCACAAAGGCCTTTCCCCAAGGGCCGAGGAGGACACTGCCCTGTGTCCCGAGGCTGTGCAGGAATGCCGGGGCTTCCTTCAGGAGGAGGAAGAGGCGGGAGCCAGCCTGCGCAGCTGGCTGTTTTCTGTGCCCGGAGAGGGAAGGGAGCCCGACAGAAAAGAGGGGTGAGGAGAGCGGGGCTTGCGCCGTGGCTCTGCCGGCATGGCGGCTTCCTAAGGGGCAGGAGCGTGGCTGCCGGCCGTGGTGCCAGCCCTCCGCTCCTGGGCATGCAGGCTCCTCTCCTCTGTCCCGGGCTTTGCCTCTCACTGGTTTCTCAGTACCACGTAGATCCTAAAATTCCTTTTTCTGTGCTCTGTTCTGTCTCAGCTATGTGAGCCGTGAAAAAAGAAAAGAAAATCAGGAGAACCTCATTGCTGCAAAGGGAAGACCTGGAGGTCAGGAACTGACCTCCGGAATGGCCTAAACCTGTGCTGGAAACTTTGATCCTTGGCCAAAGCATCTGCTTTCTGCTGATATAAAAATCTCTAGCTGTCGACAGTTGTATTGGATTTTTCACCCCTTTTAGGGGAGAATCAAACCACTTATGCACATGCTTTGAGATGCTTTTTGATTACAAGCTGCACATTGTTTTTCCATAGGAACCCGGCCTCTTTCAGATCAGATTAATAGTGCTCAATGAATGAGGCAGCTGTTCCGCTTTTTTTTATCTTTCTTATTCACTGTGCAGCCCCATGCTTCATTACTGTACGCTGTTGAATGCGGCACCAAGCATGACATATTTTAAAGTCCTTTTGTAGCTTTTTTTGTGTCTGTTTTCCTAACGCAAACGTTTGAGCACTCTATCAGCATCAAGACAGTAGGATCTGTAGAAGGGTGGACCGAGATCCTCAGTATAACAAACCATTACATTTTGCCCCGTGTCCCTTACACCAAGCCGAGTAGGTTGGGGTTAGCTGCAGTGTAGCACCTGCCCAGCACAGCACCCAGGTGTGGAGCTAGTGCGAGCCGAGGAGCCCATCCGCAGCAGCGCGTCAGTTTGCTGCTTGCACAAAGGGAGGTGAGGAGCAGAGAGGTGGCAGCCGACGTTTGCACGCCAGTCGTTAAAAGCGCTGCAGTTTAGGCAGCAGTTTAACAGTTGATGCTAAACCCGTTGGCCAGGGTTGCTGGAGTTTACCCCCAAAGCCTGCACGGGGAGCAGGGCACAGCTTGGCCCCCGCTCCCCGTGGCCGCCCCTGCTTTGCCTGAGGTGTTGGAGCCCGTGGGACGCGGTGGGGCGGTCGTGCCCGGCCGTGGGAGAGCTGCGTGGCCCGCGCAAGGGGGCTGCAGCACGGGGCCCTCGGAGGAGCCCTGGTGAGGGGCAGGCTGGGGGTGCCGTGCCCGGTCACAAGATGCAAAGCTCTGGTCCAGCGTTCAGGCGTGGAGTGGGCCATACCGGCAGGCTCTGCAGCCCCGGGCTTTCTGCTGGCTCTGGCACTGCCTGTTGTCCGTGGACCACCAAAGACTGGCACAAGCTCTGGGCCGCGTGCCAACAGCCACTACTAGCACAGCTCACCAGGCTCGCCGGGCATGCGGGACTCCTTGCCATGGGGCATCCGGGTGGCAGATCCGGAGGTGGCAGCCCTGAAGTCTGGCATGGGGACCAAAGGCCGCGCCGCCGCCTCGAGCGGCCAGGGCAGTGAGGGACCAGGGTGCTCTGCCTCTCCCTGCCCTCGCCCATGTAACGCTGCCCGTTCCTACCTGCAGCGCGTCTGTCGGGTGAGTTGTGCCCCGGACTGCAGGGATGGGCTGCGTTAGAAGTAGTTCATCTTCCCCCCCAGTGACTTCAGCTGGAGGGTCCTGAGCAGGCACAGTCGGCAGGAGGGACTTGCGGAGCAGCCCCACGGTGCTGGCTCGGGGTGCTGCGACCCACGGGGCGGTCAATCAGTGGAAATCAAATGAGTGATCTCAGAGAATGCCTTGGTTAAGTGTATGAAACTAGTTCAGATATTAATCCAACTTTTAACCATAGATCAGTGTGTTTACTTCGTTTCAGCCAGTTCAGCTCACAGGTGAGCGGCTCCAGAAGTGAGGAGCCAGGTGGAGGCTGAGAAAGCTGCAGAGAACTTGCTTTCCTCTTCAGCTACAAAAGGCAATTTCAAGAGGGTGAGACCCACCAGTTCTAAGATCTTGAAGGCCGTGAAGAAACAGTTAATTTAAGTAACTATCGATAAAAGTCCCTTTTTATGTCTGTTGCTTGTAGGTGCAAGAGGTATTTTGGTTGCTTACACATTTCCTATAAATCCAGCACACGTAGCTTAGAGTAGTTGTATTTAATTTGTTAGTACTGAGAAGTACTTTAACATGCTAAATGAACATATTTTAATGCCAATTTTTATCTTAGTCCACTTTGACTTAAATCACAAGTCAAAATCTACTCATCCTCTGTTAAGTAAGAAATATGCTACTCACTCTGTTCTAAAATGTTTGGGTAAAGTTAAAAAAATTGAATATATATTTTACATTTTAAGTGCTTAAATAGATGCATACAGTTACAGTGTATCTACTCAGGAAAAAGCACTTTTGGTTGTAAAGTCTATATTAAATTGCAAATTAATCTAATGCAATGGTTATGAATTGATCCGACTCAGCCTTTCTTTAGGAAAATAGCTAAGGACTTCCAATGCAAAACAACATCAGACTCAATTATTTATATCCAGATTTTCTGCCAGCTGATTTATCATGGTTAAAATTGGTGATCACTTTGACTTAAATCAATCCACTTTGCTTTATTATGTGCGTGGAGCGAGGCTTTTGCCTGAAGCAGGAGAGTTGCGGGTCACTGCATTGGATCTGTGGCTGTGGTTGATTCTTTGGGGGACTGTGAAGTTTAGCTGCCAAGTGTTGTGCAACATTCTTTGGGACATTGTGGGTGAATTACTTAATGAGTTGTTTTGAATAAATGCAATTTATTTGCATAAAACTGTTCAAACTTGATTTAAAGCCACGTAAATATGCATGTGTGCGCTAGCATAGCGGATTCAGCCCTCTGCTTATCAACAGGGCAAGACAGTCAGCTCTGCCTAGGTCCTCCTCTGCAAGCATTTCACAGCCCTGATGGAGACCGCGTGGGGAAAGAGGACTCCTTCTGCAGAGCAGAGAGGGTATGCAAGGCTCTGAGGCCAGATAGTTGCCGGCCCCTAGTTATTGCAAAGGCTGGTGGCTGCAGTGCACAGGCTGGCTCCTGCAGCTGGGTCCTCTCCACAGGGAGGGCAGGAGGACCTCACTGTGTGGCACGATGCCGGCTTTCCTGCATTTTGTCCCCGGCAGTGGGATGGCTGATGTGGCCATTCGCATATGGTGAGGGCTGGCTGGGCTTGGTCCTTGGAGTGGGAATGCCTGAACTGGGGGTGCAGCTGCAGGTGCCCAAACCTTCCGCTGGTTTAGGGGCTGAAAAAGGACAGGCTGTCTCTGGCAGTGGGGTCTGTCTAGTCCTGGGGCAGTCGGGAGCTGAGGACCCTTCCTTGGGGTGTCCAAGACAGCTCGGGAGGAGCCTGTGGGTCCTGGGGACCGATCAGGTGGCTCCCCAGCACCGTCCCTCCTGCGCAGGTGGGCACTGCTCTGAGCCCATCTTGCTCTCCAGTTAATTTCTTCCTTGTAGAATTGATCTGAGAAGATTTGAACATGACACTGACTAATGAGATGCATGCCTCCATCTTGTACATTTGTTCTGAGTTTGCATCCTTCCCTTTGGACGGAGTGGGACTCCCACGCGGGAATGGCGCCAGGGGTCCCTGGCACCACCATCACAAGTGTGTTGGGCTAATGCACGGGCAGTCTGGGTGAGATGGTGCGAGTGCGGCAGGGCCGAGGAGGAGGGGGTAAAGGTGGGTGGTTGGAGCTCCCCTCGCTCTGCTGTCGATCAATGCAGAGCATTGCAGGTCATCGCGACACCCTGTATGTTGTGTTTTGCTGGGAGAGGTTGTGGGAGCAGGGGTGAAATGTTTTCCTGGAGCTGAGCGTTCACATGTCATTTCTGGTTTCAGTGATGCTGTTCAGCCACACAGAGAGCTTGTCTGTGAAGTGGGACAATAGCAGTTACCTCACCCTAATGTTTAGGAAGTGCCCTTCGCTGTTTAAGGGTGGGCACCAAAAGCGGTATTGGGCACTGCTCGGGCTAAATTGTCAAAATGGGCATTTCTCTTGTCTTTCTGAGCTCTGTCCCCTAAGCAGTTGCAGACCTGTAGTTGCCAGAGGTTTTGTAGCTTGAAGGTTCAACTGTTGATCCACTCCAGGAGCTGAAGGTTTGTTTGTGGCTGACACGGACAGCGCAGGGTGGATTTCACAGATCCTTGGAGGGAAAGTACTTGCAAAACGTACTGCACCGTAAGTGTAAGGTCCTGCTTGTGCATGCGATGAGGAGCTCAGGAGCAGGCACAAGCTTGTGCTATGCACTTAATTTTTTTTCGGAAAGAAGACATGAGGGCAGCCCTCCTGCTCTTTCCTTGCCTGTGCTTAGAGGGCAAAGTGAACATAATTGAGCCATAATTCACAGTTACTGGAAAGAAAGCATGGGCCACAGTATGAGAAGCAGTATTGGAGCTTTATATTACTGCTATCTCCAGGGGAGATTATTTTTATTAAAATCTGGGTTGGTGGAAAATTCTGAGATTAGCTTCATTTTTAATGTATGGTTCTCTGTGGATCAGCCCAAAAAGAGGCTTCCTGCTGTCTCCAGCTGCCGAGATGTTGGCATTCCAGTGCCCGGCAGTACTGTGACATGCCACCCGATGTGCTGAAGATGCCCAGATCGAAATAAATGTCCAAAGTTATTTATCAGCATTTCAAAAAAAAGGTGGATATGAAACCTTAGGTGAAAAAACCCACATAAATTACTGGAAATTTACAGTTAAAATGAACAGTGCTGCAGACCCACTTCTTCACAAAACCTCCGCCAACTCTATTTGCGTGCAAGCAAAACGTGCGATGGCAGATCTGGAAGTGTGAGCAGAGGAAGGAGCATCGTTACCCGTAGGGCTTTGTTACGACACTGTGGGGCTGGGAGAAAAGCACCCCACTACAAGGAGCGCAGGCCCTCCTTGCTGGTAGCATCCCATGTCCATAGGACAGGCAGGCGGGCAGACCCCTCCCCATGTGTCATGCCTCCTCCTTCCCGTGGCAGCCCAGCCAGCGACCCAAGAGCTGAGCCCTGCTTGTGCCACCGAGCAGCCTGGCTCCGTCCTGCTGGCCGGTGTGGGCACACGATGCTCAGCGGCTGCCACCCGCCAGGACCACCCGCTCCTCAGTGGGGTATATTCATGCTGAGATGTGTTCCCCCGTGTAGGCATGGTAACGAAGGTGAAAGCATCTCACCCGACCAGCGTTAGTACATACCCAGCGTCTGCACTCGCAGGAGCTGCATGTGCTATCCCGTTTGATACTTTGGTCTAAGAGGTAGTCTCTCAGTGAAATTGGTGTGAACTGATGCACAAGTAAGGGCTGAAGTTGGTGCATTCCCCTGCCTGACAGCAGTGGGTTTTGGAAGGGTATCCCATGCCAGTGCTGTGGAGGAAGGAGGTCAGGTCTGGCTGCGCCATGTGCTGTGGGAATAACAGCTGGTGTAGATACAGCCTTGGTGGGCCAGTACCAATGTGCTGTAATGTGATGGATGCCTGCTCCAGGGCACCCAGCGTCCTGCTGCAGGCTGCCAGTGGTGAGCTGGGCATGGTCTCCGTACCTGCGAGCAGGTCTCAGTGACTCCCTACCACGGGGCTGGCTGGAGGGTGCATGCCCACGATGAAGTCTGCCGACTGTCCTTGCCCTTGTCTGGCCATCAGGGTGCTGGCTCTGTCCTCGAATCCTGCGTGGTGTCTTTCTGGTGGCTCTCAGGAGGAACCAGCTGTTGCCCCTGTACCATGCAGCCCTTTGAGGTGCAACCACCCAGCGGCGCCTGGGAACGTGGTGCTCCCAGTCAGCTGGTGGGGCCAGGGCTGCGGCTCCGGTCCTGCCCCTGCCTTGCATGGCTGACACATGCTTCAGCGTGGCTGGGGCTCCTCAGCGCCCACATGGTGCCTGCAGGGACCTCAGGAACATCCCTGAATTTTTAAATTAGGTCTGAAAAATTTCCTGATGTGCTTTCACACTTAGGGCTTTTCTTTGCTAATGGCTTGGTGGTGGCTGTTGATGACTATGGATCTGATCTGCTAATGGATTATTCTGGGTTTATCTGAGCATATGTCTGGAGCGATGGGGACTCTGGGGTTCGTTACTGTTGGACCAGTTCCCTGATCCCACTCATCGTCTGCAAATGCTGCACTCGTGGGAGGGATAGGGGGGATCGCTTTGCTTGCGCCAGGTTCAGCTCACCCCACGGCACAGCCTCAGCTCCCTCTGTGCTGTTCATCCCCTCCCTCAGTAAGTTAATTGAATTGTAATAATATATTTACGAGGTAACCTTTCATAAAGTACATGCTGTTAGAGTTCTTTGTTGCCCACGTTTCACAGAGACTCAGTGTAATACATTAGAGCGTGCTGTTCGTTTTCAGACTACAGTTTTATCAAGCATGGGTGAGGTGACTCATGTTTTTTTCTCCCTGGGTTTTGGAGGAAGGCTGGGACCTGTACATGCAGAGAGGGGCTGTCTCTGGGCTTGGTCCAAATTCACCGCCCTGCCGCGCTATTCAGCATGCATCTCTGGCTTTAAATTGTTTTTTTTGCTGTCCCTAGCATTTCTCAGTCTGTGGTTAGAGTTTGTGAATCACATCATACCTTAAAAATGAATATCTACACAAGTGCTGAAGAAACATAATTGAAATTATGTCTTTCTTAGTGTCATGCAGGGACCAAACACAGTACAAGAAATTAACAGAAAAAGGCTTTAAGAGGGAGGAATTGGAGTGCATGTTGTGTACAGCTCTGGAGATGAGTTCACTGCCTAGCACCACTCTGACTGTCTCTAGCTGTGTCAGGAAGTTCTTTATGCATTTAGTTAGAGAGTATATTTTTAAAAACTTGCAATGTTGTGCATGTGTGTGTGTATGGATGGGCTGCACAAGCCAATTTTGTGAAGGTCCTTGCTGTAGTGGGTCAGGTTACATCAAAGGTGAGAGTTTGGCAGTAGGCTGTAAGTAATTGCAAATCTGAAGATGTTCAAACTTGGACTCGCCAAATATCCCATAGGAGCTGGGTCTGCAGTAGATTCCCTCCTTTTTTCCCATCTCTCATTATGTCTTGTCCCAGATATTTTTATGGCAGCATGGGCTTTTTTTTTAGAATTTCGGGCCACTTGTCTACTCTCTGCTTCTTGTCAGAGACAGGAGAGGGTTGCGGAGCAGCGCTATCCTTTGTCAGGCATACTAATATATCTGGAAAAAGCAGACAAAGCTCTCCCAACCTGAGGCATGAGTGGTGGGCCTGAAACCCTGTCTGTTTTCTTTAGCTGTACCAGCTGAGTTGACAGTAGACAGTACCTCTTGCTTTATACCTGGGCAGTCATACAGCCGTAGATGGCAATGATAGTGCATGAAAAGCAGAAGAGCATGGGGTAGCAAGCCTTTGGGGAGATGTCTTTCCTCACCTTGGCCTATGGCATCTGGCTGGGATGTGGCAAGAGCTGCGGAGATCAACCTGTGAGTGAGTTTTAAGTGTGAAAATCCCATTTGTTCGTTAGTTATTGCTGCTGGGAGGGTGCCTGTGCACACCCAGGGCATACCAATTGCCCATTCTTCAGTGGTCCCACGTCTCCCATGACGTCTTCTGCAGCCCCGAGACCATGGGCCAGCTCGGGTGATCTCTGTACCTTGACAGCAAGCATTCCCCGATTCCTCGGCTCCTAAATTTGTAGAGGCCCCAGAGGATTTGTTCTCAACATGGTTATGGGGAGTCACCACTCATGAAAGAATAGCATGGTTCTGCTTTGCCCAAATCCACTTTACACGATAGGCAAGCTCAGAGTGAAAATGAGCTTTACGCTAGGAAAAAAAATGTTAAATCCCAGATTACAAAGTCAGCAGTGCAGTTACAAAAGAGGTAACAGAGCACAGTTTTAGAATATATCTTGCATTTACATTTTTTTTCTTTCAGCTACATGAAGCTGAGTTTTTTGCCTGGCAGTATTCTGCATCCAAGTTACTCATTTGGAGAACTTTCTGATGCAGAAATCTCAGTCTCCACTTTATACTTTTAATTTCCAAATTAGCTTATATATACAAAATTTCAAAGCTTGTCCTGCTGCCCACCCGCATTCTCTACCGATAATGGGACCTCTTAGTATTGTGACCATGCATTTAGCTGCTTGTTTCTCTGAATAGAAGCCCAGCAGAACACATAAGCATGTTTGAGAAAAAGCATCTCTTTGATATCAGTGATTCTCCTGCTTCATCTCCAGCCTATTCATTTCTTCTTTCAAAAAGTCAATGGAATTAGATCCATGAACTTACATTTTGCAAACTACATAGTAAAAAGTTTTTGGCATTGTTTTCAGTTTAGCTTTCAGTTCACTAGCAGTTTATAAAGATTTGGTATTACATGATGTTGCATGCCGTTGGTCCCAGGGACAGCGTGTACCATTGGCTTTGCCTCAGAGCAGTATGCCTTTCTTGGCCATTCACAAACTGAAATTTTATCTTTAATTTCACTGGGTTTGGTCAATCAATTGCCTGTAGGATGAGGAACGAGGCATGCAGTGACCCTGTGACAGTGGCTGGAATGGGAGGTGTGGCTGGCTGGTGGGCTGATAAGCCTGTGATGGCTTGGCCCTGGGGGAGGGATGCAGCCCACCTGTGCTGGCACAGTGCTGGCACCTGGGGCAGCAATCAAGGGAGTCCTGCTGGGAAGGAAAACAGGACAGGTGACTGCAACCCCTGGGAATGGGTTAAATACAAGTGGGTGTGTGCTTTTTAGTCCCTGCTGCTGGCTCATGTTTGTGCTCAGTGAAGAATCAAACAAGAGCTGAGATTCCGCATGGTTTTGGGATGGAGGCTGTGTACATTTGGTGTAAGTAGTCTTGTCTGGACTCCTGCGGAGCTGGCTGTGATCCCGGGGGTTTCTCTGGAGGGGAGGCAGAGCTAACGGCTGCTCCAGTACTGAATGAAATACAGGACGGAAGAGTGCATGCTTGCTGTTGGTAATTGAGTCCAAGGGACCTCACTAATTTGTCCTCTAGCTTTGCAGCAAACTTAATTGGTTATGCTGGCTTATGGATTCATAATTGTCAGACATACTGATAAGTATTTATGGCAATACCTAGGTTCTCATTTGTGATTGCAGTGTCAGTATGCTATGTGTTGTATGAACACATACAAAGACAAATTTTCCAGCCTGCAAATATTCTTATTTCTGTTTTCCTGCTTAAAATTGCATTTCAATATAAGCTCTTTTCCAGTTAATATGTTGCATTAAAAAGGGTGTGCAGGAGCATTGATTTAGTTTTACTAATAACCATAAATTAATTGTCTGTCTTTGTAACTGTGCAACACTGTAGTGATCTCTTAAAGTAATTGTTGTGTTTTAATATTTGTTTTACTAATCTTTCCTTCCATCAGCCACTTCAGATTAACTGATAAGTATGAACTGTTCTCTGAATTCCTTTCATTCTTTTGGGGACTTTTTTGATACTAAAGAGTCCTAACATTAATGCGTCATCTTAAATGCATTTACTTGAGTCGTTCTGTGGTGTAATGCCTTTGCAGTGTAGCTCCAAATCTAAGAACCAAATCAATTAAAAGATCCAGTAAGCATTTTCCCAGCCTCACTTGTCACATTGATACTTACTCTTCATCCCAAATATCCCAAGAAAGGAGGTTATTTGCTTCTGTGGGAGATTACAGCATGGTTTACTGTCCCTGGCTGTTGGAAAGACATATTTTCTGATGCTGTCTTTTTCTCATCATCTGCTCTCTCTCTGTATGAGGTTTCAATGCGATGCCAGTCACTGTGCTATCTTGGTAAGGGAATTAGTACAGCAGCGGGTACACAGCATTTCTCAGTCCGAGGACTGGCTCAGGAGTAGCTCTGGAATCTGGGCTCTCTGGTTCCAGCACAACACGCTGTGCAGGAATGAACTTCATTCGCATCAGAGAGCGTTAAGCATCATGGAGCTCGGTTTGGATCTCCTTCCAGGTTGTGTCCTTCCCCGGGATGGCCTGGAAAAGCCTGTTGGCCCTGTTATTACAATAGCTGGGACTGTGGGCACTGAGCTGCCTTTGCTGGTGGGTAGGGTCTGCTGTCCCACTGCCCGTCCCCAGTGGCTCAAGCTGCCCACGGTGGCCCTGCTGGGCCAGACGCTTGGCCTGCAGATGGCTGTCCGTGGAGAGCAGCTCATGGCAGTGCTGTGCTCGCAGCTCTCCGGAGAGGGCTTGCTGCACTCTGCTCCTGCAGCTGCTGCAATGACCTCAGGGCTGCTGCTGCAGAAGTGAGCCATCTTGGTTCTCCAGTATTTTCGCTGGGCACTCGCAGTGTTTCTGCGGGAGAGCCGTTTCTCTCCTTGTGCGTGTGAAGTAGGGATGCTGGGCTGTGCTTGTTTAGAAAAACCAACAAAGCAGAAGGAGCTGGGAAATGACCTTCCCACTCCGTAGACTGCCTTAGCATCCAGACCATCCTGTGAGGCAAATTTGAGTAGCCCTGAATGTGCACAGAGCAGGAAAGTAGCACAAAGCAAGATCGTCCATCCCAAGCTGTAAGGACTGGATCCCAGTCTTGGAGCCACTTATGGTTCCCGTTAGTACAATGGTGCTTCCTGACAAGATTGGGCTTGTGTATAGAGATGTGCCTCTCTCTTCCGTGCTCTGGCTCCGAGTGCTTTGTGTCTCTTTGGCAGAGCATGAGGCATGCCCTGCTCCCCTGCCCGTGGACATAAAGGAAGCGTGGCACTTGGAAATGCCCCTTCTCTTTGATGGTGCTGGGCAGGATGTTGCAGATTATTTTACCTCTCTGCTGGGGGAATTCCTCTGGGGAGCCTGGCTGTCCCACAGGGCAGTGTAAAGCATGAGGGTGGATTGCAAAGCTACTCCTCGTGGACCCTTTGCAGTACTGTGGTCACAAACTGCTGGGATCCTCCAAGGCAGAATCTGTGTGTTGCATTGTACCTGAAACAAGTGTTGTGCTGGTGGAGGGGAGGAAGCAGCGGTGGGTGTTTCTCCTTTCTCCTGTGGGTGTTGTCTCCCAGGGGATCATAAACCTGGAGCTGCGATGGTGCTTTAGCTTTGAGCCTTTTGCCTCGGCATTAGCCTTGCCCAGGCCTGAGCTGGCTGCTTGCACTTGCTGGGTTTTCCTCCAAGAGCACCGCAGGTGTTTACCAGCAGCTAAAACTAAATGGTGTTTCTTCCCACTGCTAGTGCTTGTTTATCAACGCACAGATTAATTTAGGGACTGGTGCTCCAAATGAATCTGAACTGGAGCTGGATGGGGGTAATTTCTCTTCCCTTTCCTGTGATCTGACAGAGTGTGTTTTTCCACAAGGTTTCTTCCCCACCCCCCCCCCCCCTTATTGCTGGTAAATAGATTTCTAATTTGCTGTCTCATGTGTAGGTCATTATCAGGCATAGTTTCTCTCCTCTACTGAGTATGTGTATGTGGGAAGTTTTACAAAATTATTTGTTTTTGCTGAGTCTCATCTTATTGTCTAGAAACATGTTGCATTTTGTGGTATAACTCGCGATAGTATATACTCAATGGTATAACAACCTGCTTATTTAGGATGCAAACTTTATTAGTGTTATCTTATTTCCTTTTAATATCTTCTCTGTTCGATTGACCCCAGATGCCAATCAACCTCATTCCTCCATTCAGGTCTTTGACATTATTTATTGTTACTACTACACGGGTTTTCAGCCCTCAGCTGGTATGATGGTGGCATATCCATGGCAATTTTGATTAATTAAAATCATGCAAACCAGATGTCATGAAGCAGTATTAAACAATGCCTCTAAAAGATGGCATCTAGTCCATTCCCATGGTCCTGTAATTTTACAGTTCTCAATAGGAAGAAAACTTCTGTCAGTTTGTTAAAAGTTCTGCTTTTCCTGGTGATGCTAGTTTTAATGAAACAGTCCATAGCTGCTTTTGGCTTATAGCTCAGTTTTGCTGTAGACTACTGTTTCTCTAAATGTTTCCTGACATTCACAGGTCATTGGCATTGTTAAAGGCTTGGTTGATTAATTAAACAGCCAGCTAACCTAACATAATCTTCCTCCCTGCTTCTGATTGGCTCTTTGTTGTTACTAGTTAATCGATGGAAATTTACACTTTTTTTTTTTTTATACCCATCGTTTTACCAAATCGACTTCTGTAACAGGCGGTGAGCCATCGGAGCAGAGGAAGCCTGGAGCGGTGGCTGGGGGAAGGCAGCAAGTGCCGGGAAGCAGAACACGCCGGGCAGCAGCACATGCGAGGGATGAGCCATGTGCTGTGGAGAGTGTTGGGGAGAGAAAGCTGGTGTGCGCTCGGAGACAGTGCGGATTGGGAGCACTGGAGGGGAGAGGGCGCAGCATCTGCTAACGGGTGGAAAGTGGTTCTAGCCCAAATGCAAAGTGGGAGGTTGTTAGAGTAGCAGTGCCTGCTTCAGTAAAGCAAAGGCATTTTCATTCTCTTCTGTTAGTAATGTTTTCGCATTAATTTTCCATGTAACAAGGTGTTGTAGTTGCTGCAGGGAAAGCAGAGTCAAGGTTGTGCCACAGGTTGACCCGGGTGATGTTGGGGTGAGCACGGTGGCTCTGGATGCTGCACCGGTAGCGCTTGGTGGGGTCTCTCCAGCGCGCTTGGTGGCTGAGGCCTCTTGGGTGAGGTGCAGATGACAAGTTGAATGGTAGCAGCTTAGATCACCTCCTTCTGGTGAGCACACGTACCTCTGCTAGCACCTTGCTCTGTAGGATTTTCACCAAATTGTTATCTTCTGAGCTAGCTCACCTGCTGGTACTGCTAAGTATTTTGAGCAAAATACTAATATATACTAGGTAGCTGGAATTAAGGCACATGCTTCAGGATGGACTTGTCACTATAAATTATGGATGTTTGTAGCAATGTAAAATGATTCGTGAAATGTTTTATTTAGAATCATAGAATCACGGAATGGTTTGAGTTGGAAGGGACCTTCAAAGCTCATCTAGTCCAACCCCCCTGCCCTGGGCAGGGACATCTTCCACTAGATCAGGTTGCTCAGAGCCCCGTCCAACCTGACCTTGAATTTGATAACAAAAAAGCTTAAAAATTAAGTAATGCATACTTTTAATATTTTCTTTCTCTGTATTTGTTGACGTTCATACTTCTTCTGTTGAAATACTCCTTTTCCTTCTTAGTGATGTTGATGAAAGGTCTGGATCTTCTCCTTAGAGTTTCAATAGTGTTTGTTTAATTGATATCCTTTTTAATTGATATCCTTAATTGTTTTAGTTTGCATTAAACCAAAGTGAATGTATGGATAAGATTTTTCATGGCTAGTGACCATTTTTTTTCTTGCTGAGAAGCCTTTCTTAACACCAAGAAGCTGTAATTTTTATATCATTGTTAGACCATTTTTAGTCCACTATGTTTCTTCAGATTCTTATTGCACAGACATGTTCAATTCTTGTCTTTTTCTTCACTGGGTTGGTTTAGAGTTTTTCCTACTTTTTGTGCTGTTGTGACCAAAGTAATTGCAACCTGCCTCAGGGTCTTTGTTTTCTGTGGGAAGCGTGGTATAAATTTCCATACAGACCCAAAGGAATCTGCAGTATTTAAATGCAGCAGTCTGCAAACTCTGCAGTTGCTAATAGAAGAAAAATGCAAATTTTTTAAACTGGGTAAAATATGGAAGTAAGGCAGTCAATATTGGCCCTCCTAATACTATTTAACTTACTATTAACTTTAGTTTATTTGACAACTTGAAATTCCTTTGTACGGCAGAATTTTTACTGAAAACATGGTAATATTGTAAAGTTGTCCTGCGTGAACCTGGAGGCTGCGGTTGCCTGGGAACAGTCAAGCTTTTGGGTTGCTGTTGGGAGGCTGCCAAGGCTCCGCATGTTGGACAAATACTGGCTGAATTGATCATCAGGGGAGTGGTTAATAAATTTATCAACATTGTCATTATTTTTTTTAATTAAAAGCCACTGAGCAGAGGAGCACGCATCTTCCAGCGTCTCTTTTGGCTTGCCAGCTGGCGCTGCTGCAAGCATCGCTGCTCACCTGGCTGTAGGGATGCTTCTTTGCGAGGGGGCGGGAAGGCAGCTGGGGGTGGCAGCCCCTTGACAAGCGCAGCTCGGCCAAAGGGGTTGTGTGACGGCACCTGCAGAGTCACTGGCGTCGGGACCCCCGGCCACAACAGCCCCTCATCTGAGGCCTCAGGAATGGCGGAGAACGGGGATGTGCCGGGCTGAGCATCGTGCATCTCAGCCCATGGCAGTACGGTCCCTTTTGAGCATCCGGAGCTCGGGGTAGAGCCATGCAAGGAGGCAGTAAGTGAGACGAAGAAACGAACCAAATCAATAGCATAAAGTGTTGTGGAAGTTTCACAGAAGAATGGATCAGCGGGTGAGTGCTGAAGCAAACTGATTTAAAAAAACAAAACAGTAGGTAATTACTGAAGGAATTTTAAGTATGGAGCAGATGAGTAGGTAGTAATAATGTGCATTTTCTTTTCACTCAAAACAGTTATTATATCAGGGAAAAGAGATTAGCAAGAAGAGGCTGTTGAAGCCGTCTTTAACAAAAGCCTTAGTGTCAATGTGGAGAGCTAAAGACTGACCAATGAACTTGGATGTGGTATAGTAGTTACACCATTAATGGAAAACAGGAAAATTTATCAGCTGGAAAATAAACTCTGGTGAGATTTAACCATTGCATTTTCAGAAGACCATGTCTCCCTAATCTTATTTTAATTCTTTAATAAGAGAGAATGCATAAGAGAGCTGACTGATGGAATTTATCAAAACTTCAAAACAGCTGGATGGAAGCACCTCTGAAAGGACTGTAGAAGTTACATGTGGAGAGCAAAAGAGCTGCAATGCACCTTGTGCCAGGCAAAGAGATTGGCGTGGGAAAACACAAACAAAAGATGAATTCTTGTCTTCAGGAGAGTTTTTCAGGGTGCGGAGGGGCAGGAGAGAAAACACCTTGGAGTTTGTAACTTTGTTCAGAGTATTAATAATTTGAAGAGGAACATAGCAAGGAGGCAGATGTGAGTGCGGTGACAGCAGGTCAGACCACTGGGGTCCGGCAAGCTGCTGCTGGGAGCAAGAGGCAGAGCTGTTGCTCCTGGAAGGGTAAGGACAAATCCTGGAGGAGCGAGGCAAGGGACACGCACATGGTGACACCTCCACAGGGAACCCTTCCAGCCTAAATCAGCAGTTGGCTTAGGGGCTCCCTGGGCTACCAGGTGGGTTACCTGGTAACCCCCAGCTGATATCAGAAAATTGTAGTACTATATTTTGAATGCATATCAGCTCTTTGTGCTTGCATCAAGGGCGGGGAAAAAGGAAGCGCTGGGGAACTAGTGGCCTCTTGGCCTCACCTTGGTCCCTGGGAAGGTGATGGAACAAATCCCCTTGGAAGCCCTGGCCAGGCACATGAAGGACAGAAGGTGACTGGGAATAGCCAGCGTGGATTTACCAAGGTTAAATTGTACGCAACCAACCCGACTGCTTTCTCCAAAGGTGCGGCTGGCTCTGAACAAGGGGAGCACAGGAAACGTTGTCAATCCTGGGCTTAGGGAGGTGTTCAGTGTGGTCGCCCACAGCATCCTTATTGCAAAATGGGACAGGCATGGTTTGGGCAGGTGGACAACGAAGTAGGTGGAAAGCTGCCTGGACCACCTGGCTCAAAGGGTGGTGATGGGCCATACGGAGTCCAGCTGGTGGCTGGTTATGAGCCCATTCCTCAGGGATGGATACAGAGCCGGTCCTGTATAGGTACCTGTTTTGGCCACCGGGACGATGGGAAGGAGATCCCTGTCACCAGCCTTGGGACCCGCCGACAGGCAGGAGAGCAGGGCTGCTCATCTGCAGGACCTCCCCAGGCTGGAGAAATGGGCCGATGGAGACTGCCGGGGCTTGGCCAGGACAAGCACCAGGTCCTGCCCATGGGCTGCAGCAGCCCTGTGGAGCTGGACAGGATGGGGCGACCAGCTTCCCTGAGAAGGCCGGGGGGATCCCAAGGACCTGGCGCTGGCAGCACCCTTGGGCAACGGAGGTCAAGCACCTCCCGGGCAGTGATGGCCCGAGGGCAGCCGGCAGGGCGAGGGCAGGGATTGCTGCCTGCTGCTCAGCTCTGGTGAGACCTGTCGGCATACTGGGGCCAGACTGGGCTCACCAGTGCAGGACGGACATTGAAGTAGTGTGGCGGGTCCCGTGGGGGCCTCGGGAAGGTCGGGGCTGGAGCACATGAGGTTGGAGGAGAGGCTGAGCATGGGGTTTGCTCAGCCCAGAGAGGAGAAGGTGAAGGGGAGACCCTACTGCAACCTGCAGTTCGCTGACGGGTGAGGAGAGAGGACGGAGCCAGGCTTCTCTCGGAGGTGACAGGACGGGACGAGAGGCACAAGCTGCGGCCAGGGACGTCCTCCCTTTGTGCCAGGAAAAGCCCTTCACCAGAGGGAGGTCGAACACGGACCGGGGCCCCGAGAGGCCGTGGTGTCTCTGGCCTTGGAGACCCTCAGCACTCATCCAGCCACAGCCCTGAGCAGCTGCCTGCCCTGAGCCAGACCAGCTTTCTCCAGGACCCTTCCCCTGGTGTGAGCCTGTGACTTGCTGGTGTGTAGCTCCACAGTGAACACATGCCAGGTAATAAGGAAATACCAGTTCTTTGTTCTGCTTTGACTCTACTAGTTTCACTTAATACCCTCCCAAGTTTTTCTTTGAAAGAGCCTTTATTGCTGGTGGGTAGGAGTTAGTGTATTTTGACAGAATGAATGTAATTGTAACAAACAAGGTGTATGTGCAAAATCTTGGAGTCTTAAGTATGAAGAAAAAGGATCCAGCCACAAAATTAGACTGGTTGTTGAGACCTCAAGGCAGAGGGGGGTGTAGGTTAATGTGAGATGGGAGAAGCTGTAGCTTTGAAGAAAAGTGTGGTAGTAAACTGTAACCCAAGAGTTATTGCTGCAATTAAGAGTCAGATCTGAGTAGGGTGCTCTGACTGGGTTAAGCCAAATGCCCGATGATGCACACCATGCTGATTTGTGGTTATGACTATGCAAGTTAAGGTACCTGGGAGACCAATTTGGAGTCGATTGCCAGAGCCTGGTGGCATGCTGTTGAGCAGATCAGTGCGATTGTGTCTAATGAAGATGTCCTATCTGTCACCTTGTCTTGTGGTGTTTGCATCAGTTCCCAAGGAGATAATACCTGTTTATCTTTTCCGTGCCACTTTTGGTTTTGTCATGCTCCTCAGTCTTCTGTTTCCCAGACTGAAGAGTCTTGTCTATTTAGTTGAGCCTCACATGGATGCCACTTGAGGCCATTGAAGTTTTCTACCTTGTCTGCACCTTTTCCACTTCTGGTATGGCCTTTCTGAAAGGGGAGCTGGGACTGCAGGTGGCCTTGAGGAGAGAGGCATACCAGGGGCGTACGCAGTGACGTGGTGGCACTTTCTGTTCCTTTGATCCCTGCTATTCTGTTGGGCACCTGCTGAGCATTGATTGCTGTGGTGGGGTCGCAGGATTGCTGGCCACAGGCAGGCAACAACGGACAGCCCAGAGCCTATTGTTGTTAGCATTTTACTTGCATGCGGTTGATCTGCTCTAGTCTTCAGCTGTTTGGCTCTGAGAGGTCCTTCTGCTGGGTTTTGCAGTCGACTCTCAGTTGTACTACCCCAGGTACCTTAGTTGTTGTCTCACAGTTCGCCTCCCCTTCCCAGACCATTCCAGACCTGTAAGCAGCACAGGCACTGGCATGAATCCTGTGGGACTCTGCCATGAAAACTGCCTGGTTGATCCTGCCTACCCTCCATGGCACATCTTGCTCAGCTGTCTGTGCGGGTGAGACCCTTCCCTCTCCTCCCTGCGCAGTAGAGCTATTCAGCTACACAAAGTTATCTGTAACAGCTCAAGCCCAGAGAGGAGGTTCAGCGGGACTGTCCTGGTTTCGGCTGGGATAGAGTTAACTTTCTTTCTGGTAGTTGTTATAGTGTTATGTTTTGGGCTCAGTATGAGAAGAATGTTGATAACACACTGATGTTTTCAGTTGTTGCTGAGTAGTGTTTAGACTCAGTCAAGGAGTTTTCAGCTCCTCATGCCCAGCCAGCAAGAAGGCTGGAAGGGCACAAGAAGTTGGGAGGGGACACAGCCATGGCAGCTGACCCAAACTGGCCAAAGGGGTATCCCATACGATGTGATATCATACCCAGTATATAAACTGGGGGGAGTTGGCCTGGGAGGGGATTGCTGCTCAGGAACTAGCTGGGCATCAGTTGGCGAGTGGTGGGCAATTACATTGTGCATTGCTTGTTTTGTATATCCTATTATTATTATTATTTTTTCCCATTAAACTGTCTTTATCTCATGAGTTTTACTCTCCCCCAATTCTCTCTGCCATCCCACTAGGTGTGTGGGGAATGAGTGAGCAGCTGTGTGGTACTTAGTTGCTGGCTGGGATTAAACCATGACAGGGACCTAATCAATAACACAAGCATAAAAACCCCAATGCATAAGGATCAGTGTTGATGATGCAAAATAAGGCGCATTAAAGAGAGAAACATGAATTCCTTTAATGCCTGTGCAATAGGCTAAACTGAACATGTCAACACTGGAAAGGGACTTGGGGTAATGTAAGAAATTTAGGTCCTTATGGATCATAAGGATCGTAAAGATCCATAAGGACCTAAGCTTACATTAACCGCTCAGTTCTTTCATTAACAACCTGGTTCCTAAAGATCTTATGGATCAATCCATAGGAAATGTTAGAAATGACTGTTTTGCAATATGCTAAGAATAAAAATACAGAAGCAGGAGTAAATATATTACCTCTGTTGACAATTTTTTTCATATAACTGAAAGCAGTAGTGGAGTTACGAATAAAGATGTGAGCACTGGTGCCATAAATAAGAACACAAAAAAGCCCCACTGGGCTAAACCAGTGGTCTGTCTGACCCAGTATCCATCTCTAGCAGTGGCCAAAGGACATGCTGTTCAGGGAATGCACAAAGTCTGGCCACATTCTGCAGTCCATTCTCTGTATGCTCCTCCTGTTTCAACAACTGCTGGTTTAGGGTTATTAGAGGCTGCATCCCCATCTCCCCCCCCCCCCCCCCCCCCGTAGAACAAATTAGACCTGAGCCCATCAAAATAAATTATCCTTTAATTCATTCAAATGCAGAGTTTTGCACATAACTAAGGACTAATGCCAGAGCTAGAAAACAGGGAGCTGTATCCTGGAAAGGATGTGGGGTTTGGCTGTCTGAAAGGAATGAAGTGGTCAAAGTAAACTGAACCCAAACTGCCACATGCTTCAGTGAAAAGCACTAATGTGATGCCTGGAGAGGGAAGCAAGGGGATAGTGAGTTGAGGTGAGGACAATGTTTTATAGCTGTATATGACAGCTGGGAGACAGATGCTGGAATATTGCCTCTGGCTTTGATTCTGCACTTTAAAAAGTGTATTTAAAATTAAAGAGGGTGCTGAAAAGAGCAACAGAAATTATTTGAGATCTGGAGAAAATGCACTACAACTTATGAACATCAGCCTCTTCTGCTTACCCTAAACAAGACTAAGAGATGACAGTGTTAAATGGGGGCTACCAGTGTAGCAAGAAACTGAGTACTAAAGAGCTATTCAGTATCACAGAGAAAGATATAACAAGAAATAATGATTGTATTGGAAGTTTAAACAAGGGAAATCAAATGAGAACTAAGACATACATTTTTTAATTGAGGATGACTGTTTGCTTATTAATTTATCCAAGGAGGGAGTGTGGTTTCCATCCTGTGATGTTTTTAGACTGAAGTTGGATGGTTTTCAGGAAACTGTTAGCCAAATTCAGGTAATTTAGTTCATTATGGGAGTTACTGGTTGAAACTTAGGGGGCAGTGATACATTGCTCAGATGAGATGATCTTAAAGGTCCTCTTGGCTTTGAATTTGCTGAATCAGGGGGCATGCTGAATATGTGCTACAAAGGCAACTACAGTATGGTCTTTTTACTGTTTTTTTCCATTCTCTAAGTCAAGCTTGATTTCATTTGCTCCTTTATACTGAGAAGTTCTGTATCTCTTTTGCATGTGTTTATTAGGACCTGTCTATCCAACTAGCATGTCTCAGTCTTGATGCTGGATGAAGAGAAGAGCTTATTCCCTCTTCTCCAGAAAAAGCTTTGCTCTTCATGGCTCTTTTTCAGCCCTAGATAGAGCTAAAGCTTCCTAGGTCCTCATTTTCCAACTGATCACAAGTTAGACGGGTGGCTGTGGTTGTGGTGTTGCAGTGAGCCAAGCAGGAAACATTCCCAGGTCTCTGAAGGTAATAGTCATCTCTTTAAGCTGTCTCGGGCTCATTGGTGGGGTCAGCTTGATTTACAGGTCCAACACTTTCGCATTTCCCTCTGTGCTGTCTTTTCTGTATGAAGAGTTCAGCAGTTGGATGGAACTGGCTGGCGATTTTGCTCTTCAGCAGTCCTTTCCATGCAGGTGGCTAATAACAAAGCTGTTGTAGCTGTATGTAAGGGGGAGATTTTGCCTGAACCAGTCACTTAGAGTTAATCAGGAGTTGAATCTCTTTAAACATTCATTTCAAGCTGTGTTTGTATTAGAGGCAGCTGCTCCTCTGAAAGCACTGACTGGTGGGACTATAGGATGGGGCTGGTTGTCACTGTCAGTACTGCTGAAGAGTTGTAATAAGGGGGCTCTTGGACTCTTATTTTTTAAATAGAAGTAACTGGATGGCTTCCTGTCTCAGGCAATGGATTCTGGAGGATGATATAACAGTCAGCAACATCCTTCCAGACTGGCTCATAAGCAGCAACCATTTTGCTGGAAAACCCGAAAAGCCAAAATACTTTATCTACAGCATGCAACTCTGCAAGAAGGGCTCGTGCACTGGGTACTTTCCTGCTGGGAGCTGAGAACCTCCCTCCTGCTCTTTATCTTGTTTCCTTTTGGTGGAGGCAGCTTCTCCCAGCGTGGCGTTTAGCACAGCGGATGGCAGGGCCAGAGCTTTCCTCAGGAGGTGATCTAAGCCCAGAAATTCCTGTTGTTTCGCCAGCATACACAACTTGCTCTCTAAGTTTGCCTTTTGCCAGCATCCAGTGCACAGAAAGCTTGTGCTGATTTCTCCTCTCCACCACTAAAATGCAGAGTGGTGGTTGCTCTGCCCTGGTCTCTGCAGAGCCCAGCTTCTTCTCTGGACCGTGGCCATGAAGGGAAACAAGCTGCAGTGGTGATGGTCAGCCCATCCCGTGGTCCCTGGCCAGGGGCCGTCCACATGTGGGGGCTGCTGCTGGCTCCCCAGCCTCTGCCCCGCAGGGCTGGTGGTGGGTGTGAGGGGTTGCTGGTGGGAGTGCTCTGCGTGATTCCCAGTCAGGGCTGTCTTGTGGCTCTGATCCCTTCTCCCACTGGTGTGCGAGTGAGGCCAGGAGGATCCTGTGGGATTTCACATGCTGCAGGGGACGAGTGATGTCTGCCCCAGATCGCAGGAAGAGCTTGCTGCTGAAACTGCTGCTTAAGAAGATAGGCTTTTAAAGAGTAATTGGGAACTAAAAATGTATAATTGGAGAAAACCAAGGATAATCTTTTAAGGAAAGGTGAAAAGTTACCTGGGCTTGTTTGTTTTATAAATAGCGTCTGTCCCTGTAACTTTGTCCCAGTCTTGGTGTTACAAGGAGCCACTGCTTGCTCGGTGGAAGTGCCTGACTCGATGCTGCGGAATGCTGCATGCTCCTCTGGGACGCTTTGCTTCAGCTCCGAGTTCAGATGTGGTGCGTTTGTCCTGTGCAGACCGCTCGGTGCCTCTGGTCACCTTTGTCTTCTTTCCCTTTACCTTTTTCCTGTTTCTGTTGTTTCCTGAAAGACAGGGCCACCGGACCTGCACGTGATGTAGAAGATCTGGATGTGCTGCCAGTTCATGAGTGTCAGAGCAGCTCTTTCTACATCACTTCAGCACAGGCCCCATGTCACTCTGCTGATTAACTCCCGTGTCAGGAAACCTGCCTGGTTGACCTTCACCTTTGTTTACCATCTTCCTTGTCGGTTAGGGATCCAAAGGAGTGCTTTCTTGCTTCTGGCACTTCAGTTTACGGCAGCAAGGGACCTTGCTGAAAACATTCTGGAAACGTGCGTGTGTATTGGTAAGCAGGCCAGCCTTATTCTGGTAGGCGTGGGTTTCCTCCAGGCTCTCCTTGTAGGTGTGAGGCATGACTTCACAGAAAACAAGCAGATTTTCCAGCAATGTAAGTGTTTGTCGCAGTTCCTGTCCGTGTTCCTGGGACAGAGTCCAGGCCTTTGGGCCCAGAGCACAGCAGAATCGTGGAGCTGCTCCTGGGTATCAGTGTCTCCTGCCTGTGCTCTGCTCCTGGGAGGGTTTACATGATGCAGTGCAGAGCACAGCCAGCACTGTGCACAGGCAGTCAGCACCACTTGCAGTTGTGCTCTCAAATCTGCCGTGCTCATGCATCTGATGGGGAGCTTTTCTTCCTCATCTGCAAGACCCTTTGTGTTGGCATCCGTTGCGATGGTGACCAGCAAGGAGCCCTCCTGCAGCCGGTCCTCACAGGAGCTCCAGGATTCCTCCCTGGATGACTCTCATGCCTTGGTTGCTTGCCGGCCTCACCCACTTTCTGTCAGGCTCCCCTCTTCCTCTGCGTTTGTTAGTTTTGATGACTTCAATGCTATTGTCATTTTGCATGCGGTATGGCAGGATTGTGCTCTTTTCTCTTCCCTTTCTAAAGAAAATCTTTTACTTCTGATAGATACCTCTGCTCTGTTGGTTTGGCTGCTCCATCTTTCTGTAGGGGCCTCTTAGAGGCTGTTTTTTCATTTTTGCCATACATTTACTCAGAGCTTCTAAGGTGATATTATGAAATATACTCCCTGCTGCCTGCAAGCACATTACCTTTTCAACTGCTGCTTTTTAATTTCCTTTCAAGTCTTTCTCATTTGTGTGCTCTTCGATGAAGAATTTTTGGCTTTTTTTGCTCTTAAGGGATTGGTGAATGTAAGTTCTCGATTGTCATTATTGCAGGGTGGCTCTTGCATAGATCTTGTCTGTCATCCTGTGCGTTGCTGAGGATTGAATCTGAAGGTCTGAGCTCTTTCTTCTTCAGGAAGGAGGCATCTGTGCTGTCTAAAAGTTGAGAAGCTGTACCATTTTCTTTCAGGAGTTGTTCCTAAGGCTTTGATTGTTGTGATCAGAGCTTATAATTGTATGGAAGAAATTATGGCTTGTAACTGCAAACCAGAGTAGCAACTTCTTCTGAAAGCTGCTCCCACCCTGCCCTCCGCTGAGCCTGCCCGCCGGCGCTGAGGCCTGCCCCGGCTGCAGGGTGGGCTCTGTGGGTGCTGTGCCATGCCGGCTGGCACACCAGACTGGCGCTGCCACGGTGTGCTCACTGTGCAAGTGCTTCCTTCGCCTCCGCGGGATCCTCCTGGGTTTTCTGGGGACTGACACCAGAACAGCGCTGAGCCTCTTGATTCGGAAGAGTGTCAAGAGGAAGGGGCAGAGACCTCTCCTTCCCCTGCGGGTTTGGGACTGTACAAGGCAATTTGATTCCTTTTAAAATTACTGTTGACTTGTGTGTCCAAACCCTCAGGGTTGGAAGCTACTTGCAGCCTGTGTGAGCTGCTGTGAAGTGCTGTCTCGGGGCTGGATCTCTCTGTGCAGTAGTGGCAGGTGCCCCGTGCTGTCCGAGCTCCCTCTGCCTGATGGAGACAGGAGCAGTGTCAGACACGACATCTGCACCTCGGGCACCCAAGCCCTGCTCTGCCTGGGGTCAGCCCAGTGCCGGAGCTACCAGGGTTGTCCTGGCTGCGCGGGAGGCCAGAGGAGAGCAACGCGTCCCTCTGAGACGGAAAGCAGAGAAGCCCTCACTGCTGTGGCTCCTGGAGCAAAGCAAGCCCTGTGCCCCCATGCACAGAGCAGCTTTTTCCTGCTGATTGCTGCAGGCTTCAGAGTTAAGGCTGCACAAAGATATCTCTTGCAGCCCTTCTGGCAGGGGTCTGTGGGATTAGCCTCGTGTTTTTTGGATTGCTCCCAGAGTGGTTGTGTTGCATCATGGAGTGGAATAAGCAAGTTTAGTTGCAGGATCTCTGATATGAGAGAGTCATTAATACATGCGATGGTGTTTGAAGAAACAGAGTCATAAGAGACATTTAAGTAGCTGGATTATGCCCACAAAGGGCTGTTGCAGTGTTTTGACCTCACAGCTGAAGTAGGCATTTTCTTCCTTCTGATTTCTGACGTAGGTTAAAGACAGAAAAGAGACACACTGCAGGGTGGAAGTTCATAGAATCACAGAATGGTTTGGGTTGGAAGGGACCTTAAAGATCACCTAGATCCAACCCCCCTGCCATGGGCAGGGACACCTTCCACCAGACCAGGTTGCTCAAAGCCCCATCCAACCTGACCTTGAATGTTTCCAGGGATGGGGCAGCCACAGCTTCTCTGGGCAACCTGTTCCAGTGCCTCACCACCCTCACAGTGAAGAACTTCTTCCTTACATCTAATCTAAATCTACCCTCTTTCAGTTTAAAGCCCTTACCCCTTGTCCTATCACTATATGGCCTTGTAAAAAGTCCCTCCCCAGCTTTCCTTTAGGCCCCTTTTAGGTACTGGCAGGCTACTGTAAGGTCTCCCCAGAGCCTTCTCTTCTCCAGGCTGAACAGAGCCAACTCTCTCAGCCTGTCCTCACAGGAGAGGTGCTCCAGCCCTTTGGTCATCTTCATGGCCCTCCTCTGGACCCGTTCCAACAGGTCCATGTCCTTGAGTTGTTTTCTCTCTTAAATATGAATGTTAATACTTCCCAGAGTATGTCTCTGCAGTATAAAATTAGGTGGGTTTTATGCCGGGACCTTCCTTCAACCAATGCTTGTGCACCTGTGCATGCCTATCAGTGCTTTTTTTCCATTAGCCATGTATTTTAATACTGAACAACATAATTTGATAGTGAGGAAGAGTCCTAGAGGCTAAATAAGCATGTAGAAAGGTACAGACTATGTTTATTTTTTATTCATGGGTCCCTGAAAGAATGATATGTATTCTGCTTCTCATTGAGAACTGAAAGAGAACAGAGCTGGTGTTTCTCAAAGGTTTTGAACTCCTGATTTCTCACACCAGCAAGTGGCCAGCAAGCGGCTGCCTCTTCCTTAGTACCTGCAGTAGGACAAGCCATAGTTGATAAGCATGCTGACTCGCTAATACGGTCAGCGATGAAATAGATAATGCTGACCTCTGTTTGCTGTATGAATGCATGCTGCCAAGTGCCAGTTATCTGTGCCTAAGAAAAATGAGCTGTAACATCAGCTCGGTGGCTTTCTGTCTCACCTGGTGGCTTTTCTGGGCGGTGGTGTGCAGGCAGGCAGGCTGGCGCTGCACCGGGCAGCACAGGTACTCTGCTGGCTCCTGCCCTCTGCCCCGGCAGGGTCATTTGCTTCTCTCTGGGCAAAGCTGTTTAATTTTTTCAAAACAGTGCCTGTTTAATTCACAGAACAAAAAAGATGCTATTGAGGGGACAAGGGACCAAAACAGGCCCTGGGGTTAAATTTTGAAGTTGGAGGTGGGCTGAAGGAGTGAGTGAGGATGTGCTGTTACTTCTGATGCCTGGGCTGAGTGTCCTTCTCCTGGCCTGGTGGGGACGCGGTGCGGTTGTGGCAGGAGCTCTGGCGCTGCGGGTCCATTGCAGCCGCTGGAAGTGCTGCCGAGCACTTGGAGAAGACAGGGATCGGGTCGGTCTGTCTGTTTGGAAATCCAAATAGATGGTTGCGTTCAGACCTCAACTCTTCAACACCTTCATGGACTGAACATGCTTATGCTGCTGTGTGGATCTGTGCTGCATCTATCCCTTGGACATGGCGTGCACCTCCAGTCTCTCATTGCAAGGGTGATGATGTGGTCTAGGGGAATAACAAGGGTGGGCAGAAGTGTGGTGTGCCTCTGTGTGATGAGTGGAGCAGGACTCAGCCTGGGAAAGCAGCGGCTGCTGGGGGAGCACTGCCAAGGCAGGGAGGGTGGTTGTTCACTTCGCCTTCCAGCGCAAAAATCAGGAGCGTTAAATGGAGCTGACAGGCTGTGGCTTTAAAAGGAAATGCTGAAACAAGACTGAACGCTGTCTTCTCCTCCAGTAGAAAGCATGGAGGGGAGGAGAGACAAACAAGGAGGAAAACAAAGTGATGGGAACAAGGAAAAGTTGAGGGCCAAAATGCAAAACGAGGGACCTGGGAGGGGAAATGGTGGCTGCTGATGGGGACAGGCTGTTGCGAGGCCGACTTCTGGTGCTGCCAGCATGGCCTTCCTGCTCTTTGCCCACCAAAGTGAATGCTGCAAAGGGCCTGCTGCCCCACCACCACGGTGGAGGGGATATGGGAATGTGCTGCAGCACCCGTGCTGGGCTCTGCAGCTTGGCAGGCACTGGCCAAGGCAGGTTCCCACGGCCAACCCGCTCCATCAGCACTGCCGCCCTGGCCCCACAGCCAGCCGGGACTGTGGCTGCAGCTGTAGGAAATATGGGTTATAAACATTTAATGACTTTGGGTCCTGAGGAGGGAGGGAAACTGCTTACGGTACCAGGGAAACCTGCTGCGGTCACAGGGTGAGATGGGGAAGTGTGACTTTCCTTGCGGAGAGGCAGAGGGCTCTTCTCCTCCGGCTAGGAAGACCTCGCTGGATGCCTCCAGCTCCTGGCAGGACTCACCATGCTGCTGTTCATCCCACCTTGGTTTGCACACCTATAAAGTCCGTGGTGAAGAAGCCAATAGACTCTTTACACCCTATTGGGGATTTTAAAGTGATATTTTGCTATTATACTGTTATTAGGCCATAAAATATTCTTTGACACTTCCCATATTTTATAGGATGTTATAACATACAGGGTTTGAATCTGCCCTGAACCCCACAAAATGTGTTAGAGGGGATTTGCGAAGTCTCATCCTTCTCTAACTCTTTTTATCCCCTTCCTATAACCTACTCATATGGAAAAGATTATGGCTTTCCCATTTTAGCCTTCTCCTTGTTCTTACCGTGGCTGTTCCTGGGTGCAGGTTCCTGGGTACAGCTACGGGGTACAGGACCTTGGTGATGCTCGGCTCTAATTGCCCTCTGTGTCTTTCCACAGAAGTGTCTACGGTTGAATCCAGATGTTCCTGTATGGGTTTCCAAGCAGCGTATCCTCTGCACTTTGAACCACAGCCTGAAGGATGTTCTGAACTATGGGCTCTTCCAGCCAGCCTTCAACGGCAGGGCTGGGAAGTTTCTGGATGAGGAGCGCCTGCTGAGGGAGTACCCTCTGAATCCAGACACTCCTGTCCCCTACTTGGAGGTAGCCTTTTTTTTTTTTTTTTTTTTTTTTTTTAAATTTAAATGTGTATATATCTATATATATGTATCTAGATATATATGCATGTATATATGTACATAAGTATGTAGGACTTCTATGATTCCTTCCACTGTAGGCTCTGCAGGCACCACAGATATTAATGACCCCTGTCCCCCTCCCCCCCTTTTTTTCCCCATTTCCCTTCCAGGAGTGAAAGCACAGAAATTTGTGTGGGTGTATGTTTACTCATGGAGAATTCATTGAGGGAAAGCTGAGGCAAATGGCTCTGAGTTTTAGTTGCTCGTGACTCTGTCTGTTCAAGAGCTCCATAACAGCTGTCCTAGCCCTGTGAAACAGCTTCCCTGTTTTCTGACCCCGTTGATCAAAATTTCTTTTTTTCTAGTGGCGCATAACTGTCATGGGAAATTGCAGTAACAGAAGGAAAGCTGGTCTTGTAGGTACAGAGGGAAAGTCATAGGGAGATCTTTGAATATGAGGTTGAAGGACTTGAACTTATATTTTATTTAATTTACAGTTACTGTAGAGACTGGAACGCAACTGTGTGCTTTAACAGCAAATGGCTGTCCCTGTAGGGACCTCATTTGTGTGATGAGCATGGAGGATAATCTATACTATTTTCTGTTCCAGAAAATTAACTAGAGCAGAAATTAACTGAATGAACTCTGTATTCACATTCACTATAGGTTTTGCCTTGGGCTGGGATTCAGGTGATCACATGTAGGTGTTTATTCTAAGGCGACCTGCAGCATTTCTTGGGCTCCATTGACTGTCACTGTGGACATCCCCACTGGCTGTAATGGGACTCTAGTCCACTGCATGTGGACTTCTAAATTTAGGGATCTTGTGCTATATTTTACCCACAAAGTCTATTTAGAAAGCATTACACGCTTAAGCTTCACAAGCTCTTATAAATGCAAGCGTGAATGCTGTTATTACAACTAATCCTGACTAATTTGGAAAGAAAGTACAGCACAATTTCTTAGGAAACTAACGTTTAATCTAGACAAAAACATTTGGAACAACATTAAGAATGCTTGCAAATAAACCTATGAGGTAGTAAATTTTTTAATGTTCCTTATACAGGCTTTAATGTTTTGGTTTTGTACAATTTAGCATAACGTCCACACTTAATGTCTTAGCACACACATCTAAATGCAGACTTGACATGGATATTTGTTGTGTGTCATTTCGATTCTTCATAACTTGATAAGAAGCTGAGCTGAGCGCTGGAGAATCCAGTTGGAAAACCAAAAATCCGGAATGTATTTACAAGACATAAGTCCTATGCTGATACCACTGAGGTTTCTTGAACCCAAAAGATAAATTAGCCCTCAGGGCTGCACATGAAGGTAATCAGATAAATGAGGGGTTTGTGAATATTGACAAAAAATTACATTAAAAAGCAGGTATCTGGAGTAGTTCCCTGGAGAGGTGGGATGCTGGCTCTGTTCTATGCCAGGGAGAGCTGTAAGTACTCCAGTTTACTTTAGCAGGATAAAATAGCAGCTGCAACGCAGTGTGTTGGTGATCAAGCAATATGCAGTGGGTTCTACCTGCCCATCTGCTGAGATCCAGTTACCCTCACGTGCCTTTGGGGGCATTGACTCTATCCCATATTATCTTACTGGTTGCTATCTACTGTCAGAAGCTTATTGTGTTCTTCTTAATGACATAGTTACTTTTGTTTGCATGCCAAACACACCGTTGAGTTCTCACCATTATTAATCATCTCACATTTGGTTCACACACCTTGTAAATTTGAATGAGATTTGGAAATTCTCATGCCTGTACGTCTTCCCTGTGCAAGTCTGGTCTGCAGGCAAGCTGTTGGAGCAAAACTGTTGGGATGTGACTAGCTTAGGGTTGGCTGCCCACTTCAGTTGCTTCTTCAGAAGTTTTGTTGCTAAGTTTTGAGAGCTGACTATGTGTTATACCACTTAACTCTTCTCAGATGAGGTTTTTGCCTTGGACCTGGGTGGCAGCATGCATTGCTCTTGCATCAAAGCTGATGTAGCCTGGCTTCCCTCTCTCAGACCTGCCTCGCTGATGCACTGCCCTGGCTCCTGCCTGCGTAGCGTGGGGCAGCTGGGAGCCCTGCAGGACCTTCCCCAAGGATGGGTGCTGGGAGAGCAGCAGTGGGCGAATCCACCCAAGCCGATGCGTTCGGGCAGGAAGCCGAAAGCGAGTGGTCTGCAGAGCAGTGCTGTCCCGGCTCTGCCGGCGTGCTGCCCAGGGCTCAGAGGCGGAGGCTGGGCATGGAGCTCATTTGCAGACCCACTAATGTGGTGCTGGGTGTGAAGAGGAGCCACTGAAGGATGCTTGCGTGACTTTGTAGGGATGCACAAAGGATCCCTGACACTGGAAGCATCTCTAAAGGACCAATGTCTGTAAATCAGTGGGCAAGACAATTTTTACCTTGGAATGATTAAAAAAAAAAAAGTTGTGTGGGAAAACATCTGCCCAGCAGTACAAGTTTGGAATAGACTGAAAACGTGCTAATATTTTGCCAATATTGAAAAGTAAGTGGGATGAGCTTAGTAACTGCAGTCCAAAGATAACTTGGTGTCAGTTCCAGCTGAAATAATGAAACGTTGATGGAGGGTTAAGTTCATAGCAATTCAAAATCTCAGAATACAATTCATGCATTGAAAAAAGATCTAGTCAAACAAATTTTCATTCTTTATGGAAATCATAATTCTGCTTGATAAAGATAACTGTACAAAGGTAGCAGCCACTTGGGGGTACTTGATTTTGTTCTACATGATATTCAAGTTCAGGAATAGCACTATAAAACATCAGTAGGACAAATACCACTGGCTAACTAATCAACGATAAAAAGCAGTTGTCACTGCAATCATCGTGGCATAGATGTATTTCTAGTGGAGTTTCTTAGGGACCAATGCCAAGCTTGATGTGGTTACCCCAGGGATCTGGGTGTAAATGTAAAACCGCTGCTGATAAAGTCTGATTACACAAAGTTTGGCAGAGAATATAACAATATCAACTGTGCTGCCTAGGTCATTTGGTAAGTGGGCGTCCCATCAAAATATGCTTTAAGTCAGTGTCGTGGTTTAAGCCCAGCTGGTAGCAAAGCACCACGCAGCCCCTTGCTCACCCCACTGGCCATGGTGGGATGAGGAGAAAATGTAAAGGCAGGCTCATGGGTTGAGATAAGGACTGGGAGGGATCACTCCCCGCTTATGGTCACGAGCAAAAGACAGGCTCAACTTGGGGAAGAAACAAAATCAATTTAATTTGCTACCAATCAAATCAAAACAAAATAGGACATTAGGAAGTGAAACCAAACCTGAGAACACCTCCCCCCCCCCCCCCATCTTCCCACCTCAACCCCACTCCCGGTTCTCTCCACCTCCTCCCCCCGGCAGCACAGGGGCTGGGGTCGGTTCCTCAACACGTTGTCTCTGCTCAGGGAGAGGACTCCTCACTCGGCCCCTGCTCCACCGTGGGGTCCCTCCCACAGGAGACAGCCCTTCATGAACTCCTCCAACGTGAGTCCTTCCCGCGGGCTGCAGTTCCTCACGAACTTCCCGGGCGTGGGTCCTTTCTGCGGGCTGATCTTCTGTCACAAACTGTTCCAGCGCGGGCCTTCCCATGGAGTCATGGCCATCTTCGGGGGCCTCTCCTCCCCTGCTCCCCTCCATGGGCTGGGGGGGACAGCCTGCCGCCTCACCACGGGCTGCGGGGGCATCCCCTCCTCCAGTACACCTCCTCCCCTCCTTCCTCACTGACCTCGGGATCCGCAGAGGGGTTCCTCTCACACCCCACTCCCCCGACTCCCTCACGGGGTGTTCCCCTTCTGAAATCTCTTCTCCCAGAGGCGCTACCGCTGTCGCTGAGGGGCTCAGCCTGGGCCAGAGGCGGGTCTGGCTGCGAGCCGGGGGAGCTTCCAGCAGCTTCTCCCAGGAGACGGCCATGTGGCCCCCCCACCCTGCTACCAAAAAAACCCCGCCACACAAACCCAAAACAGTCAGCCAAATGACAAACATACAGGTACAAGGACTGCTTCAAAGGAAGGACTCTCATTGTGGAAAAAAATTTTCTGAAGAAAATTTTTGAACCTTTTGGTTAAGAAGCCTAACAGCAATTCCCTGTGTGATGCTGTGGCACAGCGTGACCCTGTAAAACTTCAGGGTGTACCCTGGCAAGTAGTGAGTTGGGTTTAGGAGTGGCTGGGATGGAAGTGGTTGGTATTGGAGCAGTGTGTGGGCAACAGTACTTGAGAAAGGACATTGGAGAGAGGCACGGCACAGAAAAGAGCAGCAGAAATGATCTGAGAACAAAAGAGAAGATCCCTCAATAAAGATTGAGAGCTCAGTCTGCTTACAGGGAAGTTGGCTCTAGACCACCTGTATAAGAACCATCCTGGGGAAAACCTTTCTGTTGTTAGAGAGATCCCTAATTAATTGGGAAGAAGCAGAACAAAGCCAACACCATCTGGAATCTGAAACCAGACAGATTCCTATAAAAAAGGTCTGAATTTCTTTAGTGAGGAAAGCAATTAACTATTAGAGCAAATTATGAAGGAGAACAGTATATTCTATATCTGTTGTTGTTTTCAGATCTAGACTGAATGTCTTCATGCAAGCAGTTGTTTACTGGAGCTGCTCGAGAGCAGTTTGATGCTGAGTGGGTTTTGTTCATCTCATATCTGATGTTCTTCCTTCTTGCAGTTCCGGTACAAAAGGCGTGTGTACACCCAGACTTTGCTGGATGACAAGCAGTTTGCCAAGCTCCACACAAAGGTAAGGCTGGAGTCTAGCTGGCAAGCTCAAAGCCCTAGTAGCATGTTCAGCATTGATGGTGACTTATCACAGAGAGGATACCAGGTTTTGGGATGTTTCAGTCTTTCCCGCTTGCCAGACTGCAAAACACTCACGAGAAATGGATGGTGCTTGCCGGAGCCTGGGGTGGTTTAGGTGGGAGTGCAAGCTGAAGGACCCCATCGAGCCACGGTGGGGTGCCCACACAGGGATAGACTTGTACTGCTTACATGTGCTTGCAGGCAAGTGTGTGGTTGGAGAAGGCTCTGTGGGAGAGTGTGGGGTCAGCTTTGCATGGGGTGGTGAGGCAGAGGAACACATGGTGGGCCGCTTGAAGAGAAGCTTTATTCTCTGGCATGGAGGAGTTACTAAATGCCTGGAGAGCACAATGGTACACATTGAGCAGCACGCCTTCCCTTCCCCTAGTGAGAGGCTGCAGCACGCCTCCGCCTTGCACGCGGGCTCGTTGCTTTGTCTCTGGCTTTAACCCATGTGTTTGGGTCAGGCTTTTGCTGGTAGGATCCACATGTGAAGTGGAAAGCGCTCGTGGTCTACTGAAGTCCCCACGTGTCGTGGGCAGTGATCAAGGCATGTGTCAAGATTAACAGTGCAGGCACTGAACAGACTGTCTGGGTGTTTGGAGAACAGGGAGTGTGGCAGGAATGGTGCTTTTGCATGAATGGGTGTTTCCTGGGAGGAAAGACACCCCACCAAAACCACTCGGCTCTGTGGCCAGGGATGCCGCAGTTGGCACAGCCGAGGGGTCAGGGATACTAATGGCGAGCAGGCCTTGGTGCACGTGTTGGCTGGATGCCCTCTTGCACTGGTCTTCCACTGGACAGCTGCGGTGCTCCCATGATGTCACTTCTTGCCTAAGAAATTAAGAACAGTAATTGTGGAGAGGTCTGGAACCGTCAGAAGGTTTCTGCTGCCACTAATAATTGTGCCTTGAGATGGTACGTGGCCCCGTGGGGACTTTGATGGTTCCTGGGAGGCTGGGGCCAGTGGCACATGGGAACTGCACTGACGCACTGGGCAGCGTTCGAACTGCTGGGTGGCACGAGGACGCCTACAGCCCCCATCAAACTAATTTTCTGGGAGAGTCCATGGGGAAGGGCTGGGGCAGGGAGCGGTGGTGTGGAGAGGCTCACGGGGATGGCCTGTGTGTGGAGGGCACTGTGCTGGGGAAGGCTGTGCAGAGAGGCTTAGGGGTTCTTCTTTAGAAAGGATGTGGGACTGGCCAGGACCCCAGGGCTCCCTGCTAACCTGTCTTGTCGCTGTGTATCATGAGCTCCCTCAGAACCCCGCCCCCGTGCAGAGCAACTGCTTCTTGCCGAGGGCTGGGCATTCTCTGGACTGGTTTCCTTTTGCCCTCTGACGAGACACGTGCCATTGTCTGCCTTGACCCTTCTCAGCTGCTTGGCCGTTCTGGCCTGTCAGCCGGCGGCTCCCAGACACGTGCAGGAGGTGCCCAGGACTGGGCAACTGCGGAGGCGCACCCGGGTGCTGTGCCTCCTCCTCGGCCTCCTGGCAGCCTGCATCACCGCTGGACACCCATGCGTGGCTCCTGCTGCTGGTCTGCAGGGTGGTGCTTTGCTTCTGGTCATATCTGCTCTGCAAGAGACAGGCAGGCAAGGGTTGTAAATTTTACAGGTACAACAGCAAGAGCTGGGCTAGGTGGAGCCACAGATGTAAAACAGAAGAGAGGAAAACCTTCTCCCAAAGGGCTTGACCTGCCCCAAAGGTGAAAATCCTCTTCATGGGAAGAAGCAGGTCCTCTCTCTTCTGTTTGCAGAGCTGCAGAAACAAGAAACAAAAATGCTGTTAGGGTTCAGGTTTGACTTGTGAAGATTAAAGTCATGAGGCTTCTGTCTGGTGGCATAAGAATATCCAGCAGCAAATCTGGAAAGCTCTCAGCATTTTCTGGCACCAGGAAGCGTGAATCGTGGTCCTCCTGAGCCTTGCCAGTGAGAGACCGTGCCTGCTGGAGGGAAGGCCGGAGGTGCCTGCCACAGGGAGACCTGAGCGGCAACATCTGAGGACTTCCCCTACAAGTGTGTAGCAGCCATAAATGCACTTTATTAAACATTCACTTAATCTCCATGCTTTAATTTCTACTTAAAGAACAAATTTCCTTCATGTTGTTTCTTTATTTTTAAACCATCCCTTGTCAATAAAATACGGCATCTGAGTGAGATCCCGCATCTCCGCTCCCTTTTGCCTCCATCAAGAGGATGCTGATGAGCGTTTCCTTTGGCTGGTGTTTTCCCAGAGCCTGTGGGCACCGTGGGCCGTGGTGCTTGTAGGGGCAGAAAAGGAGCCCTTGTCCTGCCCCAGGGCTGCTCCTGCGGGGCTGCGGTGCGAGGGAGGCAGTGGAGGCAGCCGCAGGGGCTAGCGCCAGGAGGGGTGCGAGCGGGAGACGTGCTCGTGCCAGCCACTCGTTGAAGCGATGCCGGCGCTGACAGCCGGTAGCAGCGTGACTTACCCGCCCGGCACAGATCGACGCTGTTTCGCTGGGAGAGGGTGAGAGCGGAGTGTGTGTGTGCAGCCTACCAGCAGCTGGCTTGAGGGTGAGAGGAGGACAGAGAGCAGAGGGACATGGGCTCCTCTCTGGGACGGCAGCGGGCTGAGCAGAGAGAAAACCAGCAATCTGCTAGGGACCGCAGACCCCGAGCGAAGAGCACGGTACTGCCTGCTTCTGCTCCATCTTCTGTGCTGCCTCTGTCGTGGCTGTGCCAGGCCCTGCCGGGCGAGGGACCGCAGGGGGACGGTCCTCCCGCCGTGCCACCGACCCCACGGAGGGATGCTGTGGGGGCTGGCGGCAGGGCAGGACCGGGTGGGGGGGTTCATTCCCTACGTCGAACACGCAGTAAGGAGGTGTTTCTGGGCTGACTTGGGGAACGGCTGGCTCCTCCACCACTGCAGGCTTGTACAGGCTTATGCATCAGGTCAGCTGCTGTGGGGGTTTCTGCTTCTGTCTGTGCATTTAGGCCTTGGTGTTTTCTTCTGGGAAAGCAGATGCATGGAGGTGATGCCTCTGAGGTGTGGTGCAGACTGTACGTGGCACTCGAGGTGTGAGGCTTCCCTGTTATTTGTAGTGATACCTAATTGCTCGGGCAGTGAAATACATTTCTTTCTGAGATGCGGTAATTTGAAGGGCTGTGAAAGATTAGCTTTAGGTCTAACAGGATGGTGGGACTGCTCCTGAGGCTGTGGTGTGAAATCTTTAGGCTTGTGGCTAATGGTCTCATCTGAGTGAGAGCGAAGTGTGAAAATGTTCAGAGTTTAGAGTGGATGACTTTCCGTGGCAGGATACACTGCTTGAATCTTTTAATGACCTTGAAACATGATTCTTAACTGCCATTAAAAAAGAAAGACAAGAAAATAACTCCTTTTTTTGAGTGCCAGTGGACTTGTTCTAAGAAGTGGGGGAACTGTTTTCTTGTATTGCTAGCAATAACAAAGTGACTTGGTAAAATCAGTCAATCAGCCTCAGTCCCTTGCACCTCTTGGGATCTGCAGGCAGTGACATTTCTTATAGATATTTTTCCCGCTGAATTGCAGTAGACCATTTAGAAATGGGAGTGCAAAAAAATGCATGTTAGAAAAGGGCAATCCCATTGTGCTTATAAAAGAAAATCTGTGCAGAAAAATCTTGGCATTTACCAAAATGTCCACGAAGGGCATTGTGCTACCAGGAGACTTGGGATATTACCACCTTGAAGGGGAAAGAAGCAACACACTTAAAACACACTTAAAGTAATTATTAGGAGCACGTATGCCATTACTGTTGTAGATGACTGACATTAGTGTAGAGCCAGAAGCGCTGGCCACAGATGGTGATCCTCTTGTGCTGCAAACTGTACAGTTACATAAGAACGGCAGCCCTGGCATGGGGCTGGGATGGGTGCAGGCAGGGACACAAAGCAGTAAGAAAGTGTCAGCTTGGTGGGTAACACCCACAGCACCTCCGTGGTGTGACTGTCACCATCTTTCCTGCTGGGGTTAGTGTTTGAGAGGGGTGGTTGTAGAGGGGAGGGGACAGTGGCACTGCTCTGCAGTGCAGCTGGATGCGGGGGATGTCTTCGCCTGACGTGCACCTGGGTGAGGGAAGGGAATGCCATGGCCACAGCGATGCTGAGAGGAGACAGCAGAAAGGAGCAGGCACAGGCTGTGAAGGACCTTGGGAAGAGGTGGGCCACTGGAGCTGGATGCGGGAGTGACTGTGTGTGCTGGTGCAGCGTGTGCTGGCAGAGGCAGCACGTGAGGGGCAGCTGCACCCGACTTCAGGATGGAGGGCTTGCGCTTGCCCGGGCTGGAGGAGGATTTTGCACTAGTAGTGGCTGAAGGTGATCAAGGCTGGGGTAAGGATTCAAGACCTGAGGATGGGGAACAGTGTGGTGTCTTGCTGTTTTGCACTGCCATCAGTGCCATCTGCATCCTGGGGCCCTCCTCTGCAGCAAGAAACACATTGGACCCCGTCAACTGGCTTATCAAAGCTGGGCGCAAATGAGGCCTGTCTTACCTCCCTGCTGCAGGAGACATCTCACTTGTCTCTGACTTCTCCTTCTCTACCCAGACAAACTAATGAACAAAGGGCAGGACGGCAGGATCTAAGGGCTGAGAGCATGCGAAGGCTGCCCTGGGTGACCACAGCCCATCTGGTCCACCATCCTCCTCTGGTAACAGCTGACCCAGATTTCAGTGTGTCTGTGGAGAGAATCAGAAGGGTAAAAGTGAAAAAACTGGTGAGTTGAGATAAAGAGAGTTTAACAGGTAAAGCAAAAGCTGTGTGTGCACACAAAGGAAAATCAGGAATTTGTTCACCGCTTCCCATTTCCATTCCCAGGCAGGTGTTCAACCATCCCCAGGACAGCAGGGCTCCGTCACATGTGACGGTGACCTGGGAAGACAAACGCCATCACTCCAAACCTCCCCCTTTCTTCCTCCTTCCCCCAGCTTTTATTGCTGAGCACGACATCCTATGGTCTGGGATATCTCTTGGGTCAGTTGGGGTCAGCTGTCCCAGCTGTGTCCCCTCCCAGGTCCTTGTTCAGCCCCAGCCTGCTCGCTGGTGGGGCAGGGTGAGGAGCAGAACAGCCCTTGACTCTGTGCAAGCACTGCTCAGCCATAACTAACACATCCCCCTGTTACCAATGCTGCTTTCAGCACAAATCCAAACCAGCCCTGTACCAGCTCCTGTGAAAAAATGCAGCTCTCTCCCAGCCAAAGCCGGTACATCCCGGCAGCGTCCCGCATGGCGGAGATGTCCCCGCTGGGGGGGGGGACACTACCGTCAGGATGGCGGGACTGCTCCCGCTCCTCTGCTAGGGCTTGGCCTCCTGCGCGTGGGCCGCTGCAGGGCCCTGTCCTGCTTGCACTGGGGGTGCTCCAGGCGGGTGTGGAGGTGTGCTGGGCCAGCCTCCGAGAGAGCGGTTAAATGTTGCTGTGGTGTGTCATGAAATCGATTATTTGACGTTTCTATGGGAATCAGCGAGGTGTCTAACGGCCTGTGTGAGAGCTCGTCACGCAGCCTGTGCGAGGGAGGAGGTTGGTCTTCTCCAGCCTCTTCCAGGGCCTCTGACCCCGTGGCAGCTGCCACGCTCTGGGAAGTGGATGGTTTGTCTTAATTCCAGCTGCTGTTTGGAGGAAACTGGACCCTGAGAAAATATTAGTCTTTTCTTGATACTGAAATTGCTGGAAACATCAGCGTGTGCTTGGTGTGAAGGGGGTGTGTTGTCTTTCCGTTCTTGCAGAGCACCCGAGCTGGGTGCCTGCGGTTGGCTTCCCCCAGCACCCAGCCTGCGGTGAATAGTGAGTGACAGAATAATTTCTCTGCAAGAAGAATATCTCATTTATTTTCTTTCATTTCGATTCAAGAGAGAAGCTTGTTCCCTCGCACCAGTTTCCTCTCAATGAGCTTTTCTTTTCTGGAGGGTGTTGATTTTTCTTGCGGTTTGGTGCTAGCAGAGGATAATGGACTGCGGCACGGCGGCTGCCAGCTGGGTGGCTGGAGCTGTGCCCTGTCCCCAGGCACTCGCCTGGTGTGAACCTTCTTCTCACTCTTGTAAACAAACGAAAGTGCCTCAAACTTGCTCAGGAGTCACCTGCTGAAGCAGGTCTTTTGTGTAATGATATGGGAACCGAGCTGCAGCACCAGAGCTGCAGTTTGGGCAGTAGCCCAAAGGGTAAGGGCAGACCTAGGCTTTGGTTCCTGTCTCTCCTTACAAGGATCCTCCTCCTCAGGGAGCAGTGCAGCCTCACCCACAGGAAAGAAGATCCCAAAGACAGGGGTTGCTTCCCAAAGGGTTTCCAGGTAGCAGGCGGGAGATAGAGGAGGTGTGAGCTCAGCTCTGTTGCAGTTCCCTTAAAGCCCTCGGTGCAGGGGTGAGAGGGGTCCTGCCTGCCCACAGCCCCTGGGCCCTGACCCCTGCCCGGGCTGTGCCATCTGCTGCTGTTTGCACAAAGGCACCTGGGAAATAAGAGACTTAAAAGGCCCCTTAAAAAAGCAAGGTGGAGTCTTACTCTGAGCTTTAATTTTATTTGCATGAGATTTTGTTGGGTCTTGGGGTTTTTTTTCTCCCCAGAGAAATCTTGCTTTGCTCTCGTTACTATAGCCATTCAAACCTATCGATTTGCAAATCACCATAATCTTCACACTAAATATGGTGCTTTTGCTCATGGGAAGATCCATTATGAGTGTTTGTTTAAGCAGTTAACTTTATATAAATACATTTTTGTTTTAATTTTTGCATATAGGAAATGGGATGCCATGCTTTAACTGGCGTCTGATTATTTTTTATTCTTTTGATTTGTATCAAACTGCATTTGGATGAAAGCTGAAATTCAATTAAAATTAAAGCAAAATAAAATTTTAAGTTGTGTCTTTATCACTTAAGTAAATGTTGCTTGAATGTACTGGACACAGAAGATGAAAAGTAAATTTATCAGTACATATCTTTTGTATTTAAAGCTGACTGATCTTTTAAACAAAGGAAGATTTGGTTTGTATGAGTGGTTCTCATCACAGATTCTCAAAGGTATTTAAGTGCCAGAAAATAAGCAAGTGTCTAGTGAGATTTCAGAATTGCCTAAGCGGTTTAGGCATCTGCTTAGCTCCCCTTGATTTCAGTGGGAGTCTGACATTTGCTCTCTCTTTTCATGTCTAGTCACCTTAATACATTTGAAAACCTGGCCCCAAATCCCTCAAGTTCTTAGAATAATGAGATCTCATTCCTTTCCCACCAGGGTTTTATTCATAGACTGGGGGAGGAAAACAAGCTTCCTTACTTGCTCAGTTCTCAAATCTCCTTTCAGCTTTGAGTGAATCAGTCCAAATAATAAGGAAAATATTCTGTGTTTCTAGCTAAATTGAAATGGAAAACAATCAGATAGGAAAGCTTTTCTATGCAGCATAAGCTGAAAAACCGACATGGAAGAATGTAAATACCAGCATTTGCTTCATTGTGAAAAGTGGTTATAATGTACCCAGCAAGGGACATGGCTGCGACATATTTGTAGTGTTTGAGTTGATTTCAAAAGCTAAGTATGTTTTGCTTCTGATTCTGAATGAAAAAAGCACGCTTGAATTCATGACTATCGGCAGAAGGGCCATTTAACCAATACATTTTTATAAATGCTTGTAAATACAGATGTCCATATCAGCTGTTATGCTGCAAACTCAGGTTACACAGGTGCATTCTTAAATGGGAGTTACCTTTAGTGTAACTGAAATCTTACTTAAGTGGAAACATTAAAGCCAGGATCAAATTGTTGTTGGCTTGGCACCGCTCTGTGCACTTCAGCGCCCGGGTCCGCTGCGATGACCATGGTTGCAGCTGGGTGGGGAACAGCTTGCTGAGAGCCCCTGCCTCCCCTCTGTGAGGGGCCGGCTGTGCCACGCGTGGGGATTGCCACGCGGCTTTGGCTGCACCGTGCAGCACTGCTCTGATTTCAGTTCAACTCTTTGGTAGGTTCTGTGCCATGCTTTGGTGGTGGTTCAAATGTTGGGTGCCTCAGGTCTGGGTGCACCGGCTTGCTGGGAATGGGCCGCTTTGACAAAACCAGCTGAAACAGCACCCGGGGGCTGCGGGCAGATGTCCATGGGCTGTCGAGGGGGGACTGCGTACCCTGCCTGTTGGCAGATGCCTTGGCAGAGCTGGGGTTCCTCTGCAGTGGCCCCCCAGACCTGCTGCAGCTTCTCTCCAGGAACCCTGAAGGACACCCAGGAGGTGCTGGGAGTGAATAAGGGAGCTTGGTGGGGGGTTCGGTTCTCTGGTTATTGGGCTGCAAAGGCAAGATGCGCAATAGGCCTTCAAGGAAGAGATCTTGAGGCAATGGTTTCAAGTGTATAGTGACCAGGATGTTTCAATTAGCAATTTCTTCTTCTTTTACCTAATCCAATTTCTGTTATTTCCCAAATCTGGCTATTGTTGTAGTGCTGTAGAGCTATCTGGGAAGTAGCAGACTGCCTCCCCAGAATTTGTGCATAGAAATGATGCTCTCTCTCTCTCGCTCTCTCTCTCTGTGGTCATAGAAATACTGAACTTGAAAGAAACTTTATTCTGGAAAACAGCTTAATTGAGCAAATTATATACCTCTGTTGGTAAAGAAGAAGAAACTGAAAACTGTTTGATAATGGGAGGCATTGGAACTGCTCTGCTCGTACACGCTGCTGCTCCCAGTGCCCGCAGTTGAGGTGCTGTGGTAGCTCTGGTTGCTGCCATGTTGCCCAAACGTGCAGTTCCAAACCCACCATCTTTCGGCAGTAAAATGCGTACAGTGACCCCACTCCTGGCTGCTCGCCCATGTCTACCGCCACGGCTCGCTGCCTCTGCTGTACAAACACAGCTCTTAGTAAGGCTGGACTGTAAGTCTGATCAGAGACACCATCGCGGTTGCGATCTTTAGGTTTTTCCCTTTTTTTGGTCTCTTCCCTTATGCCTTAATTGAGGTTTGTTTGTAAGTTGAGCAAGACTGTCACCTAAATCCTGGGCATGGGATTCCTGTAACACTGTAACATTATGCGTCTGGTGAATGGTCTTTTTAATAATTTATATTCTCAGTTTTCTTTGGCATTTTCATTATTCCCTGAGGTCTGGGACCAAACCAGAGGAACAGAACTGTGCCAGGGAGGATCAGAAATCACTATGCTGGTGTCCTACCCTCTCTCCATAGTAGTTTGTGAATTACAGCAACCTCTTAACATGGGCACTGAGCTGCCCATCTGGAGCACGCTGCAGAGCAGATAGGCAGCTACAAACTGATGGAAAAATAATATTTTTTCGATGTATAAATCAACTGGCTAAGTCTTTGGACTTTATGAATGATTTCTGAAGCATTGCTGTGGATTTGGTCTGAGACCTTGGATAGATGAACCTTCTTTGTTCTTCATCGGGAAATGCAGGGTGGTAATTGATTTCCCCCAAAGGGAAAATCCATGCATAGACCCGTTAAAGCCTGTGTGATGCACAGGACCATGATCATGAACAAGCATCTACAGCAGGACAATGCAGATCCCAGAACTGAGGATGCCTCTCTCTGCATCCTCCTTTTGCTCATGTGCTTTCTCTTCAGTTTCCTTTCTAAATATAAAAAGTACCATTAAAACTTGACATAGTGCATCAACTTCCTACGGTCAAAAAATGTTTTCAAATCCTGAGCACCTACAAAACTGGAAACATAAACGAGCATGCTGCTGCTGGGCACTGATGGTTTGGGTACGATGCATTTCTGGGGTTGTAAATGAGAGCTGCTGGAAGAACCTCAGGAGCAGAACTTCAGGTTAGTGCCTGTAACGTGTCTGGTAGCAGCATAAAAGTGAAACTACCATGAGCCGCTATCACATACCTAGAGGTATGGTGTTTGCCTTTGCAGGGGGCGTGCACAAGTGCCTCTGTCCCTGGAGGCCCCAGGAAAGCTGCTGGTGCAGAGGCCTGCAAGGGCAGAGGCTGCCAGTGTCAAGATGATGGGCGACGTGGTGGGGGGTCCCTTCCTTGGCTCGTGCCTCCATGTGCCCTGCGACCACTGGTGTGGTTCTCGGTGGGACGGGCAGTGCCGTTCTTGGCCACAGGGGTTTAGTGGAGCCATGCATGGAGCATCATCTGTTGGATTAGGTTAGCATCGTCTGCTGAACGGCTGCTGGGAGGAGAAGAGGCATATGGACAAATGGGAGTGGAAGGAACAGGGTTAAATCTGCGCAATTGGGTGATGGTTGGGAAGAGGCATTTTGGGATGGCATCCTGGAGGCGGTTGCTGGAGTTGTCAAGTCCCGTCTGTGCTATTGCTGGCAGGCAGCTGTGATTTCCTTCAGTGTTTCTGTACTTCTGCATTAGCTGAAGGGATACTGAAGCAGGAGTTGGATTTTGCTTTCAGTTACTCGTGAGGCAAGAGGGGATCTGGGTGAGAAGTAACATGGAGCAGCGAGGGTTGGGGGAATGTTTTGCCACCCAAAAAGGCAGTGCTTGTACCCTGCTGCAGTTGATGCCAGTTGCCCTTTCACCGTGCTCATGATAAGAGCATTGGTGCTGTGGGGATTGCTTATATTGCATATAGACATTTTCAGCACCTCCTGGCACAGGTGACCTAAGCCTTTTTCACTCTCGGAGTGGTTTCTCCTTGTTCGTGTGCACTGTCCCGCGGTTGCGTTGGGTCTGTCCTGACAGCCCTGCCTGGGCTGGTGCAGTCTTGAGGGATGTGAGGGAGCACCCGGGGATGGGCAGGGTGGTCAGAACAGGGAGAAGGGCTGTGCTCCACACCCAGGGATCACCTGTGGCATCCACTGTCCCCACTGAATCCCTGCTCTCCTTGGCTCTTGCCTTACTGCACTGTTGTTCCTGGGGCACTGAGGGGAGCGAACCTTGTGACTGAACTGCGTGTTTGTGGCTTTGTGCATTATCTTGTGCGTTCCTGTGGCATTGGCATCTCTGCATGCATCCGTGTACTGCTGCAGACAGCCAGAGCGAGCAGGTCAAGTACCGGCATGGGTGCAGTGGAGCTGCGTTATTGTAGGGTTTTGCCTGAGCTAATTAGCTCTGCTGAGATGGAGTAACGTTGCAGGGGGCAGTGCGCTAAAACGGCTATATAATTTTAAATACGTCACCTGGCTTGCTTATGGCATGGCTCGATGGTGCTGATTTTAGGAAAAAATGTGCTATATGTTTTAGTCTTGGTTCTGTAGACTAACCACACAGAGACTGAATTTGGTTTAAATCAGGTTCACAGCCCAGCATTAATTTGTCTCATCCTTGGAAAGTTTCATCTTGGTGATATTTTCTGTCTGACTTCTTACCACGGTCTCCACAACATGTCAGCGAAATAGCACAGATGAACTTGTGGGTCCCAAGTTTTGGGATTTGCAGGCTCCTCTGTAGAATTGGTTCTGAAAGTATTCAGTTTCGCCCCCTAGAAAATATAACAAAATCAAAATAATATGCAAAATAACATGTGATGAAATTTTGTTTAGGAAGTCTTTGAAAAGAATTGGACATGTTTCTGCATGCTGTTTGGTATTTTCAGTTTGTTTTTTTTTTTCTATTTTCCAACTGAAAATCTTCAAAATGAAATTTGAAGGGAAGCACTTTGGAATTCATTTTACTTCATAAAAGATAAAATTTTTCTATGTTGAATTAGGGGAAAATGTTGAAACTTGATTTTTTTCACTGGGTGAAAAATCTGCTTTGCTCAGATGTGTTCAGCCAGCTGTGCAGTGGTTCACAGGCACAAGAGCAGTTCCCTGACTGTTGGCTGCAGCTTGACCGGTTGGTTAGAGCTTTTCCCAAAGACTTCCCTCAGCTAATTGCACAGTATTTCTGCTGTGTCAGACACTTTCTAGAGTGCCTTTTCTAAAGGTGGCTACTGCAAGGTTTGATTAAAATAAACTCCAAAAAACCCAGCCAACCTGCAATCAAAGGTCTGAAAATCTGGACTGGAAATGTGTTTGAGATGGGTGTTTTCACACTGTAGTCTGTCCAAGTGTTGCCTGCCTGCCTGGCAGACTTGCAATTTCTAGAGTCTAGAAATTTAATAAAATAAAGTGTTTATCAAGTGTAGCTGTCCAAAAGAGAAAAAAGGGAAAAAAACAACAACCCACAAACAACCAGGGGGATTTAAAGGAGAGTCTTTTGGGCACTCAGTCCCCTCAGGAGAACAAGATTTAGTCTTTGACCAAAGACAGAAAATTACACCAAGAATAAAGCACAAGTTGACAGCAGACAGTGTGGCAGCCGTACCCACTGCACCATACAATAATGGTTGGTGTTTGAGTAGCCTGATCTTTCCTCCGAAGTATTTTAAGTTCAGCAGGCAGATGGGTGATACACCCTTAAAATGACTTTGCGACACAACACAATGTACATGGTGTTGCAGTGAGACACGGATGAAACCCTGGGCAGTACGGTTCACTGTTGCTGGGATGCTGCTCAGCTGGCACAGCACCTTCCCTGGCTACCACCATGTTGAATTGTTGACAAATGCATTAAGTTACATGTCTGCTCATGTGCCTGTGTCGCAAGTGTGTGCAACGTGCGTGCCTGCCCTCATGGCATGTACAAACAGAAAGTGCCTTAGCGGGGGATATGCGGTGGGGGCAGAGGGTGGTGGCCGGCAGCCCCTGACGGCTCCTGTGGGGTGATCCGGCAATCCCAGTCTTGAGGAGAGGGATGGAAGGACCATGTTCCCTGTAGATATGCGGCATACCCTCATGTGCTGTGCCTTCTGGTGGGTGCTGCCCCATTATTCTTGATGGTTGCCTTGGGTCTCCTGAACGGGTGTATTCCTCTGGTGGCTTCTTTCTTCATATTGGGATGTTAACACTGTGTATTGTGTGTTTTCCTGGGGTGTCATGGCTGCAGGCAAATCTGAAGAAGTTCATGGAGTATGTGCAGATGCTAAACGCAGAGAAGGTCTGCAGACTGCTGGAGAAGGGACTGGACCCCAACTTTCATGATCCGGATACTGGAGGTGAGACTGGCTTCTCCAGAGAGGGGAGGATGACAGAGCACAGTTTGGGGAGAAAATGTCCAGGGGACACAGTGGGAATCTGGGGGAGTGGTTGTTTTTGAGGGGGTGTAGCAAATGATATATTGTCTGAAATGTAAGGTTTGGAACAGGAGGATGTAAGCTGAATTTCTCAGTAGCATGTCTTCTTATGACACTTGGGTCTTGGGAGCATGAAGTTACAGAAGGCTCTTGGGAGAAGGTGGTATGTGTGTGTGTGTAAAGACAGAGAGTCTGGGAATACAGTATAAAATGAAAGAGCTCTGGGGCCATGCATCTTTCAGTGGGATTCTGGGGAGGATGAGGCTGTCTCTGGGACTGGCAGGTTGGGCAAATGCAAACTGCTGCCCGAGGATCTCTTCATGAAGTAGTCAGAAGGTGTAAGAAGTATTTTGGGGGTAAAGAAAATAAAATCTTGGCCTCTGGCTTCCTTGATTTTTTTTTTTTCCTTTTTTTTTTTTCCTATCTGTGTGGGCAAAATTCACCCTAGAGAAGTCTGGTCGCTGGAGCGCTGGCTGTTGGGTTGTCTGCAGGCTCCTGGCTGTAAGAACTGAGAATCAGACTCCAGCACATTTTCCTTACTGATGGGGCAGTGAGAGGGGACCTCTCCCCATTTCCCCTGCTGTGAAGTCTCGTAGTCTTGTTCTGAGAGAGGAGTTACTGCTTTTGCTGTTCCTGTTTTAAAGTAATGCAGCTTATTAGTATTTATTATAGAGTTGGACTTAGGTGTGTGAATCATGGGCACGTTTCCAACCCATAAGCAGACCCCAATCTGATGATTAATTTTCTGTGTTTCTGGTTCAGTTGGATGGTTTTTCAGGTTGTTTCTGAAACACTGGCTACTTCTGAAATGTAGTGTGTCCAGACTACTTTTCAGCACCAAGATCAGGTGGCAGAGTGGGGTGTCATTCACACTATTAGCCTCTCTTATCCTCTCAGATAACGTGGCTGCATCCGAACTGCCCTTTGGGAACGGCTTCTGCCAGCGCCTGAACTGGGAAGGTGAAAGCTGGTGCAGCTAAACTCTGGCAAGAACCATTTGAACAGCACCTGGGAATGTTTATACTGTTTAATTTGCTGGTGTAGCCACTCTCCCTGAACCTGCCAGAGTGTCCTGATGAACAGCTGCTCATATGAAAAATAGCTGATAGCATGCAAGTGCGATCACTGTCTGCCCTGTAGCATGTCCAAACAGCTCAGCTCCATGTGGTTTTCATTTTTGCCCAAGACTTTACAAATATTTTGAGGGATCTTTCATTATAAAGAAAGTCCTCCACTCTTCTAAAGCTGATTCAGCTTTCCAGAGTATATTATATTTCAGAGTGCAGCGTGCTGCTTGAAAAGATGCTATGAGAGTTTTGGATCTGATATGATTTGAACCCAGATGTTATTTCACAGAAGGGTAGAGGTTTATAGGAGCAGGCTCTTGAGTACTGAAAAGACTGCATTAAATATAGAGGGGGAAGAAGGAAAAACACCTGACCCAAACAGTCGTTTGGATCTGGTTCAGAACTGAGGCCAAAACCAGAGTGAGTGCTTTGAGATGTGACAATAGACTGTTGGAGCAGAGGGAGTCTTGGACACCTCACTTCTGGAGCCCTAATTCTTGTGCAAAACCACTTCATTACTGCTTGCTTTACAATCTGTTTCATGAACGTGAAAGAATGACATAAAACTGCTGTTTGGTATACATAGGTTCCTGGAATTTAAGACCAGATAGAGGTATTGTACCATCTGACCTGGCCTCCTGTATCTCGCAGGATGCTCTTCACCCTCTGTGTGTGTGTGTGTGTGTTCACTAAGCAAAGCTTAAACATGTTTTCCAGAAAGTCATCAATCTTGATTCAGGGAACAGAAGATCTGTGCCTTTCCTTCGTTATTTGGTTAATCACCCTCACTGTTTAAAATTCGTATCTCATTTAAATTTGTGTGCTTCAGCTTCCAGCTGTCGTTATACTTTATCTTCTAGATTAAAGAGCACTTTAGTACCTGGTATGTCTTCACATGAAGGTATTTATACACATGGTAATCAAGTCAACATTCAATCTTCCTTTCCTTAATTAAAGAGAGGCCAAACTCCTCCAGTCTTTCATTTGAAGGTATTTTCTCCAGCTTTCCTGTCATTTTTGTGACTTATATGTCAGTACTCCATTTTTAAGAGGTTTTTAAGAATGCGGGTATGAGACAGCCTGCTGCCTGCCTGCGCCACTTGTCACAGGCAGGCACAGCTCTTCCTGCAGGTCCCTGCTCTCCAGCCTCCCGGGGCCGTGCTTGGGAGGGTGAGGGTGATCGCGCGTCTCTGGGATGGGACCCCACATTACAGCCTGCTAGACGGAGGGGTTGGGGGGTTTCCCTTCCTGTTCCTCCTCCTGCGTTGTGTACTACCCCTGCCTTAACCTGGGGTTGCTTGTCCCACGTTGGCTGAATGAAGTGGAACCACTAAGCGGTTCCTTGCTTTTCAGCTTTGTTTGTTTGGTGGAGGTTGTTTTCCTTCCCGTTGACTTCCCAGGCAGCTGGGGTGGATGATGGAAGAGCATGGCAGGAGCGTGCTGCTCCCCTCCGGGCCGCCGACCGCAGCAGCACGGCTGGGGAGGCCCGGCTTGTCCCCCCCAGGCGGGAGCATTTCGCCGAGCCGTGACCACAGGGTGCAGCTGCTGCAGCCGCCCAGGGCAGCACGTCTCCTCCCCGATGTGTCGCAACTCAAGTGCATCCTGCCAGGTTTCCATGTCTGTTGTTCTGGTGCTGGGATTGCCCAGCCTCGATTGCTCCTAGCACTCTTCCAGTCCTTATGGCATCTACAAATCTGATCAGAGATTTGCATTTACTTCAGGATAATTGATGAGGGTCTAGAATAGAGGCAAGTCCAACACCCTGAAGAGCCTCTTCAATGCCCACGTGATTGGCCACATTCCCCAGTGACCACTCTGACTGCTGCTCTTCAGCTGGATTTTTGTTCATTTGGAACATGCCTGACTGACATTTTATACCACTCATTTTTAATGTCATGTAGGACTCAGCCAAGCGTGAGTCCTACATCAATGCTACTATCTGCATCAGTCAGACTTGTAATTTACCAAGGAAAGGAATTACGTTTGAGTAGGAAGACCTGTTTACTGTAAAGCTTGATTGGGCAATAGTAATAATGTAGGTATTCTTTAATGCTATGTCAATTAAATTCCAAATCAATTTTCCCAGCATTTTCCCAGGATCAGTTGCCCTGATAGTGTAAATGTTATTTTTCTGACTTGTAGTTTCATGGATCGTTTTACTTGCCCCTTTTTGAATGCTGGCCTGACACAGCTTTTCTTCTGGTCTTTTTGAATGTCCCAATGTTTCAAAATTCATTAAAGTTTAACTTTTTTGGGACCAAGAAGATCTTCAGGGAGAACATAAGGAGGGTGATATACACCACTCGCCAGATATAAACAATTTATTCAATCTCAGGTAGCTCATGCCAAAAATCCATATTTGGTAATGGAGAGGAAAATGTATTTCCATAGCAGCAACGTAAAAAATAAATGATTTGTCATTTTGCTCTCTGTATTTAATAGCAATTATACACTATCATCTGCCTAGTGACTGACTGGCTTGCACAGGGGCTTAGAAGTCACTGCGGTATTATCAAATTGAAACAGCAGCAGCAAAACCTCTCTCTGATAGTCCTTTGCCAGGCCAAATGTGGATTTCTGTACTCCTATGTCATTTGTTCTTGTTATTATTCTTCATTTTCTAATTTTCAGTTCATATTGACCACTATCTGTTTCATCACATCCTGTTGTTAGAGTTGTCTCTGTTTGTGACTGCCGCCATCACTTCACTGCTGACCTGGGAGAGGCACGTGGCAGCAGTTCTCCTCTTTGATTTATGGAGTTGTAGTTCTGGGTCACACAGAAATTGTTCTTCAAGACTTCCCAGTTGTCTTTTACTTTTTAATTTTAAACCTCCCACATTTTCTATGATCGATTACCTAATGTAATTTCCCTTGCTTGATTCCCTTAGGAAGCATCAAACATTCACCTGACTAGTTGGGACTTCCTTCTTTCCACGTCATCCCTAGTTGACTAGATAGTAGTTAGGTATTTAGCAGATTTTGATTCATTACATTGAGGTCCAAAGTAGCATTCCCTTGTGTTGGAGTGAAACAGTATCTATAGAAAAGTGATCAGTTTTCTCCTTTTTAGAAAATGAAATGAAGTTTTATTGCTTGTTTGATGGGACACCCAGCATTTTCCTTCAAGTTGAAGTTGCCCTGATAGTGTAAATGTTAATTTATACAACTTGGAGACAAACACTTAGAAGTTAATGCTTTTTTTTTTTTTTTTTTAGTTAGTAGTCTGCAACAAAATCTTATGAAGGACCTTTTAACTTATTACTTCAGACGCTAATCCACATGCATTGAAAGTCCTTTTCTGAATAATCAGTGGCCGTATGATAGATGATGGGATTTTAATGTAAACTCTTTCCCTGGTCCTCCTTGCCCACTCAGTACTTTCTCATTCTTGTAACAAGGAGGCATCCTTAATATTCTAAAACAGTGTAATTGTCTGTAGATTTCAGTACTGAGAATTATATCACAGTTCTTATTACCAGTAAAAGCAGTCCACATCCTTTTTCTTGTCATCCAGCCCCCTAGCATTTTGCAATGAGCAAAGAGGAAGAAGAAAAAAAATCTTCCTCACAGTCTTTGTCAAATGGGTTTGATTACTTCTGACATGCTGCATTTGTGCTGTGTGTCCCTCTTTGGAATCATTTTGCTTGTGTTCTTAGTTTAACATCTTCCTAATCACTCCACCTATTTCTCAGCCAAGATCATTATCTCGCCTCTCAGTGGACTGCGGTTCCCTGAGAATCCTCCAGAATGGGATGGTGTTCTCTAAACCCAATGTTCTCAGTTTTGCTCCCATCGTGTGGCTGGTGAGTCCCTTCCAGTGTTTTTTGCCTGCTGTCTTCTCTTGCTTGTACGACTGAAGGGATCTTTGGGATAAGCATGTGGACTTTTCTGTCCTTCAGCTTTCCTTCCGTGTCCTTGTGTCCCATTACTAGCAAATTTCTGCCCTTTAATTTCACAGGTTTGTCTAGCACTGAAGGATAATTGTGGGCTCTGCTCATCTTCCATGTTCAGACATGTAAATACAAGTGCTGCTGCATGGTTCCCATTCCCTTGGCCAGATTTCCAGTTTGTGGTGAAGGGCACCCAGACACGTTTTGGCAGCTGGCCTGGAATCGGTCACCTGGACTGGGTACCTCATGCAAGGAAGTCCAAGACATCAGCGTGGACCTGGCAGGCTCGGTATGGGTCTTACTGAAAGCAAATAGAAATCATAGAAAGTAAAATATATTTGACTTTTTTTAAAAAAACCTATTTCACTTCTGGCCATAACAGTAATGAATACAGAGTTAGACTAGGAAAGAGAACTGTCTCAAACTACCTTCTCCATCCCTCTTTGATGTACCCATTTTGCTTTGTTTTGGACATGGGTGTTTGTGTAGTAACTGCTTGCTCCTCCCAGCCAGGTTCCTCGCAGAGGTGCTGATCATGGTTGATACTCCTGTTCTGTTGCCCGTCTTGATGCTCTGCTCTCCTGCTTTCTCTGTCTCCCCTGTTCCCTCCCTGCAGATCCTTCTCCTTGGGCTGCCTCGAGGGCTGGCTCCTGAGTGTAGCGGTCCAGCTGTCCTCCCGTAAGTGTTCATATTTCAGATGTTGCACAATGGTGCAAAGTGTGCTTCTGATCCATATCTTTCATTTGTCACCAGATCGCACTTCATATGCAGGACTGGTTCTTCCCCTCTTAGAAAGGAAAGCATGGTGCATCCAGCTTGGCATAGCTCTTTGTGCAGCTGGAATAGATCCATGCCCGAAAAGAAGAAACCATACACCCTATGAAACTTCTCTTTGGCAGTCCCATTTTCAGTGGACTTGTTTACTAAACTAGAATTTCCTGAGTTGATGGATGAAAGACGAGGAAGAGGCAGGGACCCTACGCAGCAGAGTGTGAGAACAGCATTATGGACCGTGTGGTCTCATGACAATATCACCAGTCAGTCATGTTGGTACAGTTTGGTGCTACGTGTGCGCAGCGTTGTGATACTGCTACACTGTCACTGCGTTGCCGATCCCTGAGGGAAATGCAAGCAGCAGTGTTCTCTGTGGTCTCTTCATGTGGCTGCAGGTTGGTGGGTGTCACTGTTGTTGCTTGCCACTTTTGCAGTGCCTGGGGGGAAAATCACGCAAGTGGCCTTGCTGGTAGTGGTAGGACCTCAGAATCCTTAAACTGGGACTCTTCCAGATAGACTGTCCAAAGGATGGAGGCCCTGCTATGATGTGGTCATCTCTAGCTCTGTTTATTATTTCAATGCCTGTAGGGTTTCTTTGGATACATAGCCGAGACACTGAATTTGGAGGCATTGTATGTGTTGTACTGCCTTTCTGAAGAGGTGGAGCTCAGGCAATGAAGGCACATAGCAATTCCCATCAAGGAAAAGTTTCTGGAGTTTATCATGAACTCCTGGTTCCAACTTGTGTCCCTTCTGTTCCTCTGCAAGAAGATAAAATAGTTATCTCAAGTACCTAATTATGCAATTACCCCAAGTTTTGGGAAAAAAAGTGGCTCATTTTTACTGAAAAATGTTAGGCGAGACTTCTGTGAAGAGCTGAGCTAGCATGCTGGGATGGAGGCCCTCCAAGCGTAGGGTAGTGACAAACAGTGGAGGAAGGCTGGGGGAGGCAACCTCTTCAACCAGCACAATTGCAGTTAGAAGAGGATTTTTTAACAAGCCTTCAGAGTGTTCCCATGTAAAATTGCACTGATGTAATTTATGGTATGAATTTTAAAGGCTGCACAAAGATGTGTAGACAGTTATTTTAATATGAATATCTTAAAGTTGGTTTGGAATAGGCTTAACAAATAGGTCTTTTATCAAAATAAATATCTTTGGGCTATTTTTCTTTAGTTTAGCTTTTTTCCCCCTTTTTTTTAAAAGTAAACATCTGTACCATGGCAGCACATATGGATGGAGCCTTAGGTTAGAGTTCTGTGCGCAAACCCATGAGGAAAAGCAAGATTAGAAAGGACACTTGCCTCTCTACCTTCTGATAAAGGTCTTAGCATTACAAGAAGCCAACAGTGGTATGCTCAGTGTTAAAAACCCAGCAGCAGTACATGGTGTACAAATACTGCATCTTTGTGGTGTCTGACTTGTTTAACTAGAGGCCTCTTCCTGTTTCCTATCAAAGCTTTTTTGCTGTTGTTAAGACCCCAGTGCATTTTTATCTGAACTTTAGGGTATTGGGCAGAGAGACAGCGAATTATTTTTCTCAGATTATTTGTTTTCCACTACAAGTTTTCATACTGCCCGTTATGGGAGTATGTTAAGCAGTATGATTGACGTGTGTCAGTTGTGATCCTTTTTTGTACCATCTTGTCCTGGGAGAAAATAAATATACATATGTGTAGGATAGCATTTTATTTTGGTGGATGGTAAAGTAAAAATGTAATTGTTCTGTGTCCTTCTTGCTCTGTCTTTGTGTTAGCTAAGCCAAGGGTGATGAATGGAAGAATATTTTGTCTAGTAGTTCTATATTCAAGGGGTCTAACCAGGTCTCAGTCTGCAATGGAGGAGGTCTGCTAAAATGAGCGTGTGCAGTTGCTGAGGTTAATCAAAGGAGGAGATTGTTGGCTTGCCCAAACTGGGAAGGACACTGGGACTTGCCAGACACAGGAAACCTGGGAATGGAGGGAGTTGCTGAGGATGAAGCCAGTGAAGTCTTGTTGCACGACACCATCTCCTTGCCAGTCCCTGCGGAAGCAGAGAAAGGGTGGAGAGAGAAAGGAGAGCATTAATTTAATACTTAATATCCTTGTCCAGAATGGGGAAGAGCCTTGGTGATTCGGACTTTGATTATGCCAAGGCTGAGCTAGTTCAAGAACTGGTTTCTGTGCCTACAGTTCTGGACAGAACCTGACTGGGTTTGTAGGAGCTGTCTTTTCATTATGCTTGCTCTTAAAGCTTACTTGCAGGCTGTGGGGAAGCCTTCCTGTTGAAGGACAGAAGCCTTCAATATGGTTATTGCATCTAAACCCATCTGTGAATCTAGAGGTGCCTGGGAATTACCCCCTGGGACCCCACGTTCCCTCCAGCTGGCCAGGGAGATCTGCAGATGTGCCCAAGCTTCCCACGGCAAAGCCCCATGGCATGGCAGCCAGCGTTGCTGTGACCTCATCTCTGAGATGAGGAGTAATGCTATGAATGTGGTTTTTTCCTCCTCTGGGAAGCGGGGAGCTCTTGCAGACCAGGCTGCTGCGCACTCCCTGCATGCAGGGACAGCCCCGAGAGCCAGCAGGAGGCTGGACAGACACCATGCAGTAGGGGTAAGAATTGGTTGTCATCCCTGCCTCCTGTCCAGCCAGCAATCGTGGAAACCACCTTTTTCCAACTGAATTCAGCAGAAGTGTGCCCAGAGACATTTAGGGACGAAGGCGCAGACTATGCCACCTTGCAGGCAGAGGCAGAAGAGCTCATAACATGTCCCCATGGAGCTGAGAGGGTTTGGCAAAACACAGGGAGGCTGTTTGCCCCCAAAGCCTGTGGGGCAAGGAGGTTTTCTGCCTGTCTGAATGCCACGTCAGATGGTCATGTGGCCAATGTTAAATACTGAACTAACAGTGCCTTTGCTCCATCCCTTTAGCCCATAGCGATATTCGAGTGTAACAGCTAAAGCAGAGACAGTTACCAGTAATAAATCTTTCTCTGGCACTCCACTTTATGAAGACAGCAATGCCACAAACTTCCATAAATGTTCCCTATTCAGGAGCCATCCCTCATTGCACCATCTCCAGGAAGCCCAAATCTTTTGGATCTTGTGGTTTTGTTTTTTGGCTTTGGCCTTCTTCAGCTTCTCAGGGATGTTTTGAACATCCTCGTCCCAAGTCCTTCTGAAACAGTGCTCCTCTTCATCTTTGCCAGGAGATGCCTGCCTGGCCCATCAGCCAGGGAATCTGGTAAAACCTGAAACTAAAGAGGTTACAAACACAGGGACGAAACACTCTCTTCCCAAAAGGTCTTAGAGTTTTCTTGCCTACTGCTCTGAATCTCCTTTAAGGACCTGCAAGGGTGCTCTTCATGGAGAGAGAAAAGGCCACTTTGCTGCCAAGTCAAGCCTCCTCTCTCCCAGATACTTTGAAAACCTTAGTCTTTCCTTGGTTGGGAATACTTCTGTACTGAATTTTTAACCCAGAGCTTTCAGGTTTATCAGTAAATTGATGGGACTGTGGGCAGGTGTCCAACTAAGATTTCAAGAGAAGACATAAATAAATGATGTTGTTTCCAGTGCTTGGTATTTAGCAGAGAGAGAAAAAGCTGCAGAGCACAAGTCCTATTCTTAACTCTCAGCTATCCTTTACAAAATCACTGTAGTAAATCTGCTCTCCTTTTAGGCAGAGCAGCATTGCTATTAGCAATGCTCTTTTATCCACTGTGTCTCTAGGGATGAGTCTACCAGGGATATCGCAAATAGGCCCTGACACAAAATGCTCCTTTCTGTGTGGCCAGGTCTTCAGCAGCTTGGATAATTACAAACACCATTTATTCTCCTTCCTTGTACGAAAGTGGAGGGGGGAGCACCCGAATCCTTGAGGTTTTAGAAATTCAGCCCTTCAGCAGCTAAAGCCTTCTTCATCCACTCCTGTGCAACACAAGTGTTCCCTTCATCCCCATCTGAAGGCAGTTTGTAACCACTCTGCTGATTTTGAAGCGGTGAATGCAGTATTACTGTCTCAAAGACTCTGCAGTATAGATGCCTAATAAAAATCATTCATTCTCTTCTCAGTTTCTGTAACCTTTTCTTCTACCTCTCTTGACCTGGGGAAAAAGTTATCCCTGCAGAAATGATTTGTGGGTCATTATCCATGATCCTATTCAACACAGGAAAAGTAATAGCCTTATCTGCAGCCTCCTAGGTTTTCCCGAAAGCAGAGGTCTTCTCTTGCTCATGAACTATTTCTTTTAAAGGAGAGAAGTCATATAACCCTGCCTGAGGTTTAAATTCTAGTGGTTCAGAAGGGAATATATGTGTGTTGTAGATGAGAAGGATGATGCACATTTGCTCAGTTTATCTGGGCCACCACAATACCTGCGCTTAATCTTGGTTTCTCTTTCTAGCACGTGCTGTTCTTTCTCTTCCCAGGACACACAGCAGCTGCTCTCCAGGACTTATCATCCAAGTTGTCCCTGTTAGGAGGGAAACATTTCCCTTCTGCCATTAGCCCATTTGTATTTCTAACGTCAGTGCTAGGTTTGCTGGAGACACTGGGGGTTTGCAGCCCGGTTACACCAGGGTCCCCTCATGCTTTGTCTGTGCAGGTGTTGCACACTTGTCCTGTGCTGAATTCTTCTGAACAGAGCGGTTCCCTTGCGCGCAGGTGGTGCATGGGACGAGCTCCCTGAGGCAAGATGGACTTCCCTGGTTGGAGGAATGTTCTTCTGCAGAGTTATATCGTTAATGGACTTCAAATAACACTGGGTGCACTGTAAAATATTCTGTGCTTTGCGGTGCCATCCTCACAGCAGAGCCAACAGGAAGATACAGCATCGTCGCAGCCTCTTCAGCGCGAAACCTGGTATCTTCATTTAAGCTGCTTTTGGGAGTGGTTTTAAGCTGCTGAGGCAGCTGAAGTGCAGCACATGTTCCCCTTCCCCTGACTCTGCTTCGGTGAGAGGGCAGAGAAGAGCCACGTCTTAAACCGCTGCAGCCCAATTTGCCATTGTTCATGTTTCAGTGCTGCAGGATGGCTGGGAAGATATTCTAGGAAAGATTAACTGTCTTTGAAAGGGATTAAAAGAAAAAATTCACAGTTGCTTCCTGCAGGTACATTTTAAGGGTGTAAAAAAAAATGCTTGAGAAGTTACTGTTATTCTAAAATTAGACCCAAGCCTGAGTGATAGTTTTGGCATGTAGAAAAGAGAAAGGCAATCCTCAGTATTTAACATAGGGTGGCAACTGGGGAGCAGCGGGAGAATGAGAGGAAATCATTGCATTTACAAAGTATTCTTGACTGTCTGTAGCAATATGGACTGTAGCCCCAATATGATGTGAGGACAAAGAAAGAGCAGCAGGAATAAGTAATTGGGGAGAAATACTTGCTGTGCATGACAGTGCTTTCTCAACCTTCTGCTTACTGTTAGGAAGAAACCCCTCTGCCCAAGGTGCAGAGAGCTTGCTCCTCCTCTGTTTTGGCTGTGCTGTATCCAGACTGCTACCTGTGTCATAATGCATTCAAGGTACACATGTGCAATTACTTGATTAACAACCTGAATAACTCACATTCATACATATTTTCTCTTGCTTTCAATTTTAGTAGCTGAAAGTTACAGCTGAAAGTGCTGGTTCAGCCAGCAGTTGTGGTTAGATGGGGGAAGCACTGGATGAAACTCCAATGGCTTGTGATTTGTATAGTTATTGTGCTTCTCAGTTTAAAATCAGTTGATCTAGTTGCTTTAAACCTTTTTTTTAAGCAAACTGGTGGCATCTCTTTGGATCGAATGTGCAACTGGAGATTAATGAAAAATGATATGTTTGCATTCAACTGAAATTGGAGATAAAATGTCATCTTGTAATGTTTTCACTACAGCTGAAAAACACTACGACGGTGTTCTACTTATAGGTGGTATTTGTCATAGGCAGATATTTTCTGTATACTATAGGTCTGCACAGGAACACTGTGTAGACAGTAACTCTCCTCTCCAGTAGCTTGCATGAAAACTTTCATATCAAGCCTGTTGTCATCTCAACTTGAACAGAGGTTCTCCCTTTTCCTAAATGATAAATTAATTCCTGGAGTAACAGGTGGGTTCTTTTTTTTTAAGTTTGTTGGGGTTTGTTTTGTTTTGTTTTGTTTTTTTAAATTCTGGTATCCGAGCGGAGAGGTTGTTCCTGCTCCTGTTGGAGCACTAGCTGGGGTTTCTCACCTTCCCTTGCTGCCTTTGCCTTGCCATGTGAATTCCAGTTCTTAAGACACCCCCAGAATGTGAGGAGCTGTAGAGAATGCGAGGCTGTAGAGGAGCATCCACACCGTGTGACATGGTGACCATCCTCTCAAGTTGTCTCTTTGCTGCCAGCTTCTGGGGTGTGTGTGGATAACACCTGATCCAGAGCCCAGACAGCTGTGTTGACAGAGATCCCCCACTCCTGCCCGGTTCTGGGTATGGGAGCTCAGATGTTTTATTCCACAGCGCAGCCTTGTTTGGATTCATTGCTTTCACAGAAGTGACCAGCCTGAGGACTGCCAGAATACCTCTTTTGCAATTAAAACATTAGCTTTTCATCCAAGAACCTTAGCGGAACCAAGAGTAAAATGTAGTTACAAGACAAAAACCTAGAGAAAGCGCTCCTTTAAGTGGAGCAGAAATGAACTTCTGCAAGCTTTCCTGGACCTGGACCTGCTTCGTGCTGCAGCTGCCAGAGCTGAGTGCTGTCCGGTAGTGTCCTGCTCCAGCGGTGCCCCAGGCTGTGCCACTCTTGCCAGTCAGGCTGCTGGATCGCAAGGGTGCCCCTTCCACAAGGAAATCCTCTGAGAAGCTGTTCACCCTCTGTTTCCCTACAACCCACTGGTTAAAGGAACAGTCCCACTAGCACCTTTTCAGACCTGGACCGTCTGACCTGCTCCTTCCCCAGGCTCCCGTTCCTCAGACCACCGGTGGTGCTCCCAAGTACAGCTCTCGTTTGCTGGCCCCGTATTTGCTGATGCAGATTTTGGCTGCAGAATTTAATCCCTGTCAGGGGTCAGGAGCACTGGAGCAGCTGCCATGCACAGCTGGGTGCTGGCTTTGCCATGCAAGCGCTTCCCATTAGAGCAGTTCATTGAGCGTCAGTGGGAGGACTGGTTTCAACCCCACACTGTGGAGCTCGGCTGCCTGACAGCCCACAGGCAGAGTCCAATCTGCAGCTCCTTGTTATGTCCATTAATGAGTTTCTTATGCTGTGCAACGTGCAATGCGTTGTCTTGCTGGTTCTTGTTTTCTGCTACGGATCTTGTGCACTTATTAGTTAATTACTTTAAGCATATATTTGGATACGCACGTTTCCAAGAATTAACAGAGTGTAATCACTAAAATCTTAGATTAGAGAGTGATTAGATTAGATTTAGTGAGCAAATTGCTAGCTGCAGTTCATTCAGTGCATCTTGAAATGCTCTATTTGGACCTTTCTCAGTCTTCAGGATTCAAGATAACGTGATAGATTTTTCAATTGAATTTGGCATATTAATAACTGAGACAAAAGGAAAATTTGAAGCCTTGTTTTCCGTGTCTTTTGCCTGTTTGAAAAGTTTGTCTCATTTAAACTGAGATATTGAAAAAAGATCGGTGATTTAACTGCCTGTGGAAATGGAGGTAGGTGCCTGGAGCAGGGACTGATGAGTATGGTTTGTAGCAGATACTGAAGTTTCTAGCAGTCTGAGTTCTTATCACACTGCAAGGGCCAAATATGTGCTCTCAAAATAATTAAAAATATCCATAAATAAGGAAGAGATTTTATAGAAATTATGGTGGAAAAGCAGTAACTGAAAGTCAGTGATAACGACAGAAAGTAAAGCAATGGTATTTGGCACAGAAGATAAGTGATGGTCCTTAAGAGACCATAACTTCACAAGACTCTCCTCTTTAGCTTCCCTTTGCCTTCAGCTGGATGTGGCCCCAGCTAAAGAGCTGGGGTGTGAGAGCTGGGGAGCTGCACAGCACGTGGTTTTGGTGTTGGTGGAGAGAAGGAGAAAGGCTCCCCTGCCCCAGGAGCTCACCCACAGTCACCTGCTCTTCATCTCCCTTGGTGTGCAGTGGGGGTGTGAATCGTGACCCCCGCACCCCCATCCTGCTTTGGGGAGGAGCGGACTGTGCTTCCCCTGCGGCCACCCAGCTCTTCTGAACCACAGAAACCACAGCCATGTCTCTGTGTGCTCCACCAAGGTCTTCCAAGAACCTCCCCCGGCACCACATCAGCAGTGCATCCATTCGTCTGTTAGTTGTGACAAGTGGTGGCATTTTTCACCGTTTCTTGTGCTGCGCCTGGCACTGCTCTCTCCCAGGGGCTGCGCGTGGTGTGAGAAGGGATGCAGACCATTACCAATAACCCTCCACCAAAATCTTATCTTCACAGCTGTTGCTGAGCTAAGGAAATATTTCCACTGCTTATTCTTGGGTGATGTTGCTAGTTGTGTGGGCACCATTATATTCCCATGTAGTACATATGTTGTTACAATGGTAATTACCTTCATGTTAAAAATGCATCCTTTATTTTCTAGCTGTAAAGCATTGCACCTGTCCTCTGCTAAAGTTTGACATTGGGCAATGAATGCATGAAGCCTTTTTATTTATTATACCATTGACTTTGCCGTATATAACAACATAGAGTGTGTATGTGTGTGAACTTTCTTAGAGATTACTTCCTATTTTCTTCCAGATTGTTGTTAAAAATGATTGACAATATTGAGCTGAGGACAGGTCCTTAGAAGACCCAGCTGTAACTTTTTCATTTACTGGTGATTCCTCTTATTGGTGAACCCATCTTTAATCCTCTTGACAACATTCTTCGGTAATCTTCGTTTTTATATGGTGTCTTGTAGCACAAAACCCAGAGAGTTTTAGCAAAGCCACAGAACCTTGTCTGACCTCTGCCTATCTTGTTTAAAAATTTGGCTAATAGCAATGCTCTAAAATTAACATTCATATGCTTTTTTATTTGTCTCAAACAATTTTATTATTCTCATTTAAATAGTTATTTCTACTAAACTGAGACATTTTAATTTATGTACAAATTAGGTACCTTTCTAAAAAATACATGACTCTCTAGCTGATGGCATCTTATTTTAGCTAGTGCCCACATTGCTCCATTTGTGGTATGGGGGATTTGGATGTAAAGACCTAGGGATTTGCTTGAGAAAGGAGACATACTTTTTTTTTGGAGGGGGGTAGTATTGCACTCTGAAGAAAACAAATTTATTTAATTATAATCAAAATGTTCAGAAAAACATTCTGTCTCTTAAGGAGACTTTAATCATTTTGTATCAAAGAACAGTTTTTTTCCTTCTTTGTGCTATCAAATCAGCCTGTGGATAGGTGAGCAGGGTCCTTTTGCAGCTCAGATCTCCCTAACACGGTCAGGGTAGGACAGAACCCCCCTCCTGTGTCAGCACCGTGGCCCCTGCCCAAGGAGACGTCCTTCACACCAGTCCGTGCGAGACCCATGGCGGGGTCCTGCAGGCACGGGCAGGCGAGCTGTGCTTCTAGCTTGCACGCGTGTCAGGGTAGCATTTGGCTGAGAGATGGACTCTGAAATCTGGTCCTTGAGGGAAAGGTGTTGGAAGTGGCTTTGCCCCTCCGGCACAGAGGTGCCTTTCTGCATTTCGGAGCTGCACGCACTGATAGAGAGCAGCGGATGTGCATCCGGGCTGCTGCTCCCACCCGAAAAACAAAAGCAGAGGGTGGCTGGGGGCTCGCGGGGGTGCACTGCTGAAGGGTATTTCCATAGTTCTTCCACTGTCTGCTTGAATTATATCCCTAAGTGGATCAAGTCCTACACACTGGGCAGTCCTGGGAGTCGGTACTGTTTCCTGGTTGGAGCTGGGACTGAACCAGTTTGTGCAGGCTCTGCTGCGTGACAAGGCAGGCTCCTCAGAGGCAAGGGATGGGGTTGCACAGATGGAGGGGCCTTCCTCCTGTTTGGGATGAGTGTTTCAGGTTTGGAGCTTGCTGCTGGTGATGTGAGGCGGTGACGAACAGCTGTGGGACAGCTGTGCGCAAAGGGGCTCAGGACAGATCTGTGGGTGCTGGTGATGGTGCTGGGGTGCCTAGCTGTGTGTCCCCCCCCAGAACAGCAGCCCCTTTTCCATGCCTTGCTGCAGGGAAAAACGGAATAAGGATACCGATTTTCACCCCCTTCTCCTTCTCCCCTTTGTATAAATGATGTCTCCAGATGCATGCTTTCCTGCAGTATAAGAGGCAGCAACGGCATTTCTGCCATTCGTTATACTGCCAGCGCTTTCCTTCCCCTTCTCCTCTGCAGGACTCTCAGCAGCACTCGAAAGAAACTGATGGGCAGCCTCCCGCCGGCTCAGACCGTGCATGCATGGTGTTCAGGAAGACCACCGGTGCCTGAGCGGGGCTGGGAGTGGACATGGGGTTTGGTGCAGCTCCCTTGAGGGGAGCGGGGAGTACCCCATTTTGCTGGAGCCTGGGCAGGAGACGTGGCTGAGCGAGAGGCCAGTGGTGCCGTGGGGCCCGCTGATGGGGTGGGTGCTCCCGCAGTTCTCACCTGTCTCTCTCCCGGGACTGTGCAGAGTGTCCCCTGACCGCGGCCGCTCAGCTGGAGCTCAGCGCCGAGATGATCAAGGCACTGCGCAACGGGGGAGCGCACCTGGATTTCCGGACGCGGGAGGGAATGACAGCTCTTCACAAGGCCGTCCGGTGCCGCAACCACGCGGCGCTGCTGGTGAGTCAGGGGAGCCGCTGCGGGGGGCACCGGCTCCTCCTCCCACCCCATCCAGGCTGCCAGCAGGGTTATGCCCTCCCTAGGCCAAAGCATCTCTCGCGTTGCTGTTGGGGAGCACAGCCCAGTACAAAAGCGTGGCATTCACAACGTGAGCCTTGTGCGGAAGACGGGGCGAGCGCTGCCTGCTGCTGTGGCCAGAGCATTCCCGGACCCTCTGCGGGGCATGCGCGGCCACCTGAAGCCACAGAGCGAGGCAGGCGATTCTCTTGCAGACGCTGCTGGACCTGGGTGCCTCCCCGGACTACAAGGACAGCCGGGGGCTGACGCCACTATACCACAGTGCCATGGTGGGGGGGGATCCCTACTGCTGCGAGCTCCTGCTGCACGACTACGCCCGGCTTGGCTGCATGGATGAGAACGGCTGGCAGGAGATCCACCAGGTAGGCCAGACGGTGGGACAGGATCTGGATGGGGTGACCGCTGTCCTGCTGCCAATGGAGGGGCTTGACCCATCCCCTCAGGTGCCGCAGGGATGCAGTGTCCTGGTGGGCAGTGGAGGCACTGCTTGGCAGGGGTGGCTGGCACAGCGAGCCAGGCTCCTGCATGGAGGACTTGCACATGGTGTGCCAGCTGTGGCTCCCATCCGAGGCCAATGCTCAGGCTGTTCTATTCTGGCCTTGGTCAGTAGTGTCTGGGATCCTCTCAGATTATGACTGGGTCATAGGATAGTGCTTTGGGATCTTGGCCCAATGCCTGAGGCATCCTGGTTCCAAACTACAGTTGTATCTGTCCCTGTTGTACACATTGACAAGTGCATTTGGCGTAGGAAAGACATGAGCTAGAGGTTAGGGGACCTGAGCTGGCTTTGTGCTGGAAGACTGAGACCCTTTGGGAGAATGGAGTAAGCGCTGGCTCTTCCTAGAGTCCCCTTGTCTTGGACCGTTGGGAGGGCAAGTTGTCTTTGGGCCCGTGCCCTCCTGAAGCACCCAGCTGTGAGCCCTCCGCAAGGTAGACGAGTACTGGCACAGCTAAGGATGAATGCATGAGAATGAAAAAACAAGAGATGCATGTTTGTGATCTTGATTTACTGGATATGACTGTCCTCCTTCCTGCCTCCATCCTACCTTGCCTTGGGAGATCTTTGAGGACTGCTCGTCCCGGGATGGACCAAACATGGAGGAAAATACCACACCATTTAACTAGAGGTGTGGGGCTATTGCCCTCCTCTTTGCCTGCTTGTGCTTCAGGGCTTCTTTTCACTGGATAATTATACAGAGATATCAGAGAGTCTGAAGGAGGGCCTAGTACCAGTATGATACTGATCCCAAATTTGAAATCAGTGTAGAGGTAATTTGTCTGACAAGTATTCAGATGTACGTTGCTGTAAGGAGCAGCAGCGTGTGTGCATGCATGTTTATGGGACTTTTCAGATTACAAGTCCAGCCTGATTCAACTTTTCTAGTATGGATGAAGCCAGCAGAGGATGTTATGGGATTTATCATCTTCCTGCTGCTCCTTGATTTTCTTTTTCTATTTTTTTTTTCCATTTTGCATTTTGAGCAGGCATGTCGCTATGGGCACGTTCAGCACCTGGAGCATCTTCTCTTCTATGGAGCTGATATGACTGCACAGAATGCCTCAGGAAACACCGCTCTTCATATTTGTGCTCTCTATAACCAGGTACACCTGTGTGATTTGGGGCATGAGAACAAGAAAGTGTAGATAGGGCACCAGCCTGCCTGAGATATTGAGAGCACAACATTGGGCTGGGGCACCTTCTCATTGCTATTACTGTTCCCAGACTCAGCAAGGTTCTTCTGAATTGTGTCCATGCTCTGTCCTGAGATGAGGCTGTTTCTGTTTGTAGCACCAGCCTGACTTTGGATTTCTCGAGAGGCAGGTGGCCAGAGAAGAGTCCATGGTTTAATCTGTTCCCATTCCCAAGATGTTTTTGCTGATTTGCTGCCTAACACATTCTGTAGTTTTTCCTCTGGTTCCTATTCCTCCTTCACAGCAAGCCCCCATCACTGGTTGGGGGGGAGCAGTTTGCCTGGGTGGAGGGTGCTAATTTGGCCCAGGTGCTCACATTTAATTTGAGGCACGCACCTGCACCAAGTGAGGTTTGTTGGGCACATCCTGTGGCTTTCACTCTGCTCTGGGGAAGGTGTGTCGACTGGGGTCCTGTCCTTCTCACAAATAGCCCTAAATTCTTACTACTAATTTCTGAATTTTGAAGACGACTGTCCAGGCAACATAGGGCACCATTTCTCTTTTTTTTTCTGTGTGGTCACTAACCTCAGTTCAGGGGAAATTGAGGGTGGTGGAAGAGTTGTCTGATCTTGCACACCCACCATTCTCTTTCTGAGATGCAGAGGTCAGTATCTAGGGATTTCTCCTGTAGGTCTTGTTTCTTCTTGGAGATTTTATATGTTGTATTATGTGTTCTGCTTATAAAGGGAATTTTCAGTTCTGGGGTGTCTATGCTTTAAAAATTGAATACTGTTATGTTTTGCAATAGACAGTGGTACACTGAGGCTGATTTGCAGCTTGTTAGGTGGTAGGTATGTTCTGCACATCAAGGACTTGTACCCTGTCCACTGGGGTAGGTGTGTAGAGCAGCATTAAAGAGTAGAGGGGCCCATAAACATGTTGAGTTAACATCATTCAAAAGCACAGAGCATGCAAAACAAAAACAATAAAAGGCTTTAGGAAATAGCAATACCTGGGAACATGTGGTGGCCACTGTTTCCATAGCTGTGCTCTTGGGCTGGTGTTTAGGCATGGCCATGGTGCCAGTGCCCCAGAGCTGCACACAGGTGGGTGGACTTGATCAGCTTGGGGTTTGGGGTGACCAGTTCCTAGGGGTTGAGCATCCTTCCTTGCCCTTGCCAAAGGAGGCTTTCTGAGTGCAATGAAACCATGTGGTTTGCTTCTTTGTTGTCACCAGTCTGCAGTGCTAATTGGTTTCTTCCCCTTTCCCCTTTGCTTGCTTTCACAGGAGAGCTGCGCTCGGGTTCTCCTCTTCCGTGGTGCGAGCAAAGAGATTCGCAACTACAACAGCCAGACAGCATTCCAGGTGAGGCAGTGAGCTCCGGTCCCTCCTGCAGAGCTCCTCGTGGCCCCTGGCAAGGGCAGCCTCTGCAAGGTGTCTTGTACACATGTGGGATAAAGCTTAATGGAACAAAACCATTGATTCAGGATGTCTATTCTGACACCAGCTTAATTGCTGGAGCAGGAGGGAGGAAAGAGGATGTGTGGTACAGGTGGAAAGGGCTGTGAAGGTGGTATCTTATGGTGGGAGACTGAAAGAGCTTGGCTCTTCTGGCCATGTGTAATGGAGGTGAAAAGGAGACATTATTGTTGTCTGTAGAAATGTTGCAGTAAATGTTAGAGAAGGAGCAGAATGCTTAGAAATAAAGGACAGTGTTGCCACAAAAATTAATAAACCTAAACTTGCCATTAATAAACTTAAACTGCAAGTTAGAAGACCTATAGCCACAAGAGGAGTGAAACTCTGGAATAGCTTTCTAATAAAGATGCTGGGTAACACAGGTGGAAAAGGGAAACTTGGTCACAGTGTGACTCCTTCCATGAGTTTGCAAATCATAGGAAGTGACTACCTGCAGGCTGTAGTTTGTGATGCAGGAGGTCTCTTCCTATCCAAGGTCTGCTTTGCCCTTCTTTTCTGAAGTTTTTGAACTTGGAATAGCCATTCTGTCTGTGCTCTTATTGAAGCACAGTCATTTGCCTGAGGACCTTTCAGAAATGTTGTGACTCAGTGTCCAGCTAATACTAATCTTCAGGTGTCCCTTGAGAGCAGAGAGTGTCTGTCAGTGTCTTACTCATATACTAGCTTGGATAACTGCAGATGAGCTCGCTAATTATTAGCCCTTTAGAAGTGCTTTTTCTCACTTCTCCGTCAGTATTGTTTATAGCCGCTTTAGGCCATGGAGTCTCAAGTGCGACCATGATGATGTCATACAGTCCCTGTGAATGTCATGTGTGGCCCCTGTGAGAAAGATGCCTTATTACAGACACAATCGCTCTCATGGTACATGTGTGGCCCCTGTGAGAAAGATGCCTTATTACAGACACAATCGCTCTCGTGGTACGTGTGTGGCCCCTGTGAGAAAGATGCCTTATTACAGACACAATTGCTCTCGTGGTACGCGTGTGGCTGCAACTGTTGGAGCGGCACCTCCTCCTGGGGGAGGTAGGCAGGGAATTGCTGGGCAGATGCTCTGCCCACGCTGGAAATCTGCCACGCTGGGTCGTGCTGCACCAGCGTTGCCTCCCATGCAGAAGAAGTGGGTATGTCCAGTGAGCCTCGTGTGTCCCAAGGGCCTAACTGCACTGAAAAGGCACCAAATCCCTGTGCGGCGTGTGTGCCATGAGTATACTGGGGAGCTGAAGTGCTCTCTGACCTGACCCGACCACTCGCTGGCAGCTGCGGTGAACTGGCTGTGGTTCTCCCTAAACCCCCTGCCACAAGCTGCTGCCATGGTGCTGTGTTCTGCATGAGGATATTTAAATTAATTTTAAGTATATTTTAATGCAAATTAAGCATACTGTCCTAAAAAGAGTACGCAGAACTTGCGTGTGTACTTACCATGATTGTATATAGGAATTGGGCAGCTGTGTGGAGATAATTGGTTATGAATCACTTGTGTGTACGGTGTGATGAACTAAAAATGCTTATGTAGTTTCAGGAAATGAATACGTAGCTTATAGTCTTGTTTAAAAGTAATTTCTTTGTTAAGACTGAGACCATGTTCCTTACAAGCTGTGCTACATGTTGGCTTGGATGCTGAGAGGAAAAAGGGCCTTGAAGGTCAAATTGAGCATCCCTATAGGCAGTCTGGTATTTTGTCACGTGCAGGAACTTGAGATTTACGCCGTGCAATTAATTTGCCTGTTAATTGATAGTTGTCTGGTTGTAGCTGCGAGTGTTATTTGTGTGACTTGGTGTGTGTGCCTGTCTGCAGGGAGGGGAAGCTTGTTTTCCCCTCCACAATGGCCCCGGGGATTGTGGGGTGACTGGCTGCAGTGCTCATGCCCACGAACACGAGTGCCACCGCAGCTTTGCTCTGAGTGACTGGTGTGACCTTGCTAACCACAGCAAATGCTGAAGGATGCCTGAGCTCAGCCCTTGGTGGGCAGCCCTGTTCTCCGTGAATCCGCCTTAGCTCAGACCTTCTTCTATCTGCTCTATGTTATCTCCTGTCTCAGGAGGTCGGTGGGGAAAGGGCTTGATGTGGCAAGGTCTGCTTTGCCTAGAGGCTGCTGCTCTCCAGGGAGCTTTGCTCTGGGGATTGAGGATAATCCCATTTGCCTGCTCTCTGGTTTAATGTAAAAATGTTTATTTCCAGGTGTCCTGGTTTTGGCTGGGATAGAGTTAATTTTCTTTCTAGTAGCTGGTATAGTGTTATGTTTTGGATTTAGTATGAGAAGAATGTTGATAACACACTGACATTTTCAGTTGTTGCTAAGTAGTGTTTATACTAACTCAAGGATTTTTCAGCTCCTCATGCCCAGCCAGCAAGAAGGCTGGAGGAGCACAAGAAGTTCTCCCAACTTCTGGGACACAGCTGGGACAGCTGACCCAAACTGGCCAAAGGGGTATCCCATACCGTGTGACCTCATGTCCAGTATATAAACTGGGGGGAGTTGGCCTGGAGGGGGGGAATCACTGCACGGGAACTAACTGGGCATCGGTTGGTGAGCGGTGAGCAATTGCATTGTGTGTTGCTTGTTTTGTATGTTCCAATCCTTTTATTAGTATTGTCATTTTATTATTGTTATTGTTATCATTATTAGTTTCTTCCTTTCTGTTCTATTGAACTGTTCTTATCTCAACCCACGAGTTTTACCTTTTTCCTTCCAATTCTCTCCCCCATCCCGCTGGGGGGGATGTGATTGAGCGGCTGTGTGGTGCTTAGTTGCTGGCTACAGTTAAACCATGACACCAGGGAAGGGCTTCTTGCAGGAAACTGCTCCTCCTTTTTGAGATGAGCTGAACTTTTGAAATCAAGAGATGGAGAAAGGGCAATCATACTGCTTTGGGCATTTGCAGGACATGGGGTGGTGTAGCAGGTGGTGGAGGGAGGCAGATGGCTCCTGCTCTGACTTTGCTTGTGTCCTGCACAGTCCTGGTGGCTCTTAATGAGGGAAGAATAGTGTTTGTCTCTTCCTTTTTGAAGTAGTGCGACTAATTGGAAGTTTCTGTTCCAGAGAATGAAAACTGTTGTTGGTAATCCACTCAGTTTGTTTATTGGCAAATCGAAACCAGAATTTGATACTAGTGTGATGTGCTCCCTTCAGTTCCCAGCTTTCAAAGAGAAACTCTCTGACTCCCTGCTTGGATTGCTTCATGAAGTCACTGTCTGCTGCAAAGTCTGGCACTTTCTCCTGTATCGTCTTTGTGTGGCCATGGTAATGAGGTGCTGCCTTTCTATGATGGAGTTTCAGCACAGCAGAGGAAAGCTGAGCCTGTACGAGGGAGTGTGTGCTGCCCCACAGTTCTGTGGCTACTGGGAGCTCATGTAAATACCTCTGCTGCTGCATGGCTATTTAGTCAGTTTACTGCACATACCTCCTGTTAATTTGATTGCTACTGTTAATCAGATAGCTTGGTGTCAGTGGCCTGAGATGACTCAAGATAGCAGTAAGTAATTTAGAGGGTTTAGAAGTTGTAATCTACTTGGTTATCTTCCCTGAGGCAAATCAGCACGCTCGTTGCCTGGGGTGGTGTGCCACCTCTTGCTGTGTTGAGTTCCTCCTGCCTGACCTCCACTTGGAGCCCAGTGCATGGCTTGTGTGGTGGGGCAGGAGTGCCTGGAGCAGTCTCACCTCTTTGTGGCTGGTAGCAGGTTTCAGGGAGGAGTGCAAGAGCAAGGTGGGTTTATGGTGAGAGTTTTACCAGAGTATCTTCCCAGCTTCTGGCAATCTGCATCCCTGTTTTCCTGAGGCAGGTTTGTACCTGCATCTCTCTTCAGTTGCTCTTAGCTGGCTTTTCATCCATAAATTGTCTAAGAGTCCCCTGTGCAGATGCAGTCCTTCCCAAAGCTCCCCAGCCTTATCCAAATACATTCTTCTCACAGAAGGATGGAGATGACATTTTTCAGGTAGGATATTGCATACTCAAAATGCACTGGATGAAAAGAAAGTTGGGGTTTTGCTTGGTTGGGTTTTTTTCCTTCCAGCTGCTTTAGCAGTATCATTGATCAGAAACAAAGTGCTGGCAAAGCACTAGTTCTCTCTCAAACCTCCCATGTGCCTTGAGGTGCTCACTGACTGGCCTTGGGGTGTTGGCTGCTGGAGCATGCCGTGGGTCAGGAGCCTGCAAAGGGAAGGACAGGCACTCGTGCTGGGACTGTGAAAACTGGCAGTTGCTGTTGTTGATGTGGTGAACCCACCATCCTATTTAAACAACAGGAAGGTACCCAGCGGAGGACTAGAATGTGTGGACAGGCCCATGGGTAGGCAGTTGTGCAAACAGCGTGAATGGTGGCTGAGTCAGTGGTGTCTGCCCTCCCACCAGTGATTTGTGCTGGATCCCAGGGAGCTGAAAACTTGTATTCGTAAGTTTAAGTTCATGATGGCAACATTAGGCAATGTTTTGTCTCTTAGGAGGGTGAAGACTTGTCTGTAGGTCTTGTTCTTCAAGAGGTGCTTTTTTATATTGTGATAAGGTTACCCACCATCACTACTTCAGTCTTTCTCTTGCATGGGACTATTGATAGCTCAAAGTCCTCCAGGTCAGCTTGTCTATGGCTTCTTGCAGTTTTTATGAAAGTATTAAAAGCTAGCTGCTGTTCAATTGCAGTATTTTGGGTTTGTCTTTTCCCTTTCCTTAATTTCAGGTTGACAGAGTGACTGCAGAAGAGAAGACCTTTCAAATTCTGTGAATGACAGTGTCCCTCTCTGAGCATATAAATCACATTATTTGACTTGGAAATGAAATTACCTTTGCAAGCTGAACTTCATCAGAATGATGTTCCACACCTGGTGTTGTAGACAAACCATGTGAAACAGCCTTCCTCTGTCACACTGGGGTTCGACATCCAGCTGATGAGAAATTGTTTGATGGGGTCTTCCTTAACAAGTGTGCAACCCTCTGCTCTTGCAAAAGTCACTGTCCTCATGGCTCTAATCCAGCTTGCTATCTATCAAGACCTCCAGGGTCTTTTCTGCTGAAGTACTCCCCAGTCTGTGTCCTTGCTAAAGCTGCTTCTTTCCTGGACACAGGACTTTGCATTTGTCCTTTTTCAGTTTCCTGGGAGTCTTGCTGGCCTATTTCTCCAGCCTGCCCAGGTCCGTCTGGATGGCAGCCCTGCCCTTGTGGATGTTGACCATTCCCCTCAGTTTGGTGTTACCTGCAAACTCCACCTGTCACTGGCTATCGGGTAGAGAATGACCCATTAACAGCCACTCTCTGAGCCTGGCCATCCAACTAGTTTTTTCCCATCTAGCTGTCCACCCATCCATAGTGTAATGTTCTAATTTCTATACAGATAAAGATGAGACATGGAAGGTTCCATCTGTCTTACTTCCCTGTGTCCTCTGAGATAACTGCTGGTTTTCCTACCTCTGTATCAAAGAGGTTGGGCCATCTGTGCCGCTCCTGTCCCTCAGCAGTCTGCCTTGTGTGGGGCTGGGGATTTGCTGCCACTGCAGGAACCCTGCTCTCCTCCACATGGAGATTTCTCTGTAAGCAGCAGGAGAATCCTAAAATGCTGCTGTTCGGTAGCAGTACCAGTTTGTTTCTGCTACCTGTGCCTGTGCATCTCTTTCCCCATCAGTCCCAGCTGCTCTGTGTGATTGGTGTGAACTGGGTAAGACTCTGCCTTAGCTGGGTTAAGTCCTTTGGTTTCTTATCACCTGGCTAGTCTCTGCCAGTGCATCGATCTTGCTTTCCTTTTCTTCCCTGGTTTTCATATCTCTTAAGGACTCACTTAATTGTTTTCTTTCTCAGGAGCCCAGTACTCTGATGGGATTAAACCAGGTCACATGCTGGCAACCCTGCATTTTGAACCTCTGGGTCATTTTTTCACCTTTTGTTTTATAGAAGTAGCTTTTCCAGTTGCCCTTACCCCTGCATAAAAGGTAGGAGAAGTCCAGGTCCTTATGGTCAGGTCATCACCTGCTTTGCACTGTATTTTTCAGTGGCCTGTTAGAGATGCCAGCATTTTCCTTCTAAGAAGCATCCAAGTTTTATCTTGTTCACAATGTTAAATTCCCAGGTTTTTTTCCCAAACCTCACATCTCTGATGTGGAGTCTGAACTTTGTGTTCTCAATGTCAAGGTGGATCTTTCTAGTCTGGAAAGTTTTGGAGGTTCCTTATGCTGCCCCTGTATGTTCCTGGAAGGTCTGTGGGTCAACCACAATAGCCGTATCACAGACTTTGCTGTAATTGGCTATAGTGGAGGCTCCAGCCCTAATCAGAGGAGTGCTTTCAGTGCCCAATTAACTTCAGAATCACTTGTTGAATATCTCCAGCCTTGATATTTCTGGTGTGGACACCTGGAGCTTGGCCCCTGCCTTTCCTAGGTGCTGTTTACTGCAGCATCTCAGAGTTGACGTGGTGTTGGTGGAGCAGTTCGCAGCTGGTGCACACAGGAAGGAATTCAGGACCCCTCTGCAGCAAGGGTGCAGCTGCCTCGGTGTCATTTGCAGTGCACACGTACATGCAGGCTGGGTGAGAAGTTGCAGTTTCTCAAGCAGCCTCGTCCACGTGTAGGCTTATTGTGCACCTGCCTTTCCCAGAGCCTGCTGAGGCACTGACTTCTTCCTCTGAGATGGAAGAGGATCTGAAATGACAACGGGCATGCTGTACCTTTTGTGCTCGGTCTTGGAAGGAGAGAGGTGATGGCGATGAGCTTAAGCTCCTGTGGTAGTTCAAAGGGAAACAAATGGTGTATTGGGGGGTTTCTAGTTCACACCTGTGTTTACATGGGTGTAGAGTCACTGGTAAGTCATCATTCTTTCTGCATGTGGTCTTCCAATCCTCCTTTCCCAGCAGTAATGGAAGATACTTTACCACACCTTTGATGTGCCTTTTCTGGATGGAGGCTTCTCATCTGTGTTTTCCACAAATCATGTTGCTTGGCCAAAGTCAAAGGTGGCTTCTCCCTTGTCTCCTCAGCAACGTTTCTGATGTCCAGGCTGTGGCCTTCAGGGCTGATCCATCTGAGGCCCCAGTGCTGTTGGTGCCTGAGTGCTGCTTCTAATACCAAAATCATGCCATATAAGAAAAACTACCTGTAAAACACAGCTTGGTTGTATGGTGTAACTATTTGTCTCTATTTGATTTCCACTCTGCTTTGGTATAAATGTGTGAGTGTGTTATAAATATAACTTTTACAGCCAATAAAGATGGCTATGAGGACCTATCAAAATGTGAACTCGGCACTGGAAGTTGTAATTATCAAGAGATAATAATTCAGTGTTATTTATTGGAAAAAATCCCCTCATAATTTTCTTTCATATTGATCTAAAGGTTTGCTTACATATGTGAGCAGGTGACTCTGGTATCAAGCTGAAACTAAACACAGATCGTGATTCTTTCCTGTCAAACTTATATGTCAACAGAGCTATGGGATCTTTTGTGTTAGCTCATCCCAAACATGTCTGATATAGGTTTTAGAAGTGCAGACAAGTTTCTTAATGATCAGTAAATGTCAATTTTGTACAAATTTCTTTGTCCTCTGATAACTCATGGTTGAACTTTTCCCTTTATACATATACAGGCTTATATGCAGAATGTAAAAATAGTATGCAAGTAGTTGCTTCAAATTTCTTCTAATTTCACTGAAATATAACAGTCAGAGCTGCTACTTTTCTGTCAAAAATTTGTCTGTCCTTTAGATTGCTGCATTTTTTGTGATATCCCTTCCTCCCCTCCCCTACCAATTCTTCTAAACAGGTTTTTGTGGTGGGTGGCTTTATTGGTTTGGGGTTTGGTTTTGGTTTGTGTGTTTTTTTTTTTTTTTTTTTTTTTGTAGGTAATCATGCTATATGTAAACAAAGTTTCTTGTTATGATTAGTACGGGCTTCGTTGATGTAGAGCTGCTCTGGCTGTGGTGCATTCAGTCACTTGTGCTGGCATCTGTAACTGGCAAGACTCACCTTGGCCATGCAAGTCAAGCATGTGTCAGAGGTTTTAGTCAGCCTTTAACTTGAGCACTGCAGATGAACGTTGGGCTTGACATAAGGAAACCATTGCCTGAATCAGGGGCAATGTAGGGAGATCACCTCTCTGCAGAGCCGAGGTGGTGCTTGGGGTTGGTGATGGTCAGATGGAGGGCAGGGGATGCGCTGGCTGGCAGAGATGCCCACGTTGCCACTGGGCAGCGGCGCAGGGATGGGCGGCAGCATCTCACGTGGGGAGCTGAGGTCCCCCTCTGGGCATGGGTGCAATTCATCCCTCAAACGTGTTGCAGAGCAGGATGTGTGTCTCAGTATCACAGCTTAATTTCTTTCCTAGCTCATGGGGTATAAGGTACTTATAGTTTTGCATGTAAAATTAGTAGCATTGTAAAACCGCAGAATCAGAGAGGCGGGGAGGGGCCGCAGAGGTGTCCAGCACCAGCCGTGTGGAAGGCAGTGCCCGTCAGCACGGGCTGCTCAGGGCTGTGGCTGGATGAGTGCTGAGGGTCTCCAAGGCCAGAGACACCACGGCCTCTCGGGGCCCCGGTCCGTGTTCGACCTCCCTCCGGTGAAGGGCTTTTCCTGGCACAAAGGGAGGACATCCCTGGCCGCAGCTTGTGCCTCTCATCCCGTCCTGTCACCTCCGAGAGAAGCCTGGCTCCGTCCTCTCTCCCCACCCGTCAGCGAACTGCAGGCTGCAGTAGGGTCTCCCCTTCACCTTCTCCTCTCTGGGCTGAGCAAACCCCATGCTCAGCCTCTCCTCCAACCTCATGTGCTCCAGCCCCAACCTTCCCGAGGCCCCCACGGGACCCGCCACACTACTTCAATGTCCGTCCTGCGCTGGTGAGCCCAGTCTGGCCCCAGTATGCCGACAGGTCTCGCCAGTGCTGAGCAATGGGCAGCAATCCCTGCCCTCGCCCTGCCGGCTGCCCTTGGGCCAGGATGGGCTCATAACCAGCCACCAGCTGGACTCCGTATGGCCCATCACCACCCTTTGAGCCAGGTGGTCCAGGCAGCTTTCCACCTACTTCGTTGTCCACCTGCCCAAACCATGCCTGTCCCACTTTGTAATAAGGATGCTGTGGGCGACCACACTGAACACCTCCCTAAGCCCAGGGTTGACAACCTTTCCTGTGCTCCCCTCGTTCTGAGCCAGCTGCACCATTGGCAAAGGCAGTAGAATGGTGGGATTGAGAAGGAACCTGAGAGGTCATTTTTTTTGGCTCTTCTGCCCCTCCCCAGGATCAGCTCTGCCTGAAGGTGTTATGCCTGGTGTTTGCTCACCTGCTCGTGAGCCCCCCTGTGCTGGGCGCTGGCTGCAGCCTCCCGAGGCAGTCTGCTCCTGCGCTTATAGCTGTCTGCACTCTCAGAAAGCATTTTCTGACATCTAACCTGAATCTTTCTTATTGAATTTTAAGCCCATTACTTTTCCATGGTTATTGAGAACAGATTATTTTTGTCCTCGCTGCAGCTGCCTTCTTTCTGTTTTCACAATCAGATCACCCCTTCCCCACCTGATCTTCTGTTCTCTGGGTTGAATATCCCAGAGCACACAGGCTTTCCTGCAGAGACCTTGAAAGCATAATCCGATCAGTACTATTGATTTACTCTGGATTCTCCCCATATCTTTTATTTAACTCTGTTCCTAAAAGTAGCCCTCTCCAGCTGAAACCCAACCTGTTTAGCACAGAGCGGAGGGGTTACATCACATGTGTTGGAGGTGAGGCTGCTAATTGTAAATCCTGGTATGTTTTCCCTTTTCTGCCACAACGTGACTTTGTTGACTCATTTTCAGCTTGTGATCCTGCAGCCCTCAGATCTTCAGCAGGACTGCTGCCTGCTGTCTCCTAGCCCGCGTTTGTGCCTGGTGTTGCAGACTCGCTGAGCCGCCTGGACCGGAGAGACCTGGGGATGTCTCTCCTCCTGCTCAGACAGGCCAGCCCCATGGCTGCTGAGGGTGCTCAGGGCCTTTGCCGGTCAGGCTTGGGAAGCCCCCACACCTGGAGCGCTCCCACCTTGGGGCTTGTTCCCATACCCAGACATTCTCCTGGTGAAGAGTCTTTTCATTATGCCCAGGCAAAATTTCCCTCATTGCACCTTGTGCCCATTGACTCTTGTTCTTTGTACGCTTGGAGAAGAGGCTGGCTCCAGCTTCTGTAATCCCTGTACATAAACTGTCATGATATTTGTCTCTATTGACTAACACTCCCCCCCCCCCGCCCCCCGCCACCTATTTCTTGAGTTTCCAACAATCATTTCAATTCTAATCCTCTAATGACTTTGCATCTCCTTCCAGCTTGGTCTCATCTAGGAATTTAATAAGCATATTCTGCACTCTGTCATCCAGGTTGCTAATGAAAAAATTGAATAGTACTGAACTTGGGGTAGGGTCCTGTGAAATCCATTTAGCATACATTTTTAGTCTGACAGTCATGAATTAGTTTTCTGATCAGTTTTTCATCACTTGGCAGGAGTTTCAGCAAGATTTAATTTCTGTTGTTTCTGAGAATGTCATATAAGGCTGTCAAAATTTTTGCAGAAGACAGCTATTTGGTATCTCTAGTTTCTTTGCTCCTCACAAAGCCTGGCCTGCTGCCCTCTCTTCTAAGTAACTTGAATCCCTTAAGTTTGGTTTGCTCTTTACAAATTGCTGTTGTCGGTCGTCTCTATTTGCTATCTGCTTTGCCCAGCATTTTTCTGGACAATAAAATTAAGTTGCCTGGTCTATAGTGCAGTGTTCCTTTCCTTGCCATGCATTTAAAGCTGGTTGTAACTTCCCTTCTTTTGCAGGCATCTGAGAACTGTCATGGATGATCAGAGTTTGCTACTAATGCCCGAGATTGCTCCTAGCAGGTTTTTGGCAGCATGACTCAGCTTGTGGTCTGCAGATCTCTGGTGCTTTGTCGAAAAGTAAAGGCGATTCATAAATTGATTGCAGAACCAGGCACAAAGGCAGAAAATGCCCCCAATACTGTGTGTCACTTCTATGAGGTCCAACTGATCTGCTGATTTGGTGATATTTGCTGCAGGATCGCAGCCAATTGTGGAGTAAAAAGCTCAAGCAAAAAGACAGCAAAAGCTTTGGCGTTCGTGGTACTAAAGCTTTTCCGCCCCGCCGACGTGCTGGTGCGCTGGATCGGCTCTTGCTGAGAGCGCATTGTAACTTGCTTTCCTGTGGCCCTGCTGTTCTTTGCATACCTTGCTTGTTGTATCCCATTTTGTACCTTGACCTTTCTCAACCTCTTTTGCATCTGTCACATGTATAATTGGGCCTTACAACACTTTGAATGGTCCTCCTTAAATCCTTGAAGATTTACACTTTGATGTTATCTTAACATACCATTTGTATTGGCTTTTTGGTACAATACAAACAGGTTGTTAGATGTATTTTCTTCAAAGATTTGTATCTTGTTGCTTTAAAATAGGCATCATGGTCTGAACTCTGCAATTTGCAGTCATGTTGCCCAGGCAACAGAATATTCTCAAATGGAGTGATTTTGTTAAAGAATGTCTTCAGTTAACTGTGATTTTTCTAATTTAAATTAAATTTTAGCTGACAGTGTTTGGATTTCTGACTTATTAATGACATCATATCTTGTGATGTCATAGAAATTAATAAATTTAATTCTACTTATGTAGATTATAAGTGTTCAGTGTTAAGAATACTTGGAAGGAAATGATAAAGCTAGTTGATATTTTCCAGTTTAGTTAGCTTAGCAGTAAACTCTTGCTAGCTAGCTGCCATTGTTCCTCAACATGTGTAAAACATAAACAACATCTGCTGTTTGACGTGTTTTAAAGACTTAGTCCTAACCAATGCCAAAAATTTTAGCTGATGTGAGAATGTCTATAGCATTATTTTTATTAATAAGCTCCATATTTTTCTTGTCGTCACTACAATGGTAACCTTGTCCTCCTCCATCTGTTCTCTCTTGTCAAACATTTGGATTGTAAGGGTTGTGGGTTTTTGTAAGTGTGTGCAGAGCCTACTGATTTTGCTTTCTAGCTCTACTATAGTAGAAATTAAAATAATTTATGGAGGTGTGGAGTTCCTGTTGGCACTTGGAGTGGTTATTCAACCTGTTATGTATTAAAAACGCAGCACATCTTCCTCAAACTTACTTGCATTTGCTATCTGACTGGGGAAAACATTTTTTTATTTTGGCATTCAAAAGTGTGTTTGTTAACTTTTAACATTACAATTGATTAAAGTTTGGGACCTCTTAGGAATCTATTATCTGTGCTTAGTCTCTTTGTCCTTAATGATCAGGTAACATAGTAACCCAGCGTCTTCTAACTTTTCTTATACTTCGTATTAATTAAAACCTTGCTTATAATCCAGATTTTAAAAGTGTACTTTGTGACGAAAATAAACTATTAGTGATTGTAATACCTATTTGTCTCTTTTTAGAGTGATGATGTTTTCCACAGGTGAGATTGGCACCTCCAGGTTTGACTGTGGAGCTGAGCTGGGCTCAACACCTTTTGGGGTGCTCGGTGACTGTCCCCACCACCCTGCTTGCTTCTCCAGGTACAGAAGAGGTGTTGCCTCTGCAGTGCTCAGCTTTTCTGATGGGCCAAGTATGTAATAAGCCTTGTTTTGGTATGGGTGACTTCTCTCATTTTTTAATCATCGTGTCTCTTTAGGCCTACTAGGAATTACAGGTAAAGCGACCTCCTCCTCTTCCTCCTGAAAATAAAAATTCATTAACCCTCTGGAGTGCAAACTCGGTCTTGATTCAGGGCTGGAAATACCGGTGGGGGGTGCAGGCAAACCCATCCTCCCTGGTCCCGGGGCTGGGACACACGGCTCCGTGGGCTCAGCAGGGCTGCTGGGTCTGTGCTTCTCGCGCACACGTGGTGGAGTCTGCCACCTCTCTTCATAAGCTGTTTAATTACCCGCACTGCTAGAAGTCATCTTTTACCTCAGTGTTGCTCTGCCTAATTTAATCATCCTGTTATTAGCTCTTGTGTGTGTTGCAGTAATTGGAAAGCCTTGCAGTTGGACTTCCTCCCCATACCTTAGCACTTACGTACAGTGATCACCTTATCTCCATTGAGAAGTAGAATAGTTTGATCTCCTTTAACTTTCACATTTTAAAGGCTTTTACAGCTACTGGATTGCTTTTGTGTCCATCATACAAATCTTCCTCTGTTCTTATGTTCGTCTTGACCTTGGCTCTAGGAGTGACCCAGTACATCCGTACGGGTCCCGCTCCACCAGCATACAGAGCTCATGACTGCATTCATGCATATTTCTAATTGATACTTTCAATTAGTCTTCATGGCTACCATTATTATTCTGAGAGTTTATGCTGAAGTTTGTCCCTGCTTTGTGTCCCTGCTTTCTGAGATGATTTCACCTCCTGCAGTGAGCGGTGTGCTGTGCCCTCATTCACAGCCTGGCTGCTCTCGGGCTCCCATTCTGCTGCACCAGTGCCCTGTTATCCCACCAGACTTTGTGCGCCTTCAGTTTTACCCTCAGCATTGATACCTTAGGCTGGGTGGTCATTGCTAGTACACTGTAGTTGGCTTGGACCAAGAACCTGGGCAATACCATTGAGTAATGTCCTGCTTGATATCTCTATATTAACAAATAAATTTTGAGCAAGATAAATTATATATAACAAATTATACACACACGCATGTAAATGTGTCTCTCTCCTGGACGCAATCTAGATATACTGTTATGGAGAAAGGTAGATGTGTCATATTGTACATTTCTGGGCACAAACGTCTTGAATGGAGGTCAAGATACCACTTTTTCTACCTACTCTGAGTAGGCAATCACCTGTGGAAATGTTTGTCAAACCCTATGTTCAGTCAAAGTAGATTTTTCTCAGTGCTGCTCTGTGTGGAGAAAATAAGAAATTTGTTCTCAGGTTTTAATCAGTTTGGGGGGGGCAAAGTAAATGTATTTCTTTGTCCTTCCAACAGTGGACTGGTGGGATAATTGATCACCAACTTTTTGTAATACTCTTTTAAGATTTAAGGTGAGCAAACTCACTTGTGTCAGTCTTTCCTCTGTGGTCAAGAATTCCAAGTGTCTTTTCCAACTTGTTGCTTTCAATTTGTTTACCTCCTTCTTAAAGATCTTTGTCCCCAGACTGGACATATCAGTCCAAATGGATCCTTGCCATCTTGTTAATATCTCCTAGAATTAAATTTGTCTCTATACAGTGTCACCATTTTCTTGACTTGTGTTTAGTTTGGGGTTACCACTGTTACCACACATTTTCTGCTTTACGATGCCTCGCTGGTTATTCTCCATATTTATGCACTTGATTTCTCCATTCCAAGTGTAACAGTTTGTGCTAGACCTTACTGGGTTTCATCTTTCTGATTTCAGACATCATTGCTTCTGTCAGCCAGACTCATAAACTTGTCAATCAAACTCTCTATATTATGCTTTTTTCTTTTAACAAGATTTACTTTCCCAAAATTAGGGAAGTTATGAGTAAAACAAGAATAAAATCTAATTAGAGTCTATGGTGTCAAAACTGGCATAAGGTATGCAGGAGAAAATAATTCAGAAAAGCATTCTAAATGCTAAATATGCATCAGTATTCTTAATGTACCATACATGGCCTCTGTGAAGATTTTACAAAATAAACTAGCCTAATGTGAGTATATGTAATGCTTCTTATGCTATATTACTCATAAAATATTGTGATACTTTTGAAAATGTTTCGAATGGTAAGAAAGTTAATCAGATGAGAAAAAGCTGCAGTAGCGAATGAAAAAAAGATAGGAGTATAAACCCAGGTATGGGCAAAAAAAAAGGAATTGTGAAGCAAAGAGAAGGGAAAAAGGTGTGAATAATCATAACTGAAAATATGAAGACAAATTCTGGCTTCTTGGTAGAAAAGAACCAGGAAAGAAACTGGAGGAAAATAGGAAAGAGAGGAAAAGGGGAGTTCATTTTTAACAAAGTTAAAATGGCTTTTTGCTTTGAATGAAATGAGGGAAATGACAGAGCACACTTTTCTCCTAGCAGTGTTTCCACTCTAATCTAGAATTTAGCCCTTTCTTGGATAGAATAGAACTTTTTTTATTTTGAGAGAGTTTGGTGTGCTCAGATGAAGGTGGGACATGCAGAGAAGTCCCTCCAGCGTGAGCAGCCAGCATCACACAAGCCGTGGTGCCAGAAGAGCCTGGAGAGGCTGACCATGCTGCAGAGCTGCTGGTGACCTGGGCAGGGGCAGGCGCTGATGCTGCCGGCTGTCCGGAGGGGCTGATGGTGACGTGGCAGCTGGTGGTGGGACAAATGCTCATTTTGCCTCGTGTCCCTGGGACTGATGCCAGGCGGCTCAGCCCGTAGTTTCTAAGGTCAGTGCTTTTGATAATTTTAAGTGTTTAAAACCACTGACAGTTCTCCTGTTCCCTGGAATTTCTCTAATTTTCCAAGACCCAATATTTTAATGGGTATGGAAAGTTCCTCTACTCCTTTTTTTGAAGACCTTCTGTAACTTACCAGGACTTGCCTATTTGAATATTATGTTTAGCAAATGCTGCCTGCTGTCTTCCTTTGTTATAGCTGGGAGGCTTCTGTTCTGTACACCCTGTCATCTGGGAAGGATGCATTTTCCCATTCCTACTAAGCACCTGCCTTCTTACCTATTCTGTGTTGCTGTCTACAATTGTATCATCTGTGTCCATGATGGGCCCAGGGCAGACCTGTGCCTTTTCTTCTTTGTGATAGATTTAAAATGTTTTTTCCTGGTAGACTACTGGTTTATTTAGCTTCTCTTATCAATCATAATATAGTTGGGCACTGGGCTTCCCATTGCTGGAGTAAAAGATTGCAGACTATGAGAAGACTATCTGGCCATGAATGATTTTCTGTCATTGTGTAACAGGCTGGAAGTTGTTTTTTCTAAGAGGCAAGCGTGGGCCTGCTCACAGAGTGAGTGCATGTGCCAAATGAGAAGTGCCCCAGCCTTGCTGCCCTGCACAGGACACGTGGCATCCAGAGGTATGTGCCTGGGTGCTGCTCCAGGCACAGGGCTGTCTGCTTACCAGGCAGCGGCTTTCATTTGCCTGATGAACTTTTTTTTTTTTTTAATTTACCTACTCTCTCAAGGCTTTCTTCTTACCCTTATTTGATTTGATTTGTTTTCTCTCTCTTTTCATTTGAAGCTTGTCTTGTAAAAATTGATCAGATTTCTGGCCTCCTGGCTCCCTCCCACTCCTCCTCCAGTCTTCAGTGTGAAACTGATCTAATTCTGAGTCAGATGCCATCTCAGCTTTGATTATCCAGATGAAGTTGCTGACTTGAAATCTTCCCTGACCTGCAGCAGTCACACTCCAGTTACAGATGTTATACAAAAGTCTCTGCTTTGCGTAGGAAGTCCTGCATTTCCCCATCCTTCAGGCTGAGTCTGGTAGCTCTCGGGAGGTCTGCCAGACCCATCTCTAATTCTGGTGGTAAGGACCGTTCTGGACACAGATCTACACTCTGTCCAGTCCCTTGAGAGCATCCTTCAGTGCTGGCTGGACCAGAGACCAAACTGACCAACTCTTCCTGCAGAGGACTGGCCAGTTCTCTCTATCCTATTCTGCCCTCTCTAGATAGCGCGATCCATCATGACGCCATCTGAACACGGCAGACAAGCAATACCCTCACTGACATGTCTCTCCTCTCTCCTGTGTCTGCAGTACCCTTTTCCCAGGCACTGACCACCCATGGACCTTGCGTTCAGCTCCCTGTGACAAGTAACCATGACTTGAATTTTTAAGGCGTGCTTTGTGGCACTGGGAGGTTTCTGTGCAGATGCCATCGTGGCTGTGGCCGAGTCTGTCATTCTTCCCTTGCAGAATCTTTTTGTGAACTTTCAGGTGATGCTACCAGCCCACCTTTGGTCTCTATGGGAAGCTGAAGCTCATTTCCAGAGCCTTTCTGCAGCACAACAAATGCATGGAAATTGTGATCTCCAGGACATTGCGCTTGGCAGCCTGTGTGGCTGCCCAGCACACTGCTGCCGTGGCCTGCAAGAGTCATAGCAGGGTGTAGGGGAGGTGACACCTCCGTGCCAGGGCTGCTGGCGGTGCTGCTACCAGTACTTCTTGGTTAACACACCACTGTTCTCCTGATAGCCTGTTCTGATGGTTATCAGGCCTGCTGGAATGGAAAAGTCAGTCCTGACAGAGGTGAGATTCACTCCTCAGAGTCTGGAGGTCACGTTTCTCCTCCTCCAGCTCAAAGGCTTCCTCAGCATAATGGATTCAAGGTACCTTCTTAAGGTTTGTTCCAGCTTCCCAGAAGCATTTAGAGTTCAGAACACCCTGCTCCCTTTGATGGAGGAGATTACAGCATCATCTGCCTCTCTTTAGGATAGTTTTGTGATGCATCTCATTAGGAGAATCATCATGTTTTTCCAGTAGCTCCATGTGCCTCATCTGAAAATACTGAGAAAGTTCTCTGTCTCAGCCTATAGCTCACTGGTTGCAGCTGTGGACATTTTTTTTCCTCATATACATTTACATCTACCCATTGTCTGATGCAGACTATTCGCAGATACTCCTTGTAGGCTTAGTGGCAGAATGTTAGTCTAGCTGCCTGGCTAAAGTACTTCTTCCAAATCAAGGGTTTGGTGTGTGTGGTCTGTAGGAAAAAATAAATACTCATTTGCTGTATAGACCATGGACTGCAAGCTGGCTGTTTCCAGGAAGTATTGGATCTGCTGCGTACACATTGCATGGCTGGTTTGCAGGCACAGAGGGCATTTGGGATGTGTTTGTCCCAGATCAGCTGTGTAGCTCATGCACAGGAGGTCTGTCTATTGCTTCCAGGAAGTGTTGGGTCTACAGCGTAGTCATACAGTGACTGACCCCAGTGACACTCCCTGAAAGCATCAGACTAGCTGCATCTGCAATGTAATGGCAGCACACATTGCTGTGAACGTATCTAGAGTTTCTGCTCATATGGCAGCCCAGATGGAGTTGCCGTATGTGAGCAGTAGGATTGACCTAGTAGGACTGCCAGATTTCTGGAAATCTAGAACAAATATAGAACATGCTTAAAGTCTGCCTGGCCAAGTAAAGGTAGGCAACTTTGAAAAAGGTCCAGACATATAGCAGTGCTACCTGATTCAATAAAGTGTGGTGATTAAAAAGAATTCTTCTGCTCTCTTGTTATCTGGGATAATGGAGAGAGGTAGAAGATTATAAGCAATGGAAAACCTCCATAATTGGAGAAGTCTTAGGTAAAGTGATACAGAAATTGTTGACAACAGAGTCTGGCATGTTGACAGATGCTTCTCAGGGTCTGAGGAGAACTGAGTAGCTTGAATGTGTTATGACACTAAATTGGCTGCCTGCACCCTACCTAATAAGCCCTTTACGTTCCTCTTCCACAGAAGGTCTGCTCCATTCTTGCCCAGCAGCACTGCTGATGATTGCTTCCTTCTCACCCCATCATCTCCTAGAGCCACTGCTACTGCATCTCACCTGCCTCCCTCATGGCTCTGCTCCTGCCTTTGCACCCCATAGCCATCACTGCTCCTGATGCCTTTTGCACACGTAGGACAATAACAGTGGAGTTCTGGACTTCTGTAATTGTTGCAGTCTGCAACTGAGAAATACCTCTGAGAGCATGGCATGCTTTAATATGGAGCAAACAACCTGGAGGTTTCTCTGATTCAGAAAGAGTCTTTCACTTCCCAGACTAGAGGTTCCAGTGGGTGGGGGTATGTACTTTTTCAGATATGAAAATGCATGAACGTACCAGCGTTTTCAGAGCCACTCTGGCATAGACTCATAGAATGGTTTGGGTTGGAAGGGACCTTAAAGATCACCTAGATCCAACCCCCCTGCCATGGGCAGGGACACCTTCCACTAGACCAGGTTGCTCAAAGCCCCATCCAACCTGACCTTGAACGCTTCCAGGGATGGGGCAGCCACAGCTTCTCTGGGCAACCTGTTCCAGTGCCTCACCACCCTCACAGTGAAGAACTTCTTCCTTACATCTAATCTAAATCTACCCTCTTTCAGTTTAAAGCCCTTACCCCTTGTCCTATCACTATATGGCCTTGTAAAAAGTCCCTCCCCAGCTTTCCTGTAGGCCCCTTTTAGGTACTGGCAGGCTACTGTAAGGTCTCCCCAGAGCCTTCTCTTCTCCAGGCTGAACAACCCCAACTCTCTCAGCCTATCCTCATAGGAGAGGTGCTCCAGCCCTCTGACCATCTTCGTGGGCGTCTGCTCAGTGTTCTTCTGACCTTCATCCAGGTAATTCCCTTTTGAAGGTATCATCAAAACAGAAACTCCTGCCACTGAACTTGATCCCTTTGCCTCTTTCTCTTTCTTTTTCTTCCCACTTCATGAAGATCCCTATCAGCTTTTATGTCAGCTGGATGCTTCCCTCAGCTCAGATGCATATGGCTAGGAGTCTGTGACTCATAGCTAGTTGATATGTGTTGCTACTCCTCTGTCTCCCAGTTCCCCACTCTCCTTCTCTTTGAGACCTTTACAAGGTGATGTCTCCAGTGGTGGCAGCCTGTCTGTGAGCTATGCGTACCAGAGGACTCGTCCCTTCCTCATCACACGGGAATGGTGCTTTACTGTGGATATTTTCAGGACCAAAAAGCAAATAATGGTGGAAATCCACCTTGGACCTAGCAGTGTCCATACGTGTGAGGAGAAGTTCAAGGTGATTGTACCCACTGCCATACTGTTGTTGTACCAGGAAAGTGACTCCATTTTTTTTAATCTCCAAGATAGCTATTCTTCACACTTCCCTTGTAAAATACCACATTGCAGGTTGGCCAGGACTCTTTTCCCTGGAGATTCTCCTACCTGAACTCTCCACAGGACCACTGAGATGCTGGCCGTGCCAGCAGGATTGTCAAATTAGGTTGCATACCCCTTTGTGCTGTCCTTTCTCAGAAAAACTGCAGGACTGAGAGCTGGCGCTCCCATCGTGTCCTGCCAGACAGTCTGAGCAGGCGTGCTGGCTGGGACTCGCACGGTGCCTGGGTGCCTGTGGAGCGCAGGCAGCTGCAGGGTTTGTTACCCCTGCCAGAGAGGGCTGCTGCCTGGGGAGGGGGAGCCGTCATCTCTCCCGGAGGTGGTTTCTGTGCAGATCCACGTCTGCGGCATGTGGAGGACAAGGGCTGGTGACAGCGCGTGCAGAGGGGCCGCGGGGTTTGGTCTGCAGGGCTCCTTTCCTGTCTGCCTGTAGCGCAGAGGTGCCTCCCCTGTGCTCCTGCTTGCGGTGGATCAGTTCTTCGTGTAACATAAGCTTGTCCTCTTCCTTGTCAGAGCACTTTGACCCTAGCCCTTTGAGATACCTTTTGGAGCTGAGAAACATGATGTCTTCCCATAGCTCAGCACATCCGTCTGAGATCCATCTTCGCTCTCTGTCATACGTCACAACTCAGTGCAAGGAGATAACAGATCCTTTAATATATAGTGACAATTCAGAACAAGAAAAATTATATATTATTATAAAAGCAGGCCCAGGATGAAAACCCAGTTAAGTGCCGTGGTTTAAAGTTGTTTAACCAGTCTCTGCACATCTTTGATTTATGTTTGGTGGCAAACAGGTGATTGCACACCTCTGAGAGTAACCTGTGCTAGGTGGAGTGAGGAGGTGGCAGCCCTGGTGAGCTGTGCCGATGGCCTAGACAGCATAGAGATGAGTTCCTTTGGTTTGTCTTCCGTAGAGACTGGACACCCTCCGTGTGGTTTGAGGGCCGGGTTGGTGGATAGCTGACATGATACTGCTCCCACTGACATGATGTGCAGCAGCAGTTTGCAGATGGCCCCTCTGTACAATTGCACCTTGGCACACTGTTGCTGCATTTGTGGTGAGTCCTCATGGGTTGTTACCCAGGCTCTGTGCCAGCCTGTGTCGCCAAGAGGGTAGGAGGGGCTGGGGGATCTTCTCATGGTTTCACGCAGTGTAGTGGGCTTTTTCTTTGTCTTTTTTTTTTTTTTTTGGCGGGGGAATGTTTGCATAGTACTGTTATACACAGAACCTGATCTAACCAATCTCAGAGCTATGATTCTTACCAGGAATATTTAAATCATCGTTCTGTTTTCTGCTGTTAACTTTTAAGACCTTATAAGCACACTGACATTAGATGCTGCACAGCCTGTTCAGATGGCCCTCCTTCTTCTTACTTTTAGAAATCACTGAGTTTGCCTAAAAAGATAAAAATAGGCAAATTGCTGTTAGATGAAAAAGCATTGTCACTTTGATATCATGCTATGGAGTGACTCAAGGTGTTACAGCATTTCAGAAACTAACCCTGTGCCAGAGCCATAATACGATTGTATGTCTTGTGCAGCCTGAACGCGGATTTTCATTGCTCTGTCTATGACATGCGGAAGGACAGAATCTACATTCGTAACATCAGGGCAAGACATGATGAAAAATGCCCTTTGCACAGTGTCTGCTCTCTCTGTGATATCACCAGGATAAGTAGCTTGGCTGTGTTGTTAAGACAGCATTCCTATGTGGGACATCTGGCTTATTGCTTGAAATTAGATCATTTATCTTCTGTGGGGAAGTCAGAGCATTTTTTCTGATAGTCACCAATTCCTCCCACTTTGGTGTACAAGCACTAAAATTGCTAGCTGTGAAATATATAAAAAAAAAAAAGTTTTTAGGAGTTTCCATCCGTGAGACTTCCTTTTCTTGTTTATCTGTCCTCAAAAAGCTATTGGTTTTAGCTTAGACCATATCAGTGAACTCCTCTATCGTGCAGTCTTTCAAACGGTTTCATCAGTGCAACTGCATGCAGCAAAGCGGTGCTGGGGCAGGAGCAAGCAGGTGGGCACAGGAATGCCATCAGTGGTTTCATAGCTGGGGGAGCCGGTGTGCCGGGAAGCACCAGCCGAGGTGACAATGCAATATGTGAAACCCTTTCATCTCCTTTGCTTTTTCCAAGTTGGACTGAAAAATGTAACCAGCAGGGCTCTTCTCCCTTCCTAGGGATTTATGTGAGATTACATTCTTACCAGACTTCTCATCCAGTTTGTTTCTTCTCACCTTTCCTGGAAGTCCTAACGCTTCCAAGGCAGGGAGAGAGGGAGCTTCTGTTGCCTGCAGCATCAGCTGTCCTGGCGCAGAGACCTCCCGTGGGGTGGTGGGTGCAGTGGTGGGAGACCTCCACCTCCTGCAGCCAGACCTGGAAGGACACCCGGGGTACGTGCAATGGCAGGAGCTGCTCCACATACATTCACCATACATTTGGGGAAGTATTCCCGAGACATACGTCTAATGAGACTCATAATTTGTACTTTGAATTTGGATTTTTCACAGAGATGGTGGACCATATGTTAATTGTTTGTTTGAGGAACTTTGAAGTTCACATGCTTTTTCTAAATTCTCCTTTCCAGTCTTTTGTCAGTTTGGTTATTTTTGCTGTCAGATTTCCCCAAATTCAGGTCATTTGCCCTTCTGTACAAAAGCTTTCTTTGCTCAAAGAATGTGACCTTTGGGAGAGCAGACCTTATAAATGTGGATGTATATATAAGGAGAGACAGAGAAAGATTGCAATTTGAAGCAAGCTTGGGGGAAAACAGAGATTCTTGCTCGATTTTTCTCTGCTACTGTGGCCTAATTTCCCAAACGCAGAAGGAAGGTTTCCATTCTTTCAGCCATCACTGATTGCTTCCAGCTCTAGCTGAGGAGTAGAGCATGAATTCTGGGCCTCAGAAAATGAAAAAAAAAAATTTCACATAAACATTGTTGAGCTGAGGATAGTAAGATGATTTCTGCTGATAAAGGATCATAGTAGAGAGGTGTGCATGCTGTACTGAGTCACCAAGTTAAATATATCCCTTCATCACAAGTTAGTGGTAAAATGCAAATGAACCTCGTATTTCTAAAAGCTGTTCTTGTAGGAGGGCAGGGAAACGTTTAACAGCTGGAGCTGCCAGTATTGCTCTTGACTTTGTCAGTGTCTGGGAGGGTTTGGTTTCTGCTGCTTGCCTGATCAAATATGTTCTTCTCAAATACCAACCCTAACTTAAAAAGAAAAAGGTGTGTGGGGTGGTGATGGTCCCAGCATGGACAGGCAAAACCTGCAGCTGTATCTCAGCCTGTTCTTACACGCATTTTCATGTTCTGAGCAGCAGCACTTTGTTTTCACTTAGACTCAGCTTGATCCAGCTGCTTCTCATTCCCAAATCAGCTGTAGGTGCTGCAGAGTGAAGCCACTCTCCTAAGAAGCTTAGCAGTGACTGGGGTGACTGGCTGTGCTGGAAAGGGTGGGAAGGGCAGAGGTGGCTATGGTTCATGGGGGCATCAAACGCAGGACTCAATCAGTTCAGTCCAGAGCAGTTCATCCAGTTTAATTTCCCAAGGACCAGTGATGGATTTTGTGTGCTTTTACCCATCTCACTGTGGTTCTTTCACATGTTAAAAGAATACTTTTGCACTTTGTTCTGAAAATGTTGGATTGTTCTTCCTTACTAGCTGTCATGTGGTGCTGTTTTGGGGTTTTCTTCCCAAATATGTAAGAAATCAACAAAGAGTTCAAGTGATGTTGCTAGTCTATTGGTTGAAGTCTTGCTTCAGGAGAGTAGTGCTTCAGTCTCTTTCCTCTTACCGCGTGTTAACCTACCTTCGTGTAGACTGTTGGTGTTCTGCAGTTCTCCAGGATGTGAGCATCTGTAGAAGCAGTTCCTGGAGCAAGACAGATGAGTTTTGTCTGTCTGTTTTGCTGGCAGGCCCACGTTCAGCTTCCCTGCTTTTCTTCTTCCTTTGTGTTCTCCAGGATTCTTCCTGTGGAGAGAAACCACAGAATTGGGTGGTGGGCAAAGCAATATTTAATGTTGGTCTAAAATGCTGTGGCTTTACTGGGGCAAGCTGCTGCTGCAGTTTTCTAGGTGGGAGCAGTTCCTTGGCCTCAGCACAGCCTGGAGCAAGCCCGAGTTAGTCCTGTGGACTGTTTGGATGAGACATGTAGGGAGCTCAGTTGCTGGTAAGTCACCTTTCATCGGCTAACTAGGATTCAGTGAAAAGCTCCAGGCTGGAGAACATCTTGCCAGTACCTGGAAGACCTAAGATTAATTCCTAGCTGGTGTTAGGCACATCACCACCAGGCTCTGAGGAGAGGGGAATGGTTATCTCCAAGCTATTCACCACCCTCTTGTTGCACAAGCTATGGACATACGCTCTCCCTGCGGTGTCAAGAGCGTATTTTCACCTTGGGGTTACTGACTGGATGAGCTGAGGCAGAACAATTGTTGGCTCTGCCTCCCCCATGGAAAGCAGCTGTTATTAGTCCATATGGCGTAATCTGTGCAAGCGAGCACAGGATCGGTGCTGTTCAGAGCCGCTCAACTGTCTTCCCTCCCTCTCTTTTCAGGTGGCCATCATTGCAGGAAATTTTGAATTGGCTGAAATCATCAAAACCCACAAAGAATCCGATGTTGGTGAGTTTGATCTTTCTTCTTCCCCCTTTTCTCCCTTTTTAATCTTGCTGTAGAGCCCAGGGCTGTGTTAGTGTGGGTCTGTTAACTGGTGGTTTCCTGGCGCTGCCTGCAGTGGTCAGTGGAAGCTGCAGCCTGCAGCTCGTTTTGGGTCTTGGGAGTTGCGGGACAGATCTGTTTTCCTCCTGGGGCCATCAGTATCCAGTCTGTTTGTTCAGTCCAGTGTTTGCTTATGACTGCTGAGATTGCCAGGCTAAAGAATTAGCCAAACCATTAGTCAGGAGTAGCTCTGAAAAGCTCTTCTGTAAAATCCCTTACCTTTTTTTCTCTATTTGCATCCTTGAAGCCATTTCATACTAGAAATCCTCTCCTGCTAAGGCTATTAACTGGGCTTGGTGCAAGGAGGAGACGTCCTCTGTCTTAGCAGTGATAATGGTTATGGAGCTGCCCCAGCCTGAAGCTCCTGTAAGTAAAAGAAGTAATAGCCGTTCTGGTTGTATTTGCTTCTTTATGGAGGAATATTTTTGGATTTTCTGGTCAGCCTTTTTCCTTGCAGCATCTCTTCTGTCCTTCTGTGGTGTAGATATTATCATGCGAGATATTATAAGCCATGCAAAACTGAGTTTTAGGTCACATATAAAATCAACGGTTTTTGAATGCTTGAATTATTCTGAGAATTTTATTGGTCCAGAGCCCTCTAGAGCAATGGAGGAACCAGTGCAAAGAGTTAATTCTCACTGTGTGTGCCTCCACAGAAGATACAGAGTCGTCTGATCAGTGGCTGAAAAAAGACTTGTGGAGTTTGAAACAGCCTTGGTTCTTGGAAGTGGCTGTGAATCTAGAAGCCTGGGCCCCAAGACATCCTTTATCACTTCTTTTCTCAGCTAGCTATTGCTGATAGTAATAAACAGCTGGTGAGAATTTGTGGGAAGGTGTAAGAGTCAGAAGGGATATGGGGAAAAGCCTGAAAATTCCTTATAATGGTATCAGTGAACGGTGCTCACAAGCAAGCCACCCTATTAATTCAGGAGGAAAGTGACTGTTTTTGCTGTGAGAGGGGTTTTGGACCAGATGACCTCCAAAGGTCCCTTCCAGCCTAAATTCTTTTATGATTGAATCTGAATCTGTGATTGACTGGCTCAATTATTTTTATTGAAAAAGTGTAAGGAAGAAGGGCATGAAAACTGTCAGGTAGAATGAATTGTTCATGTTTTAGATATGGCTGTTTATATAAAATAGGTCAGGTAACAGTTGCAAACTAATCATACGCAAACCAGCAGGTCCAGATGGTATCCACCTGGGGTCAGGGGAACTGGCAGTGAACTTCCCAAGCAAGGAGAAATTGTTTTTTGAAGTTCATTAAGGACTGAGAGGTGTGAATGTCTGACTGGAGGAGAGCAGACTGGCATTATTTAGGATGGGGAAGGGGCAGTCCTTGGTCTGTCCTTTTCTTTGATAGTTCTATCAGAACAGTTGAAGAAATACTGAAACCGAGAATCTGGTAGGAAAGGGCAGCATAAGGCAGCATTGTAAGTGATAGCTCTTGGAGAAATCTTCTTGAGTTCCCAATATTAGGCTGCACTTGTCTGGCTGTGAGACAATAATTGGTGGCTCCCACCATCAGAAATATTCGGAGAGAACCTGCTGTGTTAAGGCTGTGGGAGGAAGGATGGTTAGCAGCAGCTTTTGTTCCATTCTACAGGATGTCCCTTAGCACGTAGCTTTACTTCCAGGCTCTTGGAGCATTCATCAGTGTTTCTGTCTGGATCTGGAGTGCTCCTCTGAGGTGGAGCTGGCTGTCCTCACTTGCTGTGCTTTGTCTTACAATGTAGAGCAAGCCCAGAGGGTGTGAACTGTATTTCTTTCAGGTGAAAAGAACCCAGAAACTGTTCCAGAAAAACACCTGATGTGCTCCATCTACTGACAGGCATTCAGCCCATGGGACTAGCCAGGGTTAACACAGTTTGATGTGAATTGCCCAGGGTGGATGCTGGGTGGTCAGTGACAGCTGTTTACAGCCCACTGGCCTGCGGGACTTCTCATGCAGGCTTTGCTGTGGTTCCCTGTGCGCAGGTCTCCGTCCCTTCAGTCGGTTCAGATACCAAGAGCCGCTCGTTTCATCACAGCCACCAGCACTGGGGCTGAAGAAGGTCGGAGTGGAAGGCTGCAAATCTGGGGAGGGAGAACATGTTTTTATGAGTAGGACATGTTTGCAGAGACTGTGGAATTGGGCTGTTCCATAATTTCCATTTTTTTTTTCCTTATTCTCATGTTTTATTGATCTGCAGACAGAGAATGCCATGAATGGCAACTGCTGTGCTTTATTTTTGTGGTTAGACCTGCGGGGTTGGATCACAAGGACTTGTCAATGCCACCACAGACCCTCTGTGGCACATCCTGGTGCTTGTTGGTCAGTGCACCCGTACGGGAATGGTTCTGCAGAGCAGTGAGGGCAGCCCTAACCCCCCCTTCCTAGGGTAGGGCTGCAGAGCCTGGTCTCCGAGCGCTCCAGGCAGATCTGGAGATGTTCTCAGTTAAGCGTGTTTACTGGCAGTGCCTTGGGAAAGTACCCAGGCCACCTACTGTAGCAACCTTGAGTTGGTTTGTAGGGGCTGTAAAGGGAGAGCTCACTCCAAGGTGGTCCTGAGCCAGGTGTCTAGTTCCCAGCACAGCCCCTAGAGATGGCAGTGGAAAAAGGCTGCGTGTTGGGCAGGAACACCAGGAGCTGGTCAATGGGAAACAATGCAAATGGTATTGTGTCTGAACCTTGGGGCCTCTCCAGAGTGCCACTGCCTGCCTCCTGGTATTTCACATTGGCGTTCAAGTCTTAAATCCACATCGATATTTTATCAGTCAAATGTGTAATTCCACTCAATAAAATGAGATGTGCACCACATTACCTGTTTTTTGTTAAAACATTTGTAGTGGTGTTAACTACACTTTTTTTTTTTTATCAGTTGGATCCTGTGCCAGCTGCTCAGTAATCTTCATGATCCATCTTTTTGGGAAGTTTTCTTAGCCTGCAAGTTTTAAAGTATTTGGTTTAGCTAATTAGTAGCTGTGTCTGCTTTGTCATCATGATGACACAAATGCCTCTTACTGCTTATTTTAGGATATACTTCTGCATCTACAAAGTGACCCAAAAGCTTTTTTTTGAAGTTGCCTCCATTTTACAAACTACTCGTTTTTCTTCAATGTTTATAGCTCCCCTTACCAATTTTGAGTGTATTGTAACTTCATATTGATTTCAATTATTTTCCATAATTACAGAATAAATATATTCTGCAGTACTACTTGATGTCTTCACTTTGCCACTATTGTCCAAATAGGCATTTAACAATAGATGTTTTGTTTCATAATTGTGGTTTTATAACTTTTTCTTTGTTTGCTAATTTTTTAAAAACTCCTGATTTTCATTCATGTTTTCTCTCCCTACGTGAAAGTAGATCTGGAGGAATAATACAACATTAGTTCAATACTGAGAGATTAGCCTTAAGCATTACACGTATGTAAGACTGGTTGGGACTGTCTTCCCTTTTCTTTCACTGAATATAATCAGGTCATGATTCATGGTCACTAAGCAACCACCAACTTCAAGTCAAAGGAATTAATTCATTATCAGTCATAACGAAACCCAAAACAGTTACCCCATATTACGTGGAATACCTTTTTGTTGGAGAAATATGATCCGCAGCTCTGTATGAGATCACCAGCATTTGTTTGCCACAGTGAAGTGCACCATAACAACACTTGTTTTCCTTAAGTGCACAGGCAGGGGTGGGGAGTAACTCATCCCTCAGTGACCCCACGGTGGTCTCTGCTTTTGGGATGTGTTAGTCTCTTGCCCCATGTCTGCTTGAGATCCTACACCCCTGGTGTACCGCTAGCTCTGTGTGGGCAGTATTGCACCATGACCTTCCTGTCTCCTGCTACTTTGGAGTGGATTTTTTCAAGGTATTTAGGCATATGAAGACACAGATTGGACATAGCATAGGTCAGAAAATTACCTGGTCACTGAACTCCTTATTAGGTGTCCATCCCAGGCAGAAAGATGATAAGCAGTGCATACCCAGATGCATGTGGCCCCGTTCACTAGTCCCTTCTCCGTGTGAGCTGGCACTGAGGTATTAATTTAGAGCATGACATACTAGGAAGATTCCATGAGGCTTTGGGCGTTGAATTATCAGTTGTTGCTAAGAAATCTCAGCTTTATGAGATTTCATAGCTCAAACCAAAGAATAAGTTATTTCTCATTAATGAGGGTGTCCTGGAGCCAACCCAAGATCAGTGTCTCCTTGTCCTTCAGGTGTCCTCCTTCTCTGAAGCCTGTTCCAGGTATGTCCATGCTCTGCAAAGATATCTGTCAGAAACTGTCTGTGGGAGCTCAGTCTGGGATTACCCAGCGTGTGAAAAATCTTAACATCTTCCAGTGCTACTGATTCTTCAAGTTCTCCCCTGTGAAGAGGAGAAACCCACCCCAAAGGATTTAAAAGACAGCATTTTGCTTCCTTTGGACACTATGACTTCATACCACTTGTTGCTAAGATCCAATAACTTGTTCATAATATTCACAGTCCATGAAACATTTTTCCTTTCGTGAAGTAAAAGTGATGCCGTTTCAGATATTTGACCATCCATGTTGCACTGGTCTGAACCTCTTCTGGCTCTACTACTTCTTTTTTGGATGGGGGATTTCTACGGTGGCACAGGGATGCCTGCTTTGCTTTCTGTATTTTTGTAATGGTATCCTATGTTTGAATAGTATTTCTAACCACTACCGAGCTCAGAGAGAACTTGTTCTATGCCGTTCTACAGCATAGCTCCAAGAAAATCTCAGACGGACATGTATGACAAGCAGAAGTAGAGGTTATGACATTTATTCTTCCTTTCTAACCTTTCTCCTTGATCCCTTCTCAGAGAAATTTTTGGAAAGTGCTAAATGAGTGGATGTTGAAAAACTTTGTATGGAAGCCATAAATGAGTTCTTGTATGATGGAAAACTTTATTCCTTTTTGTCCGATTGTGTCAAACTTCCTGGAATGTGTAACAAATGTGGATGTTCTTTCTGAACTTACTTTGTTTATAAGAATGGTTGGAAATCTGCAAGTTCGCAGTGGCGAAGAGATAAGATGGAGAACGATAGCTTTCTATGTGCCCTTCTTTCTTGTGTGCCTTCTACGAAGACTTTTTTTGCTTGCTGTTGTCAGACAGAATATTAAGCTACATGAGGCCTTGGTCTGACCAGTCCAGCAGTTCACAAGAAAGGGTATGGTTCTCTGCAAAAAGTGCAGTAGAATAGGATGGGACAACTGAACAGCTCCTGGGTCCTGCCAGAAGTTGCTCTTCAGTTACAGCAGGGTAGAGGTGGGTTCCATACTCTTCTTGGCACAGCAAATTCAGTGGTCCAGACTAGGGACATTCCACAGCAGAAGTCATAGGATGGTCATAGAACATAGATATTCTGCAGAAAATCACTCCTGGCTGGGAAGACTGAGCTGTGTTTGGTGGCAGTACTTGTTTGGAAACAGAGTTAAAATTCAGGCTGGGTAAAGTCGAATCTTAGAGTTTATTTGTATATTGGGCATGTAGTTGAGAACAGCAGCTCCTCACGCTGTGGTTTCCCCTCTCTGAAGAGAAGGGATGCCTGCACCTCGTGGTGCTGCTCAGATATCTGCACCTCACTGGGAGACTTGTTTCTCCATGGTGAAATGCTGGCAGCTGTTGATCCTTCATTTTCACCCAAGGCTGGCTAGGGGACTGTCGTGGGATGCTGTGAGCCTGCCTCCAGGATACTTCTCCTGTCCTCATCTCTCTGAAAGCTCTTCACCACCCCTTTTGCAGGGGATGTGGTCAGTCCACCAGTGACCATAGGCCTGCTCAAGGATGACCTCACAGGAGAAATCTATTTTTTCATCGTGAGTTTGAAAAATTCCTCAAAAAGCTACTGATGGAACAATAAATTTTTAAGACCAGAGTGACCAGTATTGTCATCTTGTGACAAAACCAGTAATGCTTGCACAAGTCTATGCAAACTTTTGCGCAAGAACTCTTTCCCAGTATACAAATATGACTGTGACTCTGTCACCTTGGCACACCATGAATAGTTTCTGTTTTGTTATTTTCTTAATATAGATCAGGTTGACCAGCTTCTGAACCATTGCATAGCTTTATTTTGAACACTTACTGTTTTTTAACATTATTTTTGGAAATGTGGGCTGAATTTAGATGCATTTTTCCATAATAACCTTATGGATGAACAGACGATGCTACCCTTTTCAGGGTTGATATATCTGTTGGTTATGTTAGCTTTTCTGCTCGCTGTATTGGTCTGGGAGTCTGTCCTCAGGTGGTTTGTGTCAGGACTCACAGCTTGTTTCAGTCTCACTGCTTTTCAAGGAACAGTTCTATGTTGTACAACCTCCATTTGTGTTCCCCAGATGCTTCATCTTGCATCGGGCTGTGATGAAGTGTGTTGAGATGATCCTGTCTTACCAAATGCCTGAGACTTCACTGTGTTAATACCCTTTCTTGTATGTCATAGAATCACAGAACGGTTTGGGTTGAAAGGGACCTTTAAAGATCATCCAGTCCAACCCCCCTGCCATGGGCAGGGACATCTTCCACTAGACCAGGTTGCTCAAAGCCCCATCCAACCTGACCTTGGACACTTCCAGGGATGGAGCATCCACAACTTCTCTGGGAAACCTGTTCCAGTGTCTTACCACCTTCATTATAAAACATTTCTTTCTTGCGTCCAATCTAAATCTACCCGTGTTCACCAATGACATTTGACCAATGTCATTGCACCAGTCACTGCATCCACCTGTACTTTTATTGCCAATGATCTGTATTTTTTCTAAGTCATTGATAAAGACAAAATATAAATACTACTGTGCTAAGAACTGACTGACTGGGTAATATTGGAAATATTCCCAACTGTTGTTCTCCATTAAAAATTCATTATTGTGTCTGTTAAAATGTGCTCTGGTAATTTGTCCAGTGGTAGCATGTAATCAGAATATCATAGGGTCAACAGTTTTCACCCAAGCTTATGATGTCAGCAGGTATTTTTGTCAGTGAGATTTGAGCTCTTAAAGCCATCCTGGCTGATATAAATTAAATTCTTATTTCTTTTTCTTAATTTATAAGTGTCCTGTTTCAGTTTTTCTAAGCTTTTCCTAGAAATAATATGAAGCTAAGCTCTGTACCGTTATTGGAATCATTCCACTGACCCTTTCAAAGCTGCCTCCCCATCTCTGGAGCTTTTGAAGGAGTATTATAAATATAGGCCAGCAACTCAGTGAGCTGTATTGCAAATTCTTTTGAACTCTGCTGCAGAAGCTTTCGACCTGCTAATCTAAATGTACATAACTGAACAAGTGTTGGTTACTGCTATCCTTGGAATTGTGGGGGAAGTTTTAAATGCTCCATTTTGGTCTTGGGTGCATTTTTTTGCTGGTACAGAGGTATTTATGGGAATTATCTTCAAAGATGGATCAGAAAGTCATTAGATTTTTTCTGATTTTCTGTTATCATCATTGTTAATTTAATTGCGTGCCGCTTGTAACAGCTCTGAGCAGTTGTTTGGAGTTCCTCTGGGGGATTTAGCAATGGCTTGATAGTCCAAGCAGGACCCTTGATGTGCTGAATGTAACAAGGTGAAACAAAGGAATGAAAAATGCACCAAACTCTTGCAAGGAAAAATTTCCAGTGCTGAGATGCATCAGGCTGATGGATTTTGTCTGAAGATAAAGGCTGAAAATCTCATCTCAGAGTACCACTCACAGGTGAATTGCCAGCACACCTGAGAATGCTTGTAGGGGAAAACTAGCAAGTTTAATTAATATGTACTTCTAGCAGTTTCAATTCAAATTTTACAAATGCAGAGTAAAATCTGTTTCCAGCTGTGAAGGGCTGGCACTGAGCAGGACGAGGCAAGGGACCTGCGTTCAGGTGAAGGAGTGAGGAGGGGTAGGTGGGAGAGGAGGGGGGTGGCTCTGAGGGAAGGTGTGAAGATTGGTAGCTGAGAGGCAAATGGAGATGGCTGGAGAAATGGAGGATGATTTTTTTTTTTTTTATTTTATTAAAAAAAAATATAATGAGGCTATAATTCCTTTCAGTGGACTGCTGCTTAGTACTGAGGTAAATTACCAGCTCCCTCTTCGGAGCCGAGAGGTTCTGGTCTGCCTCATCATCTTATCCTTTTCCTTTAGTTTTCATTCCTAGAAAAAATATATCTGGAAGGTCTCTTGGAGTAGCCTCTCTCTTCTGCATGGGAGAGAAGCCTGGGCATAATCTGCTCTGTGCCGCATGAGAGGAGATGCTATGCTCCTTCTCCAGTTTGCTTTGTAATTTTCCACTATTAAAATGTAAATGTGGCCTCTCAGCTTGGAACTGTGGAGACATTTGCACTCCGCGTGCTTTTGCTCTTTTACATGAATATTTAACATTGAGCCAGCCAATCTAAATAACCTCCGAGTGTTGATTACACTTTGGTTCATTAGACTGCAGCTTGGGGTTGTTTGGAGCGTGGTCCAGGTGCCGCCCAGGCGCCCGTGCAGCATCTCGGGGCTGGGAACTCCTCTGGGAGCCCCGGCTGCATCCTGCTTCCACTGCACCTGAGCGGTGAGAGGCATTTTTGAGTCAAGAGCCATGTGTTTCCCATTCTGGAGGGCAGAAAGCAAGTGCGGGAGCATCAGATGAACCAGCCTGGCTGGGGCATGGTTGTGCTGCTTCGAGCAGTGCTGTCATGGTAACTGAAGTGATTCATATTGCTGCGAGAAACCCAGTAAACATACTTTGATTAAACTCTTGAGAAGGTATAGAAAAGCATCTTCAAAGCTGATTGTATGAACTGCACAAATTTTTCTTTTTCTTTATTGCTCTCACTTCCCTCCCTTCCCCACTGGGGACAGTGGATCTGGGGGGATGGGGAGAGGAAACCTTTGTTAGAAGTGGCTATCTGGCAGCAGCCTAGATCTATCCTGTTTCTGGCACCTGGTGACTGGACTTCTGGCTCAGTGGTTTATTATTATTATTACTGTTATTACCAGTTTCAGGCAGGTTGAGGAGCAGTGAGAAGCCGGCTGTGCAGCCCGCAGGGCTGGCTGAAGCGTGCCTCAGGACTCTGATGGTGGTTTGGGGCATCGCAGCATGCCAGAGTACCACTGAGCATCCTGGCAAGGATTTCACATGCCAAACCAAGGCAGATCGGCTCTTCCCATTATAAATTGGTGTTATGAGTAAACCACCTGTACAAAACCTGAGTCTCCCTGCTGAGGTTTAGCACATCAGACCCCAGCTGGGGAGCAGCTCCTTGGGTCTCACGCCAGGTCCAAGGTCTCTTCCTGCCACCCTGTCCCTTCTCTGAGGCTGGGGGACGAGGACCTGTGTCCTGGCTGGGTGCTCCGCTCCCCCAGCCTGTGGGGGATGTTGACCGTGTCCCCCTGCCTCCACTGGGCTGGTTGCCCTGGCTCTGGCCTGGGACCACGCTCCCTGGGGAGGAAACCTGCCCTCTCCGAGCCTTGTTCCCAAACCTCTCTACTGCTTCTGTGAGGGGCCTGAGGACACAGGTAGCCAGACCGCACTGCTTCCCTGTCTGCTGTTAGCTTGTGGGGGCTTCTGAAACGCCCCGCTGTGCGCACCCCATCTTGCTCTTTCCTTCCTGGCTCTTGCCCCAGCGGTCCCTGCCCCCTCCCTGGCTGGAAACCCCAGGGCTGCGGCCAGCTGCGGTTCCCTCTGCGGTTCCCTGGCACTAGGACAGAGCTCTGCTGGTCTCAGCTCCCAGCCCAAGGTGGGTCTTGTCCACCAGTCCACCTTGCTCCTGCATGTTTTCCCACCCCTAACTTGCATGGCTCTGGTTTTCACTGACCCAGAATAAAAATACTCTTGCACGGTTATTAATTGGTTTTATTTTGTATTTTGCTGCCTATGCTTTCCAGGAGGCTGATGAGTTGAGATGGTGGGCTGGTCTGATGCCTGGGGGCTGGCACCCAGCGCAGGTGGGGCATGCAGTTGGAGGGGACGAGGGGGGTGCCTCCATCTTGTGGCATTGGGAAGCTGTTGGATGAGACACATCTCGTGTCCTGCAACAGATCCTCAGCCTGCTGGGAGCCCTCTCCAGCTGTCCCTTTCAGCTGCCTTTTTTCTGGCGAGGAGCATAATTTCAGTCCTTCGTCCTGCTGTGACAATGGCTGCCAGGGGATGGGGCAGGGTCCCATCTCGGTGACAAGCTGGGGCTCGCACAGAGGATGCAACGGGGAGAGCGGCATGAAGGAAACCTTGCTCGATGTCCTTCTGAACAGAAGACTAAGCTCCTGTAAAGCTGAGGGTAACCTAATTTTTGGCTGGATGAAGCCACTCTGCTGTGCTGGAGGGGGTTGGCCCTTAGAGTTAGAGCCAGCGGAGCAGGTGGGACCGTGGCATCCTTGCTGGCATGGTGCAGGAGCTGGGCGCTGGCTGTCCTGCAGGGCAGCACGGGCAGAGGGGAGCTCCTCCTGCGTTTTTAAGATGTTCAGTGGGCCTGGTATTGTTGCACATCCTGGAGAGTGGGATGGATGTAGCTACACAAATGTAATTTGGCTGTTGTGAGCACGTGGCTGGTTTGTGCGTTGTTCTCTGTTAAGGAGCCAGGGCTTCTGAAGCATGGTGCTCAAAACAGAGTTACAGTTAATTCAACGCTTTCAACCTTAGTAGGAAGTTCTTGTCTCTCATTTGTTTCCCTCAGAACAGCAGAGGGTTTCCCCAAGGCTTTTGTTTTTGAACACATGAAGTTCCCCCAGGGAGAGAAGTAAACAGCAAATCACAGTTTAGGGTTGTTGGTCCGTTGCTTGCCTCTCCTAGGAAAGGCCAATTTAAAAACATCAATAAGAGGATGCCTAGAGGGCTCCAGCATTGAGCCAGGCTCTGCTGTCAGTGCAGACTGCAGTCGTCCTTTGCCCACATCGCTGTCCCGTGTATGCGGTGGCCTTGATTTTCTGTCTCCTGCGGTCCCTGGACATGTTCCTGCTGCCTTTGCTGTCCTTGTGACTGTGCCAAATGCTGACCTCCTGCTGGACTTTCTCGTGCAAATAAGCACGCCCATAGCATCCTTCAACATCAAACCTCCACCGGTTCCTCTTTTGCTTCAGGATCTGTTTTATGGATTTGCCCCAGCCTATATCCCATGCGATGTGGGTATCTCTCCTGTCCTTGTTGCCACCTGGCTGTGGCACAGACAGTCTTCTCTTCTACATTAATGCCACATGCAACAGTTTTCATCTCCCTTGCCATCTCCATCTCATTGCATATCATGTCTGAGAACACGGTTGTATCTCTCTGAATATATCTAATTTCTGTTGTGAGACCAGACCCAGGCTTGTGTTGTATCTGCATGGCAGAGCTTCCAGACTGGCTGGACATAAATCCGTGCTTAGATGAGGGCTTTGGGGAAGCGTTGGAGTATCTGGGGAGTGCAGTGCTATATTGCTCACACAAGCGGTAGCTGTATTCCTCTGATTGCCCTTCTCCTGTGAAGCTGCCTGGATGTCTGCTCATCAACCTTCTTGGTGAAAGCCAGACTGTCATTTCTAGCTCTCCAACCTCTGTGTAGAAACATCTGATCTTGGTCCAGTTGCCTTCCTGGCTGTACAGTGGCCCTGAAATGGCCCTGAGGCAGTCCAGGCACCAGAAGCTAAGCACTGAAGTCAGGGCAGGCAAGGTTTCCATCATCTGTACCTCTGCTCTCAGACTCCTGAGGGCTTTGCTGAGTCCCCCCTGAGCTTTCTCTATGTGCCAGGGTAGACATCCTGGGTCCTTGGCTGCAGCTGCTTAGGTCAGGAGATGTCCGAGCATGTTTGGACACCTGAGAGCCTAGGGAACTTTGCAATCTAAATGTGTATCAGCTGAAAGTCTGTTCTCCTGTGATAGTGCTGGAAAGCAGGTTTTTTCACTCATTTCTGGGACTCATGTGACTCCCTTGTGCCTAAATCCCACTTTGGCAAATGAAAGAGGCTGAATCCCGCCTCATGTGAGGTTGCTGTGTGCTGGGGGCTAAATTAAAATTACACAGACGGTGCAGGCACATCCTGTCTTTCAAGAGGCTGCCTTTGCAGCTATAATAGCATCCTCTTAATATGCTTGTAGAATGAAATACTCAGGAAACTTTGGCTTTACAACCTGTTATGTGACCTGGATGCCTTCTCGTTTACTCCTGTAAATGCTGTGTTATGTTGTGCTTCAGGGACTCTTATATTTGATGTTACGATGAGTGGATTAGTGAGTAGCAGAGTGGTCCTGGGCTGCTTTCTCCAGCCTCTCTGCTCTTCCTCTCTGGTGTGAATTTGAGACAGAGGTTGTGTTTTTCTTTGTTTTTAAGGTAGACGCTATAATTTTGGTGTTGGGAGGGAGCACTTTGAATATATGAGGTGATGACTGCTCTTGCATAGAGTGTGGAAATGAGCGACCAGGTGATTTATTTGACAGGCTAAATTAAAGCACTTGCCCTGACCTCTGTCAAGAATTATAAAGTACCTTCCCTTTTACCAGTGAGTCCTTGAGCAACCTGTTTGTGTCTCATTGCCTAATAATTGGTGCTTACTGTGAATGTCTTGCCATGAACCGTGCCAATCTTCCCCCTCTGAACCTGACCCTGACCCATTTGACATCTCCCTGGTGTGAAGTCTGTGCAGTGGGGAGAGCAGGGACTGGACAGGATTACTGCTTTTCAGTTAAGCTTAGGCGACCAGGAGCAGAGAAGATCTAGCACAGACCAAAAGGATCTCCTGCCTGGTGTCCTTCATTTTTCCCTTGCGAGGTTGTTGTGGTTTAACTCTATCCCAGCTGAAACCAGGACAGAGGTAAATCTCTGGTTATTTTGTTTGTTTGTTTTTTGCTTTCTTTGTTTTTTCTTTTTTCCTTTTCTTTTGTCAGCTTGGTAAAAACAGCTCGCCGATAGGATTATTGTACAGTAAGCTGGTATATGATCAGTTCAATATACAGTTATGGGGTTTTTTTCTAAGCAATTAATATCAAGAATCTAATAATTAATTTATAAAGCACCCTAAGGCAACCCCAGACCAACTCCTGCTGTCTGAAGTTTTCATCGTTCCACTCTTGGTTTTCTATTTCTTTCTTTCTTGGTTTGGTGTCAAGACCAATGGTGCTGAGCCCAGTCATGCATGGAAGAGCAATGAACCAGACCAGTACCTCAGCGTGGGTCTGGCTGTAGTCTGGTTTTGAGTGGCCCTTTTTACCTCCTTGTAGTAATGGATGTGCATGGCCGGGCACAGCATGGACGCTGCCTGAGCAGCTGGTGTGGAGCACGGGTGTCACTGGTCATCTGCAAAGGGCTGACTGCTGCTCCTGCCTTCTCCCAGGATGGGGGGAAGAATGGTCCAGGCAGATTTTTCTAGATCTTGAATTTTTTTCTTGCTGAATATTTCCTGTTTACCAAAATTCTCATACGGTGTGGATCCAGACTTGGATTTCTCCAGCTGAGACAGTGCCTACTGATGGAGCACTGCTGAGAGCACCTCTCTGGGGCGTCGCTGGTCCGCAGCTTAGACGTAACAGGTTCAGATTGACTCTGTTCTGGTGGAACAACACTGAGCTCGTGTTTGGTTGACGCTATGAGCTCACAGCCTTTCTCAGGCTACAATCCTCATGATCACTTGGTTTCACCTATGGTGTTGGTCGCTGGAGCACACCATGGATGTACTCACTTGACCAGTATGTGCCTTGGCCTTCGGTTTGGAAAGGTATTCAGGCACTGACTGATGTGCTTTTATCACTAGGCAGCATTCGGCACTTTTACTGAAAGTAATTCTGTACTTTTTTCCAAGAACCATCTTAAAGTTACTGACATGGCTTGGTTTGAAAACAGCTCTTCGAGACTAGCAACTTCATTGTGTTTCCAGTGACTATTTCCAATTTCTAATAATTTTTAGATCTGCCAGTTACCATGACTTACATCCATTGAGTATTTGCTTCTCTTTTTTAAAGTGGTTTTCTATGAGACATGAGGTAGTACAAAATTAACTGTCTCCTGGAGATCTATCATATGTCTGGATGATACATGAACTCGGGTCAACAGCCCCGGTCAACCAAACCTGTTCAGCTTTGCCTGTGAAATGGTTGTAGCTAGCCGTGACTGCGGCTTCCTCTCCAGCATGTTGTGTTGGTAGGACAGGCTGTCCATCAGCGTCCTGCATGCTCCAGTCCTGCAAACTCCCAGGCATTGACTCCACAGCGTGTTTTACCCCAGGGACTGCATCACATCCACGGCCCAGGCTTTGCTTTTTTCCATCTGACATCCCTCCTTGCCTGTGGCCACTGGGTGACCATTTTGACCCATTTTTCCATTTGGGGTGGCCTGGACGTGGGGTCCTGGCAGCACCAAGGGTGCGGGCAGGCAGCTGGCAGCAGGAGGCTGGGGAGCCGGGCTGAGCCGCCACGGGGAGCGCGGACGCTGCCAGCAGAAATTCCCCCACCACGTGGTTGAAACTCAGGAGAGAACAAATGCATCGCGTTGCTATGACAACAGGAAGATTTACAGCAGCCTGAAATTCTTGTACTTTGAACCTAAAATATTCCTTGGAAAAATATTCTGAGTGCAGCCACGCAGCACAGCTGGGATGTGCCTTCAGGGTGTTTGGTCAAGGATGACACAGGTCCGAGGCCTCGCTCGAGGTCAGGCAGCATCCTGCCCGCTCCCCCAGCTCCTCCCATCCTCTGCAGCCCCTGGGAGGTGGCCAGTGGAGTGTGTCCAGGGCTCGTGTGCCTTTGTGCAAGTTGCTGTGGGAGGGGTGGCCTTGGAAGGGTGAAGCTAGGGGAGTCTTGAATGCGGACGGGGTGAGAGGTCCCCTGTTAGCAGGGTCACACCGCTTCTGAGCATGCCATTGAGCAGGAGCGCAGGAGACCTCCGCATGCTTTACCTGTCCCCTTGCTTTTGCCACTACGTTTGCACCAGAAATGGGCTGGATGTTGCCACACGTCAGACAAACTTTAAGCACGTTAAGGTTCATGGTGGAAATGGATTCGTTAAACAAAATCTAGGAAAATACATCTTTCCTGACCTGAGGTCTGCAGTGCTGTGGCTCCGCAGCAGAGCCCTGTTCCCCTGTGACCACATCAGGTTTCCCGTTTCCATTCTTTTTCCCTCTGCAGAGCTGCAGGCAGAGGAAGGAGTTTGCATCTTCAGGTGGCTTCGTGAGGTCTGTTTCTTCTGCACGCTCCTGAGGGTAGAGGTAGAGGGCAGGGAGTAGCTGGTATTTTATTCTGTGCATTGTATTTTCTAGGCTTGCGCTTGACATGTGCCTGAAGCTATAGATTTAGGCCTTCTGTGCCTCTGAAACAGAAGAGTAAGTGGTGGCCGGGGTTACTGCTGGTGTCAATGTCCTGTTCAGGTGTCGCCACCTCTGAACCGGGGTGGCAGCTGGAGACGGGCTGGCAGGGGTCCCGCTGGTGGCCCCACGTACCCTCCCTGGGTGCCCTTGCTGGTGCTGCCTCCTCCCCCTCTGGCAGCACTCCTTGATGCCTCCTGAGACGCCACCTCCAAACCCTGCTAACGCCGGTGTACTACGGTCGGGCTCGCCTGAGTTTCCCCAGGTTGGTGCAGGGAGAGGAGCTGGAAGGTGGAGCTGGTGCAGGTGGAGCTGTGTCTTCCTCTGCCCTGGCCATTCCTGCCTTCCCGGCCCAGCTCCATGTGCTTTTCCAGCTCTCCCGCTTTGCCGCCATCTTCCAGCCCAAGCACGGCTGGCCGACACCAGCTTCACGCCATGTGCCCGGTAGCTAATGCCGCTTTCCCTGGCTCTTTTGCAGTGCCTTTCAGAGAAACTCCCAGTTACACGAAGCGGAGACGGATCCTCGGCGCCGGCGGCCTCTCTTCCCCGCGCATACTGCAGCGCTCGGCCAGCGACAACAACCTGAAGGCAGAGAGCCGGGCGTCCTACTCGCCGGTGCCCTCACTCCGCAGCCTGCCCCCGCAGCTGCTGGCGCAGATGCAGGAGGCGGCGGCGGGGGCTGTGGCAGGGGACGGCAGCCTGGCGAGCTCCGGCAGCGCCCGCAGCGCCCACAGCCGCTCCCCGTCCCTGCAGCGGGTGCAGGAGGAGAAGGAGGCTGACCTGCCCACGCTCCGGAGGAGCAGCCGCGGCAAGGCCAGGTAAGGGGCCGGGGGGAGGCAGAGCGAGGATGCCCCGTGCCATGGCCGGCGCCATCCTCGGCACCCGCTGGAGCCCCTGCATCTGCACGGGGCTGGGCACCCGTGGGACCCCGGGCGGCGGGTGGGGAGCAGGAAGGACCGTGGAGCCTGATGAAGCCCCCTGTCTCCCTGTCCACGGACCGTGAGGAGCGGGGCTGGCCGGGACCCGGAGCAAGCGCTGAGGGTTTTTTTTCCTCGATCTTCTCCCCAGCCCTGGGTCTAATCTTGCATCTCAGAAAAATGGTAAGTACATCAATCCTGTGTTGCGCTTGTTGTTGCTATGACAATGAATGCATCTTGAAAACTGAACTTCGAGGTGGCACATTGCAGATAAGCCAACACCTAATGCGTCCCAACCGACCTGCAGTTACTGCAGTTATTGGTATTCTGCCTACAGGCCTGGGTGGTGGCATTGCTCTGCTGAACTGCCCGGGAACGGCTGATGGGCACCCTTGCCCGACCCACTGAGCGGTGTGGGGAGGCCTTCCTTGTGCGTCTGGTGGTTTCGGTGGCCCGCAGGTGTGGGAACGACATGGATCTTGTGTTCTCCTGCTGCTCCCCATCACTTGCTGGCCATGTGCAATGTGAATGTTGGCTCTGACACTGCTCACCACTGCTGGTGCTTGCCTTCGGATGGAAGCCGAGCATGGGCACCTGTTGTGATCCAGGAGGATGGCTGCTGCTCCCCTCAGATAGCAGAGGTGCTGCCAGAAAGCCTTCGTGGCCAAGGGTCCCTTTGGTGACGACTGGGGTCAGGCTTTGCTTTCAGAAGTCCTCTGTCAGTGGAGAGGCACGACCGACCACAGCCATGGCTGATGTAAAGCAGCGTTTGCTCAGAAAGGGCTAACGAGAAACTCTCATACAGTGAAGTTAGAGCAGGAGTTTGAAGAGTGGGTACCAGGTCTGGGTTATAGCTGTGTTCACTAATGAGTAAGAAACGAATTTGAGCATTGAAGAACCAGTCTGCAGATGGCAGCTATTTACACTAAATCCATAGCAGAAACAGCTCTGAGACCCTTTGAGGCAATCTAAAGAATATGGGGAAAAAGAAACGTGTCAGTGAATAAAAAATAATGAAAATAAATGTAAAATAGCTACTAGAGGGGGAAAAAATGGAACTACTCAAATACCTGCTAGGATTCTTAATTAATAGTTTAACTCAGGAAAAGTTGCAGGATGTTTTCTAAACAGCTCAGTGGAGGCCTCTGCTCAATGTGCAACTTCAGTACAAAATGCAGCGATATTAGATGACCTAACAGTGTGATGGATGATAATATGGAAAACAGTCTAATGCCTCGGTCAAAATCAATGATGACACCTCTGAGAGCTGCATACCAGGCTGGGCACTACCAGTCAGCAAGAATGGTGTGAATTACAGGGTTTTGGAGATACAGGGAAAATGATGAGGAATGAGGAAAAAAACCTCTCTACTTTGAGGAGAGATTTAGAAGAGCAGGATTGTTACCTTAGAAACGAGATGAACAGGAGGAAATATGTTAAAAGTATTGGAAATGTTGAATGGCTTATCAGAGAGAAGTAGGGAACCTCTGCTTGTTTCATGGCACAAGGAGAAAGGAGTGTGCAACAAAACTGATGGCATGCACGCTCAAAACCAGTATGAAACAGTGGTTTTTCTCCACCCTGCAGTTAGCTCAGGAATTCACCGGCTCGGGAACTTGCTAAAACCAGAAGCACAGTATGATTATAAAAGCATTAGGAGGTTGGTGTGGGTAAAAAAAATACTGTGGGCTTTTATAATCAATAAGGTTTTGGAATTATTCTCAAAATTACCTGGAGCACCTGATGGGAAGGCAGGAGGAAGGCAGCTGGGGAAGAGTCGAGCCTTACCCAGCCAGACAGTTCCTGGCAAGGGGAGAGCAGGAGCATGGCTGGGCATGGAGATGCTGGGGGATTTGGGGTGTGCCGTGGGCAGCAGCGCGAGCAGGGGCTTGCAAAAGTGGGTATCCAGTGCTGCTGCACAAGCCGGTGGTCAGCAGCTGGTGTGGTGTGCCACTGCCTCCGATGCCAGTAGCTGCCGTCCCGTCTGCCAGCCCCGTGCCTGCCCGTTTGCTCCCTGCCGACTGTGGGAGGGGTGGGATGCTGCTGCAGGCTCGGGCTCCTCTCTGACTCAATGCACAGACCGCCGAAATACCTGCTGAGCCTTTGCGCCTGGGTTGACTGGCTTAGGGCTGAAGCCCGTGGGAACGCTGCTCATCGTGCTGTCCGTCGCAGACTCAGCAAGTGCCCAGAAAGGGCAGAGGAAGGCAGCTACCTCTGCGTCCTACTGCCAGGTGCTGCTAGAGTGACTGTCTGCCCCATTTTCTTCTGTCTCCTGCTTGTGCAAACTTTTAAAGGATTGCTGGAGGTGGCTTAATTATTTCTAGCCGTATGCGTTTTATAAAAGGCATATAAAAGTGCTTTTTACTCCATTATTTTCAGATGCTTGTATATTTTTGTAGGGATAGGAGGATTATGAAATTCCTTACACTGAGTTTGGGGCAAGTGAAAGTCACATGCATGCAACCTGCATGTTCAGTGGCTGGCACGCGCTGGCAAGTTCAGAGCTGTCAGGATTTTACAGAGGTGGGGCCTCCTGGTGCCCCCCCTCCCTGTCCATCTACGGGGGCTCCCAGCAATGCCTGGGGAGGCTGTCGTACCTGGGGAGGCTGTCGGCTCAGTGAGCCCTTCCCACCTCACCTCCTGCATCACTGCCACCCTGCGATGGCCGGGGGTGCTGGGCGGGTGCTGCTCTGTGAGTTGCTTGGGCTGATATTCTTTTGAATTACACAGACGTATGCACACACCATTGCTGTTCAGCAAGCAGCTGTGTGCTAACAAGTGCTTAGAGCAGCTAATTAATAGTGTTTTTTGTTTGACCCGGTATTTCTTTCACTTGGTTGTTTGGCCTTATGGCTCTCCCGGTTGGTTCCCAGTGTGTTTGTGTTGGTTTGACAGAGCTTTTATTTACTCCAAGGCTGGGGAAGAGCAGTGCAGTGATCCCTATCTCATCCGAGTACCCAGTTCCCAGGGATGTTTTATTTTCAAACAAGAAAGTCTTTGCTTTGTAGTAAGTGACAAGGCATCCATAAACACGCAGAGTTCTCTCACATCTTCTTTGAAAAGTCTTGCAGAAAAATTGATTCTGGGTCAGATTTTTATTAGAGTAAATATCACGAAAATTTAGTGTCTGCGATGTTGCTCCAAAGTTCTTTACTCTGAGGGCGAAAACTCCCAGCAAAATTCTGATTGTTTTGCAAACATATTCAGGATGGCAAGGAGAATTTAAATGAAAAGTAGTTCAGCATTAGTGTTTCATTTCTCCAGAAACGATGCGCAGAAGCACCTCACGTGCCTGTGGGCTGCTGGGCGGTAGCCTTGGCGCTGCCGTTCAGCTGTGCTAACAGCAGGAGCGGTTACTTGTCCGTGTTGCTCTCCCGATTTCTGCCACGCCAATGGTTCTGGTGGCTGAGTCCTCCCGTGGACTGCAGCTCTCCAACCTCCATGGAGGCTGAGCGGCGGTCCTGGCCGGTCAGGGGAGGCTGCATGTGGGAGCACAGGTCTGACCCTGGAGCAGGGGTGCTGGATGTGAGCCCAGGGTGGACCATCCCTGCGGTGAGGGATGGACTGTGGCCAGGAACCTCTCCCAGGTGGGACAGGCAGGGCTGGGCTGCAGGGAGCCTCAGGCAAAGGACCTGGGTGATGCCAGAGGTTAATCCACCCCAGCAAGGCTTGGGTGAGCCTCCCATGGCATGTCCCCAAATGCCTTTTTGTGGTCGGCTGTCCTTGTGCTAATAACCTGCTCCTGGGAGCGAGTCCTGGGGGTGGCTGTTGCCGATGCAGTTGGCTCTGAACTCCCCAGTTGTGTTGTGGATCATCGGGGGTCCAGGGAGGACCAGTGGGAAGGGTCTAACCCCCAGACGTCTGGCTGTGCTCATCCTGCCTGTTCTTGGGAAACCCCGGTAACGGACATGCCCTGGTGTTTTCCTCACTCCTGCCTCCCTCTGTCCTCACCACTAGGAAGTTTTCTAATGTCTGATCCAAATATTTTTTCCTCTAGTTTGTTATGCCCCATATACTCTGCATAGGTATGGTGATGAGCTCACTCACTTCCCCCTCACAGCAGTCTTGCACACACAGAAGACTGCTTCCCGTGTTTTCCTTGGTGTCGTCACCTCTGTTGGCTGTTAGCCCCCATTGCCTTGCCCTTCCCAAAGGTCTGTTTTCTCCGAGCTCCTGCCGTGGCTCCTCTCCAGGCTCCCACCATCCCACTCCTTCCTGGCAGTGCAGTACTCGGAGCAGGCACACAGCAGCAGAGGAGTGGCAGCAGAATTGCGTTGCATGTTTTTCAGACTGTAGTTTGATAGCTCATCATATTGCGTTTTATGAAATGGTGTGATGTGTGACTCACATTCAGCGTGTGATAGCCTCCACATCCAACCCCCCCCCAAACCCACTATATAACCAGTGTTTCCCTATCTGAATCCTCGTGCAGTTGATGATGCCTGTGTAGATTTAGTACCTTCACTTTATCAGGATCCATTTAAGCCCTAATCCTGTTCCTTGGAGTGTTTTGCAGCCCGTTTGTACTGCCTGTAGATTTGGCAAGGATCTTCTCCAACCCATCGTTGGCTTTGCTAAAGGAGACGCTGACCCAGCTCAGCCCCTTGCGCAGCCCCTGGGTACCCCCACCCTTTGATGGGGAGGCATCGGAGGGTTGTTCTCCTGCCCTGCGGTCGGGTGGTCTCGGGGCAGCTGTGGGGCTGTGAGGAGCCCAGCGAAGGCCGAGGTGTGTGGCTGCTGCTCAGCAGCCAGCTCCTCTCACCGTCTGTCCTTGACAAATCCCTTCTGACTATTACCACATTGCTTCCTTCTAGGGAAGGACAAACACTTTGGTTTGTTATTTGTTCCAATGTTTTTTTACAAGAAGTGAAGTGATGGTATTACTTTTGCTTTTCTTTTTCCCCCTTTTTGGCCATTTGCTATTTTCCTCTCTTTTGGACACACTGTATATAACATGAGCCTTCAAAGATGACCTTAGGTGTTCTTAGTTTGCTTTAATCTGTTCTTAAACTTCCTTCCAGATACGTAGTCAGGCACATCCAAATATTCTTAATTAATTCCTGCTTCTGGTTTCCAGGTAGGATCTTGACTCTCTGCCTCCGAAATCTCATGGTTGATCTCTGATTTAAAGACAAGTAATAAGCATATTAGTCTTTTCAGTTTCATCCATTGAAAACTTTCCCTCTCTGCAGTTAGCCAAAGAAGCACCAACAGTTACCAGCAATTCCTGGGATCTTTTTCTTGCTGTCAGTGTATTTACAGAATGAATATCTTCTTCTCCATGGTGGCATTTCCTCTCATGCTTGTGCTGTCCAGATGTTTGCTTCTGTTGGCTTGTGCTTTTCCTTCACATCTGTCCATAGCAATCACTCCCGATTTCCAGTTTATGTAGTGTGTTTGAAGTCAATGACTGTCCTATGATTTACCTGGTTTCTTACTTCACTGCTTATGCATCCTCCATGTCTGAAGTCTGTTTTCCTTTGCCTTCCCCATCATGGGATCATGTAATAGTTTGAGTTACAAGGGACTTCTGGAGGCTGTCTGCCCACCATGGGCTGACCTTTCATGAAACCTTGTCTCCAGTATTCAAGAACATATAGAGGTTGGCGTCAAAATGCATTGCTCATATTTTGCTGGTCTTTCTTGCTTTCTTCCCAAGAAGTGCCGAACACTTAGAATTTCATGATCATTCCTGTCAATGTTACCTCTGCATTCACATTTTCAGCCAGTTGGAATCAAAGCACTAAAAGAGCTTCTTTGGCTGCTTTCTGCACCTTCTCTATAAAAATAAATTGTCATGAATATAGTCCAAGAGCTTGCTGGACAGTCAGTGTCCTGATCCTTCACCAGTAGATCTCTGGATAAATGCAATCTCTTATTATTCCTAAGTCCCATAAGCTAGCATCAGGGGGGCATAGCATAAGACACTGCACTGGATCAGAATGGCTATCTGCCAGGGCTGGTATCTTGTCTGATGCTTGCCCCCTGGCATGTGCCTAAAGAGCAGGACACGTGCTGAAGAAACCAGGGATTGTCCTCCCCACTCTCTGAAATACCTCCTCCTTTGGTCCTATCGTCAGCATCTCTGCAAAAGGGGATGTGAATTGCTGATGCACGGCTGGCTGGTAGAGTCCTGTTCAGGCAGATACTCTCCATAAAAACTGCACTAAGCTCAGTGCTCCTCAGCAGCAAGTAAATACAGAGAGCATCCTTTTCTAGCAGCTCCCCTGAAGATTCTTGGCACTTTGCCACCTTGAACAAACATCCTTCTTCTGAAATTGCTAAAACTGCAGTTATTGCATCAACCGGAACCTGGGGACTTTATTTCTAATATTCTTGACCTCTCCTTGGGGGGTTTAATAAAATAAGTGCCTTGTCCCAATCTCTTTTTTTGTATTATTACTTTCAACAATATCAACTGATTCACTATTCCCAAGCCCTTTTATTCCTCAACAATGTGAATGAGATCTTTGCCCTAAGTACTAAGTCACTGGTTTATTTATTTATTTATTAAAAGCCTTAGACGATTTGTTTTCCCTTCCTGGCTTTTGAAAGGGTTAGATCCATTTGATTAGTTCTACCTGCATCAGGGATTTGAGTAGAAATTGCCACAATTTGTTTCATTCTTTCCTCCATGGCTCAGTTTTCAGCTTGGCGTCAGCTGTTGAGTTGAGTCCCCTCTGCATCTCGGCTGTAGCCTCAGTCCCCCTACAGCAGCTTCTCAAAAAGAAACCCCTGAAGGTGGGTGGTGCAAGGGCCACCCACTTCTCTGGATGCCCCTGGGGTCACCAGGCTGCTTATGGTCCTTCCGCACTGTTTGCAGCCCAGCTGATAGCGCCGAGCGGCACAGCAGTGCCAGCGCCATGCCCAGCGCTTTGGGTATGATGTTTTATTTTAGGGTGGGATAGTGAAGAGCGTAGGTAGGGGATCTCTTGCTCCTAGTGCGACACCATAATCCGAGACAACTCCACCAGTGAGGAATTAGATGGACAGTGCTTTGTGGAGAAATGTGTGATGAGGAGACAGAGTCCCCAGTTGTCAGACTGGAGACCTTGTACAGGAAATATGTGGTGTTTGCAAAGGCGTTACAGGCTTGCAGAGTAATTTAAGTTGGAAGGGACATCTGGATGTCATCTGGTCCAGCCCTCCCATCTAAAAGAAGAAAGTGGTCTCCAAGAACTTGCCAGTAAAGCAGCTGGAAGGTCCTCGTCTCTCCCCGCCGGGTGTGCTCCTGCCCCTCGCCGAAGGCTTTGGCTGCCCCAGCCAGAGCTGGGCTCAGGCTCTGGATGGAGCTGAGCCAAGAGGGTGCAGAAAGCCTCGTTGGGGGCAGCCCCTTGGCTGGGGAGCCGCCTCCAAGCTCAGGACCTCATCACCGGTCCCGAGGTACGCCGTGGGGTGCCGGTGCCCAGTGGGCTCTGGGACACGCTTTGTGCCCAGGGCTTGCCTGGCAGTCCCAGGATCGCTGTCCTGCCGGCCCATTGTCTTTGTCCCTCAGGACTGTGTCCCTGTCCGTGGGGCCGGTGCCCTGTGCTCGCCCCGGGTCCCAGCTCGCTGGCCCTTGCAGGGCGGCTGCTCCAGCTGCTCCCGCCAGGGTCCTGCCGCAGACCCTGCTGTGGGCACCCTGGAGCCAGCTCCCCTCCACCACCCGTCCGCTGCAGGAGACAAACCTGCTTTGGCAGAATGTCTTCTTAGGACAGAGTCTCACCTTGAACATGCAAGTAACTGCCCACACCACAAAACGTCTCTGAGACGTGCTGCTCCCCTCCATGCACGCCAAAACACGCCTGAAGTAACTAGGACAAATGCCTTTTAAGTTTTGATAAACCAAAAGGGAATCTGAGCAATATGCAAGTGAGATTACCTCCCTGCCAGGCGTGTTTGTCTCTGTAATAGCTTTTTCTGTTTGCCTCAAAGTTCCCATAAGAATATATGCTGTCAATTTGGGATGCCAGCGAAGCTTCAGGAATATTTATTTTAGTTGGGCAAAATTAAAATGGGACTAGATCAGACAAGCGGAGATGCCCAGCAGAGCGCTCTCCTCTGCTGGGGGGCCGATGCCTGCCCTGTCTCCAGGACTGAAGGGCCACCCCTCATGACGATAGTCCCAGATTTCGGCCGGGGCGTTTCTACCAAAATCTGCAGCGGTTCAGAGAGCGCGTGATGCACGCAGCTCTTACAATAAATATAACTCAGCACCCGAATAAATAGCACAGCATTTTGACAGGCTTTCACGTGTTCTGTTGGTTAAAACATTGAATTTTTCTGAGAACTATACTGTAGGATTTTTGAAGTGCAGCAGAGTTTGCAGGACCCTCCTGGAGAGCTGTTTTGTTCTGGGTGAGCTGGAGACCCCGGCAGTGGAGGAAGGTCTTGGAGTGATGGTAGAGTGAGGAGACACAACGGGCTAGCATTAAATCTGATATGACATGTGGAAGAGGAGATTAGATCTGGGATGGTTGGGGCAGTATTTGGGAAGGTTTGCCGGAGTCTGAGGAGTTGAAGTCTGAATGGCTGATGTGATCCAGAGCTGCCGTGGAGACAAACGCTGAAGACTGGGGGTGTGGGAATGGGAGAGCTGCCAGAATCTGGCAGTGGGGTGGCTCTTGGGTGGGGAAGGGCTCAATGGTGAGAGCTCTGTGGTCGCATGTCCCAGGCCAGGAGCTCTGGGGGGTGGCTTGCGCTCTGTCGGCGATCCCCCCAGGGACTGCTGTCTCCAGAGCCCGTCAGAGGAGAGGCTGTGCTGTGTTTATCTGCACATCGCGTTGGCGCTGCCTGTGCACAGAAATAGCCACCTTCCAGAAAACGTGGAGTGGTGAATGACAACAGTTTTACTGGGCTCAGCATCTTGAGGAAGGAGAGGCACTCAAAACACTTGCCGTGCCAACCTCAGAAGGGGAGTTTTGGAAAGATAACAGAAATCCATCAGAAAGGCCTGAAAAATCAGAAGCAGTAACAGCATCCATAAGGGCAATAGGGGAAGCGCTGGATGATCCAGGCAGAGCTGCACAAGGCAGGACCTTTGGAAGAGGAGATCATCAATAAGGCAGCGAAGCTAGTCCAGGAGACCGTCAGAGAGTCCAGGGACCACTGGGGAAGACAGCGTGAGCTGCCCAGAGCTAAGTGAAGCTGTCTTCCAAAGGAGGAATTTGCGTGAACACTGGGGGTATCTGACGTCTTCAGCCAAGGTGAGGTCCCAGTGCAAGAGGCAGGGTAGAGAGTGTCCTGAATGAGAATTCCTTTCCTGCCCTCTTCCCCTGAGTTGGCAGGGCAGTCGAGGTTTGGGAAGAGAAACTGTGTCACCCTAAGCAGAATACTGTGACGGCAAGTGTTGATGGGGCTACACAACATATTTATCTTTAGCAGGTGGTGGCTACATGAGGGGAGAAGGGCTTAAACTGTAATGGGATTTTTTAGCAGGCGATTTGAGTTTCACCAGTCCAAAATACTAAAACTTTACGTTATAAATGTTACAGTGATGTACAAATAACATATTAGAGTGGTTCCCCCCCAGTGTTTTGATCTTTTTGATAGTACAGGGCTGGGAGCAGCAGGATGAATGATGGAGATGAGGAGCAAAGGCCAAACAGGAGACGAGAATAAGGAAACAGAGAGAGTAAAGCAAAGCAGACCACAGACTGGAGCTAACACTCAAGGGTTTTGTGAGTTTTCATTAGGTTTCCCCTCGTGCGATGTTAATATGGAAACTAGGCACTTATGGGTATGATGCAGAGCAATGCCATGAACTTCATCTAAGAGAAAAGAAATTATCCATGTTAAAAATGACTGCTGCAGTGACAGCAAAAACTCATGCTGTTGTTTAAGTTGGGCTGACAGCCTTTCAGGGTGGCATGCCATTCCCTGCTTTTACCCGAGCTGGAGGCTGCTCTTGGCATTTGCTCCTGACTCCTGCCCCACAACGGGCTCAATGGGCGGCAGAGCTGCTGTCCCCGGGGCTGGCAGGCAGCAGGCAGCCCGCAACCAGGCAGCAGCTCTCCATGTCTTCCAGAATCCTAATTCAGGACAGCCTGAAACTCTGGGGCCCCTGCAAACCCTCCAGAACTGGTCTCTGTGCCTCCCTTGCTCCGCGTCTCCGCATTGCTGGTCCCCAGCTTAGTTATTTTGTACTAGAGGAAACTGTGAGACTTCAAAGGCCGATGGAGTTTGTTGATAAATACAGGCAATGTGTACTGCAAGGAGGAAATTCAGACAGCTTCTACATTTTGCTGGATTTTAAATTAACTGCAGTCCCACAGGCTTCCTTGTCAGCGCCGCCATGAAAAATCTCTGTTTTTTTATGAGGACTCATTCATTAAAATACAGAACAAAGCATCAGAATGTATAAAATGAGCTGGAAGATGATGTCAGTAACATGACGATGCTATTCTGTAACTTGGTGTGAAACTGTTACAGGGCAGGGGTGTGCAGCCACGGTCGCCCCAGCCGAGCAGAGGACACGAGCAGTACCTCGGGGCGGCAGCAGTGCTGCTGAGGAGGGATCTGCCAGGAGCAGCGATGGGCTGGGGGCAGTCGGGGGTGGCTGGGTTTGTCCAGAGAAGGGGAAGCATCAGTGAAATTGGGAGGTGACATTGAAAGCTATGGGAAGGAAACACGATTTCCTCCACACCCAGCTGCGCCGCGCAACTCCCAAGGCTTCATTTCTCACAATTTGTGCTTCATTGTGATCTATCCTTGTTGTGATTTACTTCTTTGTGATTTACACTTGTCATTTGGCTATCAGCTTGCTGGTGAGGAGGATGTTTTCTCAGGACCAGCTTGCCCCCGTGGGCCTCTCTGGGGTGTCCAGCCCCCCCCTCGGCAGGGGGGGGTACCGGGTAGGGTCTGAGCGGAGGTGGCCGCGCATCGCCTGTGCCAGCCCATGGGCAGGCGAGTCCCGCGGATGTCCTGGCTGTGCCAGAGGACTGCCAGCATCCTTCCCAGTGCGCTGCTCCCAGTCCCTTGCTGTGATGTTGCTCTACCAGTTGAGCTTTTCAATCCACAGAATATTTCTGCTTGATGCTCTTTCTTTTCTCTTTTAATTTTTTAACCCTTTGCTTTTTTTTTTTTTTTAAAGCAGTGTCTGCTTGCAGCTGCAGGCTCTCAGTGTGAGTTTCTCGTCCCTCACTTGCCGTTTGCATGCCCTGTTAACAGAACAGCCCCTGCTCCCCTGCTGCACTCCTGGTGCCCATGGGGCGCACCTGGGCGTTCCTCTGTCCCCATGCAGGTTTGGGGAAGGGATGTCCTCGGAAGACCTGGGGTGTCTTGGCATCACTGTGTGTTCCTGGCAGGATGCGAGTGGCTGCATGGCTCAGAGCAGCGGGCTGGGAGCGAAGGCAGTGCCCAGCGTGCGGATGAGCATTGCGAGGCTCTGCAGGCACGAGCAGCCTGTGCCTCCTTGCTGGGGAGCTGGAGAGCAATGCAAAGCGGTTCGAGCAGGTGGGCCATGCTGTCCTGAGTGAAGGTTTGCCAGGACGGAAACTGTGTTGCACTAGACAGATAGCATGGTTGTTTTCTCTGATGCGGTGCCCTGGTGCGTGCTGGGCTGGTTCCAGCGATGTATTTTCCGGATAGTGATGTGTCACGACTCTCAACTTGCGGCTATCTACGTGTTCTCTGTGCACGCAGCTGCTTTTCCCAAGTATGTTAGTAAAACAATTTTTTCCTCCTCTCCAGCATCATCCAGCTCTGATCTCTGAGTGCTTCACATTGGGGAGTGAGTCAATACTCTTGACTTCGGTCCTTGAGTTATAGGAGATGGCAGAGTCGCTGTGCCTTCCTCCTGTCTTTGAGGAGCTGTAGGTGATGTCCCTCAGCCCTGCTGCCTGTCTCTGTGTATTTACCTCCTGTGTTGCCTGCCATCCTTCACACCGCCTCTGTGCCATTTCAGCACTGTGTTTCTTGGTGCTCCACCTGCAACTGCTGCCCGATGCACCTGCGTGAGTGCCAGGCAGGAGCCAAGATGTCACTGCAGCCACCTCGGGGAGGCTTTGCCCACTGTGCAGGTACTGCCAGAAATTAAACAGCCAGTTTGGCAATGTAAGAGGCAGCGTAGTGAGTAGCAGCAAAGATATCCCAGTGCCTTTGTATCCATCAGTGGCACAGTCTAGTCTGAATATTGTGAGCATTATTAGGCAGCTGCGTTGAACAGATCTGTGTGGGGTGAAGGCAGAGGCGAATGCTGCAAATTAGTGAGGGCCTGGAGAAGCTCTCTTGTATGCAGAGATGTTGGAAAGAATGGGATTAAACAAAGAGGATGTGATTTAATGTAACCGTTTGTTTGGAGGAGCCATAAAACTGGTAGTCTGTTCTGAGCAGGGTGGAGGTTCATAATGATGCCCTCTCCGTAGTGATTCACTCGCGTTTCTCACAGCGTCGCTGTTTCTGTAAATGTGAGCAGATAGATACACATTTATTTATAGATGATAGATGAGCAGGCAGGCAGAGCAGCGGCTGGTCAATACTGACTGCGCTCCTCAGCAAGGAGCACGCTCTGCTCCAGAGATGCCGCAGAACCAGCTGCCCTGGCAAGGCACAAAGATGCTGTGGTGCAGCAAATTGGTAGATGATTTCAGTTTTGCCAGTCCAGAGTATTTAAAACTGACATCAGCTGTAGGGCTGACTCACAGCAAAAAGAAACAGGGACCGAGCAATGGAATGCTCAACTGTAAAGGAAGTCATTAGTGCCCATCAGGTAACGAAGCCAGGGAACTCCCTGTGCAGGCACAGCATGTGCTCAGCACACGGGGAGACGCAGAAGAGTGATGCTTCTGGCCAAGGCACGAGGACTGCTGCTCACAGGAGTTATGGCAGGCTTATTACAGCTCCTGTTAGGTGTTGTGGGAATTTTTAACTGGGAGTAGAAAACTGCCTGTGTGAGGGCAGGTTATTCCTGGCTTGCTGCTACAGGTTTTTATGCCTTCTGCCTTCTGAATTAACCCTGCCTCCCACTGGTGATTGTGCAGGCTGGACTTTAGTTCTGAAGCCAGATTGCCATTTCTAGGGTTATACTGTTGTTTTGCCATAAATTATCTTAGTTACGTAGGATGGTGCGTGGCAGAGACTGCCATTTCTTGCTCTGTGGCTGTGCCAGCAGCGGGACTGGGCTGGCAGTGCTGCCGGGCTGGCAGTGCTGCCCTGCAGTCCCAAGGCGCTGGCCCTTTTCTGGGAAAGCACCTGTCCCCTCAGACAGCTTTTCAGCAGGCTCAGCGCCGAGTCCTCCTAGAGCTCAGTGCAGCAATGGGAGCCATTCAGCCCTGGTGTCTGCCAGCAAACACTGCTCTGGTCCGGTAAGAGCATGGCCAGCTGCGGGGAGATGACTTGCACTCCCGCAGGCAAAGATGGGTCCAGTGCGCTTAAACTCGGCTAAGCTGCGTGCACCAAAGTTCATAAAGCGTCTGCATGCTTGCCAGCATGCTGTTGGTGCTTTGCTTTGTCTGATGTTGCAGGAGTGATGCTCACCTTCAGCACAACTGTCTGCATCACCAAGGTCTCAGAGCAGGGAACAGATGCCGGTGCCAGGGCTTTTCCTGAGCATGGGAGGGACTGCAATAACACCAACACCACATACCCCGGTGCGAGCTGCCTGCACCCTGCACGCTGTGCAGGTGGCCATGAGGCCAGAAGGAGAGGAGGGAGCAGTGCTCACGGCACCCCATTCAGTGGGGATTTTGGCTCCAGGACAGCTTTTAATTTTATCTAAAGGTGACCAACTTTGAAATACACACTAAATCTGGAAGGCCAGTCCATAATCCCAGTTTTTACTTGCTTCTCCCAAATGAGTGTCCTTATGCAAGATCAGAACGATTAAGCACCTCCTCCTTTGTAGGCTCATTTTGGCATTACAATTCTTGTCTCTTTGCCTAGAGAGCGGCCCTGGTTTGGCAGGAATTTGGCCCTGATTTGGACAGTACGAGCTCTTGGATGACATGCTGTTTTGGGAGGGTCGTTAGGCTACACCTCTGGGACATAAGGCTGCAGCCTCCCTGAACTGCCTGCCACTCCATGGCACATGTGGCTGCCCACTTTCCGTCCCAGCCAGGGCTCAGCACGGGCGCTGGCGTTGCTGCACCCATACCTTGGGGGCATCTCTGCTGCCTCCGTGGGCAATTCAGCCAGGTAGGCTCACAGGAGGGACCAGGCACCTGAGAGTGGTAAAGAGGCACCCTGGTTATGAGGCTGGGCTTCAGCCCAAAATAGCTGATATTTTAAGAATTTTATGTCTTGGTTTAATGTTTATGTGGCTCATAACCAGCGTGCAGAAGTCTCCCTGTAAGACTGCCAAAGGCACTCAGGACCCCCAGAGCTTTCTGGTGTGAGCCATATGGAATGACCCTGTACTGAAGCAATGAACGTATCATCGTTGCCATTTCAATGATGCGGTATTTATTACACATTTTAATAAGGCTCCCTAGCTATGGTATCTGCACCCCAAATAAGATCACACTTTATGGCTTGGCATGAAATTGCTAATATTGCCTGGAATTCAGCATTGCTGACACTGGGTAGCAATCTCAGCTGTTGTAAAGTGGTGTTGTTTCCCATTTATGGAGCTATTACTTTACAGTGGGTAGAAGTCTCGCCAGTGGCATTTACTGAGCTAGACTGCTCATAGTGAAGAATTTTTTTAGCTAGTTTTAATCTTTCTGTTCAAATATCTTCCAATCTGAGATTTCCCAGGTTTTCATTGCTTCTAGCTCAGTTTCAGTTAAAATGGACCAGAATTTTTTAAATGAGGCAAGGTGAAGGAAAAATGGTTGCAATATAGTCTTTGTGTAGACTTGATGCTTTTAAAAAAACCCAGCATGATAGAAAGCTAATATTTTACATGGGTGTTAGCAGTGAAGCAAATAGGTGACAGTGCTTCAGAAAAAATGAATTCTGGTTTTGCATGGTCGTAGGGATTAGAAAAATCGGGTTTTGTAGTTGTATTTTATTTATAAACGGCAGTCCACTAAATCAGTGTCCCATAAATGCTGTTGTGGTCTAGGTCGTATCTCTACAGAGAGATTTACCTTGGCTTCACTTCCCCTCTCCTGCAGTCACTTACTGATCCTTGTCCCAACAAAACTACATGGACACCTAATAGAGCGTGCAGATTAGAAAGGCAAGTGCAGGTCCCTGTCTCCCAGGTGGGCCATGAGATGGTGATATACATTCATGCCTTTGACTGCACTAAGCACTTGAGCTGGTGGTGACACTTCTTGCTCAGGATCCTGAAATAGACCATAAAATTCACAGCCCATATAAATATCTGCCTTAGAGCAGGGTGGGGAGCCCTTTCCTGCAGCACTTCACTCACATTTCTCCTAGCACAGCTGTGTGTGTCAATGGGAAGAGGATGCCAGATGAGCAGCGGGGCAGAGAGGGTTTGATGAGCACCAGAGAGGCCACCTCAGGTGCTTGGACATCCCTTGGTCAAGGTGCACGCTGCTCTCCCTGGGGAACGCCATGGAGCCAGCCCTGGCGAGGCACCGGTGCGGCTGCAATGCAGGCCGTTGGCAGATGCATGCGGTTTGGCATGTTTTTGCCTCCATGCCAGAGCTCACCTGGGGATCCCCAGTGCTGGACTGGGAGACAGATAGCTGCGAGGCATGCGGCCCGAGGTGTGGACATGCAGCCTCATCTTCTGGTGCCTCTACAGGTGCCAGGGCAGGTTTTGGAAAAGGTGTCAACTTTAACTTGTGTTCTCCTTTGAGGAGTGCCCATTTAGGACGTTGCTGTTGTTCACACGTCAGTGCTCTGCATGATGGTGAGAGTGAGCACTGTGCACAAACCCAGTGTGGAGCTGAGTGTTTGGCTTGCAAACTGTAGCAGAAACCTGAGGTTATGATGGTTTCTCGCTCCCACCTCTGCGCCACACGCCTCCGGTCAGGAGGGCTTCGGCTGTTGCCTGCCCCGGATGACGAGCAGGTGAGTTCAGGTGACCGTGGACAGCGTTGCCTTTTGAGCTGAGGTTTGCCCAGAATTGTGATCAGACATTTGTGCCTAATGTGTGACTCCTTCATGCCTCTTTCTGTGTGGTCTTTCAAACCTCCTTTAATTCCAGGATCACTGGAGCAAAACGGCTCATCTTCAATCTGGAATCCCCGGCACGATGCCAGTTTTCTGTGCAAAGCCTTTCCTAAAGAACACAGCAGATGCAGTGGTGTCTGCCCTCCCTATTGCAAGCCATCGCCTTCCCAGACTCTGTATGGGGTTCCTGTAATTGTAAAATTACCTCTTGTACCTGTTGGGAAAATGGTTTTTGCGTCATTTGTGCCTGTGGACAGTTTTGGGTCCTACTCTGGCTGTTTTAGTGCTGTGGGTGTTATTGAAGTAGGTTGTTGCCCATATCAATTTTCTCCTCTGTAGAATAGACACAGTTGTACTTGCTGCTCTCGAAGCAATATAGTATCCTTCCCTGACTTGATAACTTCATTAAAAATACGTGCTACTGGTCCACTGCTGTCATGCACCAGCTCCTTTAGATATCTGAGATGAAGATCATCCAGGGTCCTGTCTGAACACAACAAACGCTCTGGGGTTTGCCTGCACTTCCTATGTGTTGATTTCCATAGTGTCATCTCCATTAGCCAGTCAACTTTTGCATTACATTCTTATCAAAAACCAAGGCAAAGCATTAATTTAATTTGTAGACTATCTTTATACCACTTTCACCACATAGCACCTTACCTCTTTTGTCTGTGTTCTTTTTTTTCTGAGTGCCTGAAGAGCTTTTCCCTGTTTGCTTTAATTTCCTTTGTGAAGTTTTCCGACTCTTGCAGCTACACAATCCTCATCTTCTCACTACCTTCACGCACGGGAGCCTTTCCAGAATTTTACCTTCTGATTTCTGAACCCTCCCACTCCCAACTTGTTGCCTTTATTGAGAGAAAGAGACCTAAACTCCCCTCTCAGCAGTGAATTATGCATACGGGCGCACTAAGTCACTTTTGGGGTCTCAGACTGGAGTCATCCAGCAAGAAGGAGGAAGCTGCAGGTGAGTATATCCATCGATTTAGGAAGGGATTTAAAATGCCCTCTTTAGGCACAGACCAAGTCCTGTCTACATGAAGTTAGACAAAACTTTGCTAGTGAACGATCCCCCTGATGTTTTGGGTTTTTTCCTGGAAGAAGCTGATACCAGTCACTGCCAGGATTTGAAGTACTGGTAAGCTGGTGGGCACTGGGAGCCTGTGCTTCTGTCTTTGAACAACTGAGTGAGCTATGAAATGGTTTTACATATGGAAGGATCACCTGTGTCTTGTGCTGAGAATGAATATGGGTCTGAACTTCTCCTTAATGAGAAGGAAAGCTCTAGATTAAACTGTGGTGGCACATCAGACTTGATGCCTGGCTCACCGGAGGATCCCCTGAGCTTGCAGAGTTCAGGACTGGCAGCAGTGGGCTTGAGAGAAGACTCCTCTGGCTGCACAGTTCAGAAAAAGGAGCCGTCTTCATTCACAGCATTCATAGCAAAACCCAACACCAACCCTCCTGAATATGATCCAGGCCTGCAAAAGCCAAGCGTGCCTTGTAAGGGAACAGCAAGCATGAGCAGCATGGTTTCTGCACAGAGCACTGGTTGAGCATCCCTGACTTTTGTGTCCTGATGCGTGACCTGTGTTTTCAAGAGGAATTTTGAGAGACATTGGAAAGGAGATACAAGAACTACTGCTGTTCTAGTCCAGCTGTGTGGTGGAGGGCTAGTGCAGGGATGACAGAGTGCCATGCTCTAGCCAGGGAGCATCGTTCTGAAGGCATTTTCTGTGGTCTGTGTTAGGGGAAGGTTAGATTAGGTGACTGCAAGAATCTTAACTGAAATTTTAGGAGCCATTTTAGCCTTCATCTCAGCTTAGGCTCTCTGCTTCCTCTGGCATCAGAAGCTACCAGTGCCCTGGCAGCCCTTGTTACTGAAACATGTGCATGTGAGAAGTTCCCAGTGTGAACCTGGGTTTTTGCTTGCCCCACATGCTGGCATCATGTCTTCTCTTCTAGGTCGTCTCTTGCCACTGAAGCTCTCCATTCTCTTCTCAGTTTGACCAAGCTTCTCTCAACTGCAGCCTTTGCTTGGTGTTCTCTGTGGTGTCCTGACAGATGTCTTCATTGTTTTCTAACAAGGTGGCGGGTGTCTGCTCTTAAAGCAGCTGAAGGAAGCATCCTGCAGCGGGACAGTGCATAGGCACAGTGTTATAGGGTTTCTGCTCTTTTCGTAGTATCGTAGAGGGACAAGGTTGCCCAAGAGCTGCACGCCAGAATTACTCTGGGTGAAATGACAGAGCCTGGGACATCGGTGGTGGCATCCCGGCCATGCTGCCCCTCGTGCACACAAGGCTGAGGGTAGGCACAGGTCTGGCATGTGGTCCATGGATTGTGGTGCTGCAGAGAGGGGGATTTAGGCATGGGAAGAATGGGGGAGCTTTGAGGTCAGGAGGGATCTGGACAGGAGAGACAGAGCCAGCCTGCTGGTACGGAGAAGTGACAGGTCATGGGGAGTATTTAAACTAGCATTTGCAGGAGAGCCTGAGGGATTTTAAAGGTGAAATTGCAGTATTTCTGGCCAAGGCGTGAAACCTGTCATTGCAAACTGCCACTGTGCCAGAGGACTGGGGTTGTCAACATGATCCCCATCTACCAGAAGGGCTGCAGAGGGGATCCGGGAAGCTGTTGAAATACTTTGTATGATGGTAGTGCCTGCAGTCAGTAAAGGATAAGGTTCCTGAGCATGTGGAGAAGGACAGCCTGCTGGGAAGGAATCCGTGTGGATTATGTGAAAGGAGACTTGCCTTGCTGACCTGATAGAGGAGCTGTGCAAGGTGTCAGCAAACCTCTGGATGGAGGAGATCTGTTGAACAAAATATATTTGGATTTTCAGAAAATCTTAAGATAAGTTTTCATATCAAAGCTATTGATGAAAATAAAAATTGAGAGACTTCCTTATGGCTTGAAAGCTTGTTAAAGGGAGGAAGCAAAGAGTAGGAATTAAATGTCACTTTTCAGGCTGGCAACCAGTCAGCAGTGGGGTACCTGGGGATGGTGTTGTGACCTGCAGTGCTACGTGCAGGTCTGGTTCAGCATCTCAAGGAGGAAGTGGTGGAACTAGAGTAGAGCCAGGGAAGGGCGACTAAAATGGTCAAGGGGATGGAGCAACTGCTCTACGAAGACAGACTGAGAAAGCTGGGACTATCAAGCATTGGAACAGGCTGCTCAGGGAAGTGGTTGAGTCACCATCCCTGGAGGTATTCAAAGGACGTGTAGATGTGGCACTTAGGGACGTGGTTTAGTGGTGGACTTGGCAGTGCTGGGTTAACGGTTGGACTTGATGATCTTAAAGGTCTTTTCCAACCTAAATGATTCTATGATTCTATGACTCTCCAGTTTGGAGAAGAGAAGGCTTAGGGAGGCACATGGCCAGGGCTTACAAAACTCCCCAAGGCAGTGGATACAGTGAAGGCAGAGCTGCTGTTCACCAAGTCTCTCTCAATGAGACTAGTGGCAGATCAGATGAAATCGGACAAAAGCAAGACTTCTTTATGCAACAGGCAATGGTTGTCTGGAGCTGGCTGCCATGGGAGGCCGTGGAGGTGGACAGTGCTGGCAGATTCAAAGAGAGAGTAGAGAAATTCCCAGAGAGCAGGTCCATGCACAGATTGTAACAGGACCCAGCAGGGTCATTCCTGCTAATGTCGCCGGTGTGATGACATTGGATGCTGGAAGGCACAAGGGGAATGGACTACCCAAAATGGCCAGGCACTTGTGCTTTCCTTAATAGCATCTTGTAATGCCACTGTCAGAGACAGGGAACTGGTTCCATTGAGTATTTCGTATGTTTTATTGGTTAATTAGCTTAGAGTGAGACTGTTACTGTTGTGTTGTATTTCATTGACCTGAAGTTTGTAGAGAGTGTTCAGTTCCCAGCCCAGATGTTGAAACTGTGATGGAAGGCTTTTGGCTTTTAGTGTCTGCTGGAAGTTGTTAGTAGCACGCATGTCTGATTGCATTAGATGTGTCATTTGTAAGATCTGTTTAGGTTAGGTATCATTTCCATCCTCAGGCCGTATCTCCCTCGGTGTTAGAGCTGACACAGCTTCGCTCCAGTGTTGCTGTAGAGTTTCTGCGTGTGGGAACGCTGCCTGGGGCAAGGCACCCATCGATATTTTGAATGTGCTGGCAGAGCTGCTGCTTGCTTTATTGGGGCTAAGTCTGTGACTTCAGTTTAGTGGAACTTCTCAGACCACATTCCTGAAGTTTTCTGTCTCTCGTCTCAGTTGTGACAGTTTGGAGGATGCCTTAAAGAGAGGAAGGATAACTCTGAACAGGCTGCCCAGGTCCTGACACAGACCTTGCTCCTGGGGCACTTGGCCACTTCTGTCATGCTGGCTCTGATTGACATGTCTCAGTGGGAGGTGGGAATGAATCAGCTGAGGCTGGCTGAGATCTGGGCCCTGAGAAGCTGCCAGTCTCAGGGGTCTTTGGGCGAGCTGGAAATCAAAGCTGGTCTTGGTGAGTGTCAATACAGTGCTGTGCCACCCAGCCTGCCCGTTCTCCTGGCTCCCACCAGGGCCTGTTTCTCCAGCAGCTGAAGCCTGCCAGGGGCAGAGTTTGGATCAGTGTTGGACAGCCCTTTCCTAACCCACCTCTAGCAGGCTGGAGGTGTCCTGAAGCTCAAGAGCACTGAGGGCACATCCCTCCATGCAAGCTTGGAGACTCACAGAGAAGGGCAGTTACCTTTCCTGGTCAGGTCCTGCGTGTCTCTTAGCTTGTACGTTGTGGTAATAGTGGCAATTTAGAAGTTAGTTTGTCCTGCGGAGTTCTTGCAGAAAGTTGCTCAGATTGTGTCGAGGGCCTGAGAATTGCATGTTCAATGGATGAGCCGAAGACACTCTCTGTAAATGCTGCTGTGTCCTTGCCCTCAGCCCCTGCCCCAGCGCTGTCTCTAGACTGACTCCAGCTTGGTGCACGGGACTGCTGGAGCTCCTTGGAAATGGCTCCTTGTGTCCTCTGGTGTGTTGTGGTTTCTTGAATCCCTGTGACCGGTCTGCTGTTGTGCTGCTCCAGTGTTTCCCCAAGCATGGCTCAGCTAAATCCCTCTTCTAGGTGAAACATACCTTCAGCAGCTTATAGTCATCTGGGGGTTGTTTTGGAGTACTTCACAAGGAGGAAAATTAAATGGAAACTCCACAAGTCCCCTTTGTCTTCCTCCTAAAGTTTCATTTAAGGTATTTGCATGCTCTAGAGATCCTCTCGCACACTGACTACCAGGCACATCCCACTCTTTCCATCAGCTCTTCCTCCTAATCTGATTCACGTATTCAAGAACTGGTTCTAAATTCAATCAGATCTCCTTTCCAGTTGCCTAACACACTCCAGCAGAGTTTTTATTATTGGAATATATTGAATTATGTTATTCCTTTCACATTTCTTAAAGATGCAGTTCTAGTTTCCCTTTTTTTCCCCAAAATGAATAACCGTATATCCTGCAAAACCACGTACACAGGACTGCAGTGAACTGAGCTCAGTGTGTTTGTTCATTCACCATCCCTATAGAGAGTAAAGTCTGACATGCTTTTCGGCTCAGGCAGTTCAGCAAAGTAATGTTTTGTGACATCCTTAAATCCAGTTATTTTGCTGCTGGCTAATTTGTCTGCTAGGGTGCAGGCATAATTTGGACGATATCAGTTGCGCTGGCAGATAACGTGCTAGTAGCTGTGGTGATTCCAGCTTTGCTATTTAGATGCAGGCATGGTCTATAAGCCAGCTTCCCCAGTTTTGTGGGGGTATCTTGTGGAGTGGAAGGGCCTGGAGGGTGGCTGGGGCTGAAGTTGTTTGTATACTTGTAGTCCACCGTGTTCAGGGGAGGAAACAGCCTTGGCAGTCACTGCTGCAGGAGGGTTTTATCAGCATCAAGATCTGAAGGCTTAGTCAAAGACAAAGAATAGATACTATGGTGACAATCTACTTGAAGAATTACTGCTACTGATAAGCAATGTCTTCCCCTCAGTTAAATTCCAGTTTGTATATTTATAATCTGCTTATCTAAATTCCCTGTGTACTTTCAATTGAATATGGCATTCTGCCTCACTTCCTATATGAAACTGATTTGTAGCATTGCCATGCACAGCAAACCAGCTCTCATAGTGAATTTTCCTTGACTGGTGAAATTATTGCCCCTCAGTCTTTCCCTGAGAGGGGACGTAAACCCCGGCTACTGTTGCAGAGGACCTGAAAGCTCTGCCTGGAGGAGTTGGTGCAGGTGCAGGTTACTGCCAGGTGCTGGACCACAGCGATTGCTGGCCCAGGAGGGCTTGCCAGGGTGGCATGGTCTGGCCGCAAGTGACGTGTGGGCTCCCCAAAACCGTGCTGGTACCGTCAGGATGGGGATTACCGTCTTGCGTCAGGTACCGGTAAGGACTGTGTGGCTCTGGGAGCTGTGGCTTCCCGTTTCTTGACTGATGTGCCTGAGGTCTTCTCGGGGTGACAGATCTGCGTTAATACAGCAGAGGGCTCTGCCACGGCTGGGGGTGCCGGCAGCTGGACAGCGTGCAGGCAGTGGGGCTGTGTTGCTGAGCACCAGGGTCAGGCCAAACTGGCCCATAGCACTGTCCCAAAAGCCTTGGTTAGCCAGGCAGGCAGGCAGCTGGGAGGGGGTCCCAGGTGCCTTCTGCTACCCGGGGATGGCAAGCGTGGCAAGTAGTCTTGAGTTTTAAACGTTGCTTTTTGTCTCTTTGCAATTTGCAGTCAGTGGGAGAGACTAGCTGGCGTGGAGCCTCAGCAGAGACCCGGAGTAGGGGAGGTGCGTGTTGGGTGGTGGTAGAGATCACCCTTTCATGGCAGCTGATGTAAATATGATATCATGCATCCTCATTTTGTGTGGAAATTAGCATACCCTGCCTCTGCCTGGAGTGTGTTGCAGAGCCTGTGGCTGAGGACAGTGCAGGAGATGGTGATTAGCGGTGTTTGTGTTTGAGAGGGCAGTGACGACACGTATGAAAGTCAGTGGTGAGACGATGGTTTGAAAGAAGGTGTGAAAGCGGGTGAGGAGCTCCCGAGGTGTGAAGGCACCTGGAGTGTGCTGGGAGCAGCAGGAGATGGGGCGGGGGAAGGCTTTTCCAGTGAGACAGCCTGTTGTGTGCAGGGACAGAGCTGCGCTACGGACACCCATCAGGGTGGCCCTCTCCTGCAGCTCGCCAAGGCCTAGGGTACCTGGGGGTATCAGTTTTGTGTTTGTCTTTGGAGAAAGGATGGTAAAAATAATTAAGGAAAACTAAGTTTACAGTCCAAATAGGTGAGTCAAAGGAGGCAGCTCTCCCGTCCACACTAGCTCCAAGGTGGAGGCAGCTGGTGGGTTTGTGGTAGCAGGGTCGTTGTCTGGGGCCAGACTACGGGGACCGGGGCTGTGCCAGCACCTGGTGTGTTTGTGCTGCTGCCACAGCATCGCGAGAGCATCACAGGGGTGGGAGGACGGCTCGGGTGCTTTGGTCAGGGCTAGAGGCTGCTGAAACCCAAGGATCCAGTCTGGCATGGACAAGGAGGGGATGCATGGGTGTAAAAATTTCCAATCTGGAAAAACGTGCTGTAGGGAAAGCCGAGGCAGTGACATGTGGGTGTTGGAGAAGGGAGGTGGGGGAACAAGGCAGTGGGGTGGGGAGGGGATGATGCCCTGCCCGACAGCGGGAGAAAACATGCTACGGGAGAGCTGGACCTTTGGGACGTGGCTCCACAAAGGTTAAGGCAATGAGGAGAATTGCCGCACCCCATGGAGAAGTGTTTCTGGGACATGTGCCCACAGGGGATGGTGTTGGTTTGGGGAGCCTCGGGGGTTACAGCAGCAAGCTGCGTTGCCTGCGTCACCACCCCACTGACACCAGCCTTGACCCACAGGGGCTGGGCTGGGCAGGACAGGGCAGGACAAGGTCCTCTTCTTGGAGCATTGCTGTTTCCATTGTTGGTGGTTCTCTGCAGCTGGAGTTGGCCCATGGTCACGCAGGGATCAAGGACAGACGGAGTCTCCTGGCTGGCCAGAGTACGTAGAAGCTGAATTCATGTTTTACAGTGCTCTGAAGATGCACACACGTTTATATATGCATATATAATACATATACAAGTGATTTATTGTGGCTTGCCCTTTTATCTCTATAATCCATAATTCAGGTTTTAGGGAGCATGTGCATCTTTTTTTAATCATCACTAAATCGAGCCCTCTTAGATTTATACTTGCTACATGTGCAGTTCCCCAGCAAAGGTGAACACAGTAGATCTAATCTGTCTGGGCAACAGTGGACATTTGCTATAACGCTCTGTGTTAAATGGTTTGTACTCATGGAGAACATGGCATAGTGCAGAGGTGTAATGTAAAGTAAATAAGCAGTGATCTAAATGTGCAAGAGCAGGGGGTTGCTGAAAGGGGAAGTGCTGGGGCGGAAGGAATTTGGAAAAAATCAAGTGTTGGTCTTGTGAATGGTCTTTAGTGTTTTCTCTAGTGTTCTTGGCATGAGAAGCACACTCTTGAACTTTACTGATGATATAAAGTCAGTACTTAGGAGGACTGGGAATATTAGGGAGAATTTGAAGGACAGGAAAACTAGAAATAATAGAAAACAGTAAGCAACCTGTGTTTAAAAGATAACAACAAAAGTTTTTGCTATGAGTTCATAGTTGCTTTATCTGTTAGAAACAATAGAGGAAAATGTTTGGGAATATTAATGAGATGACAGCCCGTGTCTGTTGTGACGTGAAGGCAAGCACTAACATGGTTGTACAACATCCCGTAAGACCTTATTTAAAATACTATGCACTGTTCATCATTACAAATGCTCAGAAAAAGATGAACAGAAGCTAGAGCAGAGGAGGGCTGCCGGTAGGGCTACGAGACACAGGACTGACCATCCTGGGACCAGGCCTCCTTGTGCCCGGACCCTGTCCCCAGTGACAGTGGGTAGTGCATATGCAGGGGAAAGTCACAAGACAGACCAAATGCCCAGGAGTGACTCCCATGACATATTTGCCCATAACTGGTGAGCAGCAGTCAGTGGGCTCCCTGAAACAGAGGCTGCCTATGGATTATAATTTTCACTAACCAGTGGTGGATTGTCCTTCATGAACTTGTCTAAATCCCTTTTTGAAGCTCTCTCTGCTATTGGCATTCATAACATCCTGCAACACAGTCCCTTAGCTGAGCAAAACGGTGTTTCCTTCTTGTGTTAATCTCCCCGTCCCTGCCATAGGGTTAACTAATACAAAGGCACTGGAAAATATTCTTGTTTATCCTATGGAATTGGAGACATAGATGGGATTAAGCATCAGGAAAGGCCAAAATTAACAGAAATGACAGACAATATTGGTACAGGTACAAGTTGGTATAATTTTTCCATACATCAATGTGGACCTGGAAAGTAAAAAGTGACTGTTGGAGCTGCAAGGGGAGTCCTTCCAGTAGAAGCACTTTGAGTCAGGTGTTATCTTCTGAGTCGTCCCCGAGTTAGACTTGGTATCTTTTGTACTTAATGGCTCTCAGTGAAGAGGTTTCTGCCTTCAGTTTGTTCTGTGGCTTTTTAAGCTCATGTAAACTTTACTTTCCACAACAGCAGGCAGGGGAGAATTTTACAGCTTCCTTACCCGTATGTAAGTACCTCCTTTTCTCTAGTGTGGACTGACGTTCTCCCTGCTTTGTTTTACACCGTCCAGTTCCTGCACTGGGAGAGCCTGTGAACAGCAGATCCCTATTGATCTTCTCAGTCCCACCCCTGGTTTCAGAGGTCTCTGCCATGCCCTCCCCAGTTTTCTCCTCCTAGGCTGAGGATGCTTTGGTTATGAATCATAGAATGACAGAATGGTTTGTGTTGGAAGGGACATGTAAAGTTCATCTAGTCCAACCCCCCTGCAATGAGCAGGGACATCTTCAACTAGATCGGATTGCTCCTTGTGCAGAAGCCATCATAGACCTTTGCTCATCCCAGTCACAGTTCCTTGGCCTTTTCCAGATCTGCAACACCCTTTTGGAGGCAAGAGACCAGAACTGCAGAGATTCACAAGGACCGGTTGACTCTTCCCAGTAATTCCTGTTTGTCCACCTGTACAGTAGTTTTCATCTTTCAATAGACTCTCAATTTGGCCAGCAGAGGTAGCAGGTTTAATGGTGTGCCATTTCTCCCCTAGATACTTTTCAAAAGATTGCTGGCCCATTTGCCATGTTCTGGTGCTGAAAGCAGATTTGAAGAACAGGTTATTCACCAATGTTGGTAGTTGAGCTGTTACAAACCTGAGTTCCTGATGATTTCTTGCTGCCTCTTTGCTGATTTGTGATTCTGTTGACTCCTATCAGGGCTGAGGCAGAGTCTCTGATACACCATCAGTCAGGAAGAGATCCAGCGTGGGGTTGTCACCAGTTTCTGTCCAATCTCCTGAAAATATAGATGGCAATTTTCATTTTGTTTTTCTACTATGGCTTTATTCTCTCTGAGCACTTCTTTTATACCTTGGTTATCTATTGGTCTTTTAAGTCCCTGACAGGCTTTCTGTTCCCGATGTTTCTGAAAAATGACTTACTAGTTTTTTAGGCTTTCTGCACGTTATTCTTCCAATTCCATTTTCATCTTTTTTTTTTCCTTTTCCCCCATTTAACAAAATAATGCATGATCTGTTCTGTTTTTTTCTCATTTAAATACAACTTCATCTTTTTGACTGGCATTCCTTACTTCATATAACCTTACTTAGTCAGCTATTCTTTAGTCTTGCTGGCTTCCTTTAGGTCTTTCCGAAGTCCTTGACAGGTAGTATATGTCTGAGCTTCCAATAAGCTGTCTTGAAATAGTCTCCAGGACACCAGCAAAGGCTTTACTTTTAATGGTCCTTTTTAGTTTCTTATTACCAAAATCAATTTTTATGAATTTTGAAGTCCCTGTGTTTCAAACTGAGCGTAATGGCAGTTGATTTATTGGCTTCCATTGCTTTGGCAAGATTACGAACCTAGCTATATTGGGTTCACTGTTAAATAATGACTCTTAATTAATAAGATTATGAGCTATAGCATGCTCACTGGTCAGTGCAAGGTCAGGAATGCATTTTCCTGCGGTCAATTCCCTGCCTGGCTGCTCCACTGGCTAAGCCTAAAAATTTAATTTTGCTGTTGTGCCCCGACATGGTCTTTGCTCAGTTTGTGCAGAATTAACTGGCGTATCTTGTTCCCCTGGCGTTCGCTGCCCTCTCTGGTCTCTGGCAGATTACACTCAGTATCACCATGCCACCTGGGTGGCCTGGAGCATAGTCCTAACCACGTATGTCTCCTGCTGGAGCATCAACCCAGGGCAAATCTACCTTCTTTGTTGGCACAGTTAACTTGTTAATCTGATTTAGCTATAAGCCATTTTTGCAATGCCACACCTCCTCCCCTGTCAGTGCCCACTCTGCCTTTCCCAAATGCTTTGTGTTACGCTTTCCTACTGTGTCTTTCCTCCACGGAGTTTCCAGTACATCTATTGTATCAATATTTTTATTAAAACTAGGCATTCTGGTTCTCCTGTCTTATTTCTTAGACTTCCAGCTCCTGTACAGAGGAATGTAGGCATTAGTTTGGGGTTTCTGTTTTTTCATTCTGTTTGTGCAACTGCTCTTCATGGTTTTATATCTGACTTTTGCCAGCTCTGTCCTATCTTTTTATGGCTTCACCCCTACAGCATGAGTCATCCCAAAGCAGGTGCTTTTCTGCATATGCTGGCTTTCCTATGCCTTTAGCTAAAAGCTCTCCTATAACCTTGTTAATGTTAAATCCCAGCAGCTTGCTTCCACCGTGGTTTAGAAGTAGTATGCCTCTCCTGCACGGGTATCCTATTTTCAGACTTCCCCAGTCCCTAATCGGTACTCATCCTTCCTCTTTTTTACACCATTTTCTTAGTGATGCAGTGGGATTTTACCTCCTTGCTTCTCTATCTGGCTTCTGCATGTTACTGAGGGTATTTCAGAAAACATTAACAGGCAGGTCTTGATCTTCAACTCCCTGAAAGTTGCCTTCCAGCTGCTCTCTCCCGCCCCTCCCCATTTCACAGACCCAGGGCCCTCAAACACAGGACCCTCTCCGGCATGTCCAGACCATCCCATGAGGTCTGCAATCTTACCAGGTGGGATGTTAGTCAGCAGGCAGTCTACTAGTGTTTCACAGACCTGGTCATCTCTCTGATTGATAACCAGATCGACTGCTCCATAATTTGCCTTGTCTGGCAGCATTTCCCCCTTGTTGTGCTTTAACCCCAGCTGGTAACTAAGTACCACGCAGCTGCTCACTCACTGCCCCCCCCCCCCCCCCCCCCCCCCCGCCAGCAGGATGGGGGAGAGAATCAGAAGGAAAATGGTAAAACTCGTGAGTTGAGATAAGAACAGTTTAATAGAACAGAAAGGAAGAAACTAATAATGATAAGAACAACAGTAATAAAATGACAATAGTAATAATAAAAGGATTGGAATAAACAAAACAAGTGATGCACAATGCAATTGGTCACCAATCACCAACCAATGCCTGGTTAGTTCCCGAGCAGCGATCTCCCCCGCAGGCCAACTCCCCCCAGTTTATATACTGGGCATGACATCACATGGTAAGGAATATCCCTTTGGCCAGTTTGGGTCAGCTGTCCTGGCTGCGTCCCCTCCCAGTTTCTTGTGCCCCTCCAGCCTTCTTGCTGGCTGGGCATGAGAAGCTGAAAAATCCTTGACTTAGTCTAAATACTACTGAGCAACAACTGAAAACATCAGTGTGTTATCAACATTGCTCTCATACTAAATCCAAAGCATAATGCTATAGCAACTAGTAGAAAGAAAGTTAATTCTATCTTAGCCAAGACCAGGACACCCCTTCTTGAGCTTTATTCTTTTCTACCATGACACTTGCCCCTCTCTTCAGCAGCACCAAGTCTGAAGTCAGAGGGGAGATGGCTCCATGCAGTGGGACTTCAGCTCTTCTCTCCTCACTCTGTAGCCGTGTCTGGGCCTCCACGTTAGCCAGATCTGCTTACTGTGATTCAGTGATGGGCCTTACCTGCTTACTCAGCATCTTAGATCTCTGCAGGCGTTCACTTTTTTCAGCTGTTGTGTTGTCTTTGCTTTTGCGAAGTTGCATGCTCATATCCTGTGCCTTTCACACCTCCATGCAAAGCCCCAAATCATGTGCACAGCTTGTCATCAGTCATCCTTATGGCATAAGTTTTAGGGTTAGACTTTCCAGACTCGGAGATATTAAGAGCAGTCGTGCAGCGCTCCATAGTAAACTCACCCTGTGTGACTTCAACAGCTCTAATCAAGCGGCTCGTCTGCAAGATGAAGTTAGTGCTAAACAAGCTGAGGAGTGACTTTGCAGCACAGAAGCCAGTTTGCACCCGGTGAGGATGCTCCTCCTTGGGAGCTGCATAGGGCTCCTGACAGCCCGTCTGCGTGGGGAGCAAGTGCTCACGGCCTGGTGCACCGCAGTTCATATTTACGCTTGCTGTAATTCTACGCAGATAAAACCCTTGGAGTGTTCTTTGGCTGTTGCTGAGTTGGAAACAGCTATGATTATTTTAGTAAATAAAGCAGGGTCAGAGCACAGTCTGACCGGTGTGGCTGTGGTCGTGTTCCCAGGCAGGGCCAGCACTGTGTGGGGTGATGGGGCTGGGGACCGGCTGCACCCGGTCACTCTGCGGTGAGGGGAGACGTGTGGATGTGAGCCAATGTCTGCTGCGTGTCTTCAGGGCCAGGGCACAGCTCTTGCCTGTTTTGTTTGTGCTGTGGGGTCCCGCTGGTGGTGTTTGTGCTCATGGAGTTGTTCTGCGCCACCATCTCTCCTCCCACAAATGTGAAACCTCAAGGTGCAATGAGTTTTGTTTTGAAAAGGCAGCCTCTCCATCTGAAGCTACGGATGCCATAAGATCCACTCGGCTGTGGGAATTGTTGTCCTTGCGTGCTTTGCCCCTCTGTGGAGTCGTTTGCCACCCACTGCTGATGGGGTGACTCCTGAGGGTGAGGTGGTGTTAGGACTCTGAGAGAGACACGGTACGAGAATTACTTGCTCTGCTGTTCACATATAATGTTTTCCATAGTTACTTTGAGAGACATAATTGTCTTCAATTTGTGAACGATACCTGGCTCCTAACGGTCGCAACCCCTGACTGGGGACCTGATATTGAAACGAGCTACAGAGTGTGACTCGGGAGACTGCGTGGTGGTGGGTGCCTGGGAGCCCTGTGGGTCCCTTGCAGGAGCCGCTCAGCTGCCGGCCTGTCCGTCAGCGTGGCTGGGGGCCTTGAGGGCCAGGGCAGGGCTGCTCTGCCAGGCGGACGGAGTCTGTTGCACCCTCCGCAGTCTTGCCGGGACCTCCCTGGCTGTCCGGGTGCAGGAGAGTCAGGGTACGCCTGCAGAGAGCACCTCCTCTTGCTGCTCCAAAAGCAGAGGAAAACAGCGCAAGGCATTCACAGAAATCACGTACGTGTCTGGGAAGTGGATTGGCACGTTAGCCCAAACACGCTTTTTCTGAGAGTTGTGAGTCTAACCCCTGTCCGGAGAAATGTGCCTTGCTGTAAGTACGGCACTGCTCAAGCAGAGCTGTAGCAACAGCCCCACTCCTCTTTGGCTGCCTTCATCGTCGTGGGCACCAGCTGAGCGCCTGGCACATCTCCCAGGCAAAGAGGGGACGTGTACCTGGGATGAGGCACTCGCTCTTGGTTACAGATGGAGCCATGCAGGAGAAGGTCATGGAGATGAAGGAAAGGAAAGGATCATGCATCCACCAAGGGCTGTCATGGATGTGGCTTTCTGAAGTGTATTATCAGTTTTGTGAATCCTCACATGCTGAAGTGGTGGCTGCTAGATCTTTTGATACCTTCTGCCAAGGCAAGCTCATTCAGAATTCAGTTTTGGTCTTCCCTGAATATGTTCTTCCATCTTCTCTTGGTTTGTGCCTTTGAGATGTCCTCTAAAACTGACCTGAGTGTGTCTGGTGTGTGACATCTGCCTCACAGGAGAGAGCTTGGTCTCCCACCTTGCTGCTGTGTGCTGCTTCTCAAGCTGCAAGTCCGGAGTCCTCCAAGGGGAGAAAAGTCTGAGACAGTCTTTATTCTGCCATTTTACTCTCAGCCAGTGTCTCACGTTCCAGCACCTTCACCAAGTGGGACCTGTACCTTGGCTTCTTAAAACATCCCATCCTTCTCTCCTGAGCATGCTCACGAGTTGTCTCAAGTGTGCTAACAGCTGTCCTGCGGAGCTTCGGGCCATTGACAAAATGTAGTAACTGCAATGCTGAAGGCTTGATTTTAGCTTGCTGGAACTATTTTCACTGCTATTTTAAAAAGTGTACAATTTATAAGTAATATATTTCCTGGGCACTGTCAGCGTGCTCTGCCAGAAGGACTGTGAGATGCGATCGATCTCAGCCTCGCAGCAGTTGGCCGTTCCGGGGGTCCCAAATGGTCCTGCTGGTGCTGGTACTGCCCAGCACAGCATCAGCAGCACGGCAGGGCTGGTGGCAGCGGCTCCTGTCGCCCCCACTCCGTCCTTGGTGTTATGCTGCATGGAGGTGGCTTCAGAATCCCTCTACCACTGTTTGGGGATACCTGGCTTAGGTCATCTTCCAGGCTTTAGTGGAATATTTTAAGGTTATGGGACAAACCCGCAGGCCTACCTAGAGAGTAGTTTCCATTCAAAGGAGCAGCCCCTGTAGGGATGGTGAAATTACTTCAGCGTGGTAGAGTCAGGCTCAAGTGCTTTGAATATGCCATACCTGCTCTTTGCTGTGCAAGAGCTAAATATGGTCATATGTACTGCATGCTTTATGCAAAGTTGGTCTAACTGAGTAGAATTAAAGCATCGATAATGTGAAATAAAGCAGATCTGGCTTTATTATTCCCCTAGACTGATGTATAGAGAGATTAAATATCAAGTAAAAAGATTTTCTACAAGTATGAGAAGTTATTAGTAAAAGGATCACAATTTTTTGTAGACAGAAGAACCATTGCAGAGTGAAAAAGCTACCCTTTGGGGACTTGATCGTATAGTTTATCCTGCAGGTTTGTTATCCTAGATCCAAGCTGTGTCATTTTAAATGAAAGGGGTCGTTGCTGTGTTTGCTATGTATTCCCAAGCAGTCATTCCCCTGTTTTTTCTGGGGTGTCGCTTGCATACTTGCAGTCCCAAGTCGTGCTGCTGCATTATCCTGGGGGTGAAATGTGTTGTACAGTCTGTGCTGACACCTCGAGTACTTCTGCTGTTCAGCCGGGTGTTTGCTGAGCAGGGCCAGTAAGAAATGGGCCACACCACCCACTGTCCTACAGGGGACCTGTTCATGGTGATCCCTCTCTGATGCTTCTTGTCAGTACCTTTGGTAGATCTCAGCTGGTCAGGGTTAGTGGTGGAAACCTCAGTGCTGTTTTCTGCACTCCCGCTCTGAGCACCAAGAGATGAGGGACACTCCAGTGGGTCCAGTGAGTCCATTTCCAGTGCCATTGGGTCCCATTTCCACCTGCTGCAGCCATTTTTGTTGGCAAGCCTTGTCTTTGCATCATTTTGCCAGAAGCTGAAGCTTCTGATCCTAACAATGGTTGGAGCACCAGGTAAACGCTGGGGCTGAAGTCAGGTCCCATGTGAAGGTCACCCTGCTGCTCCAGTGAGCTCTGGATGCCTCCTGCCTGATGCCACCACATCTGCAAGAACTGTGTCACTGCTTGGATCCTGATTCAGACTTGGTGCTGGCAAAATATTTCTGGTGATGAGGTAGACTATATGCCCCTTCCCAGGTGTCTTGTCTGCTAGAGGCGTCACAACAAGCCGCTCTGCCCAGGCATATGACTCATGCATGCTCCCGTTTTTAAGAAATACAGATGTGGAGTAAATGGGAATCAATTACACTTCCTACACAAAGAATCCCCTTGATTTGGCATCTGACACAGACATATCCTTCCTTCCAAGGGAACAAAATTGAAAATTAATTTGAGTTCCAGAGAAATTTCAGTTATGAATACTCTTCCTCAGCAGTGACTGTCCTCGGCCGTGTCACACACGTGAGTCCCTGCAGCACTGGCTACCAAGAGCCTGCCAGTGCCAGAGGGCCCCTTCCCGAGTGGACCCTCCCAGGGCAGCGCCAGTGTGGCTGGGCTGTGCCTGCGAGCTGGTCCCCACAGAGGGAGCTGCTGCTGTGGGGAAGGACCCCCTTTGCCCCGGCACCCTGCAGCCACTGCAATGAAATAAGCTGCTGACCTGAGCCGCAGCCCCGAGAGCGGGGCTTTGCTTTGCTAGAGCTTGGACACGCCAGTCCCAAATTTTATGTACAAGGAGGCATCTGTGTTTGCATGTCTGGGAACAAAGAAGAAGGGCTGATTTAACTGCTGAGTGCCGAGGACCTGTGCCTCCAGGGGCTGGGATATTTATCACAAGCTTCACCCTGTTGCTCTGTCTCTCAGGCAGAGGCAGTGACTGGGTAGGGGGTGAGGTGCATGAGTTGTCTCCAGGACATCAGTGACAAACTGGCTCCCTCTGGTCTGGGGGTGTCTGAAAACAGATCTATTTTCAACACGGCATAGGGTAAAATGCCTGAATTCCTGCTTTGGGGCTCAAACAGACAGAAAGTTTTATTCATGTCCAGCTGAGGAGTACATCTCCTTCCTCTATGTTATTCCTCATTTTGCTTTATCCAAACAGTAATATGGAAAATAAAACAAGGAAAAAGAAAACAAAAATTATTTCCACACATCAAGCAGGGCTGTGGTTGTTTCCAGATCTCTCATCTTTCTGGAGATCCGTGCTGGCAGCTGCAGACATGGTCTCAGTGGGCCTGGCATGCTCATGGTGCCTCCTCATCACCTCTGCTGGCTTGGGCTGCGTCTCCAGCAGATCCAGCCCTCCTCGCTGGAGGTGCAGCGTGTCATGGAGAAACATCCATAGCACCATGAATTCAGGTAAAAAATTCTTCAGGACTGAGTGTCTTACAATGTTACAGAAGACAAAACATTGGTATTCCCAAACAGCCAGTCCTTTGAGAAGAAATCTCTTCCTTTGTGCCACACAGGTCAGCAGCTGTCTTTGATCAGTCTTTGGGCAATGGCAGTTTTAGTAAAAGAGCAATTACTAACGGAAGATCTGGATCCAAGTGATGTGCAAACCACAAGGAGATGGCCGCAGCCACCCTGGAGGTCCTCTGGAGGCCATGTCCCAGGCTGGAGCTGGTTTTCACATTTCAAAACCAAGAGGGTTTGGCCCCAGCTTTCTTGGCAAAGTGCTTTACGGTCCAAGTTTCAAAGCTGCTCTTTTCTAAACAGAGCCAATGCCTGAGAAGGGACTTTGCTGTCAGGGGCTGGGACGTTTCAGGGATGCACTCAGCCAGGCACTGCTCAGCTTGGTACCTCTGCTGTCTTCTCTGGTGCCACAACCCCACTCGCTGCCGCAGATGCTCCCTCCAGCACCTCCTGCTCTCCTGGTGCCGCAGTAATGGCAGCGGCTCCTCTCTCAGCAGTACAAGGAGAGGAAAATGAGCACTACAGACCAGCCGAGAGACAATACTCTGCACGCTCTGCCAATGCAGTGGGAATTTCGTGCAAAGTTGCTGTCTTCTCTGCATCTGAGGTGCGTCCCGTGTCCTCTCACAGCAAGGGCTTCTTCTGAGGTTTGGGTCCAGAGGTGGTGTGGTTGCTGTGTGCCTGACCTTGCACACTGCACCGAGTGACAGCTGCCTTTCCTCCTTCTGGGGATATTCTAAACTGCGTTTTGGCAGTGTGGGATATGCTTCTGTGCAAGTCCCTGTTCTTTGGCCTTATTTTAATCCTTTAACAGTTCCAAGCAGTTCCAGTAACTTCTGGACGCAACCGCGGCTGTCTCCCAGCCACTGTTCCTATGATTAAGGAAGTATGTGGGCAGAATGAGTGAATATCATTTGGTCAAATTATTTAAATTCACCATTGAGAGAGAGTTGGAAAGTAACTTACAGCTACCATCACAAAGACAGAACATGACTGCTAGAGTCCATGGGATCTGTGAGGGAGGGATCCATTAGGAAACTATGGATTTCCATCCCCAAGGACACAGAGGGTAATGATCTATGGGCATTAGTCCAGGCAAGCCATAACATCAGCCTAACAGAGCTCAGAGTAACGATGGTCGTGTTTGGAATAGAAATACTGGTATCTTTGTGCTGATTCTTGAAACAAACCTACAAGAGTTGGGATATTTAGCTTGACAAAGGCAGTTTCAGCATCATCTTTGCTGGTTTCTCAGAGGTGTAGTAAGCACCATGCCTCTGGCCAAAGGGTGTGCAAGAAGGGTGCCTTAGGTTGAAGAATCTGGTAAACGCACAAAGGAGAACTTCTAAGTGGGCTAAGAAGGCTGTTCTTGGGTGAGTTGGCCAAGAGGTGCCATCATTTTCCTAAGGGAGGAAAAGCTAATGTAATTCAAGGAGTTAGCTGCAGGCTTCTGATTAATAAAAGAATAAAAATGGTAATGAGTTAAGCAAATAAAGAATCTGCAAAAGAAGTCCTCTGCATTGCTGAATTGTAAATCTGTAGATCTTTGCTGGTGTGTGCACACACTTATCCTGGCATTCTTGATGCACTGGGATGGGTTTGGGAAAGCTCGCTCTGTGCAGCCTGTTCATTACGTCCATAATGTATGGCATGTTCAAAGAGGTAGTACAGAAGTATGTAGGCACTGCAACAACCAGCACTGTGGTACCAAATTTGACGTGCATGGCAAAACATGTGGGATCTAGTTGCCCACTGAGGTGTCCAGGCTCCTTATGCAGTGCATGAGGTGGTTGAGAGTCTGTGAAGGTGGGAGCAGAGGGCTGCACTACGCCACTGCAAGAGGGAACATCCTAATTACTTCAGCCTCCCTGCAACTGCCTTGCTGCAAACTGGTTACTCCTCCCATGACCTGGCAGTCTGGGCCCTGGCCCCTGGCCCCTTCCTGGGCTGATGTACCGGTCCTTACTGGTAAGGAGGGCAAGAGGATGGGGGTGCCATGTCCCCCCCTTTTATCCAGTAGCTCAGTGGCTTTGATGGAGAAATTGGATGGTTTAATAAACTCTTGGTAAAAAGCACAGCATGCAACTCCTTTCACGTCTGTTGTGTTTGGTGGGAATTGTCAGGGCTCGCTAAGGGTTTGGATGTCCTAGCAAGTCAGGGGAAGGAGCAGTAGCTGGTAACACCAGAGCAGCTCAGGTGCTGTGCACATGGTCAAGGCTGAGATATCCTGAGCAGCACTTCAGGAGTCTGGGGACATTACTGATGATGCTGGAGAAACACTGCAGGTTTCGGTCTCTGAAGATGTGATAGTAGCTGAATAATTTTCAGGACCAACGTTTCGGACTACAGTCTCAAAGTCTCTACTCACTCTCCTTGTGGTTCTTGCTCCAGATGCCTGTACCATCTAAATGGTTTTCCCAAGGTAATTTTAGTGAAGGCAGGAGGTGTCAAGCTTTGGTTTGCAGAGTCAGAAATTGTTTACCAGTTGTGCTGCAGTAACCAGATCTATCTCAGTCTTTGAGTCTTTGTCATGGTGCTCTGTGGAGCTGCCTGGGCACCTGGGGAGGACCTTCTAGAAAAGGTCCTTCTAGACCTCTTGGTCTGCTCAGTGTCTAGCCGTGTACGGGGAGGTGGTGATGTGAATGTTTGTTGATGAGGAGCGGAATGTGTACCCTAAAACCAGTTGCACACAGCAGATGCTGAATGCCATGTGTAGGGCACTGGGTTTTGACTGAGACACACATAAGGACTTAGGAAACAAAATGTTAAAGGTTTCGTAGCCGTAGGCTTGGCAAATTATTGCTTACAAAGTAGCTCCTGCCTTCTGCATGGCATGGGTTCTTCCACCTCTACGAGCTGCAAAGCCACAGACCTTCTGGGATAGGAAGGTTCATGGTGCTTGAAGTAGGGAGGGTCTGGTGAATCATCTCCTGTCGTTCCTGGGTAACTCTGACCAGGAGATACTGCTGAAATGATTCTTCTTTTTCTTTTTTTTCATAGAGCAAAATTTTTGAAATAGCTTGTCTTGATCAGCAGCAGCTTGCGAGGATCCATCTGGACCTTTGCCTCCATCCCCCAGTGAGGTGTGGGGTTTGGTAATCCTCATGCAGCTCCCTTCAGTTACTATCTACCATAAACTTGTCATGTGCCTTTAGCAGAACTAGGCTTTCTCTCACCTTTATGAAGAGCATCTGCCAGAGAGTGAGGTGCATGTTAATTCACGGTAGTTGCCTGTTCCTGCATTTGCTAGGCTTATCAGACAGGTTGTCCAAATTCCTAAGGACTGTGATCTTGCAGGAGAGGCAGGATTAGAGGCATAATTTTCAGAAATCCTGTTAACCTCTTTATCAACTGATAAAACTGTATTTTGTCTTTTCGGTAGGACTTCTTAAGATCTGATGGAGCTACCCAGTGATATAAAACACTTTTAGCTGTCAGGGTGGAGAGGCACAAATTCAACAACCACTGGGGATGTCTTGCTGGCTGGGATGCACACGGAGTGCTTTAAAGAGTGAATCAGTATCTGTGATTATATAACGGGAGACAAAACTTTTAATTAATTGTCTCTCTCGGGTTTCCAGTTCCGCTCCATCTTCTCCAGATGCGTTTGTAAGGCTGTAGCCACAGCCAGGCGGAGGTGTCTATTCTTCAGGGGAAGTAGTTCAACTTCCAGATGAATCATTGCAGTAAGGCGTAGGTCCCTGCCCGGAGAGGAGGGTGCCTGCAGGACCTCTCCCAGCTGCCACTTTGGCCAGCTCTCGCAGCCATTATCAGTGCGTCCTTGGTGGCAGACTCTCACGCCAGGTTTCTGAAGCATGTTGTAGGTCACGACTGCTGGTGCTGTTTGGCCGCGTGCTCCTCTTCTGAGGATTTTCATGTTTGGTCGCTGGCCGAATGGCTGACGTCGTCCTGCGCTGCGTTTCCCTCGTGCGGTGCAGCCGCAGCGCTGTGCTCTGTCCTCGCTGCGGTGGGAGCAGCAGCCCCGCCAAGCTGCCGCTGCTCCCGGCGGATGCCACGATCTGACCAAGGGCTCTGTGGCTCCTGCTTTACGTCGTTGCTCAGGCCCCCGTGCTAATTAGCTGGAGTGCTGATCTGGTGGCTGTCTGAGGAGGAGCAAGGAAGGCAAGTGACTCCCGTTATCCCGTTGCCTCCCTTTTCCTGAACAGCGTGAATCTGCCACTAATTGGCTCTCATTAGCAGGTGACTGTGCTATTCTCATTTAGTAGTGCAGAGATGATCTGAGACCAGAAGTTTCTCAGCAGACCGAACAGCAAGCCAAATGAGCCATGCTCTAGGAACAGAAAGGAATAAAATCGTTTTGTGCAAGAGCCCTAGCAGTCGGCCCCAGAATATCAGCCCAGGTCTGCCTCGTTATCCAGCTTGGGGGGCACGTGAGGGGAGAGGGTGGGGGTCCTGCTCTGCTTCTGTGGCTGGTGGGAGCCCCAGCGGTGAGGCATAAAGCTCTCAATGTCAGAAACTGCCTCCCGAATTTTGGACAGAACCCGTGTCTTTTGGTCATTATATCAGGTCTGACCCAGGTGATACCACAGGCAGAGTGTCTCTGAAGATTTCTCGCATTTCTGAATTCAAGGTCACTCCCCAAATAGCTAATTGACAGCCAAGGGAAATTCCCATTGCCCCAAATATATGCTGGGGGGCACCCAGCTGGAAAACAGCTTTGCAGAGAAGGCCCTGGGTGTCCTGGCTGACACCAAGTTGAACATGAGCCAGCAACATGCCCTGGCCGCAAAGGCGGCAAATGGTATCCTGGGCTGTGTTAGGCAAAGCATCTCCAGCAGGTTGAGGGGGGTGATCTCTTCCCTCTGCTCAGCACTGGTGAGGGCACAGCTGGAGTGCTGTGTCCAGTTCTAGGCTCCTGAGTACAGGAGACACATGGACATACTGGAGAGAGTCCAGTGAAGGGCCACGAAGATGATGAAGGGACTGGAGCATCTCTCCTATGAGGAAAGGCTGAGAGAGCTGGGACTCCTTAGCCTAGAGAAGAGAAGGCTCAGAGGTGATCTCATCAATGAGTATAAATACCTGAAGGAAGAGCGTAAAGAAGACGGAGCCAGGCTCTTTTCAGTGGTGCCCAGTGACAGGACCAGAGCCAACAGGCACAAACTGAAACACAGGAGGTTCCCTCTGAACACCAGGAAACACTTTTCCCACTGTGAGGGTGACTGACCACTGGCACAGGTTGCCCAGAGAGGTTGTGGAGTCTCTCTCCTTGGAGACATTCAAAAGCCACCTGGACATGGCTCTGGGCGGCTGGCTCTGGGTGGCCCTGCTTGAGCAGGGAGTTGGACGGGATGACCTCCAGAGGTCCCTGCCAGCCTCAACCATTCTGTTAGATTCTGTGAATCTGGGATAGTTTTAGAAGTGACGAAGCTGCTATTTTCTTGCTGGAGCTGAAATCGTTTCCATCAAACCCAGTCTATTTATGTATCTGTCAGCCACGCTCGTAGTAACAATTTGAAACTCCAAAAGCAAAAGCGTTTCTTCCAAAGGACACATAGTAAGTGCCTTAATCAAGAAGCAGTGTTTGGTTGTCAGTCAAATTCTGTCTAATGGTACCAAGTTATAAGGACCTGGTGGACTTTATAATACTGCTTGTGTGATGGTAAAATCTCTCTTACCTAAACACCGAAGAGTGCAACTCACAAAGGAGATGACTACAGCTCTCACTACTGGACAAAGCTGAAAGACCTGCGGCAGGGCATGCATCGTGCGTTTCGTCCCACCAAGCATTGGGTACAGATGTCTCCAGAAAGGTTCCTACAGAGAAACTGTCTCCAGGTACTCCGTGGGTGCAGAACTGTATGTGTGAGAGCACATAAATGTTCTCAGAGCAAGAGGAGAAGTTTACAAATCCTTCCTTCTATGGCTGAAGTGAAAGGCAACTCCAGCACCAGAGACAACTCATTTAAAAAACAAAAAGAAAAAGCATGCTTTTGGGATTGGTGCCTTGCGGACAAGAACAATTTAACAGTCATAGAGTCACTAGGGAAGGTTAACAGGTTAACTGCAAAGCCACCAAATACATTTCATTCCTGAAGGGTTCAGTTTATAGCACGCTTTGAAACAGTAGGAAGTTCTCCCATGCAAAAACCTTTCTGTGTCCTAAAGCAACAAAAAATCTGATATTCAGCTCTCAAGGGGGAAAAAAAATCAGGATCTGTAATAGATACTTTCATGATAATGTGCAAGACACCTTAATATGTTCACTGCCTCCCAGATGTATGCTGAAATGTGGTAAGACAAAGCTTGAGTTATTCCCACAGCTCCGGCACAGCCTTGTTGGCTCGGGTCTGCCACATCCCCATGTCCTACCTTCACGGCCCGTGCTGTGCAGCAGCAAGCGCTGCAGCACCCACAGATCATAGGCCGTGCTCTCCAAAAACCGGTGTGCCTTCACCTCGCACTGCGGGTGCTCTGCTGGGACGGTGGTGGGCAGGAATTCCCCAAAGAAGGGAGGAGGAGGAGGGCTGTTGAAACCTGAAACAAGAATCCTTCAGCCAGAGCTCACCTGACAAAAAGTGATTCTCTTCTGATCAGCCTCTTGAGAGCACATAAAAATTAAAACAACTGTCTTGGGTATTTGAGACTGCTTGATGTGTCTGAAGTAATTGCAGAGACTGTTACGGTCTGTTAATTTGCTTGTGGTGATTTGAACCTACCACCGGCCTGTGGAAGGGAACTCTGTCTTCCCTCAGAAATGACTGTGGCTTGTTGAGGGGGTTATTCTAAGTGTCTGATCTCGTGAGGAAGCTCTTCCATACTGGGACCCCACATACTTTCTGATGGAGGCACCCTGTCAGATGGCCAGGTCTCCATCACCGTCTCCAGGCAATATCGTGTCTGGACGCTCCCAGGGGCTAAAATATCTGTAAGAAGTACGAGACATGGAGTCACACATCAAATCCATCTCAAATAGTTATTTTCAACAGGCAGAGCAAGCGTGAGACCTCAGAAATTTTATACAGAGGCATGCCGTCAGGTTTTTGTACTGACGCCTAGGCTTACAGCAGTGTTTCCTGAGCGCTTGTTTATCTGCAGGAGAACCAAACTGGAGCACGCAGACTGCGAGCAGCCCCTCTGCAGGACCTGACCAGGAGGAACACTGGGTGCAGGCTGCTCGGGCTCCTCCTGGCTCCAGGCAAAGCATCCAAAGAAATCCGATTTCAGCTCGCTGGCTTCCAGAGGAGGTTGCTGGCTGTAGAGGCAGCAGGTGACATTAGGGGGACGAGTCCTCCATCTGCTCTTGAGGCTCATTCAAACCAGACATGTCCCTCTTTCCGGGGTGCTTTAGTTGAACGATACCTACTGCTGGGCTGATGTACCCAACGTTGTTCTCCGGTCGCTGCAGTGAAATCTGATGTGCAGTTCGGACAGACGATTTTCAGGTAAATGCCTGCCATAAGGAGAAAAGCCCTGTGATCACCAAGGGCAGGATCTCTGTGCAGAAAAAGAAAGGGCTGCTGCTCTTTCGCAGTGACTACATTTTTTTGAGCTGCCCCCACTTCGCCCCCCCCCCCCCCGGGAGCGGTCTCCTCTGGTGCCCAGGCATCTCTTGGCCACCGCATCCTGCCTGTGCGTCTCGAGGAGGAGGAGGAGGATGTGGGCATCGCGCGTGGCGAAATCACGATTATACACTGGGGACATTGAGAAGCTCCTTAGTTGCTTAATAAACACTGCTGCGGTAGTGTTTGTTTTATTCATAATATACGAGGCATCCTGGCTGCTGTTCAGAAATAAGTTATGGATCCAGCAGCGATTAGCTACAGCTTAAGTAGGCGTTACAAAGGATGAAACCTGCTCCTTCAGGCCTCAAGGTGCCTTATGGCGCAGGGTGATAAAGTAGGTGAAGAAACACATTGTCAGTTCACGTGGAAACATGCCAAGAGATACTCCGCTCTTGACTGATAGAAAACATAAAACCCATTCCAGGCAGTTTTTCTCACATTTTCCAGTTGCGAATATAGGTAGAAATGTTCCCAGAGTAGAGCCTGAAACTGCAGCAGCTGCATGACTGACACAGGTCTCTATCAAGTGGGCATTAACATGAAATATGATTAAACTAATTAAGATCCTTTAATTGAAATTGAGCCTGCCAAAAGAGCCCAAACAAAAATGGTGGTATTCTTTGAAATTATTACAAAACTTATTATAAATGTACCTCTGATATAATAGATGTAGGTTTCTGAGGCACTGTGACTTAATAACTCCTTAACGATTAAAAAATGAGCGTGCTACAAAATCAATATGGCAGATACGAACTGGATTGCAAGCCACATGATTAATGCTTCCCCAGTGCAACGGCTCAAGAGGAGCCATGGAGACTTTGGGCTGCTCTTTCGATCTTCATGTCACTGGCGCATGGACCGGCTCTTGGTCCAGCAGCAGTATTTTCAAAAATCACATGAAAGACGACGCAAAGTTGTTGCTGATAAAATGCACGGGCGATGGTGCATAAACCCGCCGCAATCCTGCTGGAGGGTGCCAAGGTGCAGGATCAGCGGTGGAGCTGCGGGTTCCTCAGTAGCGGGGGTTGCTGCACGTCAGCAGCACAGTTGTTTGAGAACAGCGTTGGTGCCACAGCAAGGGGAGGGTAGGCTTGAAGTCAGTAGCTTGGAGAGGCGAAACGGCTGGAGCGTGATCCTGCTCGCTGACAGGTCTGTGTGGGCCCCCATTGCAGTCAGCGGTGCCGGAGGGGGCTCACGGCCCCAGCGCTGCGGCGATGCTGCGCCGGCAACCTGGCCGCCCCGCTTGTGTACGCACACGCGCGTGCAAAGCCCGAAGCGCGAGTGCCCAGCCCTGCGGGCTGAGCGTCCCCAGGCCGGCGTGAGCGGGCGGCAGAGTGCAGAGCTGCAGTGTCGGCGAGGCGCGCTGCGCTGAGCAGATATTTCTGCGAGCTGTCTGCAATAGCTACATTTTCTGCCTGCTTCTCGTGACTGTTTCTAAAAACATAAAGGGGCCTTTTAGAGATCTGAGCTGGTCTTTAGTATCTCTGCATTGACTAAAAATGATACTGGAGTGACATTTAGAAGTATTATAAGGAAAGGGTAGCTATTTATTTCTTATTAAGTGTTTTTTCCCTTGATGGGCTATAACTTAGCGCAGCAGTGAAGCAGCAGGCTTCTGGGCTGGGGCTGGCAGGTTACCTGGCGCACATCCCCGGCGTGACAGTGCCTTCTACTGAAGCTTTGCGCCTGCGGGTGGCAAGTTTGACAGGAGGATTTGGGCAACCCGCTGATGCCAAGGCGGGAAGCCATGCCTCTCGTGCCGGGCCGTTCGCTTCGGCGTTGGGTTGCCGTTGCCGGTCTCTGTGCGGCGGGCGTCCGCCGGCAGTGTTCCGAGACGGCGGCCGTGCTGCTGGGGGAAGCTCAGACTGTCCCAGGCCAAGGGACGCCATCCTCTCCCCTGGCTGCGCCCCGCTTTCCGAGGAGCCGTGTACCCCTTGGGGTTACGGCCATTTCTGGGGGCGCGCGTACGGGACGGCCCTTCCTGCCGCAGCACCGGCAGCGGGAGGGTCTGCGGGAGCAGCCCCTGTGCACCGCCGTGCCCCTGACCCTCCCGAGGGCCCGGGGGGCAGCAGGAGGGTGGGGGGGGGCAGCCCCGTAGGGGCTACGGAAACGCGGCCCCACGGACCTGGGGGACGTGGGGTGAGGATGTACGCTAGTGAGGGGCTGCTAGTGCAGATCGCGGCGGGGGGGCTGCCACTGCGGGGCAAAGGGGCTGCAAGCACGGAGCTGGGGGGGGGGGGGGGGGCTGCAAACAGGGCGCTGCAGAGGCGGCAGAAGGGACCCGCCCGCTGGAGCGGCAGCGGGAGCCGGGGCGCTGCCCGCGAGGCTGCGGCCAGCCCCGAAGCCCCGCCGTGTGCGAGGGCCGGCGAGCGGGGGGACTGCGGTGCGCGGCGCCGGCAGGTCGGGGGGTGCGGAGGGGACCCCCCCGCCCCCGGCACTGCCCCCGTGCAGAGGGCACGGCTCGGTGTGTGCGTGCGTGTGTGTGTGTGTGTGTGTGTCCGTCCCCGCCCCGGGAGCGGGAGCTGGGCACCCCCGCGCATCCTCCCGCGCCCGAACTGCTGCCCCCCTCCCCGGCACTGCCCCCCCCCCCCCCCGCACACTGCCTCGCCGGGCACTGCCGTCCCCCGTCCCCCCCGCCCCGCACACTCCCGTACCCTGCCCCTCGGGAACTGCCCCCTTCCCGAGCTGCCCGCCCCCCCCTGCGCTGCCCCTCCAACCTGCCCCCCCGGCACTGCCCCTCCAACCCGCCCCCGGAGCCGCCCCCCGGCACTGCCCCCCGCTCCCCCGGCCCGGGGCACTGCGGCGCCGGCGGCCGCCAGGGGGCGGCTCGGTGCGCGGCCCCCAGCCCCGCGGCGGCGGCGGCGGCGGGCCGGGGCGGCGGCGGCGGCGGCGGCGGGGGCGGCGGCCGGGGGCGGGAGGCGGCTCGGCCGGCGCCGTCCCCGCCCGCAGGGGGAGGAGCCGCCGGCGGCGGCACCTGCCCCGGGCCATGGTGCGCGCGGCGGCGGCGCGGCGCCGGAGGGAGCGGAGCGCCGCGCGGGGCGGGCGGCGCCGCGCCATGGAGCCGGCGGCGGGCGGCGGCCCCCCAGCCGCAGCCGGTGCCCGCGCCCGGGCGGCGCCGCGGCGGCCGGGGCTGCGCTGAGCCCCGCGCCCCCCGCGGCCGCGCCGGCCCGCCCCGCCATGGCGCAGCCCGCGGGCCGCGGCGGGCCGAGCCGCGAGCTGCCGGGCATCAGCACCGTAACCTACGTCTTCGTTTACAGCCCCGGCGGCCCGGCGGGGCCCCCCGGCCCCGGCGCCGAGCCCGCGCCGCACGCCGCGCCCGCCCCGCTGCGCGGGCCCAAGCGGAAGCTGTACAGCGCCGTGCCCGGCCGCAAGTTCATCGTGGTGAAGAGCTACGCGCCGCAGGGCGAGGGCGAGATCCAGCTCAACCGGGGCGAAGCCGTCAAGGGTGAGTGCGGGCGGGGGCCGGGGCGCGGGGTCGGGCGGGTCGCGGAGGGCGGCCGGGGGTGGCACCCACCGGCTCCGGGCTGCGGCCCGGGGGGGTTCCCGCGCCCGCCACGGGCTGGGGGCCGGCAGCGCCGGTTGCCCCGTCTGTGGCCGTGGGGTCCCGGTCTGCGAGTGGGGCTGCAGGGCCCTAGCCCGGCTGCGGGGCAGCGGAGCCGTGGGGTCCCCGGTCAGCTCCAGCCCCGGAGTCCCTCGGTCAGGCCCTGGGGGCACGGGGCCGCCGGCCTCAGGCCAGCCCTGGGTGCAGGTCCCTCAGTCAGGCCACGGGGTGCTGGTCAGGCCCCGGGGCTGCCCGGTCAGGCCCCAGGTGCGGGGCCGTGGCTCTTCAGCGTGGCCCTGGGGCTCTGGTCGTGCAGTCGGGCCCTGGGTCCTCGGTCCCACCCTGCGACACAGGGCTGTGGGCACCGAACTCCGCTGGGACCCTCGGGAGAAGCGGGCGCCTCTCTGAACCCTCTTCTCCCCGGCCTGGGGTTGACCGTGCGTCCTGTGCGCTGCCCCTGCCTCGTGCCCTGCCATGGGCTGTCTGCAAGGCTCCCAGTTGCCAGCCCACCGGCTGAGAGCGGCGAGGGGGAGCGGGGCAAGGAAGTGCTTCTGAAACAAAACTCCCAGCCACACACACTGAGGAGCCATGGCGATGCACAGCTCACGGGGAGATGAGAGGCTTAGAGGGATAATGGCATTGCCGTTATATTGGGCAGACTTCTTGAAAGACATACAAACCCTGCGGTAGGTCGTAAGTCAGCTTCCAGCAGGCAGGGATGAGAAAAGGCTTCCTCTGCAAGCGGGCTAATTCCGTAGTTTTTCACAGAAAGTTTAAGGATCTTCTTTTCATCTTCCTGCCTCCACTTTTTTTGCTGATGCCTCTTACAGTGCAGGCTGGAGCAGTCGCTAATCTGACTAGTTGCGTTAGCTGTAATGTGGATCTGAGCTTGGGAGTGGGAGACAGGGCTTGCTGTTCCATGCTCTGAACTGCTGCTTCAAAAGCACATTAGACCTCTAAGTCCTGCGCTGTGGATGCTGAAAACCTCCCTTGGAGGTGGCAGTCCAAGCAGACCTGCTGTTGCCCCCACCAAGGCAATTTTGTCCCCTGAGTGAAGGAGGAGGAGATAGACGTGAAGTGCCTGTGACTTGGCTCATGTGCCAGATGGTGAGGCTCTCTGCAGTGGGGTAGCTGGAGTTGACGGGTGTCTGATGTGTGGAGCTACCCTTTGTGTGGTCGCGGGGTAAAGGTGTTTGTTTCCAGGAGGCTGGAAGGAATCAACAGATGGACGGGGCTTTTGGGTCAGAAGTGCTTTTCCCATCTCGTCTTCGCCCACTTACCCAGTGTTTTCTGTCACACCCTTCTGTATCTTCTCATGCATTTGCATTAAGTAGGTGGTCCTGTTGCCATTCCTTAGTAATTGCAACAGAATCCTTAATTCACGTATTCACCTGTAATTGTTTGCATATCTTCTTCATGTGATCTCCAGAGAGAAAGCAAGTTGTGGGAAGTACGGTGGGGAGGACTACGATGGGCAATGGCTCCTCGGAGCTGGAGGCACTCTCAGCTGGCTTTCTTAATGTGTGGCTGAGAAGGCTTAATAAGAGTTAAAAGAGAATCACTTCAGTGACTCGCTTATGAAAGATCTCCAGGCGGTGTAGATGGGCAGTGCGCAGTTATTTACTGCTTTTGAGATGCTGATTAATTTTTGTGAGAATAGGAATATTGACAGTTATTGGATAGGGTGCCCTGGAGTTGCGGACAGGTAGAGTGATGGGGATAAATGGAAACCAGCAGTCTGAGCAGAACTGCTGCGGCTGGTGCTTTGTCATGTTTGGTGGACTCGTGACTCTTTTGGAAACGGGGTGATCTTCAGTTGGTGCGAAGAACTCTCTCACACCCAGCTTGTGGGAAATAGAAGCTGGAATAAGTGAAGGTCCCTGACTAAGCTAGTGCTGGACTTTGGCTTTGAGCTAACAGGGGTTCCAGGGTGCCTGCACGTGGGCAGCAGTGGTGAGAGGCGTTGGGAGAGTGTGGTTTGAGAGGACACCTGGCCATGGGCAGCTGTTTTGTCAGCCTGGGGGACTTCAGATCAGGGTCCTGAAAAGGATGTACCAGCTGGGTGGGGACTAACTGAGCTGCCCAGGAATTGAAGTGTTGGGGGGTGGAGGGTCCTGGAGGGAGAAAGGTGGCAGTTGGAGGAAGCACTGACGTGTGGTGGGTACGAGCAGAAGAGCTGTTTGTGGAAGGATGGGAGCTGATTTGGGGAGTGGTGTCAAAGAATTGCTGGAGGTAGTTGCCTGATGAGATGAGCTGCGTTTGGGGAGATGTGCAAGGGTGAAAGCCCCTGCATGGAGGAAGGTCTCTGAGAGTGTGATGCTGAGGGAGAAACCTGTCTGAAGATGCAAGTCTGAGAGAGGAGCTGTCTACAGGCAGGAGTGTGCTGTGGGAAGGAACCTCCACAGGGAGGGCAGCGCTGAGCAGGCGGAGGCTGGGGACAGGAGATCACTGGCGTGGAAGCTGTGGTAGGGCTGGTGTCTCATCTTAAGATGTGTTAGTGAGGGCACTTGACAGCCATCCCTGTGATGCAGTGAAAGTCAGTGATTTCAGACAACTGGGGCTGCAAGCAGTTACTGTCAGAGAGGAGAATGGCAAAACATCTGGCAGTTTTTATCTTGAGAATTGCAGAGACGATGAAGAGTTTGAGGTGGAGTAACATGAGCACCTCCGTAGTGTGTGTAAGCCATGCAAGGGTTTGTGTATGGCCCTGTTTGAAGCATGACTGTGTTACGAAGCAAATGTTGCTTGTTGGTGTGCTGTCTTGAGAGAAAGCTGAGGATTGTTGAACATTCACCCAGGGTTACATTTGGAGGTGGCGTTCCTTGTTAAAAGCAAATGGACTCCTGCAAAAGATTCTGCTGAATGCTGATGTTAAGCGAAGGTCTTGCATACTGGATTTGGTGGAGCGAGAGATGCACTGAGCCTTGCTTTGTGTGATGGATTTCCTCAGGGCTTTTCAGTAGGAGTTAGTTTGGTTTCAAGAGTATGGTGAAAGTTAAGGGTGTCTATCTTGACTGTATACTGTAACTGTCCTGGTAGCTGTTGGATGACAAAAGGCAATAATCAATACAGTTATTTCGTTTGTAAGATAGCTAAAGCAGAGGAGAGTCTGCCCTTGATCTGCTTGTTACTGATAATGAGAAATGAAATGAGATGTGAGCGCCCCAAGCAAAGGGACAACCAGTAGTCACCAGCACTGAAATCACAAGGTCACAGGGAGAAATGGTTCATAGACGAGGCACAAGGAGGATTGAATCTCCAGCCTGGAAACGAGGGAGAAATTAGGAACACTATGAACGTGCTGCTTTTGGAACCTCATTTCTTTGCACTTTGTGCTTAGGAGGAGTTGTTCTTCAGCAACTGTTACCATGTGCATCCAACAGTAGGTTTTCCTCTCTAGTGTGGTTCCTTATTGACATTCCCTACTGCAGTATCTAAGCTAACCCTCTGTGAAATAAATGGCAAACTGAATTTCTGTTGGTGGTGGTTATGGTTTTGTTGAATTATTGTAGCAGTTCTCGTTTGTGCTGGAGGTTGTTGAGATAGAGGAGATTCTTTTACTTGTGAATAAGGTTGTTATTGCACAGAGAATATAGTTTTTGTTAGTGGAAGATTTTACAGTTTCTGTTTGATCATCAGCCAGCTAGTTTCCTCTGGACTTTCTTTATCCAGCCAGAAACATTTAAGAGAGGCTGCTCATGCAGAGTTCGCTGTGGGCTGTAGGATCCCTGCTGCCCTGCGGGAAGGTTGCTGTTCTGGTGGTTAGATGCAGGTGGTTAGTGTCAGAGCCATTAATAACTTGGAAGGTTAAGCCAAAGCTTTAAACTTCACCATCAAACTATCTGTGCCCATGGTGATCTAGAGCAAAGGGGTGACAAACAGCTGCCTCCTCACTAGACTGCAGCTCCAGCATTACTCTCATTCCCAGCACTGGAAGAACAGAGTTGGAGAAGGAGTTCTGTGGTCAGTGAGTTGAGTCCTTGGCCCTGTGTGGCTCTACAATCACCTGTGAACTGATCATGCTCTACCTTTAAAACTGCTGATGCTTTCCTCCTGCTATTCTGGTGGGGAGGCTGCTCTAGAACCTTCTGGACTTCAGGTTCATCTCTTCTAACTTCTGAAATAAGTATTCAAGGCTGGTTTAATAATTTTTTGATGTGCCTTTAGACACAACAGACTGCTGTGATCTGGCTGTGAGACATCAAAGGCACTGTGACCAGGTCCTTGTTTGGAAAAAGGAGACTGCTTTTTCCTTTCCTAACAAATGAAATGACTTAGTCACGAGTACTACCTGCTAGCCTTATTTTAGTCATCCACTGAGCAGGGATCCCAGGCTTCACTGGCTCTGATGAGGGTTGGGTGTGTGAGAGCGGTATCCCACCTGATGATGCAAAGCAACTCCTGGTGCTCGTTGTCTCCATGGTCTCTTCAGCTGGAGCCACCCTGTCCTGTGGGCACTGACTCCAGAGCATTCTCCACAGCACCAGACAAATCTGGGAGTCATTGAGAGCCTGTTGCCCTCTGAGCTTGTGGTGCTTCACTCTCTCAGTTCTCTTGTAGCCCTTGGGTGCCAGCCATTCTTGCTTTCCATCTGAGGAACTCTTTAACTTCCCTGGGGAGTGAAATGCATTAAAAAACTGTCTTTAGCTCCAACATCGTGAGTTTGCTGAGAGCTGGACTGTGAGAGTGGATGACACCAAGTTGGGAGGGAGTGTTGATCTGCTTGAGGGTAGGAAGGCTCTATAGAGGGATCTGGACAGGCTGCATCAATGGGCCCAGGCCAATTGTGTGAGGTTCAACAAGGCCAAGTGCCGGGTCCTGCACTTCAGTCACAACAACCCCCTGCAGCGCTACAGGCTTGGGGAAGAGTGGCTGGAAAGCTGCCCGGCAAAAAAACACCTGGGGGTGCTGGTTGACAGCCAGCTGAATATGAGCCGGCAGCGTGTCCAGGTGGCCAAGAAGGCCAACGGCATCCTGGCCTGTATCAGAAATAGTGTGGCCAGCAGGAGCAGGGAATTGATCGTCCCCCTGTACTGGGCACTGGTGAGGCTGCACCTTGAATCCTGTGTTCAGTTTTGGGCCCCTCACTACAAGAGAGACATTGAGGTGCTGGAGCTTGTCCAGAGAAGGGCAACGAAGCTGGTGAAGGGTCTAGAGCACAAGTTTTACAAGGAGCGGCTGAAGGAACTGGGGTTGTTTAGCCTGGAGAAAAGGCGGCTGAGGGGAGACTTATTGCTCTCTACAACTACCTGAAAGGAGGTTGTAGTGAGGTGGGTGCTGGTCTCTTCTATCAGATGGCTGGAGATAGGACGAGAGGAAATGGCCTCAAGTTGCAGCAGGGGATGTTTAGATTGGATATTAGGAAAAATTTATTCACTGAAAGAGTTGTTGAACACTGGAACAGGCTGCCCAGGGAAGTGGTTGAGTCACCATCCCTGGAGGTATTCAAAAAGCATGTAGACAAGGCACTTCAGGACATGGTTTAGTGGGCATGGTTGATGGTTGGACTCAATGATCTTAAAGGTCTTTTCCAACCTAAATGATTCTGTGAATTCTGTTCCAGTTCTCTGCAGCCCTAAGTTACTTGGAGGTAATTAGGCATGAGTGTGGATCCTACCAGGCCTTTGGATAACAGGAGTTGTTATCTCTCTTCCATGTGTGCTGGAGAGAAGTGGTGGCAGACAGCTGTGCAGAGCTGTGCCCATCTGCTGTGGTATGTTCCTGTGTTATCTCCTGTGTCATGGCTTTACTGAAGGTGCTCTGCCTTGAGCATGGCAGTCTTGGACACGTGCCCTGGAGTGACTTGAATGATACCTTGTTTGGGAACCAATCACGAGGCTTCCTAATTGGTTGGCTGAGGTTATTAGGTCTTGTGGGAGCCTAGGATCTATGCTTCTGTGCTGTTTGTCGAGCGGTCAGTGTTTGGAAGTTAAAAGATTTTTCAGGAATAACGAGAGCTTCTTGAGACATGGATAAATTATTTCCTCTTGCTGTTGTTGGAAACTTTGAAAAATGAGTCATGGAAGAGGAAAAAGGGAAGAATTGCTTATGAAAGACAAAAGAAAATGAACTGAATAAAACTAAAATATCTCAGGGACATGAAAAAAAATTGTTTGGAAGAAGTGGGGTTTTTGTTGATTATGATATGTACAATTGCATGGCCAAGCCCGTGGTGACCAGGTGACGGGGTACGATGCTGTTCCCTTTCAGGTCAGCGGGACACACAAGTAACGCTTTTCCACTGTAGGCTTGGGTAATTTCTCTCCTAGGTCTAAGCAAGGTCCTGTCCCTATGTGGTAATTAGTTTCTGGTTAGCTAATGCCGCAAGCTCCTGGAAGGGGTATGGTAGCACACTGGCTGAGCCGCAGAACTGGGCCTCGAGAGACCCCAGTGGTCCTTGTCTGGCTCCTGCCCCCACAGAGGAAGATCCACAGTCCCTACTTTTAGACTGTTCTCCTGAGGCAGGTGCACATAAGCAAGTGTTGTTTCTCTTCTTTTCTGATTGTTTCATACTGACTTTCAAGCCACTTAAACATTTTCAACCAAATTTGTCCTATGTGTGGAGGTTTCAAGGCCAAGTTGCTCAAGACATGGCAGCTGAGGGTGGGGAAAGCGGCCAGCTGATGGCTCATTGAGCCTGGTGGTCCCAGCCACCGAGCCTCTGCAAGCACGATGACAGCCATGATGTGATCTGTCATGTTCTGGCCAAACAGGAGTAAAAGGGTGGCTGGGAATATTATGGTGGGACGAGGTGTTGGGCTGGGGGCAGATGCTGTGTGTGCAGAGGGAGCCATGGACATGGGGGTGATGAGGTTTGTAGGACATGGGCTTCCAAACTGTGGCTCAACGGTGGGCTGCAGAATCAGTGGACTTTGTTGTATCTTGCCTAGTATATCTCTGGCTGTTCTTGTTTTCATAGAATCACAGAATGGTTTGGGTTGGAAGGGACCTTTAAAGGTCATCTAGTCCAACCCCCCTGCCATGAGCGGGGGCATCTTCAACTAGATCAGGTTGCTCAGAGCCCCGTCCAACCTGAGCTTGAATGATTCCAGGGATGGGGCATCTACCACCTCTCTGGGCAACCTGTGCCAGTGTTTCACCACCCTGTATTTTCTGTATAAATACCTGACCTCTTTCTGATCCCTGCTGCACTCTTTATGCCAGTTGTGTCATAAGACAGCTAATTATGCCTGATATAGAAAAGTATCTAATCTTACTGGTTTATAAATATGTTACTCTTCAGTTTAAGTCTTAACTTGTTCAGATGCTCAGTGGAAGTTTTGGTTTTTTTGAAATCCCACTCGCCATTATATGCCTGTTTTTATCTGCTTAAATACACATTGCTTTGCCATTAATGCACCCCATTCTTTATATCTTTTCCTGCAATTAGTTTTTTTATACCTCTGATCAACCCTTTTGTTCTTCTCTAACCCAGTTTGGTTTCTGTTGCAAATAAATAGGTCTTTGTGATTGCAGTCTTGGGTGCTGTCCAGGTAGATCTTGCATCGTTTTGGTTAAGTGATTTCAAATAAAGAGAACATAGAATTTATATACCCTGTTCAACTTTTTTAAAGCAAATAAAATTCACAAAATTCAGGAATGTTAAATATATATTTAGCTTAAGCTGTGAACCATACCTCCCTTTCCTCTCCTTTTGCATGCTTATTCACTTGCTAAATGTTGGTAACAGCCAATGTAGGTCACAAATAAAGGTGACCATACTTTATTTGGTGTTTCTTCAGGGGTGTTACAATTTGGATTGTTGCAGTTTACACGGTTGTTCAAAGACTATCCTCTGACTGTACCCTCCCATTTATTGAGGAGGGGGCTGATGAGCTGGGTTATGTTGGCAAGTCATGGCATCGTACTCCCCAGTGCTTGCCGTCACAGAGCTGTGTAGCACCAGCAGCTCCGGTGTTGGGTTTCTCTGGGATTACGTAGGAGGCCAGTTCTTGGTAGCTAGCATTGAGCTGGGCCCTGACACCTGAAATGTCACTCGCTGGTCATTTGGTAGTTGGAAGAGACCTGGAGCATGGGAAGGGATGTGCTTTTTGGAGGGAAGTGCTATTTAGTAGGCAGTGTCTTCCATTCAGAGCTGGCTGCAGGCTTGTGGTGATTTTGAATTACACCCACCGCAGCAGCATAACCTAGAAAAAAAGAAAGAAACCAAAAGACTGGGTGGGAGTGTAAGGGTTTCAGTTCTGAGGACCCTGCCTCCCTGATGAATGCAGGTGGTCAGAAGTCTGTTAGATACATGCACCCACCTGGACAGCCCCCAGCACCAGGGATGTGTCTGGATGTTGGGATAATGAGCGTTTGCAAGAAATGGCCATTGGATCCCGTGAGTCCGTGAGGTATGTTAGAACACTGGGGAGGAGAGGAAAGTAGCTTGTTAGAGTCTTAAAAGCTTTATGGAATGCTCTTTATGGTCTAATATCAATCAGAGATTAAGATGGTCGGGTAGGCTCTGATGAGGACAGTGCAATGGGAAGAAGTGTCAAAATCTACTTCAGTGCAAAGAAGAGATGGAGATTCCCTCAGGACATGTGGAACAAGTAATCCCTCTATGATTATTAAAGCTGCCACCAGTTGACATTATAAACTCTATTTTTAGTAATCCTAAACTATGGCTAGAAAAATTGGTCTCGCCTAAAATCTTCTTGCTCTGTTTAAAGTTTAATTTTTGCCACAGATCAGGCTGCGCATGTTCAGGCTCCTTAGTGTCATCTGAAGGGATAAGAGTGCTTGCTTGCTGAGGGGAGTGCTTCCGTGCCTTGTGCTCGTGTCCTGGGGCTCAGAGCACTGAACTGACCTAGGACAGGCAATCCCAGCCCCTTCCCTGAACAAGTAGGTAATTTGCACACACAAATTAGATAAACTACATCCTGGCTTCAGGGGTTAATCTCGAGAGTTGTCGTATTTGAAGACAGTGTCAGCCACCAATGCCTGTGTCGCTGCTGGGGGCTCTTCGGGTGGTTGTTTGGATCAGGCTCCGCTGGCCGTATATCACGTGTAGAAGACAGTCTCTTGGCACATGCTTAAGCCAAGTGTTTTTTATGATTGCTAGCAACAAAAGTTAACAACAAACCCTTGATCCTATGTTTCCCTTTCTAGCTTTATTTCTGTGAATGAGTTTATTACAGAGTGTCTCTGTGCCTACTTCAGGGCTAGGAGGGACTCGGAATTACTGGTGAAGCTTTTCCTACATACTGGAGTCAGGAAATTCTCCTTCTGTTCCTTCTTGTTTTGTCTACTGGGAAGGTCATTTTGAAAGAGATGGGAAGAAGCCAAGATGCGGCTCGTTGCTGTAGCCTGGTATGAGAATTATACAACCTCTTGGGACTGCTGTCTGTCATAAGTCCTGCTTTTGGCTGTGCTAAATTTCTTTACTTGAGGTTAGGACAGGATTTTTCCACTGAGATCTTACGTGTTGCAAGTCAACAGCATGGTTTCTAGATTGTTGGAGCTACTAAACTTAAAATGTCCTGCTAAGGCCAAATAACCCTTCTAGAAATCAAGGTGTCCTTGACAAGAGATTCTCTGCTTAAGAATTTGGAGAAAAAAAATAATCACAAAACAAAGGGAGGATTTAGAGATGATGTCAGAAGAACAGCATCAGGACCTCGGTTTCTCTGCTGCACGTAGGAAAAACAAAACTGGCCTGAACTGTTGTGGTCCACTTGCCTCCAACTTTACTTTCCATTCAGGTACACTGGTGGAGAGATTTTGCTTGCTTAGGATATAACAAATCTCTGAAACTTTTTTGTACTTTCTTTTTTCTTCAGCATAAATTCCTCTGCCAGGGAATATTAGTCTTCAGAACTTATGGGAACTTCCTTCAGATGTCAGGTTTTTTCAGTACCTGCTTTCTACAGAGATGCTCATTATATGTGTAACACCATACTGGTGAGATAATTAGATGCTGGAAGAAGAATCATATAAGATACAGAGTTTGTATAATGGATATCGCGCAGGTATGCAGTCTGTCCTATTGTGCCTGTTGCCTGCGCAGGCCTCGGCTCTGCTGCCTTTGAGTATTCACACTGAAGCTTTAAAGTGTTTGAAAGCCTTTAGGTCAAGACAACTATTTTCTGCAATGTTCTGGATTTTTCATTCTTTCTTCACCTGCCTGTTTTTAATGGAATTTCTTCTCTCCTTTTATGAAAAGAAGGGTAATAAGCATTTCCTATGTCAACAACTTTGTGTTTGCTGAATATGCAATGAGTGATGTTGCCCCAGTGCCTCTCTGAAATACACCGAAATGAGACTCCTTAGTGTGTGGATCAAATACCATTTGAAAGTCATATAGGTACCCAGTGTGAGGTTGGATTATTGCATATTGGCATAAAAATGATAGTATTTGTACTTGGCATCTGTGATGATACGTTGAGAATTCTTATCAGCTTGTCACTGTAGGAGAGGAAACCTTGTTGACAAGTCAAAAGAACGAGATACCATCAAAACTCTTATTTCCGCAGCAGAAATCCTCTGTCTCCTGCTTTCTCCTCAGGGACCTGGTATCTACGGCAGCATCCTGAGCTCAGCTGCACAGTGGGTAAACAGAAGGTTCCCAGCAGAGTTTATTGGAGTGGTTGTACTTGGCTTGTGTGCATTAGTTCAGTAGCTGGACCCAAGTATAGAGAAAACATACATGCTTGAGATTGACTAGAACAGAAATTGTCCCTTATTTCTAGTCTTATTTCCAACAGGTTGTTCAGAATGCCCCTGCTTCTTGCATCTTGCTTTTGGATGGACTTTTTCCTCTGAAGAAATGTTGGTTTTTCTCCTAAAGATACGCTTTTTTTTTTTTAACCAAACCTATCGTCCCATTTGTTCTTCATCCACTGGATTATCTTCTAGTGCTGCAGTACTTACAGATGCAAGTTCTTGGGGAAAAATGTCAAACCAATCATCTTAATTTGACATTGAGAGTGTTTTTCAGAAAGTGTGTTTGGGGGGGTGGATTTATGCTCCTGAACTCTTTCTGAAGGTCCTTCTCCATTTCCTATGCTTTGCCTACATCTGTTTTCTACAGCAGAGAGAAATTTGTCTCTAAATAGTGCACTGCTAAACAGTATGTTTGAAAGCATAAAGAATTTAAAAAGCATCCTGCTGAGTGGCTGCTGAACCAAGGTACTTGCAAAAATAATAGCCAAGGTTATTCCCTTCTCAGGCTTCTTCTAGCAAGGTAGAGTTCTCCTTAAAACAGTGACGTTTTCTGCTTGTTGACACAGGAAGCACAGGACAAATACAAATGTCTCATCTCATCTACCACATGCTCCTCTACTTTCCGCATCTGTCAGATGCGCTTTCAGGACAATCGAGTACTGACAGCTAGCATTGCCTCTCTGTCTTAAATCAAATTACAGCAAGGTTTGCTTTGGCTGCCAAATGTCTTCAGTCAAATTCTAGGCAGATGCTTGTAGGTGCTACCAAGCCATCTTCTTGTGAGCACGACCCATCCCATTCCCAGACCATGGCTGATCAATTAAACAGTCCTTCCTTTTAGTTCAATCTCGTCTTCAGCCTGTACCAGTTGTGAACATGGCGCCGGCTCCAGCTGCCTTAACCAAGCTGCATGCCCCTGATAATCCCTGACCTGCTGCCACTCCATAGCTGAACAGGCCTGTTCTTTTCTGCTATAACTTGCTTGTGGCTTCTTTCTTAAAAAAACATGAAATAGCTTGAAACTTGTGTTCGGTTATGACAGAAAATTTGCCTGTTCATATTCTCAGAATTTTATTTTTATATGTATATGTGTGTATGTCTGCCTGTCTCTCTAATTTTACATAATCCCACAGCCCCTTTCTGTTATCTCGTAATAAATTTCACACAACCCTACCAGACCCCCACATGCCCCAAAATGTTCCTGCTTGTCACGTTTCTCCATTCTTGTTGGTGGCGAAGTCCGGGCTGCCCTCCCCAGCGCTGTGCCTGCTTGGTTCCCTCACTGCCCGTCAGTGCAGACCCACAGCGTTTTGGTCCTCTAGTATGACCTGCTGTGAATGTTTGTGTGCCTGCGTTTAATGTATGGCTTCCTCTGGTATTTGTGATTTCTGTTAGTTTTAACCAGATACTGTACTGAATCGGGTGCTTTCCCCTTCCATGTCCCCTCGCAGTCCCAGCTGGGTGGGTAGTTTCCAGGATCTGTCTTTGCACAATAGTTTTCCACTACAAAGTGACTATTTTTTCCTCCCCAAGCTGTTTTCCCAGCTCTGGAAGTTTTTCTTAAGTTTTTTTGTCCGTTGCACTTGAGCTGGTTCTGTAAAGGGCAGGAAGTCTGATAATTTCCCCCCCCCCCCCCCCCTCTTATCAGCTTTCTGTAGGGTTTCTCTGGCTGATCTGGCACCCTTAGAAAGAAGAGGCTCAGGTGGAAGATGCATTCTCCCAAAGTCTAGGATCTTTAAAATCTGCTCTGGAGGCAGTCATGGCCCGCTCAGGGCAAAGACACCTCTGACCAAGCACGTCCTTGAGGGCAGGAGGCAGTGAGCACAAACCAGGAGCAGTTGGTGGCTGTTCCTGGGGAGCCGCTGCAGGTACGGGCATGAACTGCCGAGGTGCTGGGCTGCAGCGGCCCTCGTGCAGACTGACTGTGGGGTTAGGGTCACCCCCTTACTGGCAGAGCTGCCGTTACATTTGAAGCACCAGTGCGAGTCTCCTCTCTGGACTGGGGGAAGTTGAAGGCTGTCGGAGAGGTGGGGGGGTGATTAGAGCTGTCTGCGTGTGGCTGGCTGATGTACACAGCTACACCTGAGGCAGTTGTCTGGGCTGCCTGTAGTCAGTGCTAAGAAAAAGCTCTTCCAAAGTGCAATTTATCTCCTCCCAAGTTAGACATTTAAAATAAGTCTGATGAATCACGCTCTGAAATAGACTATTTCTCTGTTGACTAGCTCAGATATAGATAGCCTTTTAGCTGTGTCTTTCATCTGTCTTGGCCATTAGCAGTGGCTCTTGCAAGCCGTAGCAAGGGTTTGTTTGACTTTAGCATCTACTTTCTGTCCAGAAAGCGTGCTCTGCTCTTGTCTTTAATGTCCTGCTATGGAAGTTAATGAAAAGGGCAGTCATCAATCTGACACTCCTCACCCATCCCAGGTGGGTATTAACCGAAGTTATGGGTCTTCTCTTGGAACCAGCAAAAGGTTTCCTAATGAATCATCATGCTTTCCCAGTGTAAAGGCTGCTTTCCATGTGGCCAAAGCATTGCTTTGCGAAGGGAGCAAGAGACAGATGTTCATGGCTGCCTCAGTGTACACCAATTCATTTAAGTAGTGAATTCATATCTTTAATCTTTTAAGGGTGAAGTTAATTAACGACTGAACAAACCTACTGGTGGGTGTCTTCTGCATAAAGATCAGATGTGTTTCTATTCAAGGCTTTCCAGCTCAGGAGAGGTGAGACTGGCACTTTAGCAGTTTGCTCCCAAGGTGGAGCTCTGTTGTTTGACTGTCTGGGACTCTGCTGGCACAGAGGCTTGCTAGATAATCTGAATCTTCAGCTTTGGGAAGAAGCGTGCCAGCAGAAATCTCTGTGCCTGACAGTAACAGCTTGCTTCAAATCCAGCCACATGTTTGTGGATTAAATATGGACCTTGGGTCTAACACCTGTAAGACGCACCAGGGGCTGCCTCTCTTGGGCTCTCCAAATGATACATCACAGTCTCCTAAAACTAAGGGCATTGCTGTCATGCCAGCTGGGAATAGCTGGTGGGCATGAGGGGTCATCCTTGGTGTGTTTTTCTTGTCTTGATTAAGAATTAGTAATGATCCACATAGCCTGCTCCTTGTTTAAAGCTTGCTGTCAAATCATATCTCTGTATTAGCATTTTCTTTTGATCCACTGCTGCCTATCAGAAGCAGCATTTTGTTCTCGGTGAGCTCATGATTGATATAGTTGAGTAGAATGTTGGGACAGTTGTTAATATAGTCTGCCTACAGACGGGGCAAGAGATGTTGCTGCCTCCGTGTGCCCGAGTGCCAGCATGTCGGTAGCTAACTCACAGGGAGCCTTTGCGAAGGAAGGCTTGGGTCTGAACTGGGTCTTGGGGAGAGCTCAACTCTGATGTAATGTAAGAGCTAAACCCAGGATGCAGATCTTGAATCCCATCTATGGGAGGCATGGAGGGATGTTCCAGCAGATTTTTAGGAGGTTGATGAGGAGAAGCTGTTATCTATTTCTAAAATACAAGTAATGATAAGAATGATTTTCTGAATTTCTGTATGTTACCTCTAAATACTGTTTGATTAGTTTTTAATTGTAAGAATAATTGCAGTTTATTAGGAGCACGACAGTTAAAGTTCAAGGCGGTTGCTTTAGGCTGTTGTAGCAGCTAACTGGAGAGATGCCCAGTGCTCCGTATGAGTTCATAGTCCTAAAGGACAAGGGGGACCTCCTCGGAACTGCAGGGGCTCATCTGGGGGCTGAGTGTCAGCCAGGAAGAGGTGTCTTCGGAGCAGCTTTTGGCCAGCATACTGCAGGTCTGCAGGGAGAGGCTTTAGCCTGGCATAGATCCACAAGGCATGCACTTTAGATAAAGATTTTGGTATGTGGCTTGTGGTTGTCAGCCCAGTGTCCAGCCCTGATCTGCCCAGGCTAACTTCTTCGGGGCAGAAGTTGCTGGGAGAGGCTGTGTGCTGGCAGAAATCAGACCAGCTGTAATTTGCCTTCTGGCCTCGTCCAGAGCACTGCTGGCCTTTAACTTGATGAGAGTGTTCTTTGCACTTGTATTCAGCTCTGTTCTGTGGTCCTGAGACCTAGATCTGCTGGGAGTTTGGCGACTTGTTTAGCTAAAACTTGTGATCATCATAATATTTGAACCCAGGGATTTCCCGTTAATAGGCTGTCTATAGTGAGCATCAGCACAGGCAGTACTGAGTGTTGAATGTCTGCTTATCAACAGCATGGTCCTTTGAGACTTCTATTTGTTAGATCCCACAAATCATTTTTTCCTTTATGGCTTGGCTATATAGGGTAACCAGAAGAGCTGATCCATGCTGCCCTTTGTAATAGACCAGTTTACCCACTAAAACAGTTGTGGCCTCTGACTTGGAACTGAAATAGTTCATTTAGTTTAGTTCAGTTCACTCCCAAAGCTATAATTATGATAAAGGAAATTATATTCACTTTAATTCTGCATAAGAGCATCCACTTATAAATATGATTTGCAGTGACTAATACATTTCAGTTCAGATCACTGATATAAATTAACTGATCTTTTTGCACATCAGAGCCTTGACATTCTTTCTTGGTGACAGATAGAGGGGATGCACCTGGTGGTATAACCTTGCTGATCCATACGAAGTGGTCAGGATGCACACATTTTTCACCAAGGTTTCTATTTACAAACTTTTGGACATAAAAATAGTAAATGTAGTAGCAAACTTACTGTAGTATTAAAAAATAAACAAACTCCTCCCTCTTTCTTTTAAGGTTTAATTAGGATATTTTTGCATTTCCTGGCACTTCTTACTGCATGTATAATCTAATGGTTTGGTCCTTGAGCAGTGCTTTTCTTTGTCCTCTGGGAAAAAGAGTTTCCTTGTACTCCCACTTCCTCACCGAGATTTCTGTAGGCTGTAAATCACATATTAGACAGAGTTAAGGGGCATTACTACAAATGCACAAAACCAGCATACTACCAAGGAGCATGCAGGTACTGGAATGCTCTCTGGGTTTTGGGGGTGGTTTTGGTAACTGTTGGCTAGACTGTCCTGGGAGTACATGATGGGCTTGCCTCTTGCCTTGTCTGCAGACAGACCTGGTAACATGGCAGAGATGTGTCTTCCTGCCAGACATAATGGCAAGTAAATTAGCAGCTAAAATGTGTTTTGTAGATGACCTCTAAACATGACCTGTTGGAATTTGGGGGTGCCATTTTAGTGAAATAGTCTGTCTGTCTTTGGAAACTCCTTAAATTAGTAAGACATTCGAGTCAAATGCATTTAGGTGTGCACTGAGCTGGCAGCTGTCCCTATTTACCTTCCAGAATTAGAAAATGCTTCATTAATTCAAGTCAGCATCTTCTGTATGCCTCAGCTTGACCTTAGTAGTGTCCCAGTTTTTGACTATGGGGGCACACAGACCTATTATTAGAGGGAAAACTCGGGTGTGAGCTTGCCAGGCTTTAGTTGCTGTAGGATTGATGTGCGCTAGGATAACTTAGTTTCTGCTTGCTGAAAGAGTGCATGGACTGTGTTCACAGCAAGGTAAGGCTGTGCATGTGGACAGCTGTGTAGAGTAGCTGAAACACTGACTGTGTGTTTGCATACTTTTGTGTTTCTCAAGAGCATGCTTATGTAGTCAGGTTCTTAGACATCCAGAGAACTGCCTCGTGAACCCCAGCTTCTCTCTTTATGGGTGTGTATTCTTCGCACCTGTCAATTAATTGTAGGAACAGGTTTGAAAGGGCTGTGTAACAGTCCGACTTTGGTATTCAACCTGATCTGGGGATCTGTGTTGAGGGTGCTGACCGTTCCTGTGCAGCACGGTGTTTGTTTGAGCAGGTTTCAATGTTCTTCACTCAACTGAGTCTGAGAGCTTGGAGCTCAACCTGGGAGCGAGGAGGCCGGAAGCACCTTGAGGGCAGGGGCTGCTGGGACTGTCAAGTGTGTGCAGTCTTGCTGGACTTTGGTCTGGTGCTTCCAAATCCATGCTTGAGATGAGTGCACGTTTAGCATCCTGTTGTGGTTTAACCCCAGCCAGCAACTAAGCACTACGCAGCCACTCACTCACTGCCCACCCACCCAGTGGGATGGGGCAGAGAATTGGGAGAGGAAAAAAAAAAAAGTGAAACTTGTGGGTTGAGATAAGAGCAGTTTAATAGAACAGAAAGGAAGAAACTAATAATGATAATAATAATAAAAAAATGACAATACTAATAAAAGGATTGGAATATACAAAACAAGCAATGCACAATGCAATTACTCACCACTCGCTGACTGATGCCCAGTTAGTTCCCAAGCAGCAATGTGCCCCCCTGCCCCCGCCCCGGCGAACTCTCCCCAGTTTATATACTGGGCATGACGTCACATGGTAAGGAATCTCCCTTTGGCCAGTTTGGGTCAGCTGTCCTGGATGTGTCCCCTCTCAACTTCTTGTGCCCCTCCAGCCTTCTTGCTGGCTGAACATGAGGAGCTGAAAAATCCTTGACTTTATGTATAAACTTGGTATAAATTGACTTAGTCTAAACACTACTTAGCAACAATTGAAAACTTCAGTGTGTTGTCAACGTTCTTCTCGTACTAAATCCAAGACATAACACTATACCAGCTACTAGAAAGAAAATGAACTCTATCCCAGTCAAAACCAGGACACATCCTTGCAGTTTACACAAGCACTATGCTGAGGATTGTATTAGTTGAATGTATAGGACTGTTCACATCTCTGCACAGCACCAAGAAGTAATAAGGCATGCGAGGCCATCTTCTGTCATTGCGGGGGATTTGTATACACTGATGTTTCTTCAGGCTGTTTGGTTCAAGAAGCTGCTAGAAAACACACCAACTCCTTTTCTCTTGCTTACTTCTATGCTTCTAGACTGACGTTCTCCAACAGTTTTTTGCAGCATTACAGTAGCATGTTTCCCTGTAGGTGCAGTGAGAACCATATCTGGCAATGCCATAAGCCCAAGACCCAGCAAAGAATCTGAGCAGGGAGAGGCTGATGGTGAAGTGTGGACCCAGCTTTACATTAGTATGCTTTGACCTGCAGCACCAGCCACCTTCTGCTTCATACAGTGTGGCATGGATGCCCATCTGCTGAGCTGGAAGGGACTGTGCCCTCCCCATACAGCTCCTCACTGCATCCCAGGTTGGGCGGTGCAGGAACTGGCACTCTAGCATGAAGGCTACAGTGGTGAAGTGGGAGACGTCCTTGCCTGTTGTAAAAGAGGAAGGCGTGTCTTGATTTAGCAGTACCTGAGGGTTCAGCATCTTTTGGCAGGTGCTGTTGACTCTCAAGGGACAAGAGGCCTTGCAGAGGGTTATAGATAGACTGGACCATTGGGCAATCATCAGTGGCGTGATTAACAAGTCCAAATGCTGGACTCTGCACCTAGGATGGAGTAATGCTGGGCACAAGTATAAACTGGGAGACGAGCGGCTGGAGAGCAGCCCTGCAGAAAGGGATCTGGGGGTGCTGGTTGGCAGCAGCTCAGTAGGAGCCAGCAGTGTGCCCTGGCAGCCAAGAGGGCAAACTACATCCTGGGGAACATCAAACACAGCATGACCAGCCAGTCAAGAGAGGGGATTGTCTTGCTGTAGTCAGCGTTGGTGTGGCCTCTCCTTGAATACTGTGAGCAGTTCTGGGCCCCACCATTAGAGAAGGATGTGAAGGACCTCACATGCATCCAGAGGAGGGCAACCAAGCTGGTGACAGGACAGGGCTGGAAGGCACGTCCTCTGAGGAGCGGCTGAGGACTTTGGGCTTGTCTAGCTTGGAGAGAAGGAGGCTGAGGGGTGACCTCATTGCTTTCTACAGCTTCCTGAGGAGGGGACGTGGAGAGGGAGGTGCTGAGCTCTTCTCCCTGGGATCCAGGGACAGGATGCCTGGGAATGGTTCAAAGCTGCGTCAGGGGAGGTTCAGACTGGACATGAGGAAGCGTTTCTTTACCGAGAGGGTGATCACACACTGGAACAGGCTTCCTTGAGAGGTGGTCGATGCCCCAAGCGTGTCAGTGTTGAAGAGGCATTTGGGTAATGCCCTTAACAACATGCTTTAACTTTTGGTCAGCCCTGAAGTGGTCAGGCAGTTGGACTAGATGATCATTGTAGGTCCCTTTCAACTAAAATATTCTATTCTATCTGGATGTAGGCCAGAGGAAGGGCAAGAATTCAGTGGAGAAAGCCAGCAAAGAAGGATAATTTAGAAAGCAGTGGTTGGAAGAACAGGTGTTGGTATGTTTCTTGATGATGAAATTAGTTGTTCAGGTCTGGAATCACTTGGAGCTTCTTGAGGACTTCAGTGGACAAACCAGATAGACATCTGTCTGGGTTAAGTTTTTAGGAACATCAGAATCTTGTGGACATCCAGCTCAGCTTAAACAGGACATATGTTGTGCGACTTTGGGCTTCTGGATGTGTCAGCAGCATGCTGGTTTACGCAGAATTGCTGTTGTAACCATGCATCGGATATGAGAAGGGGGATCGGGAGGTGAGCAGGCTGTCTAAAGGAAGAATATAGTGGGCTGTCCAGATTTGAGTGGGAAGTGGTGCAAGGAAGAAAACAAAAATGCTTTCTATTTCTCTCCTGGGCAGAGGGGACAGAGGAGACTCTTTTTATTTTTGTATTTAGTATATGGACTATTATATAAAATGAATTTCCTTTTCTGTTTTGGACTGACAGGGCCTTGCAGAATGGTTTTGTCTCTTGGATGTGAGGCCATGGGGTAGAAGAGTCAAGAAGCATTGTCCTCTAAAGGCTGTATGGTTAGAAAGTGTGCGGACCTCTGGGTTTTGGTAAACCAGACACTGTGGGGCCAACATCAGTGGGCTATAGGATGCCAGGCTGTCAGTGCCCTGTTGATACCCATGGCCCAGGTGTGTCCCAGTGACTGAGCTGGAAACAGCTCTTGTGCTTCATTTATGTGTTTTTCTGCTTTGCTCTCTGCTTTGCTAGTGCATGTGTCCCATGTTTTTTCTCTCTCATTTTCATTCATGCTTCGCAGTAGAAGAGCAGCTTCGTGAACTAGGTAACTATGAATTTTTTTTTTCTCCACTCCAGTGCACCCTTTTCCACTTTTCTCCTTGCCGTGTCCTCTGTGTGTGTGAGTTTACAAGGGCTTTTGGAGACCAGTCTTTCCTCTTCTTTCCCTGATTCCTGCTGTCTAGCCTGGATGGGGTTGGGGGGCAGAGTATGAGAAGGGACCTTCCTTTCCCATCCTGCTGGTTTTCCCACGGTTCCTGAAGCTTCTCTGTTCTTGTATGTTTCTTGTGATGTACACAGGAAGACCAGCCAAGGAGATGCACATGTGTCCTGTTGTGGTTTAACCCCAGCCGGCAACTAAGCACCATGCAGCCACTCACTCATTCGTCCCCCAACCCTGGTGGGATGGGGAGGAGAATCGGAAGAAGTAAAGCTTGTGGGTCGAGATAAGAGCAGTTTGATTGAAATAAAATAATACAATAATAATAGTAATGAAAAGGAAGATAAAAAGAGAGAGAAATAAAACCCAACAAAGACAAGTGATGCACAATGCAATTGCTTAGCGCGTGCTGACTGATGCCCAGCCAGTCCCTGGGCAGAGATCTGCCCCTCCTGGCCAATTCCCCCAGTTTACATACTGAGCATGACATTCTATGGTATGGAATATCTTTTTGGCTAGTTTGGGTCATCTGTCCTGGCCATGCTCCCTCCCAGCTTCTTGTGCACCTCCTTGCTGGCAGAACATGGGAAGCTGAAAAATCCTTGACATAGGATAAGTGCTACTTAGCAACAACCAAAACATCAGTGTGTTATCAACATTGTTCTCATACTAAATCCAAAATACAGCACTGTACCAGCTACTAGGAAGAAAATTAACTCTGTCCCAGCCGAAACCAGGACACCTCCCAAGAAGATACTCCTGTGGCATCTGGTGAGAGCTGTGGGAAGGACTGAGCTGATCCCAGGAGAGTCTCTGCAGAAGTGGTAGCTATCTGCCTGCTGCTTGCTGCCGAGGCGGTGCAGGACAGCAGGGAAGAGGCAGTACCAGACTTCTGGTACCAGACCCTGCTTCTTCCCCTGTTGCTTATGAACGAGGTGGCAGGAGTTCACACCCAGTTCATGTGGTCTTGGCATGGGTTGTTTGGGTTTTTTAATGCTACGATGAAAGTGTTTGAGCTTAGTCAGGAGGGATGGATACCATACTCTCCTTTGTGATACCAGTCCCCCCAGGCTGGAGATCCAATCCCCTAATCTGTGAGGGTGTGACTGGGGAGCATCGGGTGAAACAGAACTGACCCCAGGAAGGCCTGTGCACCACCAAAATCCCCATCTGCTCCCATCGCCCTCTTCTGTGGGGGAGCTCTGAGCTCAGCCCCACTGACAATGCCATCTCTTTCCCGTATCTGCAGAGGCAGCCCCATCGCTCCAGGCAGTTGTCTACTCACTGCCAAATGGGTCTTGCCCCTTGTTCCAGCATGGGGGGGGCAGGTGGCTTTAAACCCGGGGGCTGCCTCCTCCAGGCTGCTCTTCCTGATGGTAAAGCTAGCTGCTAGTTGATGCAGGAAAGGTAGAGGAAACTCTGCATGAAAATGAAATTGTCTTCCTAATTCACATTGAATAATGGTTGGCTTCTGCCTGTAAACGTTGTTGTAGTTTACAGTTACAGGCAGAGCTGGCAGTTGAGATTGCCATGCGCCTTCTGGGCTTTCCCAGGCTGGCTTCTCCCATCCATGGTATGTGTTGTGGCCTTGGCATGGGAGGGCAGCCATCCAGACTGGAAAGTGGGAAGAGGAGGCACAGCTTCATGGGAACACTGTGGACAGCTAGCAACTAGCTTCAGGGTAAGGTGCAGCAGAGACAGCACAGAAAAGGAGAGAGGCAGGAGACCAGGAACAGGTTTGGAAGCATTTTTCCTCCCTAGGATGAAACTAGACCCCTTAGACTGTCAGAGAAATGGGCACTACTGTTCTCAATGAGAATAGGCTCCAGAAATCTACCTGCAGACCTGGAAAAGTGACACCAAGCATGTGTTCAGCTGTGATTTTTTTTTTTTTTTGTAAGCTTACACTGTTCACAAATGAGGTTGGTTTTGTGTGTTGGTGGCAGTAAGCACCTTCCAGGGACCTTTTCTGCCAAATTTAAGTCTGTCATCTGGAGTGTCCAAGTGTCACAGCTGCCTGTTCAGAATATTTGTAAGAGTTTTTTGTTTGTTTTAGACACTATGAAAATGTTTTATTTCAGCTGTAGTTCTGAACCACAACTGGGTTCCAGTTCAGTTCCAGGCCCAGCTAGAACTTATTTAAAAGATCATTGAGGCAAATACTTGGTATAGGAAAAGTCATATCAAACAGTTAACTTCAGGCACATTAAAGGTTGCTGAAAACAGAATGTTTTAGTGAAAAAATGTGAGACATCATAATGCACTGGCAGCTCCACCATGATGATTTATCCTGTTGTAAACAGTTGCCAGTGTTTCCCTGAAATGCTATTAGATTTGCAAATGCTGATTCTGCTTGGGAGTGTTTCCTGGGGCTCTGCTGACTCACAAGACCAGATCTGTGCAACAGGGTTGTCTGCTTGGCTGGCTTGGCCAGGACAGGAGGAGGAACCGCGCTCTCCCATGGGTACCACCCTGCCGCCAGCCCAGGGTAGGTGCGAACGTGTGATGAGAGAAAGCTGATCTCATCAGCCTGCAGTTGGAGCCTGGCAGGCTGGTCAGTGACGCGTATCCCAAACCTTGTCTTGTATGTGAAGTGCAATCGCGAATTTGAGCATTGCTGTAAAGGGATTCTCTGTTCTTTAAGGAACAGAGAGCTTGCCAGTTTATCGTGATGTGCACTCATTGCCCAGCACAATGAAGTGCAGAATGAGGTGCTCTAGTGGAGTGGGAAGCGCTGCTTCAAGAAGGAGAGGAAAAAAACCCCAGTGTTATTGATATCTGCTTCAAATGTAGCAGTATTTCTGTTGTGCTGGGGCCTTTCTCCTGCCGTTTTTACTGGGAACTTTCCAACAACACTCCATCCTGTCAGTATTGATTTTTGGATCTGGTCCCTTTTAGTAGCCTTTGACTCTTAATTAAGAAATGGAGTACCTCCTCTACCTATACACAGGCTACTTGCTCTTCATCCTTGGCTTCCTTGGGCTACTTCAGAACCACTCCTTTAAGAACTTTCATAAAAATGGAATATTTTTCTTTTCCTCCCTTGTAATTTTCTTTTGAATTTTTCTTCCCTCCTCTTGTTTTGTGTCAGGGATGCTGCTCTAGGACTTGCATGAAGCATGGCTGTGAAAGACTCATAGCTCTTTCCTATCCATTTTCTAGACAGGAGTTTCTCTTGCTTTCCTAGGCAGCTTCATTAATTAGCACCTTTCTTTTCCCCCTGAAAGGTTTTCCTTCAGTTTGCAACACTTACAACATGGATAGCATATGTTATAAACCATACTCCATATGAAGTGTTTACTGCATGTACGTCTTACTGGATTGCTAACTTCTAGCCTCTGCTGAGAACCCATGTGACATTGGGATCACTGATGAGATTTCACACTAAACACCTCTTTCTTAATATCAAAACTGACGAGCAAGTTCAGGACAGTACTTAGATTTTGTTGTTATATCTCTTCATCACTGTCCCCTTGTTTTTTCTTCTTTGTCATTTGTTGGTCCCTAACTTTTCTGTAGCTGAGAAGTGCTCTTGAAATGAAGTGGTCAGTGTTGCACTTGATGCACGCATGAGGTGGCATGTTTATTGTCATGTGTTTTGTTCTCCTGATCTTTTTCAAATGTTGTTTGTAGTTATGGCAGCTATTCAGAAGTCTCAGTACCTGCTTGTCATGCTTCTGGGGTCTCCTTGCTTTGGGATATACTTAGTTTGAATGCAGTAAAGTGTGAGCTTCTCAGATTTTTCTTGAAGTTTGCTGCATAGTGCACATCATACAAACTGCTGTCCATGATTGTATGACAGCCTCTGAGGCTATGTATTTTTCATATTCCTTGCATAATCATTATATCCCAATTAGCAACAGTAGTTTTGTGTGATGGCAGCTCAGTGCAAGGGCATCTTCTCTTCTCTGCGTTGTTTTCCTTTAATATAAGAATCTAAAACCGGTCGTGTTGATCAGGACAAAGGACTGTGTGGTTCCACTTCTTGGTGACAGTGGCCCAAAGCAGTGGTCTGCAGAAGACTATGAAGGGAGGAAGGTGCATAGCAGTGCTTGGCTGGCAGCTGGGAGGTTACACTTGTAATGACTCAAGGCTTAATTTATAGCTTTTGGGGATTTTTTTTTCCTTTCATTAACTTCTCCAGTAGCCTATTGAACCCATGATAACTTGTACTGTCAATAATGTCCTGTGGCAAAGTGTTCCTCAGCTTAGTAAGCATTGTATGAAGAGTTACCTCCCTGGTTTAGTTTTGGACCTGCTACCCAGCATTTTGGGTGATGCACCCACCTCTTGTGTGAGGAGAAGCAGTGAATGGCTGATGTGTGTCCATCCTTTCCTGACCATGTGCAGTTCCACTGACTTCCCACTCCACTGGTCTCTTGCAAGCCGAAGCGTTCTGGTCTATGTATTATTTCATGTGCAGGTGTTATTCCAGACCTTTGTTCTCCTTTCACCTCCTCTGGAGCTTCTTCCAGTTCTCTTTGTCACTTTTGAAATGGGGAGACTGGAGCTGTGCATTTTCTTAAATAGGTGGGCACACTCGGGATTATACGGTGGCTCAGTGACAGCTTTGCTCATGCTTGATCTTGCTGAACCTGCAGCAGCGAGAGAACAAAAAGTTTAGGTCCCCTCCTAACCCGAAGAGAAGTAGTGCTAGGGAACAATCTTGGGCCCAGCAAGAAGGAAGATATTGATGATGCTGGTCTTCATCGTATAATAGCATGCTAAAGGATGGTTATTCCCACCAGCTTACTCTTTGTTACAGAAACTGGCTCTAAAAGCCCTTTTAACCTTGCATTAACTATAGAAATTAAAGAAAAAATAACTTTAAAAAATACAAAGCCGTTAAAAAGACTTTCAATTTAACATTTCCTTTCCATGTTCCAGGAGCGAGCAGCATTTGAAAGCTCCATGCTTGATCATTTTTTTTTTTTTTTTTTTTTGGTGGTGGTGGTACCTGCCATTTTGGGGGGAAGTAAAGTGAAAGCTAGCTGCGATGATCTAGAGCAGCGACATGGAATCTAGACCTTTTAAGACAGGGCAAAATAAACAGTTTCCAATCCTGATGCAGCTCTGGCTCTCTGTGCACTGAACTACCTTGTGCAGCATAATCACATCCTTATTTTCAGACCTGCTGCTTGGAAGGCACTGCAAGAGTGCAAAATATGATCAGCCCTTCGGAGACCAGATAAACTCATCTCACCTTGAGGCTCTCCAAGGTTCTGTTGCTTTCAGCTGCTTTTGGTCCGATGTTCAATGTGGCATTGTATTCCTCATAAGCTAAGCTAAGCTTTTCACAAAAGATGAAAAGGGTAAGAAATAAAGTAGTAGTGGAGGGACAAAGTGGAAATGCACAGAGGAGAAGGCAGGGAAGGGAAGGTGTGGGGATAAGCAGAGCAACATGCGTCGCTCGCTCCAGATGGAAGAGGTGGGAAGCTGCCGATGTCTGACCACTGTCTCCAAGAGCTGCGGGCAAGCCCTCAGCATTGCAGGGCTGGTTGGAAACACCGAGGTGAGTCACAAGCCGCTTTTGCTGCGCTGTCTGCAGGACTGGCGAACGCCGTGCCTGGCTTCACGCGGTGATGCCAGGAGCGACGGCAGCTGCACAGAAGTGCCTTCCCCTGCCCCGGCTGGGGTCTGCGCGTCCCTCTGGTCTCCACGGGAATGGGCTGCGGGGGCGGCTCCTAATCAGAAATGAATCCTTCCTTTCATCTGCTCCCTTCCCTCACTCACATCTGTGTGGGTGTTTCTGTCTCAAGCAAATTGGATTGCGGGTTGATGAAGCAGCGCCTGTGGGAAAAGCGGCGAGCGTAGCTGCCGCGCTCAGGCCGGCGTCTAGAGGCGGCAGCGCGTTCGGCGAGGAGCGCTGGAGCAGCGGCAGCAGCCAGCTCGGGCTCCCAGCGCGGGCCGCGGGGCAGCCGTCTGCCCGGTGGAGGCTGGTGCAAGCCCTGGAGCCCTGCTGGCCCGCGAGCTGGAGGCAGCGCAGCGTGGGGACAGGCACAGCAGCCCTGCCTTGTGGGCGGTCGATGGCCTTGGGGAATCTTCCAGCATCTGGTGCCTTGCCACTTGATCAAATCCAGCCCCTGGAGCGGCCCTGGGAAAGTTGTTCTCCTGTCCGTAATGGACTTTGGAAGAGAAAATTAAATACAGTATTAATGAATTTGGGAGTTTCCATGAGGACTGAGCAGTTTTTTAGTGTCTGCTGTTTACTTCACAAGGAATTTTAATGCTGACTGTGTAATCACTCTGATGTCCACCATGATTTCGTCCTCAACCCATGAGCATGTGGTCCCTTCCCCACCCTTGCTTGCTGCCAGTAGAGAACTTCCCAGCTTCTCTTCTGGCTCTCTGGCTGTTGTTATTTCCTACTTGGCTTTAATGATTTCAGGTCAACTGTGAAGTCTTTTGGTTGTGCTTCCATAGGTGATGACAGCAAACGTTTCCTCTGGTAGGACTGTAGAAACAGAGCGGTGCAAGGCATGAACTTAGGAAAGCATGGTAGCTCTCCCTGGCCCTTTCCCAGTGTCTCACTGGTGGTGAGGCTCCATGCGGCCCTGCAGCACCATGTCCTGGTAATGTGCCAGGGTAAGTTGCCCCCTTGGTCACTTTGTACTCTGCCATCATGGGGGACAGAAGCCAGGGCCATATCCCTCCGGAAGCTGAAGTGACGAGCTGAGTGGCCCTAACAGTGCTGTAGTCCTATGCTTTGTATGTTTGTGTCAAACTCAGTGTATTTAATATCACAAAAGATGTTTAATTTTCAAAGTGCTTCACTTCTGTTTCAAAGAAGTGCAGTGTCATGCTGCAAAGCGCCTTGGACAGGGGGAAAGGTCTGTGCTGCTAATTGCAGAGCAGCGAGCTCTTGGCATTTGAAATTGCAAAGGTGTCAGTGGGCTGCTCAGAAGTATATGATCTAGTAATTTTTGTTTAAAAAAAGAAAAAGAAGCAGTAGTGAAATGGCTATGAGTGTTAAAGGAAAAGGTGACATACTACTGCTCGCAGTGCTGCAAGCTGTCTGCGGAGTCAGGCAGAGAATAGCCCCCCTTGCTTGCTCGCTCCGAGCAGTCTGCAGACAACGCAGCATCCATGCTTAGCCAGGGTAGATAGCTTGAAAGCTGACTACCGAGAGCTGTGGAGGGATAACGTGATGCAGAGTGAGCAATAAAATGTCTGTTGAAGTTCAGAGCTAATAAATGCAAATCATGCACATAGCAAAGAATAGCCCAGATGATACATACACAGCAATGGGAGCCAATTAGCTATTGGCATTCGGATAGTAGGTCTCTGAGTAGCAGTTTCTCTGTAGCATTGTCAATAGTAATTATAAATAAAGAGATAACCAGCAATACTCTGTGTAAAATCAGTGCAGTGCTCCAGAACTCGTCAACCCTACTCCAACTAATGGAAAGTTAGGAATTATTAGGAAAGCTCTTAAGACCAAACCAAACCCCATCAACATGCATCGTGTAAATGCATGATGTACCTCATCTGACAGCTTAAGCTCCCCTCTCCCTGTAGCATACAGCTGTGTTGGCGAAGTGCAGAGAGGGTATCGAGGGTGACCAGAAGCCTTCAGTGGCATCTGCACAAGGAGATACCCTTGGCCTTACCCATTTAGGAAATAAATGGTGTGACAGCAGTCTGTAATTTCATGAATAGTTTGGAGAAAGGCTGCTTACTAATCCTCTAATACAGGAACCTGGAGGGGCTCAAAGAGATAGTGGCTCCAGCCTTAAGACAGAGGAGAGCAATTTTTTGTGCAGTGTGATGTTAAACTGCAGGATTTATTGCTGCAGGACACTGTGGCGGCCAAGAATGTGAATGCATTTTAAAAAAGGAGTACGTTCATTTATGGAAGACAGGTTTGTCAGTGTCTGTTAGGCAGTACAACTGCTGCGGTCTCTGGCTCCGGAAAACCCCCTGGACTGTCAGCCACTAGAAGCCGAGCGTGCTGTTCCTTGCAGCCCTTCTCAGGCCGCCACTGTTGCGGATGGGTGCTGTGGACGGGGTGGTGGGTGCATAAGCCTTTGGCTGAGTTCATGAGGGCTAAGCTGGTATTGCCCATGGCTCCTCCTTTGGACATGGAACTGGGTTCTCTGTTTCTTTTAGGCGCTTGCCGGCTGCCTGAAGTTGCCTGATTTCTATGGCTGCTGTTTTCAGTCCAAGATGGGAACATGAGAAACGAGAATGATTTCGTCCTTTGTGCTGCACTCAGTGTGCAAAGGGAGGAGGGAGAAAGCGAGTGTTGTGCAGGGCAAGGTGAGGCAGTGCACGCTGAGCCCCCTTTGGGTCGCCTGGGCTCTAACTGCTGAGTTTGGCTTAGCTCTGGTCTCACAGAGAGCATTTTGCAGGGCAGCCCTCGCTCCGAGCTCTCGCAGCTGATGGATGGCTATTGACGCCTCCGCAGTGAGTCTGTGCTAGTCAGTCTGCTTTCTTGCCTGCTTCTTGAGTGATGTGTCAGGGTGGGAATTCCTTCCCAAGAGGCCACTAAGTGCTTTACAGTTCAGGATTTCCTCTCTATACGGCTCTTGAGTGGGTCCTAATCCTTCTGTCTGTAAGGACAAGCTTTCTCAGCTGCAGCAGTAAATTAGAATTGCAATTGCTAGTCCCCGCCTAAGTGTCTGATCCCGAAATGTTCCTCAGAGTGGGGCTCATTCAGCAAGGGTTTAGAAAAATCACATCAGCCTGTAATAACCTCCAAGACGCTTTCTTGCCTTTCTTTGACACGGCATTTTAGCTGCTTGAGTGGTGTTAACATGGCAAAGCACGTCACAGCACTTCAATGGGAAGAGGATTCAGGCAGCAGACAAAGGGATTTCCTGAACTCCGGGACTCTGACGGGGCTCCTCCTCCAGGAAAACAGCTTGTCGGCAAGGAGCAGGGGGGAGATGAGCAAGCAGCGTGATGCAGCTTGGCAAGGTGGTTGCATTTCTCCTGGATCTCTCTTCTTCCTGGCAACCTGGTGCTAGTGCGTGGCTGCGAGTTTGTTCTGTGGGCAGCACACTGAGATCTGGGTGCGAGCCGGTTGACAGAGCTCTCTGGCTGCTTTTCTGTGTTCAAGAGCTAGGGAAGCATGTGCTGCTGCTTCCTTCACACCAGCAATGCCACTGATGCCACGGAAAGCCTGTGACCCCTGCAGACCTACGGCCCGCGTCCTGCTCTGCAGTGCTAATGAACATGCCCAGCGTGGCGAGGCATCGGTATGCGCAGCAGGACGGTGGCAGTGCTGGGCTCTGCAGTTAAGTGCTCTAATGGCCCCACTCTTCTCTCTGATTGCCCACCAGAGGGTTGGAAATGAGATGGGCAAGGGCATGCAAGATGGTAATGAGGCAAAAAATGCAAAATGTCTTGTGCTGAGGAGAAAACTGAGACAGGCGACAGCAGGCGCAGGGAGTGTGTGTGCCGTGCCTGTGTCACCCCTTTGTGCAGAAGATGGGGGTGATGTAAAGGGCCCCCCGCTCAAGGACTGCTGATCTGTGGGCTCTGAATCCGGAAAGTTCTGCCGTAGTGGAGCTGCCAGGGCTGAACCTGCCAGCATGGGAGCTGGGGGTAGCGCAGAGTACCCTCCCCAAGGCGTGCTCTGGTCCCAGGGGATGTGCTGATTGGTGTAACTTGGCCGGGAAGGCAGTAGATGGACAACTGTGAGTGCTCTGGGCTGGGCAGCTGCTTCTTTTCCCTCTGCTGTCCTTAGTGGAGAAGGAAGAGGCTGGCTGCTGTTACATCTTGCTCTTCAGACCATTGTCACCAGTGTGTCTGCTCACCTTGTGTGCAGCACTTAGAAGTGTGCAGCTCTCTTTCCTTCCCTGTGCTGGGAAATTAAGCAGGGATTATATATAATTTTTAATGAGTGTATTACACTTGTCTGTGCTTTGGTATATATTAGCAATAGAAAAAAAAACAAACCACCAACACCCTAGGAGAGAAAGGGGGGTGGGGAAAGTCTTTAGTGTTGCCTCTCCTGCAGCAAGAAATGCCCTGATGTCTAAGGAGCAGGCAATGCCTTCTCTTGGGGTCTTCTTCCCAGGCCTTTTGGTCCTTTCAGGTGCTCTGTGAGAAACCAGTGCAGAAGCTGGCATGCAGGACATTGGCTTCTGTGTGGGTGGAGAGGCATGTGTCCTGGGTCACTGGAGTCCCTGAGGCTTCAGGGTTCTGTTGTTTCCTGTATCTGGTAGTACAGTGTGTGTGAAAACAAGATCAGGCGGTTGTCCTTCAGGATGATATTGAGCCTGCAGGTGACCAGACATCACGCAGGTGTTTTTCGTACATACTGCTCTGCAGTGCTCGAGATTGTGAGGAATCCAGGAGCCTCCTAAATTTTATCTGTGTAATTATATATTAAAGAAAAAACCCACAACACCACGTCTGCAAAGTTGTGTCTTTCTCGTAGTTAACTTCTCCTAGCTGCTCTCTGTGAGTGTTTTGCCAAATAGCGGGTCCTCTTGCTGCTGGTGGTGTGGATGGACACGGTGGAAGGTGGGTAGTGCTGTGTTAGGTGCACATCGTTCTTAACTTCCATTTCTGTCATCTAGCCATTTCATCTCCTGGTTGCCTGTGGGTGTCAGTTGTACTAGAGAGATGTGATCCTTCCAAAATCTTGCCATGCGAGGGATCCGACAGCAGGCATACATTTGCCCGCAACTCTTTTTGGGTACATGTTCTGGAGAGTTTCTTACATTTGCGTCCTCCTGTCTCCTCCAGGCAACACAGGAATGTTTCATGGGCACTGCCTCTGCACAGATGGGAGGGAGTTCTGGTCCCTCCAAACTCTGTCCCCTCTGTGTGCCATTTCCTTGGGAGGAGATGTCTGAGGACCAGGAGATCTGCAGGGTGCAGATGGACTAAAATTATGTGGTCATCCAGAGATGACTGTCTTGGCTGTTAAAACTTTTATGTGCTGACAAGAGATTTCCGTGACCTTTAGTCCTTCTCATCTGGGCAAGCCCTTTGTAATTCTGTGTCTGTCGATGGTATGTCCATCGCTGTCTCCTGAGTCTATCTGATGTCTCTAGTTTGGGGGGGATGTTAGCAAATTAGAAGTGTAGAGCAGATCTTAGGAAAGGGATCTGACTCTGGAAAGCTTACATGACAGCTTTACATAAGGAGGCAGCTTGTAGAAGGGACTCTAATGTAGCGCAGAATGAAACAGGATGGTAGAAACTTTAGACTACAAGAGCTGAGTGTTGCATTCTGGGTTTTTTTTTTGTTTGTTTTGCTTTTTTTAATCTTGGGGCTATTTAAGCACTGGACTAACTTATGAAGGGCTGAAGTGGGTTTCCTGCCTTAGGTATCCACTCTGGCCCTGGAGTCAGTGAATTGTTGGGACCCTGAAGGTGAGATGTGGTAGATTCACCATCCCCTGAAGTTAAAGAAAGATTTGGTGTTTCTTTCCAAAACACTTATTCTAATACAGACAGTGTAATGGGCAGGATGCAGAGATTCTGGTAATTGGCAAAGCAAGATTAATACAGCAGTTTCCTCCATCCTCAAAAAACACAAACTCAGAAGGCCCTGTATCCTTCAGCATGTCATGTTTGGCTTGCTACGTGACCTGCCTGAGCAGAGTGCCCGTGGCTGTGGGAGCTTCCTGGGGATGAGGAGAATTGGCTGGATGAAACATGGGACACTCCCAGGCAGTAGCTGTTTATAAAGTCCCTCCTGGGACCTGCAGCCTGAAGACCCAGGCCCACATGTGTCCTAAAACCATCAGTGGGCAGTGAAAGGAGACGGAGGAGGAGACAAGCATTTGGATTTTGCAGCTGAAACTTTGTGAGCCCAGTGATGAAGTTGAGGACAGTGACCCTGGTGTGCCACACCAGCTGAGAGCTGTCACTGGGAGCTTCTCTTCAACCCTTTCTGAGTGGTGGAGGCTGTGGTCAGCACAAAATCCTGTCCAGCCTTGGCTCTGATTTCCTGCTGAGTGGTGGTTAATTTCCAGTGGCTCGTCTTATTTGGCCTTGTTTCTCTCTGAACGAGTGGTCAGTGGCAGTGGGTATGTGCCTGCGCTCCTGGAGGCTAACTGTCCCCGTTACCAAATGCCATGGATGGGACATCTGCCTGGTCCCTGGCAGAGCTGTCATGTGTGCTGCCCTGAGACCTTGAGCCAGCTCCTGGGCTTGTGTGTCAGTGAGGACGTTCCTGCAACTGCCTGCACGGGACAGAAGTCACGACCATGTAAAAACTTCTGTTTCAGATACAAACCGACTCTTGTGACAGATTTGGGAAGAGACCCCCATCCCCTTCCCCAAGGCAAGTGATTCTGTTTCAGTCTGTTAGAAGGAACCTTGCTCCTTCCTCCAGACATCTACCCCTTTCTCCTTTCACACACAGGAGAGTAGGTTAGATGAAGTCCTGCTTAGGCAGCTGCCTGACACCCATGTTCCTCCTTGCTTGCCCATAACCTGTGCAGCATTCTGTGGTGCTGTCGACTGCAAGGCGTGATCCCAGCTTCTGATGGCCCTGCCTCTGCAGAGATGTTTAGCCCGTGGAAGTTCTGGCTCACACCTGGGATGCTTCACCTGCTCCTCCTGCCTGTTCCCAGCCTGCCAGCACTGCTCCTGTTGGTGCCTGCGGTTGCACGGCAGGCAGTTGGGGTGTACACGGGCACTGTGCAGACTGTCTGTAGATGTGGTGTTCCATGGCTGGGACCCAGCTGCACCTCCTGTTACTCTGGGCACCAAGCTGAATTGTGTGGCTCTGACTGCACCCCCCAAGTTGGGGGCAGAGGGGAGGTGCTGGAGCATAGGATCGTGTGTGGACTCAGCTGCCCTTTATCTCTCTCCATGCACTGCACTGGCACTGCAGGTCCTGGCTGAGACTCATCACCTAACACTCACTCCAGTGGGTGCTTCAGTTAGATAACCAGGTTAGGCAAGACAAAAGTGGGCTTTAGAGGGCTTGAGCTGGCCTTTTTGTGACCAACGTGATGGGTGGACAAGTGAGAGTTCGGACTGGTGTGAATCGGAGCATACAGTGCAGGGTCGAGACTGCCCTGTGGTCCGGGTGGGGTGTGTTCACAGCAGCAGGAATTTCTGAGATTTAGGAACTGCAGATTGCCGTATTGGTACCTAATCACCAGCAGAGGTGGAAATGGGCTATTTTCAGGATTTTCTGTTTGCTGCTTTTAGTACTGTTACTGACCAGGGATTATTGACTAGTTTCCACTTTATTCTTCTGAGGCAGACGCTTCTGTAGCCTTCAGCTCATCCTCAGACATCATATTTTTGATTGGCCTGTCCAGTTCCAAAGACTGTCAGATATGACTGTTGTTGTGTTATTGTCTGTTGCTGGCAGATTGGAGGAAGAGGGAATGAGCGTGTGGGGTGTGTGTGTATTGTGTATTATGCAAGATGCACAGCACTTCACCCCTTTTTTTTCTCTCCTTCTTATTTACCTGGAATGCCTCTGTAGTCATTCCTCCATAACTGAAAGAAAGAAAAAGCAAGGAGCAGAAGCATTACAACAGCTGTCTCTGCACTGCTGTGTCACTCCCAGCATTGTTCTCGCCGTGCCTCTGAGACTCAGGCAATCCCCAGATGCTGCTTTTTGTTGTGGGTGATCTCTGAGTCCGCCTGCTCGCAGGTACCACCGTACCTCACCTTCTGTCCAGCATATCAACAGCTAGTTATTATGGGAGTGGACCTATTGCTATCTAATTACCGACTTTGTGTCCTAATCAGGGCTCCTTGAAATCAACCTACTTTGTGCTTTGCACATATATCGACATCTTGGGTACAGAAAGTGCTAGATAATGCCTGCTGTCTATACTGTTGTTTGCACACACTGAATCCTCCACCCACACTGTTCTTTGCTTGTGTTGAACAGCTCTGCTGTGTCCGAGCTGCCCTGGTGTGCTCACTGCTCGCATCTCTGCTTGCTGGCACAGGATAGCCCAGCTGTGCCTGGAACCCACAGCTGGATTTAGATGTATCTGAGGTGCCCACCCAAAAGTCTTTCCTTGTGAGGCAGATGCTGATGAGCACAGGGGAGGAAGAGACGGAGTATAAGTGTTACAGGCTGAACTGTGCGTATTTCTGGTATGTGAAGAGCACCAATGGGACTAGTTTTCAGTTCAAACTAGCTTTCTTAGGGGTACTTTCAGAATACCAGAGGGAGTGGAGTCTGGGTTTCTGCCTCCCTTTCTCTGTCTTGATGCAATCAGCCACGTAGGGAACAGATGAGGAGCTGTGATGAATCCGATTGAAGTATGCAGCACCAGGAGAACTCCCAGAAGATTTCCCATCAGGTCTGGTATGCCACCTTGAAATGAAAGGGGGCTGAACACATACAAACAAGAAGCTTTAGAGCCAGGATGTCACAGCAGGCTTGTGGTAAGGTACCAGTTGCACCCAGTAACAGGGGCAAGTGTCTCTGTAGGAGTCGTGGGTCAGTCCTGGTGGGATCTCTTCAGGGGATGGAGGAGTTTCTCTGGAGACCTAGGAGAGGAAAGGATGGATGTGAGCAAGCTGGAAAGGCTGGATGTGTCTGTGCTCTGTGGAGGGAGGAAAGAAGCGAGTTGACGCTAGCTGGAGGGGAGATTGCAATGAGGATTGCTGTTGCTGGTGGTGCTTCCTTGGACTGGCTCTCTCTGACCTGTTTTTGTCCCAAGTTTGCCCCTTTTGGCTGGAGGCTCTGTTCTCGTGTGAGTGTGTGTATCAGGGAGCCTTGGAGAAGCACAGGTGGGGGAGTGCGTGTGGCCTGTCTGTGCCTGTAAGGATTGCATGCCCAGAGTTCCTACAGTTCCTCCTGGGCGCGGAGAGGAGAAGGGCCACATCATGAGCAGACTCCTCCAGCAGTGCTGTATTCTCCTTTGCTGGAAACTTGAAATACTTCCTAAAAAGTCTCCTCCGGCGAGTTGTTGTTTGTGGCTTTTGGACAGCCAGCCAGCCAATGGTCGGTTTGGCCCATGCAGGGGTCCAGCAGCAGGAAGGCAGCTGCCTGCAGTTCTTCCATTCACCGGTGCTCATGGGCAGTGCCTCCGGCACTGGGCCAGTGCCTGCTTGAACTTGTGCGTGACGTGCTGCAGCTACAACCCACCTACCTAGTCATGAGCCCCACGCATTCGTGAGGGACCAGAAGCTGCAGAACATTTTTAGGAGAAGCCTGTTATTCTTTGGCATGATCCTGCCTGCTGGGAATGGGAATAGAAGCAGCCCCATTAGCCTGTCCTCAGCAGTGGCCAGCAGTTGCCCAGGGAAGAGAGTGAGATTGGGAAGTGTATGAGGCTCTTGGCTATTCGTCTGTGTTCATAGTCCCTAACAGTACTTGTTGGGGTTTTTGTAGGGATCTTTGCTCTTTTAGCACATACAAATTCTTTGCAGCTACAGCAGCTTAACTGTGCGTTGTGTGAAAAGCCATTTCTTTTGAGGCTTTTTTTGGCCTTCTGTCTGCCTTTTTTGCTTGATGACCCCTAAATTTTTGGTGAAAGAAGCAGTGGGCAGGGGATCCCTGTTCATGCAGTGCTGCTCTTGACTTTGTACACTTCTGTCTTAGCCCTTACTTCTCCGCCAGGCTAGAGGCTGCCTGTTCCTTGTCTGGAGCCATTCCTTTCGCTGTCCTTTTCACCCTTTGCTGTATCTTTCCCAGTCGTGCTGTGACCTCTCTGAGCTGAGCTGCACGTGGTATTTAAGATACTCTTCATTTCCTGATCATCACTGATACTTAGTTTGGTTTTTGTTGCTGTCTGTCACTGAGCTGTTCTCACACTGAGATCTGAATCAAAACCTCATTCCTGAGGGGCAACAGGTTGGAGCCCAGCATCGTACATGCAATATTAGTTCCTTCTGCTCGTACGCAGCCAGGGCACATGTGCCTGTATTCAGTTTGACCCATTGCTCTCTCACCCCTTTGCTTGGTGTCACACGCCGTAAGCGTTAGGAGCGATGTCCGTGATCTGGCTCTTCTCTCCTGGAGCGCTTCCAGACGGGTGGACTCCTGGGGGCTGGTGAGCACAGGCACCTTTGGACCTTCCCGAGCAGCTGAGCCCCGGCATGTCCCGCTGCAGGAGCGGACGGGATCCTCCCCGTGTTCCCAGACATTGGCAGCAGCTGGTGTCCTGGAAGTGGCCACCCGTGTCGCAGAGGGCTCGTGGGCCCAGCCAGGTCTTCGTGACAGGTTTTTGTGAAAGCTCTCGCTTTTCCCCAGCAGCGCGGAGTGTTACCATACAGTACCGGACTCCCATAGGGAAGCTCTGCACCTGAGGGGGGAACTGTGTTGGTACCCCTGACTGGCTGCAGGGCTGGAGGGCTGTGAGAATATTCACAGCATGAGCCTGCATGTTGGAAGGGATGTCTGGGAGAATGTCTGCTACGGCTCCTGTCATTGCTGAAGATTGGATGTACCCTGTCTTTATGCTGCTCTGTCGTTGCCACGTGCGCTTTTGCAAGGCCTGAAGAGGAAAGGCATGGTCACACGCATTGCCTCAGGTTTCCTTACACCATAGTAGGAGCTGGAATTGGGGGAACCTCCCCTTTATCCGGGTGAGTGCGAATGGCAGATTTTGACGGTGAGCCATGCCGGTTTATCTGGTGCAGCAGAGCAGCCTGAGCCCTTCCAGTGGCCCACGCGTGCTGGCCAGCAGGAACGTGCCCTCGGGACAGGTCTTTGGCCACCAGTCCTGCGGCCCCCCCGACTTGCCGGGGCTGCCCCCAGGGAAGCTGGGGTACCTCAGGGGTGGAGATCTCAGCCCCCTGAGACAGAGAAAGCTGTTGTAGGAGAAGTTGCTGGGGGTGCATGCGCTGGGGTGTCAGGCTCAGTAACTTGTGCCACAACACATCTGAGTTTTTCCAGGGCAGGCTTGGCTTTAGGAAAGGTTTGACGTGCCCAGCGTCCTGAGATGTCTCCCTGAAGACCGCTTGTCAGGCTGGCTGTTAATGCTGGGGGAGCTGCTGGGCCAGGGCTCTGCGGCGCTGGGCTGCCTGAAATCCAGAGCAGCGAACGCGTGCTCCGCTTGGTCTGCGGCAGCCACGGACAGGGCACAGGGCCTGGGTCCCTGGGGAATCCACTCGCAGTGTGGAAATGCTGCTGCTGCGAGCGGCCTAGGTGGGATTAATGTCCCCAGGAGGTCGGGAAGGGAAAGATGAAAAGATCAGCTGGTGCTGAGAGAGGAGGGGGGTAAGCATGGACAGCAGAAGAGAAGCACAGCAATTGCCTCTCAGCTCTGGCCGTCTGGGTCAGGGCCACCCTGCTCAAGCTTTGCTTATCACGTTTCAAATCTGCTTACTGGGTACCAGATCCTGAAGCTCTGCTTAGGCTGAAAAGTCCTCATTAACATTTTGGGAATACACTAATTCCCTTCCTTTCCTATTCCAACCTGCTGACTTTGATTGGCACTATTTTTTACAATAAATGCTTAATTAAAGGCATAATGACTGTATAATGATTGTATTAAAAGCAAGATGATTATAAAAATCAGCTTAGCAGCTGGAGGCTGCAGGGCTGGAATAGCTCAGAGCAGAAATCAGTGCGGCGGTGCTGTGGAGGCTGTGCTCACAAGTTGATTATACGCAGCATCTCTGTTGCCGTTGCACTCACGGACCCCCAGCCCACAGCCCCCTCAATCTGAAAGCTGTACAGAGACTTACTGCAGAAATACCTTCTGCCTCAAGGAATTTCAGCCTAAAGCAGCCGTAGGTGGGGGAAGGCAGATGTGCCATTGCTGCCTACTACCAGGATGACTGCAGATGAGGAGCAGAGCTGTGGCATGATGGAAGCTACAAAACGTAATGCACTTCTGCACCAGCACCAGCTGCAGCCTCAGGTCTCTGCTGGGCTTCAAGTCCCACAGACAGGCAAGCCAAGTTCAAGGTCTGGGTCCTTATCTGCAGGGTGCACTGTAGTCTGGTCCAGCACAAGGAGCCTGAAGCTCTGGGCTAAGGCCATGACTGACCTTGCACTTCAGGCACAGGATGAGGCATGCCAGTTTAGGGCCAGCTTGCTGAGAGCTCACCAGGCTCCCCTCCTAGCCTCACTGCCTGCTGCTCCTCCATGGGCCACCTCTGCTGGTGTACAACCAAACCAGGTCCTTCTCTGCCCAGTCACCAGCTCCATCCCTGCTCATGCAGATCTCGTCCCTGAGGAGTGGTAGGCATGAAAGTGACAGCTGGACGGATTGGCCAGCCTTTGTGGTGTGTCCTTAAAGCACGGATGAGCATGGCATGAAACTCGGATAGAGCAGAAATGACCCAGGAGAGGGAGCGTGACAAACCCCTGCAGAGCCCGTGGCTTGTCTTCTGTTGGACCATGTGCTGTGCTGCAGGACTGTGCAGGGCCAAGGGCAGTGTGTTCTGGTCTTATCACTGCTGTAAGGGCTCTTGCCCTTCCATTCTAATGGCACTCAGGTGGATCCCATCTGCTCCTGGAGACTTTTCAGGTCTCCAAGCCTTGAGCTTAATAGCTTTTACCTGCCTGCATCTGAAGGTGCCAGGAAAGTTGCAATGTAGTCGGTGACAGATGGTGCAGGCAAGGGTGGTCTGAGCTTGCTCTCTGCTGTGCCAGTTCCCTCTTTGTGCCCATTCTTCAGGTCATGTCCCCATTCATCCATAATGATCTCATTTCCTCCACTGCTATATTTGAGCTCTGTGCCACTTCAGATCTCATTTGGACCCAGCTGTGCCTCTGTTCTTCTGTGGTAGCTGGAGCCCCAAACTTAACAAGATACAGAAGGCAATTTAGAAAGTGCCCCTCACCCCAGACTGTTAGTTGTGCTGTGCCTGGGTCAGGGTAGTCTGTGTGAAAAGCTGAAGGTTGCAAGTTTAATAAAGCATAAACACTTAATATGATGTTCAAGGGCAGTTTTAAAAAAAAAAGTGGCAAGCTATTTAAGCGTGCAGTGATGAAACAATGGTAGGAACAGATGTTGAGAGAATTCCTTTCTGTATCTTCTTGTCTAGAGCTGTGTGCCTCTAAAATAGGTCACATCCATCAAAATGCAGGTTATGTGTTTGTGGAGAAGATGTTGTAGTAGTCCTAGGTGGGAAGCACCAGGTCTCCGGCTGCAAGTGTTCAAACACAGGTTGTGCCTGTGGGCAGGAGCTGTGAGGAGGGACTGGACACTGTCTCTCGGTTATCAGCATTGCCGTGGTTCGCCACCGCACAGGGGAGGCTGCAAGTCTGCAGAGCTGCTCTGCTTGGAGGGTGTTCCTTTCATGGCCTCCTAGATAGAGGGATGTGCAGAGCTGCTGACACAAACCTGTGCCTGGACTGTCTGATGGGAAAGGCTGTGAGGAACCAGTATGTGCAAACATCTGCTAGACCCGTCAAAGGCTTGTTTGGTTTGTGTTCTTCTGAACTGGGCTTAACAGCATGCTGGTGGTCCTGAGCTCCTGGGAACAGAATGAGTGGTGATTTCTGTTCCTCAGGCACGCAGCATAGTCCCCAGCAAAGGCAATACTTCTCTTTTTACACAAAGCTGGTCCAAGCTTTCAGAAGAAACTCTTGCAGCAAGAACCCAGCACATCCTTACTGTCCTCAGTCTCAAGCCCAGCTGCATGTACCACCAACGCAGGTGGCTGCTGCAGTGTTACTCAGCGGATTCTTTGGACCACTGTAAAATTGAATTTTCCACAGGATTTCTTCAGGAACAATGAGGAAATGCACCCCACCCCTCTTCTTTCATTTCTAATAAAGCAATGAATGTTTTCCTTTCTTTTCATCCTTCTCTGTTTTAAAAATTGTTTAAATGTTAAGTACCATGAATGCAAAATAGTAGGGTACCAAAAAAGTCACATCCAACATCCTGGCCTCTTCTTGTATAGGAAGCAGGTCAAAGTGCCCTGTCCTCAGAGTTAGCTTTGGTTTGGGGGTCTTTTTTTGTCCCTTTGGGGTTGATTTGCTTTTTCTGTCTGACTTGGAAGTCTATGATCTGGCATGCTGAATTGCTGCCAGAGTTGCTTGGCTTTAACACCAGTTCCACTGGCTTTGCTGTTCTGAAGATGCTTCAAGAGCATACTTTCCTCAGGAGTCACGCACTTGACCAGGTAGTCGTCTCTGCTTGTTCAGTTCAACATGGCAGGCAGCAGCCTGGACTCAGGCCAGCACATGCAGCTGTAGCATTCACTTTTTTCATCCACTGATAAGTATAAATTATGCCAATAATTTCATGGGCTCACTGGAGGCTGCAGTTTGAGCAAGCCAAGGCAAAGGCTGTATATTGTCAGGCATTTGATACACTACACTGAGACTTTCTGTGCCCAGGACTAAAAGCATCTTAAAATCTGCTCTAGTGCAATGGTACTTTTCAACTCTTAAAATTCTTATTGAGAAAAGTCAAAAGGGGATTTTATGTCTCTTCTGTATGGTCTGAATATTTGTACTCCTACTTGCTATCTTAGCCCCTACTGTGATTCAAGGAAAAAGAAGTTTGAAGAGACAGGAATTCTTCAGTCTCTATTAATTTGTCATCTTTGTTTGAGGGGGGAAAACATTATTCTGCTGCAAGAGTAAACTTGCGTAGTAGACTTTGAAGTTGTCCTTTAACTCTGATCATTTTCGCTGATGGGTTTTGGTCCAGATCTCCACTAGCCACCAAGATTAATCTGTTTCTGGTCATAGAGAGCACCTGCAAACTCAACAGAGGTGAATAAGTGACTAGAGAGCCCACCGACTGACTTTGTATGTATGTGGAGAGCTGACATTTTCATGGCAGGATGTCTGAAGACTCTTTCCTTCTGAGCTAACACTTTCTGTGTTGGATTTCTTTCTGGAGTAATTTGTTTTAATATTATAAAGAAAACATGTAACCTTTCAGTGAGAGAAATCCACTTAATTTGCTTTAAGACTATTTTTTATCACCATGAAGTAATATAGGTAGGGGAAGTAGCTGTGGTTGAAGAATGCTAAATGGCCCTCGAGGGGGAGCAGTCACACGAAGCCTGTTTGGATGGGAATGACTGGAGGCTGTTGTAGGAAGCTTTACATGCATTTACATCCTGGTGTAACCTGGCAGTGGCTCAGCTAACCAGGTGCAGGTGCTCCTACATTTGAGCTGCTGAATTTAACTGCTCTGAACACAAAGTGTAGGACTCCCCAAAGGGAGGTGCTGAGGAAGAGTCTGGCTGCGGAAAGCATATTATGTTGAGGCAAGACCTGAGCAGAAGTTCTTGCCCCAGGAGTGTACAGCCTCTAAGACAGGTAGCTCTTCTGCAGCAGATTTGTTAGGGTCTACAGCAGGGAGAAGTGTGGAGTGCCTTTGTTATGGAGAATTATGCACATGTGAAGGGCTGGGAGAGAGTCCAGCCTCAGGATACATGTAGAACTTCCCGTTGGAGAGCAAAATGCTTTCATCAGCAAATCAAAATTGCACTTGGGTGTGCTTCTGTTGATGGGCAATGTGGGAGTGAATCATTGTCAACGCATAGTTCTATAATGTGTTTTGAGGTCTGTGTCAACGCAGGTGTATTCAGTGGGATGGTGGATGCGTCCTTCTAGTAGAAGACATCTATATCCATGCCTGACTGACAGGAGGACTCCCATTTCCATGTTGGGTGCAGGCTCTGGCTTCTCATCCATTGTCAGTAAAGGAGCAAGTGATGTCTAATGAAGGCTTGTTCAGTATAACCAGAATTAAAAGCCTCCCCAGGGCATTTCAGTGGAAGTTTATGAGGCTGGTGGACAAACCATTTTTTCTGTTGATCTGGGGGCCCCATATTAATCTTTCCTATTTTCCCTAATTGCTTTAACTGCCAACTTGTTTCTCCCTTGGTTTTTTATTAATAAACCCAAGTGAAATCTGTCGCTGTGATGAAAGGACCCTGCAACATCTGCCAGATGGATACTACGCAATCAGTTTATTAATTTGATGGGGCATTTAAAATCAGGTTTTATAGTTGCATTTTAATTTCATAACAAATAAAGCAGCTGTGCAGAGTGAAAATTTGGGCTATTGTGGCATATACTGGGGGCTCACTGACTCTAGAATTGCCTTGGGTTTTACAGCTTGACCCATCAGGGATCTGTGAACTTCATCAGATAGCAGGGTTTGAGAGTCCCCCCGTTCTGGGAGTTAGGAAGGCTGTAGCCTCGGTTATGCTGGTACTAGAGACTGTACCTTCCCAGGCCTAACATTCCCAAGACCTGCATGGCACAATCGGTGGGCTTCTTCTGGACAGAGGATACTGCTAGGGTTGGTTCACAAACAATGCTGGGATTTGGGTATCAAGAGTGTGAGTGATGGTGCATTTGAGAATATGTAGCCTGTGCGTGTGGTATGTGCTCAGGCTTACTAGACTACATGCATACCCTTGGGCAGTGTGTTAAGGCTGAGCTCCGGTGTTAAGGTTGAGCTGGGAGTTAACAGGCCTCAGAGCAAAGGATTTAAAATCATGTGAAACTTTACGTTGCTTGGCTTACTTCCAGTTTTGACTATGTCTCAGTATAGACACAGGCAAATTAAGTGGAAAGGAGGAGAAACCTTTCCTAGTGTGAGAAAACAATAATAGGAAGAAACTCAGAGCCTGATGAGCTCTGGAACTAAGTGAAGGTCACAGCACAATACTGCTGCTCAGACAAGGGACTTGACCAAAAAAATGGGTCAGTTGCTGATGATTTTTCGGAGCTCAGCAACAGTAATTTACAGCTGACATTGAGCAAAACTGTGCTGTCCGCATGGTTCTGGCAGCTTCCCTTTTTCTGGGTCCCTACTACGGCAGTCGCTCAGAAGTGAAAAACATGAAGGTTGAAGAGTGTGGTGGAGAGGCCATGTCATCTCCATGTTAGCCTCTCAAACAGATTTGGGTGCTTTGTATAATACCAAGGTTACATGAGAGATTGTCCGGGACATGGAGTTGTTGCAGAAGTTGAGGCAAAGTTTGCTTGTTTGCTGGGAAACTTTTGGAATAAAACAGCATAGAGATCTGTGTGTGACTATCCTGGTTTTGGCTGGGATAGTGCTATGTTTTGAGTTCAGTATGAGAAGAATGTTGATAACACACTGATGTTTTCAGTTGTTGCTGAGTAGTGTTTAGACTAAGTCAAAGATTTTTCAGCTTCTCACAAGAAGTTGGGAGGGGATACAGCCAGGACAGCTGACCCAAACTGGCCAAAGGGGTATTCCATGCCATGTGATGTCATGCCCAGTATATAAACTGGGGGGAGTTGACCTGGGAGGGATCACTGCTCAGGAACTAACCAGGCATGGGTCAGTGAGTGAGTGGTGAGCAATTGCATTGTGCATCACTTATATATTCCAATTCTTTTATTATTACTTTTGTAATTTTATTACTGTTATCATTATCAGTTTCTTCTTTTCTGTCCTGTTAAACTATTCTTTTCTCAGCCCACAAGTTTTACTTTTTTTTTTTCCAATTCTCTCCCCCATCCCACTGTGGGGGGTGGGGAGTGAGTGGGTGAGCAGCTGCGTGGTACTTAGTTGCTGGCTGGGGTTTAAACCATGACAATGACAGAAGCACCCGTTTCTTCTTGACTTGATCTTGGATTACAAGTATGTAGTGGTGGTGTTTCCATGATGTGATGCGCATCTAGTCTTGGAGTGAGGTCAGGGTACCTGTTCTACTGTTTTTTTCATTTTGTAGCCTTCTGGAGTTTGTCTTTACCTGTAACACGTCTTCCAGGGAGCAACTCTGCTGGGGTAGGGTTGGATGTAGGCTGGGACAAGATCTTAGCAATGCAGTCAAGTTTATGGCTTCAGCCATGCTTGGGAGCTGTGTATCATAGCTAATCTGAAACTGCAAGTAATCCTGCATGCCCAGGGATTTAGGAAGCCCTGAAGCCCTGTGGCATATGGACAGCAATAGTGATATTAGCATGAGGGTCCTACCTGATCATCTTAATGGATTATTGAGCACTGCAGATATGCCACTTGTAGTCATGTATTAGTTTTGAGAGAAACACGAACACTGCGTCTGCCTTTCTCCCTCACCATGGAGGGCATCTCAGGGTGGCTTCAGGATGTCCTTTCCATCAGAGTGATCGGGGAAGGTATGTGAAACACAGGTCTGATGCCCCTCTCTGGGTGTCAGCACACATCTTTGTGCTGCCTGTTGCAAAGGCATGGTATGATGCCTCTGGGTTTCTGAGGTGTGCCTTATCACAAAGTTAGGAAGTCTCCGGATTCAGATTCTGTATCTGTCCCCTAAATGGCTTCCTGATAGTCGTTTAATAGATAAGCAGAATGGATTTGTCCCTTGTTTGTAGCTCGAGACTCAGGGCTGAAACTAAATTAACCTGTTATGTAGGAATTTGGCCATGACAGCTCCCAAGGACACAGAAAACCCACAAACATGGCAGTGGGTGAGATCCAGGTGCAGTGCATGAGCGTGGCTGACGGGGAGCTGCAGGGGATCGGCATCAAAGGGAATGCACCGGGGTCCTGTGTCTCGCAGTCCCTGGTTCAGCAAAGGAAAGGGCAAGTCTGAACGGTGCCACAGTGGCCTAGAGAGAGCTGTGATAAGCAAGTTTGTGTTGGAGCATTAGGGAAGGTCACAGGGAGTACTAGGACTGTCCTCAAATGCTGCTTGTGCCACTTTGCAGAGGAGTGCTGGAAAGTGCAAGGCCTTTCTTGGCATTGCTGAGAAGTCAGGATTTGGTGACATTGTTAGAGAAAGTGGAAAACCTTGGCGGGGAGTTAAGCTTGATGGACCTCAGCAGAGTTCAGTGTGGGAGTCCGAAAGGACAATGAGCAGAGCTATGGGTAAGGGTTGATGAAAAATGAAATGAAGGGTGTTACACACTGGGAAGCAGGGCCTGTAGAGTCTTTCTTGTTGCCTTCTAAGTTGTTCTTTATCTTCATGCATTAACTTGTCACCAGCACAGCAGAATCTGAACTGGAAAGTCACATTTGCATGCTGCAGTAGCTATGCTGGTATAGCCGGGGTCCTTTCAGCTTCTGCCCTCATCAGGGACTTTGCAGTGCTGTGACTGAGGACAGCGGTCACACGTGCTTGACTGTGGAATCCCTTGTTTGCTTGATTTTAATGTCCTGGAACAGATGATGGGTGCAGTATGTTGTGAACTTCTGAATCTGTATCATTAGCTCTGGGGTGACAAATGGAAGGAGTGCAAATGGGACCTTCTGATGTGAGAGCTGGCTGGTACGTGGAATTGGTCAGCAGCTCTGGTACACACCCATCTTGCGTCTGCATCTGGGAACAGAGGTAGTAAATTGATGGGTGTGTTGGAGAACACTACTGTGGCACCACTGTTGTAAGTGTAGAGGGGCCCCAGGGTGGGCTCAGGTCTCCAACAGCTGCCACTTCACACTGCCTGCCAGGAGGAGACCTTTGCATATGGCTTATGGGTGACCCCACAGATAGCCCTTGGGAGAAACCCTTCTAGGGCATATTCCCTGCAGCACTGGTGGATCCTAGTCTTTCAGCTCTCATCTCTCCTTGTAGTAATGGCTTTAGGCAGGAATAACAACCAAAACATTTCTTAAAAGATACCACAGACTGCAGAGGCCAAAGGGGTCTGTAGGCAGCCCAGGTTCAAGCTAAATCCATGCAGATGCCGGTGGCTGGGTTGTGCAGCTTCTCAAGCAAGACTTGGAATCGGAGCGCTCTGCGGGCTGTGCTGCGCTCCAGGCACGGTGGTGTCCTTGGGACTCAACACAGAGAAGCTAGGAGGAGGAATACGGTGGTGCATCCTTTGTGGGAAAACCTCTGATGCTGACAAGAGATCCTCTGTTCCTCAGAGCAAGATGGGGACCACACCTCATGAGCAGACACTATGGGAGCTGGCCCAGTGGCTGCTGCGTCCTCAGCACATGCCAGAGGGATCCCTGCACTAATAGAGCAGGAGAGGGAAATTGTCTTGCGAGACAGAACAGAAGAGGAAGATTCTGCTTGAGCAGTGAATGAGACGAGGGTTGGCCTGAGCCCAGCCTCATGCATAAATGATGAGCAGCTTGGGTGCTAGGAGTGACATTTCTAATAGGGAGGAAACAATAATAAATCAAATGGGGCAAATCTGTGTCTGAGAGACTGTGTAAGAAAGCAATTTCTGGGATTATTCTGAAAAGGAGCAATCACATATCAGTGTGTAGGGGACTCAAGAAAGGGAAAACCCACAGCCACTCTAGGTTGGGGCGCTTTTTTTCTTTTTTTCATTTCTTTCAGTCTTGGAACCTATGAAGCAAAGAAAAATGGGAGCTTCATGAGGAACAGAGGTAGTAGGATCAAACTAAAGAGTTCTGCTGTCCAAGCCACCTGTGACGTTGCTAGCCCATGTAAAAGGCATATCTTGGTAGCTTCTAGAGTCCTGTCAAGTTGGAGACCTACTTTGTGCTGTGCAACAGAGAAGAGGCAGGACCAGATCCTGGAACTCCAGGTTGTAGAGTCAAACAGTAGAACAGCTGGCAATGCAAATATGGGGTGCAAAGAGGTGGTCTTAAAGAGCTGACACTGCTGAGCTGATTCTATATGTAAGCTTTAAGGGTTAAATTGGATTGAAATGAATGGAATGAACACAAGGGAAAAAACATGGTCTTTGGTTAGGACAACTGCCTCGTCATTTGCAGCTGGCTGGCTTCCATAAGCATCATTTCAGTAGGGAATTTTCCACAAGACCTGAAGGATGCTACAGTGGATTCTCCAAGGGAGAAGTTTGCAGGTACAGTGGAGTGTGTAGGAGGCAGCATAAACTGGTCTGGAAGACATGTCTGGAGATGAGAAAGGGCTGGGGGAAAGTAGGGACTGGTCTGTGGTAGAACAGCAGTGGAAGGTGGATTTGTGCCTCAAAGGGGAAGGTAGGAATGTCTGCATTTGGTACAAGAGTAGAGAGGGAGCCAGCAAGAGCACCCTCAGGAGTGGTTGAGAGAAAGCCAAGATGATTTCAGCAGCTGCTGAGGTGCTTTTACTTTGGGGTCCTGTAGCAGCAGGTTAAAGGATCCTTGCAGGCAAGCACAACTCGAGAACGTGGCAGTCACTTGGGCTTCTTTGTGCAGGCCATGGAGCAAACAACGGTATAGCACAACACTGGGAAATGGCCGTGGGACTTGACTGGCCAGGGCCTGGGATCAAGAGTTGATTAGCTATAAATTCCTTCATTAAAGAATTTTTTTCCCCAGTATATCTTGTTTGTTAATTTCTTCAAAGCATATTTAAGCATCTCATGAGCGCATCCCAACATGATTCGGTATACGCCTCATTACCATGTTTATAGCTATTGAAATTACCAGTGACCTTCAGAGCTGATGGTTGTGTGTATGACTCGCCCAGCTTGTATCAATGATTCGTAGTCCTCGGTAGACCGTTTATTTCTCTTCTCCTGTCAGCGCCGGCTTTTTCTTGGCTGCTGTGGTATTGCCCACTCAGTCTAAGGCCCCCACGGGAGAGGAGGGCTGTCACAGGTGAGTTCTAAGCCTGGCGCTGAAGGAGAAGGGCCTGACTTTGCAGAAGAAAACGAAACAGGCTTTTGGAGTGACTTGTCAGGAGAGACTGCTGAGAGATGGCATCCACGTGTCAAGTCAGGCCCTGTTGAAGTCCAGCTGAATCCAAGCTGCTGCTTTGAGTGCTGTCCTTTTGGTCTGCCAGGCATGAATTGCTGTAGCTTCAGAGCTCCTTGGCACCCATCTGCTCCTCTCCCTGCCAGCCCAAAGCTCATGCTCTCTGTACCTCATTTCTGAAGAAGTTGTGTGTTTATACAGCAAGAAAAGTTTGAGTGAACTGACTGAGACTGAGGTACCTACCTTCTTCACCTCAGCCTGCACTGGTAAGACCAGCCTTCAGCAATCCCAGGTCCCTGAGACCAGTGGGATAGCACATGGCAAGGTAGGCATACCCTCAGTGGAGGAGGATCAGGTTAGGGAACATTCAAACAAACTGGACATAGGCGAGTCCATGGGCCTGATGAGATGTACCACTGAGTGCTGAAGGAGTGGGCTGATGGCTTTGTCAGGTCACTCTTGATTACCTTTGAAAGGTCGTGGTGGCCAGGAGAGGTTCCTGATGACTGGAAGAAAGCAAATGTCACTCTTGTCTTCAAGAAGGGCAAGGAAGAGTGTGGGGAACTGCAGGCTGTCAGTCTCACCTTGATCCCTGGGAAGGTGATGGAGCAACTAACCCTGGAAACCATTTCCAAACATGTGAAGGGCAAGATGGTGATTGGGAGTAGCCAGCCTAGATTTGTGAAGGGGAAATCCCACTTAAGCAAGCCGACAGCCTTCTACAGCGAGGTGACTAGCTTGTTGGATGAGGGGAGAGCAGTGGATGTTGTTAATGTTGACTTAAGCAAGGTTTTTATGTTGTCTCCTGTAACATCCTCAGAGACAAACTGGTGAAATGTGGGCAACTTTAAATTTTTCCTTTCGTTAGAATAGACTCAGTTTGCTGTTACTTAAAATCGGTGTTCAGCTTGATGCCAGACAGGCTGAAACTTCAGTCCTTCCAATCCTCCAGAAGTAGCAAATCTTAAAAAGGATTACTATGTGATTGAAGAGCCAAGCATAACAATACAAGAACAGAAGGCTCTGGAGAGCTGCATGAGCTCTGTTCCACAGAGGGCTGGTTTGGAAGTTGGAAATACAAAGTACTAGAAGAGGAAAATTTTCCATTGGGAAGTGTTAGCAGAGCTTCTAAAGCATGGACGAGAGCAGTGGAAATAAGCTACGGGATTTGGGTCTATTCCAAGTTGTGACAACATCATAACCTTTGGACAGCAGGAGCATTTGCATCTCAAGAAAAGATCTAGAGAAGAGACTGAAATGAGTCTCCTGTTTGGCTTGTAAATCAGGCTGGCTTGCTTGTTTGTTTTTCCCTTGCTTCCTATAGGACTAATGCCTAGATATAGGCAATCATGAAGTTCCTCTTCTTTGGGGAATTTGCTTTGGTTGGCATGGAGCAGTGCTTAATTTATTAGTAACTCTGGTGTTTGGATTTAGCTATGAATGACACATGGGCACTATTGTGGTGGGTGCAGGGATAAATCTGACAATGCTGTCTGTGAAGCATTGGGAGGGAGCTGAATTGGAAAGGTAGCAGCACATGGTAGAGTGTGGATGTGTCTGTGCCTTCTGCCAGTCAGGGTATCAAATACCATAGTAATTCAGGTGTTTATTTGTTAACTGATTGGGAAAAAAAAAAGAAAAAAAAAAAAAAAGAAAGAGTTGTCCACTCAGTTACCAGCAATAGAAGTCCCAGCCTGGCAGTAGGACTGTGGTCCATGTTGGGGGTAAGGCATGCTGCCATGTGCGTAATCGCACGCTCTTTTTTCCTGAGCTGAAAGTCCCGTATATCTGCCAACTGGGAGTTAAGCCTTATGTTGTATTCCCACCACTGGCACTTGTCTGCCTTACCTTGGAAGGACAGCTTTCCCTTCCAGCCCTGCATGTTGCTTGGGGTGGGTGGTGAACATCCAGGAGCAGCAGGAGTGAGTTTCCCAGAGGTGTTGGCCTCAATGGACGTACCAAGAGCACAAGGACTCCTGTGTGGTCAGGGCTGCTGCTATTTTGGATCAAAACAGGAAAAGAGAAAAGAAACCATTTTCCTCAGAGGTCTTTGACTTGGAAGGCACCACTGCACTAATGAAGAGAGCTAATTACACAGTGATTTGTGTAGAGATTACCAGCTGGGGCAGAAAGCAGTGCAGCTAACACGCATGAAGCCTGAATGCTGAAGAAGGTGCAGGGAGGGATGCTGGGGGGTGGTGGAGGACTGCAGGATGATGCAGAGGTGACAGGCAGCAGTCTAGTCATTTGAGCGCCGTGCTTCTGCCTCCCCCCTGCCTCCCCATGCTGCGGTGAAGCAGAGACATCCAGGAGAGAGGAGTCAAGCATGCTAGCCTCCACGGCCCTTTATGGCCTTCAGGACAGATGCCTCACCATGTTTCAGCTGTAGGAGGAAGTGTCTTCATGGGGAGGTAATCTGAGAGGATGGCTTTTTGGGACTGGGGGCTTACCCTTTCAAACCAGGCATTTTTGTGCTTTCTGCAGAGTGCCCAGCCCATTCTGAGGTGATAGGTAAAAAAGTGAGGAGTGTTGGAATACTGGGAGTTGTGCAGAATCCTTGTGCTATGGTGAAGATGAGCAATAATTGCTGTTTGTGTGGCTCTGACAGCACGCACAGCCATAGGATATTTGCATAGCCGTGTGGTGTAAATATTATTATCAAAGAGTTTATCTCGAGCGCTGTTCCTACTGAGGATCGAAGATCTCGTTGCTGGGGATCATGTCGTACCAGTGGTCTCATTTGCTTGGTGGTTTCTTGCATCTGGTGCTGAATAACTACTGATCAGCTCTGTTCCTTCTGCCTGGTTGCAGTGTAGCCTTAGGAGAACAAGACAGTAAGGTTTCCCCATGCTTGCTGGTTGCCTCATCACTGTCAGACTGTTGCCAAAGGGCCTTTTCGGTAATCAGCCACAGGAGGCTCCTCATCTTTTATGGGGGCCTGCCTGATGGTTGGAGGGAGCATCCAGCAGCCTCCAAGGTCACTGCCTTTGTGCTGGGTCACGTCCCGAGACTTGCCTGCAAACCTGCGGTCTCTGCCTCTGGGAGAAGTGGCTCTTTCTTTAACTGTCACATTCACTTGAGTATGTTTCAGATCGTAGGCAAGCTTAAAATGAAGATGAAGTTTCTGCTATCAAAGCCACAAGGTTAAGTCACGATTACAAAGTTGGAGAAACAGCTATAGGAAAAAAGCGTAAGATAAGATTATGCAAGTTTAAAATAGGCATGATGTCAGCCTTCTCCTTCACCAGTTGTCCAGGGATTTGTTGGGAGCTTAAGAATCCAGTTTAGTGTCCCCTCTCTGTACCAAGGGGTTTTATAATGGCTCCTGAAGTTTCAAAACAAGTCCCAAGGAACCCCACATCTCTGTGATAATGAAGGGGATCTCTTGATGTGGTGGGCTTGTTTTTAAGAACTTGTTATCCAGATAATGTTGAGGGAATACTTTTGAGATTGTTGACAGCAGGGCCCCCAGAATGCTGATTCTTCCATTTATTTTTTGTCTGGATGTCAAATGAATTGATGTTAAAAATGCTACACCATTATATTTTTCAAAGGATGTATCAAAAGCTTACCACTTTGGGGTGATGTGCAGCAGTTTCTCTTGATCTGTAGCATTTTGTAGATTACATCGAACACATTAATTCACAATCTGTTCAAGAGACCACTGTGTTACAAAGGGTTAGGAAAGTGTTGTGAGCCACATTAACCTGAAAACATATGTAACTGCTCTCCTTCTCTGCTTCCTTGGATCAGGATGGTGCAATTAATTTGCCTTGTAAGTGCTTGAATTCAAGTGAGAGGTGCGCATCAGCCATTTTCTGGATAAAACAGGGGTAATATCCAGGCACTCTGGATATAATATATAAATGGGGAATATCCAGAAAGATTTCATAATGATTCTCACCTCCCTTTTTTCTCTCTTGCACTGTTGCTCTGGGAATGGCAGTTGTTTTCTCTGAGGCCATAGGAAATGTAATGGTCATATCTGATGCATTTTTAAATGTCCCAAAACAATCCAGATCTTTCATGCAGAGCCTGCTAGCATAAGGTGTGGGGGATCCAGTTGCAGGGAACTAGAAGATGACAGCTGACATCAAACGTTCATTTGCGGGCAATGGTTTTCATAGCAGAAACCTCAAACTGTTTTGTAACTTCGAACTGTGCTGGCTAGTCTGCTTTGGACTCCAGTTCATCCTTCAGGTGTAATCAGAAGTGCTGGTTTTGTCTGTAGCTCTTCAGTAGTTTGTATCCTGGCTACCTGAAAACCATCTTTTTCAGCTGGCACTTGGTGAGGAGTTGAAGCTGATAGTTCCCTGGTTTAATGAGGATGCTCCTGATATGATTCTCTGTTAAAATCTCCTTGACTCTGAATTCATTTAATCTTCAGAGCACATTTCAAGACTTCCTTTCTGTTTCTCTAACCTTTGAGCAAGTAAAAACAAGGCTTAATGGGTTGGGAGAATTTTGCTGTGACAGTGAAGTACCTTCCTGTTTGCTGTGTCATTTAGAGTGAAACAGCTCTTGGTTTTTTGAACACAGGCCAGTCAGGACACCCCAGCACTCAGAGTGACTTGTGTTGTCACCTTGGCCGATTTCTTTCCCTCTCTGCACCTCATTTTCCTTATGGGGCTGTTACTTCTCTGTTGATCTGAGGATGTCAGAAGTTGCAGTAGGTAGCATGTTTCCGGGAAATGGTTTTACCAAAGCCTATGTTATGTCTGGGTCCCCCATTAACAATCCTTCTTACAAAGATGGATGCTACCAGTTTGGTTTCATTTTCGCAGCAGATGGTTGCATGAAGGCCATTGTCTACACTGTCTCTCTTCTGGATGTGGGTGAAAGAAGCTTTTGAAGGCTTCTTGAGGTGCTTTCTTCCTCCAGACGACACCTGACCCCAGACAAATTTTCTGTGCTCTGCCCTTTTGTCTTTCCACTGTGTTAACACTGTATGATGGTCATTCCGGCCTTCCCTTTTTCTGGGTGCCCTGCTCATTCTCACATACCTGTTTGTTTCTTCCCACAGTGCTGAGTATTGGCGAAGGTGGCTTTTGGGAAGGAACCGTGAAAGGAAGGACTGGCTGGTTCCCGGCAGAATGTGTTGAGGAGGTGCAGATGCGACAGTATGATCCACGGCAAGGTAAGCTGTTTTCTTAGGTCTGAGTGTCTCTCAGCAGATGCACTGGACAGCCCTGGAAATTCAGAAGTACTAATTTTAAATTTCTAGCAGTATCTGAGTTTGCCCATTCTCTGCAATGGGTGATGGATGCATCTGAAGAATTATATCTCAAGGTGTTGGTTTATGTTACTGAGTGCATTACCATCCAGTAGTACACACGCTGATCCATGGTAAGTGTGTGGTACTGTTGTGAGGAGAGCAATCATTGGTCCCTTTTGCGGAGATTGCTGCAGTGGCAGGGTATTCTGCAGGCAACAGTGAGTGATGAAGCAAGAGAGCGTGACTGTTGATCTGAACCTCCAATCCCACATTACATTTTAGGAGACTTCCAAAGAAAACAGTAATTTGCATGCGTTTGTTCTAGTCCAACAGAAAATATTAAAAATGGCTGTGACTCAGCCCTGGCATTCCTGACCCTCAGTCTCCAGTACCAGTCACCACCTAACAGGAATTTGCTGTTCCTGGAGAACAGTGGTGTCAGGAGGAGCTGTGGATTGCGTGCACCAAACAGTACAGTGTTCTTGGAGGTCACTGTGACTTAATGGGTCTCCTGCTGTTGTGGGGTATATCCGCACAGCTTACCCCTTGTCACTGACAGCTGCCTGGGCAGCGTTCCTCTCCCAGCCTGAGGACTGGGTGGGAAGCACTTCTGATAGGCCTGAACTTGTCCCAGTGGAAAGCAACTGAAGAGAACATCTGGATTTTTATTTTTTTTTGTTTCCAGTGTATTACTTAAGAGAGAAGTAGCCCTGATTTGACAGATTCAGTGAAGTTCACTTTACATATTAAATGAGCTTTAAAATTCACACAGGTGGATTCTGGTAAGTGAGAGTTAAACCTTGATTGTGAAGTTGGAAACAAAGTTGTAGAAGAGAAAAGAAAATCAATAAAATATATTTCTCTGTTTTGCACAGCAACTAGTTTTAACTAGTTTCTGGAAGCCTGAACCCACTTATAAAGTCTTGTCTTTTCTCTAATCCCAGTCCTTCCTGAGAGTTTTAAATGTATATGGTTTTGCACCCTTAGGCATCTCCTTACAGGATGCTTGGGTTCCATAAGTGAGCCACTAGCTCTGTGTCTGCTGTGATGAGTATGTGGCAGGTCACATGTGCTCTGGGACACTTGCATGTCAGTTCAGTGTGGATGAAATATTAGGTGCCTTTGGGACCTGGTCTTGTGGCCATGGAGGGTGTAGTGGCAGTGGAACTCCACTGGTAGCAGCATGAACCTGCACACTGCAGGATCTAATCAGCAAAGCTTTTCTCCCCCTGCCTCTGAATTGGTTCAGCTGTTAGCTCTCCAGTCTGCAGTTCCAGATTGTGTTCCCAATGCTCATTTGTATTCTTCCTTCAAATTATCTTTGTATGTGCTTCATCTTACTGCGCTGGTCACCCCTGCCTTTCCACTATCCTGGCCAGCGAAGGCTCCTGTCTGAGCGTGGTGTTGTGAACTCAGCTGTACTCTGGGCTCATTAGAAGTGAAACAAATGTATTTCTGTTGTGCTGATGGGAAACAATTGATGACAGTGAAGACTTGAATGGGATATTGCCCCTTTTTCGGGGTGATTAGATCTGATGAGATGGGACTTCCACTGAGAAGGTTCCACCTTCCTCCCTCTGATGCTGCTTTGGAGCTGTACTCTGGAGCCATTTGAGTGTGCAGGGGCTGTTTGCCCTGTCCTTTTGTGATGCTAAATAAAAAAGAGAATAGACTAATTGATGTGGTTTATAAGCCTTTCCTGTATCCAGGAGTTCATGTTTGCTGGATACCTTCTTGGAGAATGTTACATGTTTGGGTTAAATTGAAGTTGTGTAGTGAAATGTGAAAAACAGATGGAGCTTAGATACTGAAGTTGGAGCAGAGGTATGAGCGTTTTCCTCCAGTTGTCCATACTGTTTAGTTGTTGGCATGTCCCGTAGTGTGGTTTTGGCTTTTGCCGACTTTTACTGCTCCAGACAAAGCTCGGGCACAGTTTTCAGGTACAGATTGTTTGCAGAAGGTAGTTTGGATAAGACCATGATGTTTATGCACAGAAGAAAGTTTAGCTGTATGGACATGATGTTGCTCTGCCACTTCTCATCAAGATCAAAGAAAGGCAAGTGTCTACCTTCTGAGTTTAAGTATAGCCTAACAGCTGATTGGCCTGTGCACTGGTGAAAAGGGTTTGGTCTGACTGTACTTTGCTGGGGAACAAAGCCACATCAGACTTGCAGACATCTCCAACTGTGTTTATTGATTGAGGAAAGTAGCAGGGTTGCATGGCAGATACCTGACTAGACTCTTGTTGGAACAGATTGCAGATGACTGTGACAAGGATGAGAGCAGATCAGGAAATTCATTGTGATCTTCATTGAAATTCAGAGAGAGCAAATTTCAGGGTTGACATTTTGGAGACAGTATTAGGATGTTCCTTTAACCTGCATGTATTTTCATGCTTTGAGGGAAAAGGGCATGAGCTGCATATTGATCAACCTAAATGAGCCAAGTTCTTCTCTAAGGGTGCCTCTGGGTCAGCACTTCCCTCCCAGGTCCCAGTTCTTAGACACTGCAGTGCTTGTTGACTCTGAAGGAAGATGTCCTGTTGCCCACCTCTGTTACAGGCCCCAAGGCAGAAACTTAAGTTTCTCACTTCCCAGTGAGGGTCTCCTTAAATATCTCCTGTCCGTGGAACTGAAATCCTTTGGAGCCTAAATAGAGTTTCTTTGGTAAATAACTCAAACCTTCTGTATGTTCTAAATTTATTTCTTCTGGCCCTACTGAGTTGGAGAACTCTGCTTTTGCCCATCTTCCCATAGAGTTGATCCTTCTTCTATCATCCTGACATCCCGAGAGGAGATCCCAGTTCTAGTTATCGATCCCATCACTTCATTACACACTTTTATTCCTCTCTGCACCTCCTTTAACACCATACCCTATATCCTACTGAAAGTGGTGTGACATTTCTATTGGATTCAGGGAATTAATCTTTTTGTGCCTTCCATGTGGCTGAAACAGGCCTTGTCATTCTGCCAATAGAGGATCAAGCTCATCAAGTGGTCCTCCCAGCTGTCGGTAGTCTGAGATCTGTGGGTGTAAGAACCTGCATGCAAACACCAGCCAGTCAAATCTCCTTGTCTCCAGATCCACGACGAGATGATGGTGTGTAGACCTGCCTTTGGGCAGTGGGAGTGCCTCCCCTTGGATCTCAAGGTGCAGCAGTGATTCTGCACAGGAATGTCTCTGCCTCCTTGAGCGGAGGCACTGGTGGAACTTCAGACCGGTGGGACTGCACTCCCACTCCTGCTTGTCAAGCAGCCACCTGGAGCTTCATTCATGCTTGCAGAGGTGCTGTGGAGAGTCACCTGGGTATGTGACCAGGTACCATGGGTGGGCAGCACTTGTACCTGAGAGACTGCAGTTCTGTCTCCAAGTGATGTAGGAAGATGGTCTTTCACAGTGTGTATGCGTGTAGGGCTCTGAGTAAAATGAAACAGAAAAAGAGGTGGTTTGTCAGTGAGTGTTTTTCAGCATGTCCAGCCCATATGTATGTCTGCCTCCCATTCTCCTTCCTCTCCTCCTCAGCATGTCCCCAAGGACCATGTAGTTCAGGGTTTAGAGAGTACCAGGTCACTGAGCGTGAGCTACCTGACGTGCATTATCAACAAGGGAAGAAGGCACATGCCCCTGTGGCTTGTGCTGGAGCTAAAGCCCTTTGCCTGGGGTGGTGTTGCCCCAGGCACACGTGAGTTGTGGTTCCCATTGCTGGTAAGTCACCTGCTATTCAGCTACTGAAAGCGTTCAGAGAAGGAGCGCTTGGTCAAGGGACTCTACCCAAACATCTGGTCCCTCAGAAATCAAAGTGGCTTCAAACCAAGAAATTATTTGGATAGGCTGCTATCTGCATGGCTAGTTTTAGTACAAGAGGAGGAAAATCAGACAGACATTGACATATCTTTGCCTAAAGGAGCACAAAAGAGGAGGCAGGTGGACAGGTGAAAGCAACAGCAAAGCAGGCAGACTGCTTTGAGAAGAGGCTGTCTTCTCTGCTGATTGAAGTGATGGTGGCCAGTGAGATAAGGCTGAGGTATTTGGAATAGAAATGCCAGCTCATGAGTGCAGAGGGGAAGATGCTGAGCCAAGTGATTTGGTCGGTCCAACAGCTGTTAATGGGTGAGAAGAGGCCAGAGCGGCATGTCTGTGCTTTAAGGAAAGGTAAAGGTAAGGGTAAAACTGAGGGTAGGAGGTGTGTGTGATGCATGAGTGTGTGTGCAGAAACAGAGAGATAGGACAAAAACATATACCTTTACATTGCTTTGGACAATGATAGTGTAAGATATCCTGGTAATAAGGATAGAGTCTAGATTTTTGTATTTAATAAAGAAGAAAAATGTAGTGAAGTAAATGGAATCGACTGTCTTCAGTGTGTTAAAATAGAGGTGGAATTTTGAGGGACTTTTTTCAGTCAAAGCTACAAAAACCTGCCCTAATATGTATTCCTGGCAAAAGAGAAATCTTGCAGGTAGGGAATCCAAATATGATTGTCCCCAGGCCTCTAGGAATAATCAAAGCTCTCAAAGAACAAAGTCTAGGATTCATCTGCAAAAAAAAGTCTGTATCGGGGGATCTGAAAACATAAATGTAAGAGCAACTTGCCAAAAACTCGGCTGAGCTAGACCTTGAGAATGTTAAGAGGAGTAATAGTAGATTCTTCAGCTGTACAAATAAAAGAGTAAGGAAAGAGGATATAGAACTATTAAGCAATAGGAATGAGATAAGATCAAAGCTAATTAGATAAAGGTCCAAATCTACCAGAACAGTTCCCTGTCAAAACAGGCACGATGTTGGATGGATGGACTGTGGCAGGACTGATACTGCCAGCTGGGGAGAACAGTATCAGGGCCCTGAGGACACTCATATGTCTTAATGTCCCTGACCAGCTTCACCTGGGGTCTCCTCCCACACCGCTGGTCCCAGGCGCTCTATTTAAGCTGCGGCTTTCAGTCCCTGCCTGAACCGTGTTGGAGGAGTCCCTGTCTCCAGTCATAGTCATGCCCATGGCTGGCCGTGGGCCCTCTTGATCCAAATCCTGACCCATGGGCTGATTTCTCAGCTTGACCTCAGACCTGCCTCATGCGCAGTGATCATTAGATCTGGCCTTAAGCCCAACCTCCACATAAGCTTCATGGCTTGTCTTGAGACCTACCCTATTGCTGTGCAGGGCCTTATGAGCTGGACTCCTGGTTGGACCTGGCCACCATCTCTGGGTCTGTCCTGCTGGCCTTGCTCGAGTCATGGCCAGCAAGGCCCCTGCCCTGCCGGCTGTGGGGTCTCCTGGGTTCCTGGCCCACCTCCCTCTGGGGGCAGCCCTGCCCTTCCAGCCGCCAACAAACAAATGACACCAGCCTGCTGAAAAAAATAATAGGGAAAATTACTGGTACATTAGCAAAGATTTCAATGAGGTAATGATGAACGAACCTTGTGTGTAGGAGCGCTCTGGGCAAGCCCGGTTAAGGTGCTCTTGAGTTCACAAGGATAAAAGTCGTTAAAACAGATTTTGAAGGAAGCAAGAGATGGAGGAAGATGGGAAAATGGGTAGGACAGAACGGTGTTTATCCAGGAATGTTTTTGTGCTAAAGGAGATTGATTGACTGTGTTGGCTAAGGAAATGCCGTTGTTCCAGTTTGCTTGGATTTCAGGACAGTGTCATGTGGGAAATTATTAGTAAAGTTGGAGGAAATGTGGGGGAACACTGGAAATTTGTCATCTGTCACTAGCTGATTAACAATTTCACCTGATAAATGCTTTCACTAATAGCTGTGGCCAAAAGTAAACTGAAATGTACTGCTAATGTTTCCTTGTGACGTCTTATGAGGTGAGAACATTTCACTTCCAGAGCTGGATGAGTTGGCATAACAGAAATAGCATGAAATTCAGTAAGATAAAATATAGGATCTTGCACTTAACAGAAAATCTTCTCGGTGGTAACACGCTAACATTTTACTTCTTGAAACAACAAGAGGAGGCATATTAGTGGTTCAGGAGATGACTGTAGCATCATGTGTCTGCGAACAAGGCAGATGTGAGCCTGGGATGTCTCGTACAAGGCATTTCCAGCGTGTGGGAGGTGTTAGTGCTACAGCACAAGGAGCTGTTAACATCTGATCTGGAATTGATTGTCATTCTGATCACTGTCTGCAGGAAACTGGATTCACATCGGTCTTGTTCTCCTTGTGTCCACATGCTTGCTGTTGGGAGCTGTGCTGCTCTAATAAGAGAAATTCAAAGTGTGGACAGCCTCCGTGTGCTTGGTGAGGAACCGAAGCCTCAACGGTGGGATCCCTTCTTGGATGGGCATTGAGTAGCGGCTTGTAGGGCTATAACTCTGTACATGCTAAGCTTGCACACACAAATCTCAGTAATATCATTAGGGAGTATTTGCAAAATATGGAATTAAATATGAGTATTCATTTTTCAGGACCTAGTTTGTCAATTGTTGGACAACTTTCTGCTCAAGTTGGCACTGGAATGCCTGTGCCTCCGCTTTGAACACAACTCATTCTTGCTTTGGGTTAGTTACAGAGTAGTCGTGAGTCTGTGGTCCAGGGAAATGCTGGGAGAAGGACCTGCAGCTTTGATTAAAATTGCAGAGGAACATTTGGTAACTGTAGTTAAGACAAAATAACTGTTTGGGATAGGTTGCAGGCACTGTAAAACGTGCATTTACGTATTACACCTTGAAATGTGGCAGTCCTGTGGTAATGTCAGTGTCCAATTTGGGCTCATTTCACCCTGAGCTATCATGTCTCTCTCCCCTGACCTTCACTCCCTTGTGTTTTTCAGAATTACCTTTTGTGGCAGACCCTGACTGTCTCTCCCACCTGATTTCAGTGGTGGAACAGACCTCACCTGCTGTACAGAGCATGCTAATCTCTCAGGAAGTGACACCCAGAAATTAAAGGACAAGTTTGGGTGTGTGAAGCAGAATGTGCTAAATGCTTCGATGCATATGTGCAAGCAGCCTGTTGTCACAGTAACTCGTCCGTGGACTGAGAGAAGGTGTGAGAACGGAGCATAAGCTCCCCCGTGCACTGCAAGCCTGGAACCCGGCCTTGGTAGAAATCCAAGACTGTTGGGTATCACCTTGCTACTATTTGCCTCTTGCAAGTAGTGTTTGTTTGGAGAGATGCTGTACCGTCTCCTCTAGGAAACATTCTGTGCTGTTTATCTGCTTCCATGTACAAGTCTGCCTTAGCAGAGAGAAATGTAGGGAAGCTCTTTGCAAACTCAATTAGGCTGCATCTGAACTGGTGGGCTCAAGAGCACTTGCAGACATGGGGTCTGGGTTTTCCTGCAGCTGCTTCCCCACCGTTCAGGGACGTACAGCTCTCTCCTCCCTTGGAAGCAGCAGAGACCTGGGATGCTGTGGCAGTGCCCCGGTTCAGACGGTTACAGGGCCAGGAGGTAGGCGCGCTGCAGACAGGCCAGCTCTCCGGGGCAGGGCTTCTCGAAGCATGGGCAGGACTTCGGCACTGGGAGACGAAGGGACCCAGCCATGCAGACCGGGAAGGCGCCGATGCCGGCTGTGGTTGGGACTGGAGAGCATGTTGTGGGAGGCTGGGACCGACTAAGATCTATGGCTAATCCTGGGTGTGCAATAACTGTGGCACAAGTATCTTCTTTAACGGATTTTTTCCTTTTTATCTTGCTTTGATTCCTCTGGAAGCATGTGGGAGTCAGTGGCATCCAGGGAACTGTTCGTTTTGCATGGCAGAGATCTCTCCTTACTGCTCCTTGTCTGCCCATTTATTTGTGGCAAGATGTCCAGTTTTCCATCGTCATAGCATTTAAATTACTAATACGTGAAACCATGTTAACTGAGTTCCTAGTGGACTTAGTCTCTGACATTTCATCTTTTTCTGAGAAAAGGAGAACAATTTTAAGGGTGGAATACACCCCCCTCATATGACGGGCATGTATTTAGTTACTTCCTTGGTACTTGCGGGTAGCAGTGGAGGTGGTGGAAGTGTTACTGCATCTTCCCATTGTGGAAAGGCTTTCTGAAGAAAGAATTAGAAACTTGAACCACCATTTGATCAAGAAATGAGTTTCTTGTGTAAGAAATATTTCAAAATTGTAATAACAATTGTTGGGTACTTCACATTATTTACAAGTCTAATAGTGAGAGCATCTTGTTGGCTGGGCCTGTCCCCTCACTGTCTCTCCTAGTGGCCAGCATGGATATTGGAGGAGCAGATGGTATAACAACAGGATTTTAAAAAAATGACTAGCATCACTGTTCCTGAATCATCCATTCCCGTGTTGTGTAAGAGAGTCAGAAGTATTTTCCAGCCTGGTACATCAGAGGCACCAGAACACATCACCACTGAGGAGGATGAAGTGTTGGTGTGCATGCTCGGCCCCAGTGGTCTGAACCCAGACCACATCGTGCAGAGCCCAGCCTGAGCCCCGCTTCCTTTGGAGAGCAGGGCTGTTTCTGTCCTGGCTGCTTGGGCTCAGGACCGGAGGCTGCAGAAGTCGTTGGCTGTTTCTTTTGGTAGAGGGCACTGTTGTTCTTCACTCATCTCTGATGCCAACCTCAGGTGATGTAAATGCGTAGGTTGCAGAGGAGGAGGATTGTGGAGGATTTTGGTACCGTAGTGAAATACAGCTCTCTCATTTCCTGCAGTGAATTGATCGTCTCCCTCCTGGAGGTCTGCACCAGCCTTTGGGGAGGTCGGCTTGTTTTGTTATGGTACCCATTTTATAACTTTACCTCTGTGTGTCCTGCATGTGAAGGCACAGGTTATCTATTCCACCTTCTTGTTTTGTTTTCTTGGTATGTTATGGAGTCTACCTTGACCAATGGTGATCCTCCTCTGGAGAACTCTATCCTAAAGTGAGACTGGGGTGGTATTGAACTAATGGGGGATATAGCCTCATCCACAGGGAGACTGAATGGTGTGTAGAGCGATGGCATGGAGTTGTAGTCCTGCAGCCAAGATGCTGTTGATGTCCCCTGTGGCCATTTGGATGGGTTGGGTCTTGCTGGTTGTAGGTGTTCACATGTAGCAACCATGTACCTTGTTGTAATTTAGCAATCATTGCTTTTTACAAATACCTTGATTTTTCAAGAAAGACTGTGATAGAAGTGGAAGTACAGACAGCAGGAAAGGAAAAAATTCAGTCAGCTCAACTTCCCAGGGCTGGAAAGGAGAAGCCCTGCCTGAGCAGCGAGCACCAAGTCTGAACACTGCGGCTTTTCTGAGCGGGCTCTTTGAGAGTCCCTGCATGGGGGGAAGGAGTTCCTAAGGAGGCATTTGCCTTGGCGCAGCAGGTTGGGAGTCAAAGCAGCACAAGCCCAGCCTCAGGAGCTGGAACACCATCCCGAGAGCCCCTGTCCGAAGGAAGGTCCTTCTTTCACTTTTCCAGCTCTTCAATGTGGCGTTGCAGAACAATCAGTGAGAAGACGGACATGCAAACGCTCCACTGCAGCTGCACTGGGAGCGGATCTGCACCTCAGTGCTGCATGATGACCGCCTGCACTTGGTGACAAGCTCAGAGTTGGCTTTCTCGGAGGATACTGAGGGACAGCTCACACACCAGATGCAGCTGGGGAGCAGCGCAAGTGCTGCAAACTGCCCTGCTGTGACTCCCTGCGTTTCACCTTCTGACTTTGAGTTCAGTCCCCCCTTTAGTCCGTACACTTAACAATCCTGGGGAGAGACTTCGGCATGAACTGAGCTGGAACCCTTCTTGGCCTGCTGCCTACCAAGTCATCGTGCGTGACCCAGCCAGCGTGCACTCCGTACTCAGACTTCGCCCAGGTAGACAGGCAACCTGAAGAAAGCTCCGAGCTTGGGACAGGAGGAGCAAGGGAAGCAGAGGAGCAAAAGCATGGAATGACCAGCATGGATTTACCACAGACAAATTGTGCCTGGCATGCCTGATGGCCTTCTGCATTGGGGTGGCTGGCTCTGTGCACAAGGAGAGACTGGTGGTTGTTGTACACCTTGGCTTTTATCAAAGCTTTTGACACAATCTCCTGTACTATCCTTCTAGCTGTTTACTTCCACATGAAGAGTGGTGGCAAGAGCAGATCTGCAGCTTAAAATGAAATGTGTCTGCTTTTACCATGGTCTCTTGGCTGGAGAGAGATGACTCTTCCCATCTGGCCGCTCACAAGGTGACAATTCCCTGACAGAACAGGAAACGTGTGTTGAGCTTTCTGCAGCTGACTGCTGTCCCAGCTGGAGTTATGCATGCAGCACATGAATACACAGGAGCATGGGCAGAAATGGCTGAAGACCTGATAACAATAGAGCTGTAGATTTTGGAGCATTGATTGACACGGCCAGCCAGCTGCTGCTGGAAAAGCATGCAAATTAAATCCATTTTCCAAGAGCTCAGATAACCTCTCATCTCCCCCGGGTCTGGTGCACTATCCAGCCTTCCAAGCAGAGCTGCTTTTCCATCCAACGTGCATCAGTTGTTATGCACGAGGTGGGAACGAGTCCTCTGGCTACTGCTATACCAGCATTTTAAAAATCCTTTTGATTTCTCTTTTCACTTTTCTGACTTCCTTCCAAGCCTGATCCTGTCTCCCATTACATTGCTGCTTACGTTAGGCTTCCTCTCTGGCTGTGCTGCCTTTAACCTTGATCCCCTTTGTTTCTCTGAACTTCCCTCCCATCTTAATTAATCTGCTGGCAGCTTCCTCTTGCGGTCAAGAATAAAGGTCAGTGTTATGAATATCCCAAGGTGCTGCTTAGGTTTTAAAGCTAATGTCTATTAGATTTTCTGATTTTTCCCCTTCTCAAAGTGGGAACTTAAAAGTTTTGACACTAGAGTCTTTCCAGGTTCACTTTTCCTTAACATTTTCCTTAACAGAACACTTCATACTGTTTTGACCACTTAGAAACAAAGCCATAGATGTATCATGAGTAGTTTAGTGGTCAAGTTTAGGTTCTACAAATGTTCTGGGCATGAACTGAACACCTGTGTTCCTTAAAGGGATGGGTATAAGAGTACTGAGGTCAAGCAGGGTGTATCAAGGAACAGCACAAAGTACCGCAATTTCCCCTGCCAGTTACCTATGAACCTCTTATCAATGCCTTGGCACTCTTAGCCTGTTTATCTCTCTTGTACTATGTCTCCAAGGACTAAGGATGTGGTTGTCTTAAAGCACTCAGGCTGACATTTGAACTGTTCAGAAAGCAAGGGAATTTGAAATGCAAAAAAAGCAGCTGCTTGAAGTGGTTTCTTCTGGGCTGGTTTGTTTAGGTCTGTAAAAGAAAAAAAAAGTCTGTAGCATTATTTAATTTAAAAAAAAAACCACATCATGGCTATTTGGCCTCCTGCAGAAGGAATTTGGACTCAGCAGAATAGTTTTATGGACATTACAGAGCATAAAGAACAAGAGGCTCCCTGGAACAAAGATGTGCACTGCTGCTTCTGGTAGCCTGGGAGGAGAGGAGGTGCTAGTTGTAGGCTCTAAATGGAATAATTCTGAATTCTGCATCTCTCTTGTTTCAGCAAAGCACTACTCTGCACATAGTGGACTCAAGCTTACCTGTAACTTATTCCAGAATTCTTGACAGAAGTCAGTCCTTTTTATTGCCATCTGAATGCTTGACCACAGGCTGGTTGTTTCCAGCTCTGTAAAGTTTCTGCTGGTCTGTTGATGCTATGTAAGTTGCTGTAGTTAGTGTCTTCTGATCATTTTTGTTTCAGGCTGATTTATGTTGTATTCATTCCTGGCACTGTCTTTGATACTAGCTCAGACGAGTTAGTGAGTTAGAATTTCTGACTTTTTTAAAGCAGCTGTGTCATTATTAGTTGCTAATATCTTCTGGCGCTGTTTTGTACTATGCACTTCCCATTGTTTCTGTAGCTCAACAGGCTTAAAAGAAATGGATACAAATCCTTTCTATACTAGTTCCTTGCTTTTCTCAGTTAACTTTTTTGTTTCTTATCTTCTGGAGCTTGCAACAAATGTTTGTCCAGCTTCAGGCTGCTGGGCAGCTGGTGAATGGTAGAGGCCTCTTAATTAGGTGCCCGTCCTCAGAGCTGGCTGGACAGTCTGAATCACAACATGTGTGTGTGTGAAAATGCCCTCGAAGTTTGCTCCAGGAAGCTTCTTGGTTCGGGCAGCTCAAGTTCAGATTCGAGGGGTCCGAGTCGGAGGCCATCGGTAGTGTTCATCTTGCCATTAAGCATGTGGGGAACCCGGGTAGTGTGGGTGGTCCTGCTGGGGCTGGGTATCTTGCTGTAAAGCGTAGAGCACTGGTTAACGTTAGGTTTCCCTTAGGCAACCTAGATCTCCTCTGTAACTTTGTAATTGGTTTGTGATATATGCTCCAAAGGTAAAACATGATACAGCATTGCTGTTAAGTTCCAGGTGACCCATTTCAATAATATCAAAATTAGCAACCGAATCAAATAATCAAGTTCTTAGTGGGTTTAACATGTACCTCAAGATCGATGTCAGTCTTTCATGCCATAACTACAAGAGTCGTCCCAACTTGTCCTTGAAACACTTGCCACTGACTCAGCTTTCTTTGCTTCTCAGTTATTTGCTCTGTGTTCCAGGGCTTACTGAAAATGTTATTCCAGAGAGATCATCAGTGAGATCCTTAAAAGATCCTGGCCAAGAACTCTTACCTCGAATTGCTAATTTTAAGGTACTTATCTCTCATAGTTGTTGTTCAGCATCTCCTGTAGTTACCACTAGAATAAAAACTACATAGTCAGTATGCATCATCTTTTCTCTGTATGAGGGGAAGAAAAGAAGTCTTGCTTAAAGAGTTTAGCCTTAACTGCATTATTTTTCATTATAATAGACAAACATCACTGCCAGGATATAAAGACCAGTAAGTCTGATTTATTTTTTTTTTCATCTTGCAAATTAGTGAAAACTAGAATAAAGCAGTATTTTATTGACTCTTCCTTATTGTAAAACCTTGTTAGGGGGAAGCCCGCTAGATGTCCTACAAGTCTTTGAAGTAGTCAACAAGCACTGGGACAAGGATTGATGTAGTGTACGAGGGCTGTCAAAAAGCTGTTAAGTAGGCTTTCTCAAAATCTGCTTTAAAAAAAAAAAAAACAACCTTGTTGAAAGATAAAAAGCAAAGGATATAAATAAGCAGGCAAGTTTTACAGCAGATGGAGATTGCCAATGGTGGGCCACAAGACTTTCCAGATGAGGAGAGAATGAATTAAAAAGAGAGGCACATGTGGGGAGATTGTCAAGAGAATACAATGGGAGTCTGAGAAAGTATGGAGAAGTTGAGTGATTCATTGTTTGTCTAAACATGAGACTTAATGGACAGTCAATGAAATTAGGCAGCAAGGTTAATGCCACAAAATGAGCTATTTCCACACAGCACGCAGTTGTGGATCTTACTGCTGCAGTTAGTGCAGATTAAAGGCTCCCAAGGAGATTAGGCAAATCCATGGAGGTTGTGTTCCTTAAGTTTAGTGGTGTAATGATTCTGATACTCCCGCTGCTGAGGGAAAAAAAAATGAAGCCTATTCTAGCACATTCTTTGTTCAGAGCATCTGCACTGACCGCTGCTGTTTGCCAGTGTGCAAAGTCTCCCTGAAACCATCCTCTTGAAAGGTCTTCCACCAGACCCTTCCCATCTGGGAAGTCTTTTAAGTCACTGTGCAGAATGAGAGCGCCCCAGTCTTCAGTGCCAATCCCAGTTCTCCTTCTGCAGCAGGAGTGTAATATTTGAGGATCGGCAGACAGAAACACAAATGATCCTCCCCAGGCTTGCTGTCGTTGTAATTCCTGCGCTACTTGCAGTGTCACCGCCCTACTGAGGTACCCAGTGCATGCCCCTGTCTCCAGAATCTCCATTCTCCATAGCTGGCACCAAGTTCCAGGTTGGTTGTGCTGTCAGTGGGTTTCCTTGCTTGGCAGTGAGCTTTTGCAGGGGGACAAATCTCACTTGCCAGCTTCCCCTCTTTGTTCTTTGTGATCCCCTCTCTTGGCTGGGTGTTGGGACAGCAGTCTTCAAAGAGCAGCTTGTCACAGAGGCATGATTCCTTCATGGGAAGACTGCTCTCCACTCTCTGTGGGACTACTGAATATCATTTCAGGGCCTCTTCAGCAAGATGTCAGATTTCTTGCATCTTTGCACACCGAGCAGTGTGAACATATGTGCTCTTGGATGTCTGTCACCATATAGCTTCTGTTAAAGTGACCCTGTCCATCAGTGAGGTCATAACAGAGCCTGCTATGGCCATCTGGCACTTCCCTACCCGTGCTAAAGCCTGACCTCTAAAAATAGACCAAGTACCAGAATCTGAGAAAGAGCTTGAATTCCCATTATGTACCTTACTTTGACTCTGATGGTCCTGACTACTACTTGAAGGTCTAGTTAAGCTAAGCCTTTAGGTCAGGACCCAAGAAAATTAGATGCTGTGGGCAAAAGAGCATACTCCAGAGGCACTCCTATTTTTTTGTTTTGCCAGAAGACCAGACACACTTCATTTATAAGGTATACCCCCCTCAGATAGCTTTAGCTGTGTCTGCATCCGCGAACTCTGAACTCCAGAAAGGACATTACAGGCTTTGATTAAGATCCAGCTCATAGCCAGAACTTCAGTGCAGGCTGCCCTGAGGGTTGTGGGCACTAAAATGTCCACAGGTCTGGCCACAGTCCTATCTTCAGTGTGATCCTTTTGACTCCAGAGCCCTTACTCTACTAGAAACACCTGATTTTTGGTGTGATGGTTCCTCTCCGTGGTACCACCTTCATGCTGGGGACAGATTCATAGGAGGTTTGCAGTTCTGTCAATGTGCACAGGGACAAAGGATTCAGCCTGTTGGTGTGAGTCAACACCAGGCGTGCTTCAGTGAGCTGGGTCGTCTGCGTGGAAGGTTTCTGCAGGCTTCTTTCCCTGGAAGACATGGGGACATTGGTTCTGTCTGCAGTCGGCAAGGTTGAGAAGCATAAATATGACTGAAGTGCTTTTGTCCCATAAGAGTGATGCAGTTGGCAGGTGCAGAGATGGTTGTGTACTTCGCATAAAGCATTCCCATGTAGTTTCAGTGGTATAAAAGGGAGATGTTGCATCCTCTGGAGGGTAGCTCCTGCCATACACCTCAGTGAAGAGCTTTGCTCTGTCTTCTCAAGAACTTCCTCATGTGTTCCTCATGTGTCCGGGGAGACAGCTGTCTCCTCCTCAGCACTAGGCAAAGCCCAGTGGCCAGCAGGGCCTTCGCGGTTTCATGGCAGGCGGCTCTTCAGTGCTGTAATGGATGAACAGCTCTCTCCTCTGCTTCACCTGCTGCAGGTTTCACTGGTCTCAGCGAGGATGCTTTTATTCTAGCTTCTTGATGTTCAGACACAGGAGAAGGAAGCCCCTCTCTGTCTCAGTGCTGTTCTCTGCAAGAACTTCAGGGCCTGTGCGACCCTTGGGCCACGTCAACCTGTTGTGCAGCGTGAAGGCCAAGATGGTAAAAGGGTGAAGCCATTTCAAGCACTGCCGTGCCATTTGCTGAACCCTAGAGATCTGGGAAGGTAGGAAAAACACGTGAATGTGTAAACAAGATGCTGCTCAGTGACACTTCTGCGCAGTCCCATAGAGGCGCTGCAGCTGTGTTACTGGTGTAGTTGCCCTGGTTTCAGACTGCGCATCGGTGGGAGGGTAGCCCTCAATGGGAAGCTCTCTGCTGAAAATTTGTTCATATTTCACATGCATTGCGAACCGCGGAGAAGGAGCATACCAAGTGTGTGCTGTGCCTGCCCGCTGCAGCCCCTGAGCAGCTTTGCCCAGTCTCCATTGCTCACAACACCACTGTCCCTGTAATGGCGGGGCGGTAAGTTGTGCGGGTGTTGGGAGCGAAAACGCCTGTCCCGGGCTGTGCTGAGGAATTTGTTCCCCTGTGGTATCAGCAGAGCCGTGGTCCCTGTAACAGGGAGGTGGCTCCTGGTGCCTCATGTGCCATGCAGATGGCTCCTGTCCCTGGAGGGGAGCGGGGTCTGGAGGGAGGCGACGTGTGCCAGGCGGCAGGTGGATTTGCGGCAAAGTAACGCAGGCTGTCAGTACCAAAGGTGTCTGCGTGGGTCTTCACGCTCGGGTAGGGTCCTTGCGCTTCTGAGTCCCCCCTTTGCTGTGCGTGGTGCAGGGTCAGGAACCCAAACTGACATGCACTGGGTTATGGCCCTGAGGCCTCCTGCTGCTGGCCTTCTGGACAGCAAGGAGATGGCATCGCTCAGGTCCCCATCTCTCCTAGCACGGAGGTGTTGGTGCAGGACAGGCAGGCTTCACCCTAGGATTTGGCTGTGGAAACCATTGGCACAAATGGTCTTCTCTGGAGATAACTAGCAGCTTGTGGGAGTTCCTGATCCTCATAGACTTGTTTTATATCTAAAAAAACCCACAAACAAAACAGCAAACCAGAAGAAGAAAATCTCTACCGGGATTGTGTTGTCATCCCGCCTCCCCTGGCACTGCGGAGTTGTGGCCCTCTCCCAAGGGACGCATCCTGCTGATGAGTTCATGGCGGCAGTGTCTCCAGAGCGAGCAGTTTGCTTGGGGAGCTGCAGCTGGTGCCTCCCCCAACATGTTGTGGCCTTTGAGGGGGCTGTGGACGAGGACTGCCTACCCTGAGCACCTCGGCCCCGTGCTGGAGGAAGGCAGATTTGGACAGAGTACCCCCCCACACCCAACGAGGGCTTTGGGCTCAGTCAGAAACAACTACAGCTGCCTGGATGGCACTTCTGGAAATACATGTGGATAAATCCACACGGAATAGCTGTGGAGACCTTCTCCAGGACATAACCTCCTTGGGCCCTGCTCTGCTATGTTTGTTGCTTGGGCGTTGTGGCTTTAACTGGTCTCCCCAGTCCTCTCAGGCTGACAGCCTGGCCATTAAGTCCCCGTGAGAGGTAATGCACAGATGCTGCTCTCTGACTCATAGTTAGTTGAGAATAGACTTTCATTTTATTTGCATTTTTTCAGTTACAGATAAACTAAAAACTCTAACAAGCGTAATTGTATTGCAAGTATAACTCATAAATTAAGGGCAAGAGGGACTAATACAATTATGTCCTCTGTGCATTCATGTAACGCAGGCCAAGGTTTCACCAAATGTTTCACATCTTGTATGTAAATTGTTGTATGAAACTAAGAATGATACAGCAAGGCTTCTAAAATTATTCACTCTCAGAGAAAAGTTGTATTTGAACTTTATAGGGTAAAGATCAGTCATGGGGAAAGCATAAATTAGTTAACCATTCTGCATAAAACACAGTAATACCACAAATCACTAAGCAAATACATTCTTGGGCTTTTCTCTGTTTTCAGTCAGCAGATCCAGGTGCCGCAGGGACATGAATTGGTTCGTTCTCCTGGCAGCCCTATGAGAAGGGGAAGAGCCATACTTCAAGGGTTTCCATGCTTTCTTGCGCTTGAAATAAGGCTCAAGGCTGCAGCAGGCAGAGCCCCTGCCTGAACAGGACCCGCTGCTGCCACAGGAGCACTGGCCAGTGGTCGCCGCAGCTGGCAGCAGAGGTGATGCACTCCAGCATCTCACCTGCTCTGGCTCCTTCTCTGTGTGGAGGAGCATCAGGCTCCTCTCTGGTCTCAGGCACTGCATGTCCTTCCCTCTCTCAGCATAGTTCAGCATTTCTTCTTCTGAAATAATTCCCTTTCTCTTCATTGCCGGCACTATGAGGCTGCCCCAGCCAGATTGGCTGCCTGGCACAGAGCCTGGAAGAGGCTTTAATTGTCATGGCATCTTTCTCATCAGCCTACTCTGAGTCAGGTGCTCGAGAGCATGGTTTGGGACGCGTGGGTGAAATCCACAATGGGCAGCAGTGCTCCGGCTGCCCGTGCTGGGGAGGGCAGCAGGGAATGGGGGGGCTGCAGCGCTTCGCTTGCTCCAGGGCTGAGACACGGCTTCCCGGGTGTGCTGTGGCACCACAGCTCTCCGACCAAACCCCTTCCCAGCTTTGGAGGGTTCTGCCTGTGGTCCTGGTGCTGGCTGTACCCACAGAGCAGCGCAGCTCTCCCTTGGCACCGAGAACAGCGTCAGCCAGGCTCATGGTCCAGCCACTGCAAGAGGGTAGACCACCCGCCACTTGTCTTCACTGAGAGCATCAGCTGAATAGGGTGTCTCTTCCAGAGTGATGAGACAGTTCAAAAAGCAATGGATCAGTACTCCCGTACTGAGACAGGGCATCTGCGAGCCTCTTCCATGGGTGTGTTGGCACAAGAAGTGTCCATGTACTTGAGAAGGCACAAATATGGACCCTAGCCTTCTCCATTCCTGAGACCCTATCTCCTCTGACTTGCATGTTACTGCTTTTAGTTGGCATTTCAGCTTAGAAGATAGAATCTATTTTAAACTGTCTTTCTTGGCTAGCACAGAGTCTAACTGGTATCTCCCTCCCTCAATTCCTGATCTGCCTGATGGCTCTATGGTTTTCTGTGACCTTGACCTCTCAGGTGGTTTGATGTGGCTCTTGGATGATAACCGTAACGTCCCTGCTGCTGCATCAAATGATTAAAGAGATCAGTTTCCAAAAAATGACTCGTCATTCTTCACCCAGTGCTGCGGTGCAGGCAGCCACTGTGCTGGCCCAAAGGGCATGCAGCTGGTGACATTGGGGAAGGTGCTTGCTGGGGGATGTTGGCTGCAAGGTCCAGTCCTTTGTTTGGCTGGTGTGGGGTACTTCTGCCTGTTCACCTCTGAGGATGCCTGCTGTTAAGGTGCTTGTTGTGATGCAGGAGCAGTCGGTCAAAAATAGATCATGAAATTGCTGCCAATAATTAGAAGTGCATAAATCTTGCATTTAATAAGATTAAATTGAATTAAATTAAATTCTAAATAGTATTTAGAAATACAATTCCAACATTCTGTAGAGACAAAAAGGCATAATTTCACATTCTAAAAGGGTTATTTTTTTTCTATTTGTAACCCAGTGTTGGTGCCTGAGAGAAGAGAAGATAAGATGGGGAAAATCCAGGTGCTGGAGGATGCATGGGAATGGCACCTAAGCTTCTCGTCAGTCCACTCTGGCCCAGCAGGGCTCTTTGTCCAGTCAGTGTGTGAGACCTGCTTCTCGCCCAGAGCCTTTTCATTGGCACATCCAGACTGCTCTTGGCCAGCCATAGGATGTTAATATTCCTGTATTTTTACCTAATGTATTAGGCAGACTTACCTAGAAAGAATTGCCTGTTAAAAACATTACAAAAACGCTTTACAGGTGGCCTACAGAGCAGCTTGGGTACAGCCTGTACCCATCCACATGCTCCTCCTGGTTTCCAGGCCATAGTTTTCCAGCATTCTGTATTCCCTGTTCCTGCTTCCCTGCTTGCGCCTGTCCTTCTGGGCTGGCTGTGCTGCTTTCTGTGTCTGGATGAGCCCCTGCCACCCTGTGGGCACAGCCCGTCCCACCGGGCTGCCCTGGTGTCCTCTTGCTCTCTCTTGTCTAAATATAGAGCCTCCCTCTCCACACCTAGCTCCAAGTGATTCGCTCCTCTCCATCCATCAGCCTCAGTCCCTGGTGCCTCTGTGACGGCTCCATTAAGCACGCGCTCAGCAGCAGCTATATTTAGGAGTCAGGAAGAGAACGAGCCTTTGGGCTGCGGACAGCCCATAAATCCAGCTCCCGTCACCAAATCACCATTCTTTTATCTGGAATGAGATCAATAGAGGTGTTTGCAGATGAGGTACAAGTGTCTGTGCATGCGTGGAGGGAGGCAGGAGAGGAGGAGGAGGCAGAGTAGAGTGGAGAAGAGGGACGAGAAGGGACTGAAGCACAGGCACGTGGGGCCGGGGGGAGCAGGACTTCCTAAAGGCAGGAGCAAGGGGAGAAGCGAGGTGGGAGGAGAGGGTGCCTGTCTGAAGAGGGTTTGCTGTGCTGCAGGAGCACCATGCTCCCTCCCTCCCAGGGGTCTGAGGGGACGGCAGGTGTCTCTCACTGAAGAGTGTCTTCACATGCCATGAGGCGGAGAGCGTGGACGTGCTCACCGTCATTGTCGTGACCTGCTGGGGCTGTGCCATGCCAGCACCTCCACGGGAGCCCTCCTTCCTTTCCTCTCCCATCTCCCCCCTCCCACTTTTCGTACATCCGTATCAGGTCGGAAAGAGTTGTGGGTGGCAGCTTGTTCACAGGCACAACAAACAAAACTTGTCTTGATGTTTTAGGTATTTTTTAGGCCTCTGCTGTCTTGCCTTGTTCACCAGTGGGAACTGTTGCAGGATCCCCGCTGCCTAGCTCTGTGCGTGGCGTGCAGGCAAAACTGGGGCGGGAGGTTGCTCTCCGCTGCTGTTGTCTGGGCGCTCCTGCAGCAGCGGGGAAGGAGCCGGTGTGCGGTGCAGGTGCTTCCCCGACAGCATGTCAACCCCCCTTAAGAACACATGGTGCCTCGTTTTCCTTATGGCCACAGTGTGCTTTGGTTGTACTGCTGGGGGTAGAGTCTCGTATCCCTGCCTGACTCGGAGCTGACAACCCTCTGCCTCCACGGAGGATGGTGAGCAAGGCGAGAAGCTGCCTCAGATGATCCAGGCAAAAGGGTTATCCCCTTTAACTCTTTGTGGTGCGTTGCTGTGCTGATCAGTCCTTAACATTTCTGTTTCTTGGTGTAGCGTGTCTTTTTGCCAGTAAGATTAATTCCTTGGTTCTTTGAGACAGTTTTTCCTAGGACAGCAGGGACAGGACTTGGTGGACGACCACCTAATCGGAAGATTCACGGGGAGCCATCAGCCCCCCTTGCACCATCGGGCGCCAAGAAATCTCCCTCCAGATTAGGTAAACGCATTGGGTGATGCACAGCAGCGAGGCTGGAATAGCACATTGGATCACAAGGGGCTGCTCCCTGCACGGCAATGTCCCCTAAACGCTCCTAAGCCACAGCACTGCGAGGGCTGGGCTGCGCCTCTCCTCGTATGAGGCGTCCTTGTCCTCGCTGCCTGCGTGGGCTTGCTGGGGGGGTTGCTGTGCACTCGCTTCTTTTGGGGGGAATTGCCAGAGCACCTGCCTTAATCTCTGTGATGTTGCATGTCCCATGCACTGGGGTCTCACCGTTTTGATCACGTGCCCCTCGGTAAAAAAAAATTTTTGAGCACACACCACCCGTACACATATATTTACTTATGAATTATATACCTGTACTACTCTGGTGATGTACTACATGCACTTTAAAGCACATGCACAACTAGAAACTAAAAAATAGTGAGATAAAGATGGAATAAACACTGTTTTAAAAACTTTTAAAAATTTTATTAATGGTACAGTAAATGTTTTCTTCCTGCACCCCAGTGGATTGCCTTGTGTGCCCCACTTTGGAGACTGCTGCCATAGGAAGGAGAGCCAGAACTATAAAGCGTAGGGTGTTGTTCTGGGAGGAACAAGTGCCAGAATGCCAGGGCTGTTCTTCAGCTCTTCTGAGAAAGAAAGGAAAAAGCTGAAAAAAACCAAAACAAACGTGCAAGAGGAGCAGAAAACCCAAGAATCGGGGGGGGGGGGGGGGGGGGAGGCTGTGTTTTCAATAGTATAAACAAGTACTGTATTTGGTGATTTTATTTCTAAACTTCGGTAAAGTTAATTGTTCTTTCAACCTTACAGCAAGCGCATTTTGTGTGTGAAATGGAGGTGCGTGCTGAGGGTGAGGTTCCATGAGACCAGCACATTTGAGCTAAAGTGTGTACCTTCTACCCCATGCAGAGGCACCTTTGGGTTTGGGAGGCTACAGCCAAATCTCTGGAAGCAGCGTCTGGTAGTGGAGGGCAGCTAGTGCCTGTCAGGAGGTGTGAGAGGCAGGACAGCGTGTTGGCGGAGTGACATGGCGGCTGCTGCTGTTGCCTTGAGGGCTGTCATCTGTCTCCAGGGTGGCAAACAGGCATTGCAGCTGCTGTGGCAGCGTTTCCCTCTGCCAGCAGCAATGGTTTCGTGTGATTGTGAGACCAGGATGAAAGGTTTGAAAGGGCATCCTGTCCTGAGCTTAAAACAAAGTTCATTGAATTGACAGTGTTGTAATAACGGTAAAAACTGCCCCTCTGCTTTTGCAGCCCCTTCCCACTGGCTGTTGCCATTCTGAATTCCAACGCAGGTAAAAACAAATGTTTATTTTGCATTGTTACTGCTTTGGGTGCAGACAGTTTGTGTCCCCACTGAAGAAAAAAGGTGAGTCTCTTCTATACTTTGCTCTTTATTTCCTCTCCTATTCATCCCCTTTATTAATTTCCTCTATACGACTGCCCTAGTTAGCATGCTTAAAGACCTGCTGACTTTAAATCAGACCAACAGCCTACCTGGTGGTGTAGCCAGTGGTGCAGTGAGCAGCACCAAGGGCTTCAAAAGAAAGTGGTGGCAAAGTAGAGAAGTGGAGTTACCTGATTGTTTGGAGTCCCATCACCCTACTGTAGCCATGGGTGAGTTGGTTCAATGTAACATACTCAGTCGGGTTAGTGTGAGGACCCAGTTGCTTTCTGCAGGGTGAGTATGCAACAGTGATTCTGGGTAATGCAATAAATTTGGTTTTGGTAGTGTGATGCAAATTCATTCTGTGTTACAAGAACGGTAGCTGGGAGTGTCTGGCTTAAATTCTTTTACATCTCCCTGTCACGTCTCCTCTTAAGCCATTAGCTGCAGACTGTATTCCAGATGTCTGCAGTGGCCTCTCTGTCCCCTTAGCCATGAGTCAGGCTGCCTTCCTTCAGCATCCAGCAACCTGGAGGCCCTGGCATCTCTTTTGTTGTTGGCTTCACAGGTCAGGCTGGCAGGTTCTCTGGCTTTTTCACACATCTGAGGCAGCAAGTAGCCTCCTGAGTTGTTACACCCTAAAGGGGAGATTGGGTCCAACAAGTATAGCCTGAAATACTTGCTGCCCTGACTTTGGCCAAAGTGCTGTTGGGGATGGTACCGGTGGTTAATGGGTGAGTGTAACAGAAGTCTCTCTGGGTTCCCAGCTTTCCTTCCTCATAATTCCTGTGCACCTGGAGAGCTCAGTGACCACGGGGTGAGAAGGAAGGCTAACCAGGACTATTACCATCTCTTCTGTGGGAACTGCATCCCTCTGCGCAGAGGCGTGCAAGGTTGATGTGGCCAAACAGAACAGGGGAAGGAATCTGGCTGCTGCCTTGGGACATGGAGTGTGTGTTTGCCTTACCAGCATCGATACTCCTCTTTGGCTCCGCTTTGGAGTCTTGGTGAAATTTGATGACTTGATGTGGTTTAGAAGTTCTGGTGAAGAGATCTTGCATTCACAGAAGCTGTTTGTGTGCATATGGGACTGTACACAAGCATGCATGGGACTGATCACATTGACATGTGTCTGCACACAGATTATTGTGTGTTGATAAATGCTTGCATGAAAGTGTTTGTATACATGTAGGGGAAGCAGAGACAACGGAGAAGTGTTCCTTTAACTCTCAGCTTTGTGATGTGTCTTTTTTCTTGTAGAAACCAGAGAAGACAGAACAAAGCGTCTCTTCCGACATTATACTGTGGGCTCTTACGACAATTTCACCTCTCACAGGTAAGCATCAGCATCTTTGCTTTGTGATTATGAGGAGATTCATTTCCATGCAAAAAGTATCTCCTTTTCCTGACAGAGCAGTATACATTGTTTTAATTTCATGGGAAGGAAACTTTTCTGGTTGTTTTGGTCAATTCAGTTGTAGTCTAAATTACATCCTAGATAAGGCTTAGGTGAATAAAATGCTGAAGCTGCAGGGCAATCTGGCTCATGTTGCAGTTGAGGAACAAACATTCTGGAGAATTTTTGGTGTGCTCTGGGAACTGAGGAACATGCGTTGAATGCAGATACAGAGTTACAGGTTTGCTCTGAAGGGGAAAAGAGGATGCTGTTGTGCAGGGGATGGCATGAAGACAGCTGTCGCTCCAGCCTGCCAGCAGTACTGAACATGCTGCTGGGACTACAGGGGTGTTCAGCAGGGCTGTTCTGGTACATGGCAATTGAGCGTACTCACCTCAGCGTGGAGACTGACCTTTGGAAAGATGCTCAAACTCAACAGGGAGTCAATCCTGAAAGCAGGGGTGACATCGCTGGTTTGTGCTTAGTCTTGAGTGCCTGTGGCTGGTGGGCATGTTCGTAGGAGGCTGGGCTGTAGGAATGGGTCTGCTGGTTGGATTCAGGAATATGCTTTGGGCACTGGGGTTCTGTGTTTGAGGGATAAATGTAGGGTTACTCTGTGGAACACAATCTCTGCTTGCAGTCGGGCTTTAGTGCTTTTAAAAACTATTGGTCATTAAAGTAATTGGATGGGCTTTTTTGCTTGTGACGTGAGAGGAGCAAACTGTGAGAATTCATTATATAAAACCTAAGTTATCCTGAAGTCTTGAAGCTTACCCACAAAGCAGGGAATGTGTACTGGTTTACTGAGCTTCTTATCCTAAATCTGTCTCCGTGGGTCTGAGCACTTTTTACTCAAAATAATGTGTGTAACTTGTTTTGATTTTCAAAAATCCTGTGACACACTTCTTCAGGGCTGTTTATATTCTTAACTGATCATGGGGCGAAAGAGAAAATGCTGCTATGACTCAGAAAACAGTAAAGAAGAAAAAAACTGTCCATTTCCACCATGGCCAAATGCTACAGGGAACCCCTAGAAGGTCTGTGCTGGGTTCACTGGTTGCTCTTGGTCTTAAGGGCAGGAAATAGGTCAAAAATTGCAGATGAGTCAGAATTGCATTCCTTAAGCAAAAGAAGAGTAGGCGGATGGTATTGCATCAAGCTGGGTTGATAAACAGTGTGATAGTAAAATAAATTTATTTTGGCACATGCAACATAACACACACCAGAAGAAACACTGTGAGGTACTCTTGCCCATTAAAGATTTTTCAGCTCTTCGTAGTTGCTTAGGAATAAAGATCTGACATCACTGTGACATCACAGTAAAAACATCTTCTTGAGCACTGAGACATTCAAAAAACCAGACCAAAGAGTAGGTCAGAAAATACAACTAAAGCAGTTGTGAAGGAGGGCCACTGGTGACACTGGGTGTGGATGATAAAACAGCAGCTGAACACCAACACAGAAAACCAGAAAGTAATGCATATGGGAAGAAAACCAGTAGGAGTATTTCATATGCAGTGGAGGTGTTGGACTGACTTCTGCTCAGCAACAAGATTTAGGGATTCCAGGCCAAACCTGAAAAAGCAGACTGAATTTTTGGAATTGTTAGGAAAGCAAAAAAGAACAAAATAGAAAACATAATTATGAAAATCTTTGTATGAATCTGTACTATAACTACATCTTGAAACCTGCCTGCAGTTTTGGTCTTTCAGACCAAAGTAATACTTGAAAAGTTGGTAGAGAAGACTAACAGGTGCTAAAAACTGTGAAACATCTTCCATTAGAGGTTAGACTAAATAGACTGAACCTCTCAAGCTTTGAAAATGATGCTGAAGGAGAAGGGGTTTGGTAGAAGTCCATAAATGAGTGATATGGAAAAGGTGAACCAGAGGTAGTTGATTGCTGTGTCTTCCCATAAAAGAACATGAGGTACTGAATGAAACAAGTATGTGGTTCTTCATCTAATGTACAACTAACCTGTGTGACTCCTTGCTAAGTGACACAGTGAGTGCTAAAAACTGACAGGCGTTCAGAAAGCAGCGGGACAAATCTGAGGAAGAAAAATCATTTGCAGGCTTCTGAATATGAAGAAACCAGCTCTTACTCAGGGAGTCACTTATCATCCAGCAGCAGAGGTCAGGAGCGTGTGGTGGGGAGGCATCGCTGTGTTCTTGCTCTGTTCTTCTTTCCTCGTTGTGTTCTGACTCTCAGCTGTTGCTGGGAAGTTGGGAGGACGGCTGGCCTGACCTGGTATGGCTGCTGCTGGGAGCTGTGGGTGAGGTGGGCTTTTCTCTGAAGCCCAAAGGGAGGTTTGCCAGCCCTACAGGGAGCAGATTTCAAGGCATGGCCTTCTCCTTGATATCTTCTGTGGCTGCTGAAATGGCCAACACTGGTCCTATTCCTGGACTCTGAAGTCTGCACTCCATGATGGAGGAAGCCTGGGCATCTGACCCGAATGTCTCAAGAGCAGACTTTAGCCTCTTCAGAGATCTGCACAGAAAAATCCAATGGGATGCCATCCTGGAGAGAAGCGTCCAAGAGTGCTAGTTGATATTCCATGACAACCTCCTTCAAGCTCAGGAATAGCCCATCCTGACAAGTAGGAAATCAGGCAGGGGCAGCAGGAGGCCTGTGGGGATGCACAGTGAGCTCCTCGCTGAACTCAGACAAAAGAAGGAAGTGTACAAGGGGTGAGAGAAGTGACCTGGGAGGCATACAGAGATACCGCCAACTGCTGCAGGGATGGGGTTAGTCCATGGGGCCTGATAAAATGCACACACGAGTGCTGAGGGAGTTGGCTGATGGCATTGCCAGGCCACTCTTGATCATCTTTGAAAGGTCATGGTGATCAGGAGAGGTTCCTGATGACTGGAAGAAAGCAAATGTCACTCTTGTCTTCAAGAAGGGCAAGGAAGAGTGTGGGGAACTGCAGGCTGTCAGTCTCACCTTGATCCCTGGGAAGGTGATGGAGCAACTAACCCTGGAAACCATTTCCAAACACTTGAAGGGCAAGATGGTGATTGGGAGTAGCCAGCCTAGATTTGTGAAGGGGAAATCCCACTTAAGCAAGCCGACAGCCTTCTACAATGAGGTGACTAGCTTGTTGGATGAGGGGAGAGCAGTGGATGCTGTTAATGTTGACTTGGCAAGGCTTTTGACACTGTCTCATGTAAGGCCCTCATAGATGAGCTGACAAAGTATGGTTACATAAGTGGAGAGCATGGTGCATTGAAAACTGTCTGAATGACCAGGCCCAGAGGGTCGTGATCAGTGGCACAAAGTCCAGCTGGAGGCCAGTCATTAGTGGAGTACCCCAGGGGTCAGTACTGTTCTACATTTTCCTTAATGACCTGGGGCAGAGTGTACCCTCAGCAAGTTTGCAGCCAGTACAAAACTGGGAGGAGTGGCTGATACACCAGTTGGGTGTGCTGCCATCCAGAGGGACCTGGCCAGGCTGGAGAAACGGGCAGAGAGGAACCTCATGAAGTTCAGCCAAGGGAAATGCAGAGTCCTGAATCTGGGGAGCCTCCAACTGTGGAGATATTCAAAACTTGACTGACCATGGTCACAGAATCATAGAATGGTTTGGGTTGGAAGGGACCTTTAAAGGTCATCTAGTCCAACCCCCCTGCAGTGAACAGGAACACCTTCAACTAGATCAGGTTGCTCAGAGCCCCGTCCAGCCTGACCTTGAATGTTTCCAGAGATGGGGCATCGACCACCTCTCTGGGCAGCCTGGTCCTGGGCATGCTGCTTGAGCGAGGAGGTTGGATGAGGTGATCTCATGAGTCCCCTTCCAAGCTCAGCAGTTCTTTGAGTTTCCTAACTGGCAGATGTAGACTGGATGCAGCTTTTGAGTCCTCTTGTTGAGCTACATCTCCACAGGAGTAAACCTACTGTTTGGATAGTTATTTCCAGAATTGCACATTATGTGATGCATGCTCCCAGAATCCCTTGCCAACTCAGGCCCCTTGTTCAGACCCTTTCCTTCAGGCCAGTTTATTTTCTGCGTAAGGCAAAACAAAAACCATGCTAAGAGAAAGGTGCTCGCCCTGTGGTCTGTGGGCCGTGTGTTGCTGCAAAGGAGCCCATCTTGGCTCTGGCTTGTTCCTATTTCCCCTGCAGTCTGGGGGAAATCCCCTCCACTGCCATACACGTGCCGCAGAGGTAGTTGTCTGTATAAAGAGCCTGTGTCAAGGAGGAGGGTGCTGGGAAGGGTGGCGGAATGGAGTCGTCTCCCACAGGTGAATAAGTAGCTGTCCCATCTGTCTTCTAACTTAGTCTCCAGGGACCCTCATGAAAGAGGGCAGCTGGGAGCAAAATGCATGGATTGTTCTGGTGGTGGCAGTTTTGCTCAGAGTGGCCCCATTTCCCCAGGATCGACTGGCAGAGAAGGGGGAGGAGGTCATGTGTACTTGTGTGCCTTTAGTTGAACCCTTAGCCAAGAGCAAGAGCATATCTTTCCACCCTGGAGTCCTCCAGGACTACGTGTCAGGAGGATGTAAAGCCTCTTCTGGACCCAATCTTCTACGTCTTCTTGCAGATCATGGTCCAGTTGGTCTTGGCATTCCCAGGCAGTCGACGCATGCAAAGTACTGATAAACTGGACTGCTCTGCTAAAGTATGACTGGGATCTGCTGGGATCACAGTAACAGTGCTGACACTGGCTGTGAAAACTTGGGGTTTTCACAGATGTTGGTGGGTTGAACTGGAACAGATTGGAGGATTTTAGCTGCATCCCCATAGTATGGTGTGTAGTCATGCAACATAAAAGCATGAGGACAGCCACTCGGGAGCACGCTACAGATCCTTCAGGCCGGTATGGTGTGTTACGTGGTGGCCAATGGCAGGTGCTTCATGCAGTTATGAGAACAGAATAAGCAACCCAAAATATTATTCCTGCCTGCAGCAATTTTCTGTTCAGAGTCTTCCTGAGCCAGAGGCAATGTCTTTGTATTTAATAGCCTTTAATGGATCGTTATTCCGTTAATTTGCCCAATGACATGCAACTCAGGTGCTTTTACTCTCTCTCCTGAAATGGGGTTGGCTTTGGTGGAGACAGTGAGACAGTGGTGGTGGTGGTGAACAGTGGGGTGCTGCGTCTTCTGCTCCTGCTGTGTCAAAATACTTACAGTGTTGTGACAGAAAATGAGAAGGAAGTTTCTTAAAGCATATATATGTGCTCGTCATTTGTTCATAGGTTGCTCTGAGTGCAAAAGTGAAAGAGCCATGCTGTTCAGTTAGGGAAAACTGGTGTGAGGTGGAACAAGTGGCTGCCTTTGTTACATTCCTCAAGACCACACACCGGCCTTGCCAAAGCCTGTGCAGCATCCACAGCCCCTGTCTGCAGGGGTGGGTGATGTGAGCAGCGCTGCTGGAGCCATCAGCCACCCAACCAGCAAAAGACATCCCACGGTAGAGGCACCAGGCAGTTGCAGAAGCACCGTTTCAGCAGAAGCTTCTCTGCTCTGTTTGCTGGAGTTCAAAATGTGGCTATTGCTAAAGCATGGAGGCAGCATTGGTGACCGGGCTTGCAGCACGGGACTGAGCATCGGGGAGTGGTGCCATCAGGGGTGCGAGTGGGTGTTTTGTCAGTGTTACAGGATGGAAGTGGAGTTTGGACTCGATAGCAGGCAGCTTGTGGACGTGGGGTGGCAGTCAGGAGTGTGGTATGAGGATTCATATGGTGGTTTTAGGATCACCTTAATAAATAGGATAAACAAAGTGGATTTTTTCCTATTTTTTAAAATATTTAATATTTGGGCCAATAGATTCCTTGAGAGCAGAAATTAAGAGCTAACTAAGGTGCTGGAAGATCACTGCAGCAGATCAATTAACACGATTTGCAGGAGTGCATATTCCATCGTCTCTGACTTCACTGGAGGTCTCAAACATGGGAGAAGATTAACATAATAACAATGTTTGAGGAACAGCTTAAAAGTACTTGAGAAAATTACACACAAGTGACTTTAGATTTCAGGGCAAGCCTTTGAAATAGTTGCAGTTTTGAATGGATGCCCTGCGCAGTAGAGCAGGGAACAGCATCCACACAGCTGAATTGCAGATTTGGGTAGGGTATGTAATTTACTCTTAATAAGGTGAAAAGAAAGCTACAAATATATGGTGAGGTATACATGAGAACATGAGAAGATACTAGGCTGTTTACTGAATAAAAATATTTTCTTTTGTGGAGTCAGCCTCTGGGGAAGCAATGCTTCCAAGTTGTAACTTCACTAGCACATTGCCAGTAACAGGCGGTAGGGATGAGGTCTGCTTTGGTGGAGGGTGAGGGACAGTTCTGGGGCAAGTTCTTTACCTCTCACTGGTATCGCTTTGAAGCATAACTGTAGTTAAAGAAAGAAGAAAGCATGAGGCTGCTCCGGAGTCGAGGTGTGCTGGGGTGCACCCAAGGTCACCAGAGGGCAAAGAGAGCCTTCCCCAGACCTCTGAGGATGAGGAGCAAACCTAATCTGCTCTGAAATAGGAATAAGGCAAACAGGAAGAGAAGTCTGAGCTTGTTCTTATCAGAAAGAGGCAATCACAAGGGGAATTGACTTCTTTGATGAACTATGTTAAGGGAAGAGATTAAAGTGATTCGAAATTTACTCTATAAAATTAAGAGCCCACATTCTACATGGCACAGCTGGGAAGGAAAAGAATTGGGAGCAATAGACAATTCAGGGTTTATTTTTCATTATTATTATTCAATCACAGGGATTAGTTGACCAGGGAGAGAGATTACAACTGTGAGTATTCACAAGCCATCTGGATGGTCTTCCCCTTAGAAGAGAGGAAAAACATGAAGTCTCTAAGCAGGGATTTCTGTGCCCTTAAATGCTGTGACTGGCCAAATATGTCGGTACACAGAATTACAGAATAATTTAGGTTGGAAGGGATGTCTGGAGGTTTCTAGCACAACTGGTTGCTCAGAGCAGGGCCAACTAGATCAGGTTGCTTTGCATGTCTCCAAGGTTGGAGGTCCCACAGCCCTCTTGGGCCCATGTCCCAGTCTTTGTTTCCAGGGTAAAAAAGTTTTCTGTATATGTAATTATAATTTCTTGTGCTTCAATTTGTGTCCATTGCCTCTTGTTCCATCCCTGTGCGCCTCCAAGAGTCTCTTTCTTTCTTCAATACAGCCTCCCATGAGGTAGTTGCAGGTGGCAAAGAGGTGTCCACCGTCTCTCCTCCAAGCTGACAAAGCCCAGCACTTGGCCTCCCATCTACTTAGTTGGACTGAGTAAGCAAATCAGTAATGTAAGTGATTGGTAAAATCACCTAGAAATCATTGGGACTGCACCAATAACTTGCTATTTCTCCTTTCCCCCAACATGCAAGAGAGGGGTACCTATGTTTGCCACGCAGAGATGCAGTTCAGTGGCTGCTGTTTCCTTCTCTTCGATAGATCCTGTTCAAGGGTCATCCCTCTAGGCAGTGTGGTCATAGCTCGTACTACCCCATCGACACCGGCATCTTTGCCTGCATCAGGCACTGGGATCTCCCATCCCCTGAGCACCTCCTCTGCACGTTGGTTTCCTAAGGCCGTATGTGCCTCCGGGGAGGCAGTGGACATGTACAAGCAAAGAGCTGGTTCCCATTCTTCCAGACAGGACCAAGTAAAAGGAGTCGCTCTGGATTTCCTTGAGCTGTTTCATGGCTGTGTGTAGCTCTGAGACGACTTCCTTTAGTATTTTCAATTCTGCAGCTTATTTATTGGCTGTTCTTGCCTCATCAGTCCCCAGTGCGCTGTTAGTTTAGGACTGGTATTAAAGCGTGCTGAGCAAGTGGAACCCTCCCTGATTTCTGCTCCTGCAAGTTACCATCTAGGAGGCAAGCAGCAGGCAGGGAGCTGGAAATTGCATCAGCTTTTTCTGTCGTTCTGCCTAGTTGTGACTAATTAGCAAGCCCGGAGAGAAGCAGTGTTACAGGCAGGGCTCAGCAAGGAGCACGGAAGAGGCCTAGGTAATGGCCTTGCAGGGCAGGGTGTTGAAAATCCCGCTGCAAAAGGAGTTTCATGGTTAGAAACGGGGAGGGGGAATTGACAAATGTATTGTGCAACTCGAGCTGCTGGTAAGATGGCGGCAGCCGACCTGGAGAGGTCCCGGCTTTTGGTGTATTGCAGGAAATGGGGTTTCCTAGCGGCAAGCCCATCTAGTTGCAAAAAGGTAATTTGCACTGGGGTAGTGCAACCTTCATTTCTATAGCAACAAAAGTGTGGAGGGAGAAAGGAAATCTCTTCTTGGAACGGCTTCTGTGTAATCCCACTTGTCAAATTAACATGCCTTCAAAATAGTCTTTTAAGATCTTTCGGTGAACAGTATCTTTTGGGACCACTTACCTCTTTTACAGAGAGTTTCGATGATCTTAAAGGTCTTTTCCAACCTAAATGATTCAGTGATTCTATAAGAACATGAAATGGTAAAAAGTTAACTCCCCCCAATCCCGTGCTTTCCCTCAGCAGTCCTTGTGCTTGGGTCCTGTGCCAGACTGCTCAGCTCTTTCTGAAATTTAGTATTTCAGAATTGGTGGGTAATAGGAGGCTTTGCGGCCTGTTTTACACAAGAAATAGGACCAGGTAATGATGTAATGAATTGATTGAAGCAGAGTGCAGCCAGCCAGCATGAGCTGTTAAGAAAGGCGCCCAAGCTGAACAGCTCCAGCCTTCAGAGCTGCTTATTAATGGTTAAAGGAGCATTGGAAAGGGGAACTGTTTACTAAACCCCATTCATTCTCTTCTTTAAAAAATATTCAGGAAAACTGGTTAGCAGTTTGAAAAGCAGGTCCTAGGAAACTGTACAAACACTCTGTCCAAAAATTATTTGCTAGGTGCAGAAAAGTTAGTGGGGTTTCCCTTTGTTTTTCCTTCCTTTTTGCAGCTAAGCAAATAATGCTGTGCCCAACGTGACTGCTGTGAATGTCGCTGTAGGTGAAATGCTGGAGCAAAGGGCTTATGGTGGGGTGGTGGGAGGGACGGCATGCACCATCCTCAGTATTTGGCAGGAGACTTGGTCAAAGGAGTCCTGTTTTCTGCAGTGTATTTGCAATAAGTTTTTGTCAGGTAATATACGGAATACAACCAGACCTTGAAAGAAGGGACAACTGGTAGAGCTGTTGGTCACTAAACGGCTCATCTGAGATTAAAGTCTCTCTGGCTCCAGCTGTCTCTCGGATTGAAAGTCTTTGAAGCACATACCTGCTTAGCAATGGATTCCTGTAAGGCATTTTACTCCGAGAGGCTTTGCAGTCATGTGGGTAGCTCTCGGCAAGCATCAGCAGGGCAGCAGCTGATGACACATATAAGATGTTAGGAAATAGGAAAGAAATAGAAAGTCTACTAAAAATAGCGTTATACTTCTATGTAAATCCATGGTTTGACAGTCTCTTACTTGCAGTTGTAGCTTACCCATCCGAGTAAGAAGAATTAGAATAGGTTCAGAGGCAACCAACAAGGGTGACCCAAAGCATGGACCGCTTTTCATTTGAGGAAAGGTTAGACAGACTGGAACTCTTCAGCCTGGGGAAGGGATGCCTGAGGAAGATTTTGACAGAGTTTTATGAAATCATGAGTAGGCAAGGAGAAGGTGAATATGGAACAATAGTGATTTCTCAGTACAAAGGAATGAGGTGGCACTCTGTGGAATTAGCAAGCAGCAAGATTAAAATAAAACAAAGTACTTTGGCACACTGCAGGTGATTAAATTGTAGAATTTATTCCTGCTGCATGTTGTGGAGGCCAAAAATATAAATGGATTCGAAATGAGAGTACAGAATTACTGAAGAGGAAATTTGTGACCAAGAAACGTTGTGACCTGTTCAGGGGCTTGAGATGAGGAATGTGGTTACTGGCTTACAGAAGCAGGGAAGGTATCACATGGGTGGATCACTGGTCTTTTATTCTGTTTCTTATACTCTTTCTTTTGCTGTTTGTTACTGACCGTTACTCCTGAAAGGATGCTGGTGTCACTGAACCCCTACTCTTCTGCCAGTATCCCTGTCCTTGTATTCTGGTTTACAAAAGGACATCAGGTGGAAGGAATTGGCCTCCCTCTGTACTTTAACATTGAGTGCAATTGAATACTCAAGACTAACTTTAAAAAAAAACAAGAAACCACCAACCACAAAAAGTCACAAATTCCATAGAGGGTATTTTCTTGTTCCGTCTTGCTAGGTGGAAGAATAAAACAAGTTAGACCATGTTGAAGCCTTTTCATTTCTTCTCAGCCACATTTAGAGATGAACGACTGACTTGGTTCTTTGAACATTTTACAACCATTAAATTTAGTTGTTTTTCTTCCATGATGCAGTTCTGTGGTTGGTCTTTGAAAACTTTATTTTCCTACTAACCATTTGGAGTCTTTGAGCAAGGTGTAGATCTTTTCTCTGATACTGCACTTTGTGTAGTGGTTTTCTTCCATCTACTGAGAGGCTTTTGTCATCTGTCATTAGTAGAGAAATTCATCTTGTGTAACTTCAGACAGTTCAGTACCTGTCTACCTGACTTTATCGTCAAGGTCCTCTTTATAGTATGCAGTAGCAAAAGGGGACTTGCAGGGTGCAATTAATTTCCATCTAAAACAATCATTTAAGTCAGATGAATCATGACCTCATTGTGCATCTTTCACTTCATAGGTTATGAGGGAACCACGGGAGTACTAGCGCACATGGGGACGTGTACATCATCACTGTCAAAACTTAGGCAAGGTGCATCCTACTCTAGGCAAGTTGCTAGGTGCTGGCAACAAAAGGGCTTTATTGTACTACCCAATTAAACCCAGTGGTTTCATGCAGAAAAATAGGGTCTTCCACAGCAAAATTTATCTGACTTCAGATACACTCCCTAACACCACATAACTCATCCCCTACAATCAGTACCTTCCCCTCTTGCACCAAGACCTGCTGCTGCTGTGATCCCTTCCCCTGTGTTGTGCCCCAGTACTGTGAATGTCTTCAGCATTGTTATTGTTCTTTACTGACTTGGAGACTTAAAGGAGCAGAAGAGAAACCCACAGCCCCTCTGTTAACTTCAGCTCCCCAAAGTGTTTAAGCATTGGGGCAGGCATCATCCTCCCCTTTTCTGGACAAGAACACTTGCTTGATGAGGGACAGAAGACATTGCAAATGCCCTCAGTGAGTCACTGCAAATACTGCAAATTTGTAGGCAGGATGCGAATTCAGAATCATCTTGACGGATAGAAACTATTGTTTGAAAATGCTTAGATGCAATTCAGTAAGGAGAAAAGCAAATTACCACAGTTGCAGAAAAGTAATCAGCTGCGGAAATGCAGGAAAGAGAAGAATGGAGGAAAGGTTCAGAAGCTATAGTGAATCCTATACTGAACATCAATTAGCAATATCAAAATGTTGTAAAAAACAAAGATAATGGGATATTCAAATAGAAGTCCAGCAAATGTTCTCCTTAGCTTAGCACAGTTACAGTATAAATTGAGGTGCTGTGCTGAGCGAGTGCTTGGTAACAGTCTTCAAATGCATAATTTAAACTGCAGAGGTGGGAATAAACTCTGCACCATGCCTTTTTGAATAGGACAAGAGGTAATCAGCAACAATCACAGCAAACAAAATTTTCACTAGGCAATAGTAGAAAGTTTCTAATCATAAGGGTAGCATAGCATTAGAAAAGATTGTCTAGGTAGTTATTTAAAGGTCTCTCAATGGAAAATAAATAATATTTTAGACAAACATCTGTTAGGAATGTTTTTGTATAATTGATTCTGCACTGGGACAAGCCTTCTTAAAATCACTTGCAAGCTGGGGTTTCTGTGATTTTATTATCATTCCTGTGCTAAATGTCGACAATCCTTTATCAAGTGTTCCACTCCTGATGGATGGGGCTCCAGGCTGCGTGTGTCGCTGCAAGCCTTGGTAGCTATTCTTTGTGTGTCATGAGGAAAGGGAAACAAAAGTATTCCTTCAACATGACTGATTGTAAGTTATTTGCACTTATTTCCAGGAAGCAATTAAAAGCAGGTATTACAGGAGATTGTCATATTTCTCTGAACTGTATCATTATCTACAGAAACTAGAATAATGAAAAATACTGCAGATTCTTACAGTATCTTCGTAGTGAATTTTGGTGGATTTTTCTTTTGATTAGAGTCTGCTGGTTCTTGTTCTTCCAGGCAGAAGATAATCAGATCATTAAAAACAAATGAAATAAAAAAAATGGTGTCAAATGTTCTTTCCTCTAGCACTTCTTCAACTCACAGTAGTTAAATTAAATAGGTAAGAATTACCAAAAATGTTTTCTGTTTTGATAAAATATGAGGGAGAAGGGGCAATTACATTTAATTTGACTTCCTGTGTATAACAGCCCATTAAATTTTACCAAGGTATTGTATTTGATTACAAAGACTTTTGGTAGACTAAAACATTAGTATATATATTCACAAGACTAAACTGCTCCTTGCCTGGAAAGCCCTTCCACAGTTAGGGGATTTAACAGATACAGTTTTCCAGCAGAGGACTAGCATCATAAGATGCAAAGGAAGTGAAAACACCTGGATTTTTTGCCAGTGTAATTTGGGAGATTATTTGTTCCCCTCTTCAAATACGATAATTGTTTGACTCGGAGCATAAAAGCACCCTTGCATGACCTCAGAGAACCAGCTTGCCCCATCTGTTGTCTTTTATCCTGTTCTGACCAGTTTTTATGTTTCACCTTTTCCTGAAGCAGCATCCTCAAAGGGAGGGAGCGGAAGGGAGAACATGGGGGGTGTGAGTATTACAGATTTCAATATCAGAAGCAATCACAGCTTCCAAACAGCCTAGTCTTCCACCATAAGTAATTTAGAGAAGCAAGAGTCCACCGCTTTCTTGATGCAGTGTTCAATGTTTAGTTGCACTCTCTAGTGGGAATTCTGCCTTATTTCAAGGCTGAGTCACATCTTGAAATAAGCCACATCTGATCTTTTTTCTCAGCATTGTTTGAAAATTCTAAAATATTGAAAGTATTTTTCTTTCAGTATGTACCTATGTATATCTAGATGCCTCTTGACCTTCTCTTTGATAGGAATAAGTCAAGCTGAATTTCACATTGTAAGACTTCCTTTGCTACTCCTGGGATTCTTTTTTTCATTGCCTTGTGGTCTCAAATGTTTTTGCATCAGTCTTGAAGACACCAGCTGGACTATTCTGGTAAAGTCATGTGTACAGAGTGAAGAGCGTTTTGTTTCCACTGTATCATTTTTATAAGTCCAGAGATTACCTTTCTTTACTTGATTGCAGTAAGAGCTAATGTTGTAGAAGTATATCCTTTTTGAATTGTTCCTTTCCAAGAATGTCTCTTATCTTGAAAACAGAGCCTGTATTTATTGGTATTTTGCATTTACCTGTATTAAAAAGGGGTTTTTTGTCCTGAGTATTTAATGACACAGTCCGTATCGCTCTGACAATCACTTCTTCTCTGCTATGGCAGCGTTCTTTGTATCCTCTTCAAACTTCAAACAGAAAGATCTTGACTTTCTAAATCAGGGGTTTACATTGTTATTCACAAACTGGATATAGCTATTCAAAGAGTCTGTCCAATCTCTAAAATTATTTGGGATGCTTCCTGATGCCTGTGTGATCAGCTCTGGGACTGCTGCCATGCTTGTGTGACCGCAGTGAAGTGGGACACAACTCTGACGTTGCAGAAGTTGGACAGCTCTGGTTTAGACCACAAATTGCAATACGGATTAGGACTGGTCCTTATGGGGCTAACTGGAGACAGCTGCCCACGCGATGTCTGCATGCTATTGATTACATTTTTTGGCGTTTTGGTGAATGCACTTTTAGTATACTAATATGTCCTATGAGAAGGTTGCAGTCTGTGGAGTTAGTTCATGTGCAGTGGTACCAAACCCTTAAGCCACAGTACGTGATCCCTAGTGGTTGCCATTATCAGTTATATTGGGATCTTGACAAGATACTTGACAGGATTGACCTCACATTAACTACACCAATGAGATTCCCTATTCAATCTTCTAAATAAAACATTCTGTTAATTTACTTAGAATTGGAGTCAGGCTGATAGTTTATAGTTCTTGTGTCATTCCTGGCAGTCGTTCCAGGGTCTAGAATTTCCCAAGTTTCCAGAATTTCTTAAATACTGACATTTGTTACTGAGATAGTGCCTTAGCTGATTTCTCTAAAGCTCTTCAATGTAAAGCATTCTGGCTTCTGGATTTGAAAATGCTTTATTTTAACAGACACTGCCTCATGATCTCTGTAGAGGTGACAAGTTTTCTATTCCACCCACATTGTTCTAGTAGATGATGACAGTGCCCTTTCTCTGTTCCAAATGCAGCACCAAAGTACCTACTGGACATTTCTGTCTTTACTATATTACAGGTCACATTTCCTCTACCCACCTCAATGCTGGTCTTACACTTGAGCCACGTCTAACTTGTAGGCAATCTCCTGCAATGGCAGCGCTGTAGGAGCTATGAAGAATACATGTTGAAATGGTAGATTGTAAGTGCTCTTGAAGGAGTAAGATGCTTCAAGAGAAATCATGGAGCTTGACACTCAGCAAGTGACCAAAAATGTATTTTGCCCCATGTAATCTATGCAGATTCACTTCACTAGAGAGCTTTGTGAGACCGGATTATTTCAACAGGACTCTGACTTTGCAGCCAAAGCAGGATCTGCAGCATCGCTTGTACTCAGTTAAAGTAAGAAAGGTTTCTACTACAGGTTTGTTGGCTTGTTTGTTTTAAACTGTCCTCGGGCAGATGTTTGCCAAAATCTTCTTTATGCTGGTGGTGTCCTGAAGATGAAATGCAGCACACGCTCTTGGTTTGTGGTGGCATTTTTTCTCGAATTGCATGCCTGGAGTTCAGCTGCCTGTAACTCTTCCAGTGAAGTAACTCGTGACTTGTGCTAAGATTACAGAGAAAGGTAATTCAAACCCTTGTGATACATCTGCTAGAAACACACTTTGTAAGATGCAAATCATCTAGTCAGAACAGAAGTGCTGTGATCGCTGTTTTACTGCTTGCTTACCCGTGCGAGCTTGGTCTGATCACGACACGGGGGCCGTGCAGGGCCGGGGAGATGCCCCTCGCACCCGCGGGTCATGTCAGGCACCCGCAGCCGGCAGACACAGACGGGCTGGCGTCTGCTGGCTGGGGTCCGAATACCGTCACTTTGGCAACAATGAGAGAGCTTTTAACAGTGAGGGTAATTTATTGTTAAACAGCTGAAGAATACTGTAGACTCCTCTCTGTGGGGTAACCTGTCAGCGCTGGGCAGACGTGCACCTGAGCAGGGCCGACAGGGTGAAAACCTGCAGCCTGTTCGTGAGAGGAAGCTGTCCTCGGTGAAGACTCTCTGATGAAAAGCCGCCTTCCTCAAGGCAGGAGGTTGGGACCGACTAGTGACCGGGACCGTCGCAGCGAGTGCCCGATGCCGGACTCCGGACCTCGTGCCGCCGTTGGCTGTGGGTGCCGGGACAAGTGCTGCTGTGCCCCCCTGGAGAGCGCAGGGCGAGCGCGAGCAGGGATGGGACGGGTTGGGGCAGAGGCCTGCGGCCACCCGGCCAGGAGCAGACCACGTCGGTACTGAGGCTCCTCGTGCCGGAGGTGGTCGTTTCGGTGTAAGCTGGCTGGGCCCTGGGTGTCTGCGGTCGTCCAGCACTTGCTACACTGGCTGCGCCCTCAGGGCTGGAGGGTCTTGAAGTGGGGCGGTGGGGGCAGCCAGGTGTGGCTGGAGGGGCCGTGGAGGAGCTGTGCTCTGTGGGAGGCCGCTGTGGTCGTGTGCGCCGGGCAGACCTGGGCTCCTGCCCCCGTGCCCGAGCTCCACCGTCACCTCCTGAGTGTGAGAGGCGCCAGGATCAGAGCGGGTCCCCGGTCACCACCTGCCTGCAGGCAGCCCAGCCCCAACCCCTTCACGGCCGCCTCGGTCCCTCCCTGCAGAGCCCACTGGTGAGATGCGGGTAGACGGGCCCTTATCGGGCAGGGGGGCAGGCCACGGAGCTTGGCCTTGGTGCCTGGCTGGCAGAGCTGCTCCAGACGCTGCCCGCGGAGGCTGACGGCGGGGCTGGAGCCGGGCACGGCTGTGTTGCTTCTGGACCACCCTGCTGGTCATGGGCACCCTGGCCAGGTGGGGGTTCCTGCCAGAGGCCGTGACCCACTCAGGGTGTAGGTACCCCTGGAGTTCAAACAGCAGTAATAATGGGTCTTTGTTTTGTGATTTAAATTTGATCCAGTTACTAAAACATTTAATATGCTGACATCAGTTATGGGGATTTGAAAGTAGCTTTTTGGCCCATCTTCTGTAGGAGATGCTGAGGAAGAGAAGATTCATTCCAGAGGAATGATTATAGCTGGTTCTGGCACTTCACGTAAAGGCCAAGTAGGGCTTCAGTAGGTTGAGGGAAAAATTCAATCACCAAATGGGAGACTGGATGTTTCGGTCAGAGATGCCATTTAATAATGGGTCCCACTGGTATTCTGGAAGAGCTGTTCTCATCCTCACGAAATTAAATATCTTGCTTTCTCCAGTAGGTTTCATACATCTCGTGGCAAGAGAAGGTTGAGTCTCAGAGCTGGGAGGCAGCTGACATGGGGAGTCATAGAATCGTTTAGGTTGGAAAAGACCCTTAAGGTCACTGAGTCCAACTGATAACCCAGCACTGCCAAGTCCACCACTAACTCATGTCCTTAGGCGCCTCCAGGGATGGTGACTCCACCACTTCCCTGGGCAGCCTGTGCCGCTGCTTGACAATCCTTCCAGTGAATAAATTGTTCCTAATATCCAATCTAAACCTCCCCTGGCAGAACTTGAGGCCATTTCCTCTCGTCCTATCACTTGTTACTTGGGAGAAGAGACTGATCCCCACCTCGCTACAACCTCCTTTCAGGTAGTTGTAGAGAGCGATAAGGTCTCCCCTCAGCCTCCTTTTCTCCAGACTAAACAACCCCAGTTCCCTCAGCCGCTCCTCATAAGACTTGTGCTCCAGATACCTCACCAGCTTCGTTGCCCTTCTCTGGACATGCTCCAGCACTTCCATGTCTTTCTTGTAGTGAGGGGCCCAAAACTGAACACAGTATTCCGAGGTGTGGTCTCACCAGTGCTGCGTACAAAAGAGGTGCTGCTACTTTCCTAGCTGTGCGTGAGTGTTGAACTGCTGAAATGACCCCAGTGATGGACAAAGCTTCGTGGTACAGACAAAGGCAGAAGAAATAAGTGTGTGACAGTAACCTGCAGTGCTTAGCAGTCTAAAGAAAAGTGGTTTGGTTGTGTATTAATCAGGTTAGCTCAAGGCACGTGAGTGAGATGCACCAACCAACTGCCTGTTGGAGGCATTTTTAAAAACTGCTGTGAGCAGTAGTGTGCACAACTGACTGCACTTCCCTGGGAAGGCCAGATCCCAGCACTTTGGAAGAAGGCACAGAAACAGTGGTGAGTGCAAACCATAAGTAGAGGTAATGGCAGAGAGCAGCAGAAGCCGTGGTGTGTTGTACTGGTACAACATAAGCATGGTTTGAGCAAGCAAAACTGGCGATCTTTAAACTTCCTCTCCACCCGTCTTTCCATCTCCAGGACTGCACTTGTCATACGTTCCCATCTATAAATAATGAGTTAAGTCTGTCAGTAGCAGACCTGTATGCTAATTATCCCCCAGTATAATTATAAGCTTCAGCTTCATCACTGATGCCACAGGGGAAAAAAGCCTTTACTTTGCCCTGCAGTCCTTTCTGCCATGTTTGTAAAGGGCATCTTTAATGGCATTATTAAGGCATTCAGAAGATAAGTCTGTCCCCATTGGTTTCTGGCCGGAGATGAGTTACCTCCAGCTGTTGTTTGTGTTGCACAGAGCCTGAGCAGGACCTTCTCAGCTTGCTAGAGCCGATGCAGCCACTTGGCCTCCTGCTGAGCACAGGATCTCAGCATCCTCGGACAAGGAATGTTTGCGTCAGCCCCGAGAAGAGTGTGTAGAGCTACCCATATGTTAGCTGCATATATTTGCATGTATGAATACTAACAGTCATGTGCACAGCAGGAATAACACACTAACAAATCACAATAGGTTTTATAATTATTTTGCGTAGGTGTAAATTACTACTCGAGCTGCAGGGCAGAAGAGAATCAAACCATAAATCTGTCCCTCTTCCTCCATACACTGACTGCAGCGCTGGCTTCGATGCAATCCAGGGTGCTGGTATGCTGCTGCTGCTTGTGAATGTTTTGTGAGGGTGATTTTCTTGTAATGTTTGTTTTGTTAGGAATGCTAATTAACTTTCAGGCTGGTGATTACTTGGATCATTTATCTTTAAAAAAAAAAAAATTATTCTGTTTGCTTTCTTTAAGTTTCTGCTACATTTATGTTCTTTTCTGTCTTTTCAGGAATAGTTGTCAGGCTTACTATACATGTTCTCATGGTGCAAGTATTAATTATCAAAGTATTTCTGTTCCTATGACTGTCTTGGGGTTTTTCATGGTGTGGTCTTTATATAGAAATACTTTTTCATTTCCTCGTTCTTTAAACTGGACTAATAAATACCTAGAATAAGAAGTCAAGAAGTCAAAAGCTTTACATTGCTAATAAATACAATCTATTTTCTACTTCACCATCCCCTGATGTTAAGAGAAGCCTCTGGTATATTTCTCCTGTGCTGTAAGTTCAGACTTGTTAAGAGTTTAAATGAGAGTAAGGTGCAACTTGGAGTCAGCAAGGCTGAGGTGATGGTTGGTGTCTGCAGAGCTGCTGGTGCAATCCATATCGTGGTGGCTGCTGCCTCGGTAGGTGATCTGACTGACTTTCCTTTTTTTTCAGACAGCCACAGAAATGCAAGGTTTCAGACCCATATGTTCTTCTGCTTCCTTGAGTAGCAATCATGCCTGAAAGCAATTTTCCACATTTGGTTTTTCAGCATATCATTCCTTTCTCCCATACAATCCTTACCACAACATTACATGCCTATGTCATGGTTATATTGGCCTTTTCATTTTTTCGAAGACTGCTTGTAAGCTTAAAACAGCTTACAAACAGCTTTCTTAGCAGCAAGGAAAGCTGGGCTAAGCACATTATGTATGCGCTGCTCTGATCTCCAATTCAAACTATCAGTGGAGAACAAGGCTCTCTAAAAAAAATAGTGTGAAGTCTTCCATAGTAAAACTCAGCTGAGGGTTTTTGGCTGACAGGCCTTGGGATGTGTTGGTGGAGTGTGAGGGGCTCATGCCCTGAGGAGTGAGCCCTTGGCTGGGGAAATGACCCCACTTGCTTTTCAGTTGGGCTGTGTTTTGCTGTGGTCACATTCCAGTTCAGAGACGGGTCTAGGGTGGTCTTTCGTAGCAGTTTATGTCATTTCTAGGTGCTTTTTATGGGTGGGAGAACACTTGGGTCTCTGCACAACCAGCGTGTATTATCAGTACAAAATTAAGAGGAATAAATATGTTTCTGGAACAGGTTCCTGAAAAAGAGATTTGGGGTTTGTCTGCAGTCCATTTTATGTCTATGTGACAGTAAGTAAGGGAGGACAGGGAAGAAAGGGGAGGTGATTGATCATTAACTAAAATTCAGTAATGTATGGAGAAGTGGCTCGTGCCAGAGGGTGCCAGACTCTTGATGATTCACATCTACATCGCATCTACATCTACAGTTTGTAAGTTTGAGAGGTTACTTTCTACATCGAGCTGGACTGGGAGCAAAGGAGCACTCATGTTAAATATTAGCAGCATTAGGGTTGTGCAAACAGAATTTCGCTAACGTTGCTTCTAGCTGTGTCAGTGGAATAGGTGTCTTTGTCACTAATGTCAGTAGAAGTAGCTGATAAACACAGGAGGCGGCTTAGTGAATGAATTGTTTTTCACGTGATGTCTTTGCTGGTTGGAAACCCACTATAAGCACTGAATGTTAAATTACCAGCATAGAAGACATAAAAAAGAGGCTTTGTTTCTGGGTATTCATGTTCTAAACAGAGATGACAAAATATATTGTGAGAGCTAGAGTGTGTTAACTTAAAGTTATTCTTAATTACAGTAAAAAGTTAATGATAATTATTACAGAGGAAATGTGTCAGACCCAAGGGAAACAGGGACTATATTTGAATGAGAATTGTGCAAATTATTGGATTTTGTGAGTACGACATGGAAATGTGAGTCCAGGAAGAAAATACAGTGATGGAGGCTGCTGTGTGGGGATCACCCAGGAGGATATTCCACCTGGCCTCTTCCTATCACAGAACACTGCAAAGTGGTTTTGTGAAGTGGACCCATCCAGTATTGTGAGATAAGTTATTTTCATCTGACGAGTAAATTGTGAAATGATCTTTACATGATGCTGCCCATTAAAATGAGCCAGGAAGCCAAGCTAGGTCTGTGTGAGCTGTCAGGGGTCTCTCTCAGCCAAGCTGGTGTGAGAGGTGAAGATTTAATCAGGGCTCTGCATGCAGCCCCGGCTGGAGCAATGCACAGTCACACTGCTCCTTGTAGAGGGACCATCACGGGTCAGAGACGTTGCAGCTGCTATCTGGTTTGATTCATGAGAAAGCAGTTCAGCTAGACAACTGAAGGCATAAAACCAAAAGACATCATTCAGGTTTTTTCTCATTCTGAAGGTGCTAAGTCATTTATTAAAGAGACAGGAGCTGTCAGTTAAGACCATAAAGGATGTGTTGATCAAGAGTGACTACACTGCTTATGCTGAGTCTGGAGCAGCTGCAGTTGCAGTGTACACCTGATATGGACATGCCTACATGCTAAGAGTATTTCTTGCTGCAAACGCCATGGAAAGGATCAGTGTATGCATGTGTGCAGTCAGGGGAAAAACCTCACCTCAGAGCTAGCAGCTGATGATGATGGTGGGAGTGCTGTCCAGGGATACACTCTGATGATTAGAGCTGAGACATGGGCATTTTATATTCTGACACATAACAAAGATGCCTCAAGGTGGGCACAGCCATTCATGCCATCACCAGGAAATTATAAAGGTCCCCTCTGACTCATCTCATGTACTAGCCGATGACAAGAATCTGCTGGCACTAGAAGTCATCCCCGTGGATTGCCAGAACAGCAAGGGAGCAGCTGCAGCGTAAGATGCGGCATACGAGACATCTGTAGTCTTGGAGAAATTAAATAATTGTTATTGAGCTCTTAGAGAATTAGGACTAAATTGGTCAAATCTCAAGTTGCAGTGTACACCTGGTAAAATAAAACAATTTGTAAAACCAGCAAGGATAAAGTGATGCCTTGCTGAGTACCACCTCCACTGATAAAGACTGTTGAAAATCAGTTCCAACGTATGACCCTCAAGCAAGTTACTGGATCAGTCAATGAGGTTTTGGTGTGCACTCATGGTCCTCAGAACAAGGCCCTCTGAGGTCGTGCACTTATGCACTGATATTTCAGCAAGAGTGGGAAATTGAAATACCAGCAGCTGTGTGAAACCCAGGTGCTCCTTCTGCAGGCTGCAAGGTGTTGAACTGTTCAGCAAATTGAATGCCAGTGCAGTTTTAGCAAAACGGTTTCTCATTGCGTTCACTGCTCCATTTAGGGGACACAAGCCACTTTTCTTACTGTGCTGAATATCCTGTGAATCTAAGATTTTCAAAAGACAGTAAGACAGTTGTTCTCAGTGATTTTGGGACCTACCTTTGAGCTGCGTGAGGATGATGTCAGAAAGTATTTCAGCTATCACAAGGAGCTGGATTTACCTTTAATGCAAACCAGTGTGACTTGAAGAAACAGTGCCCATATCTTGGCCCACATAGCCATCAGTACCATTATATAACTCAAAAGAGAAAGACCAGGGACTATCTGCAGAGTGCAGCCATTTCCAGTATTACAGAACCGAAGCACTGCCTGAGGATGATCAGCTCGTTAGACAAGTGTGTGTCAAGAAAACCTGACATCTGGTGACCCTGGATGAGTTGCTGCCCTCCAGCACTGAGCATTTCATCAAAGCGAGTTTGACCAACTCCACAGATGTTGCTGGTCGGCATAACCGGCACCACAGCCTGTGACAGGTGCCGGTGTCACCGCCAGGAGGTCGGCACTACCAAATACTGGGTGAGTCCTAGTGTAAGCGAAATACGAAGGGTGGTATGATTAAAGTATCAATGGAAATGTAAGTGTGAGAAGGCACCAAGAGAGACAGTAGATCAGAGATCAAAGGCATGGCCTGTATTGATAACCCCAAACACAGTCAGCAGCAAAACCACTCAACACTGAAGGCTGTGTCACTGACCTGGGCTGCCCACAGTGCAGATGCTGCATTAGATAGAAGTCCTGGTAATGCCACCGCACAGATGACTCATCGCCAGACCACCTGCACTCTGAAAACAGGAGGATGGCAACAAGGTCACCACACACCATGTGTACCATTCCTCATCCTTTCAATCTGCAGGAGGACAGACTGTAGTCACTACATACCCCAAGCGAGGAAAGAAAAGGTAGTTATCAGCAGCCTTGCTAGGATTGAAGAGGACGAAGCAAGAAAGATTCAGGACAAGGATCATTTCATAATGACTGTTGACTCCTACAGGGTCTGCAAGATCTGTCTGAAGTATAGTTTGGGTTTGCCAAACAAGAGGAAACCAGGAGACACGATGAGAACTTAACAGCCACTGTCCCTTGTACAGTCACACAAGTGACCTCCATTGGATTATTTGGTAGCTCACACTTCAGCAGTTCTGAGTACGTGGTTATGGGGATGTGAGTGGACAGAGTCAAGTTAGTAGGAGAAGTTAAATACAGTCCAAATCACCTTCTTCAGGAAGGTCTTGCGCTGAGTTTCCTTGATTTAATTCTTAAAATGACAACGCAGCAATGACAGAAATGGACAAAAGGCAGTGGCTGAGGACGGGCTGTCAGTGAAGGGCTGTGCTTTAACCATTCTTCAGCTGCTGAGGCTCAGGCCTCCTATCAGGTAGGATTAAATGCTTGGTTCTTTTTGAGCTTCAATCATTTGTTTTATGGGTGAGGGTTTTTTCCAGTGTTGCAGGTTAGGGTCTGAACAGAGCTGTCAATGTGAATCACTTCAAACATCCCAGATGCCAGAGCACAAAGCAGGGTGGCCAGCCAGGTCACTGATGGTCCTGACAGGCCGAGCACAGCCAGCCTTCAGTGCTGTTTGTGGGATTGATTTGGAAACTGCACGTTCCTGCATTCCTTGTCAAAGCAACCAGGGAGCGCGGCGAGGGACTCCGGATGTACGAGGAGTTCAGATGCGTCTGCTGCACAGCCTGCTGCTCCTGCAGTTTCTACCAGCAAGCTTTCAGAAGTGATTTAAGTGTGATGGATTTGATTCCTTAGAGCCACATTTCTTTTCAAACACTTAAGTGTGTTTTCTAGAAGAAAAGACTTTGAGCAGCATGATGTGTACATACTGCAGACATGACTCTTTTCAGCTCACGTGTGTAGTTTGTGAGCTGAGAAGGGCTTTTGCCGAGCTTCGTAAGAGGGTTGTGCTGGCTTAGGCACAAAGTCCACTTCTCCTTTCTCTGACTGAGACCAGTCCTGGGTGACCAGGGAAGGATATGGGAACAGGGCATGTACACGGCGATGCTTCCTTAGCACACTGTCCATATCCAACAGCTTGTGGGCTGGAGATTCTCCATCCAAAGTGTGTCCTGTATGCAGTAATACTTAAGGGATTGCTCTTTCAGGAGCTTGTCCAGTTGGTCCTTGATTCTATGTAAATTTTTAGCACAATATCTTGTGGCAAGAAGAAACTATCCTATGTCATGTGAAAAGTGCAGTTTATTTCAAACATTATCTTCTAGGTTTATTTGATCTGGCCTAGTCCTTGTGCTGGAGAAGGCAATAGGTAGACCACCATTAGCCCCCTCCGTAGTACTCAGTATCTGGTACAACCAATTCCCCTGGGCTGTGTTTCTTCCAGGTTAAGTGCTGCTAAGCAGCACCATTCCTTGTACAGAAAATCTTTCTATACTTTGGACAGTCCATATCATCTTTCTTTTTTTCTAGTTTTGTTGTATTATCTTCCAAAAAGGGGGATCAGAGTTACTGCAAGTATTTAAGATGTGGGGGTACTTTGGCTGTGCCATGGCATAGTGTTCCTCTGTCTAACTCACTTTTCTTTGCTCATTGTTCCTGGCCATTGTAGGACATGAGGCTGACACTCTTCATGAACTGTCTACCATATCCCCAAGTTCTTAATCCTGGTAGTAATGGTCAACTCAAAGCCTGTGATTTTATGTATGAGAGAATTATTTTTTCCCATGTGCATCAGTTTTTCTCCACCTTACATTTCATCTTACATTTTGAGATCTTTCTACAGTTCCTCACAGTTTTCCTCATCTTTATTATCCTGAATAATTGAGCATTATCAGCAAACCTTGTTACTTCTCTTTCATTCCTCTCTCATAAATGATCTAGGGCTATGTTGAGCAGCGTAAGTCCTGGCATCAATCCCCATGAGACTGCACTGATGACCTTTCTTCTGATGTGAAATCCAATCATTTACTCTTATTTTAAACCTTTTAACAAATTTAACATGTAAAATAAAAATGTTCCATTTTATCCCATGGCCTCTTGGCTTCCTCAAGAGATTTTAATGAGAGACCTTGTCAAATGCTTTTGGAAATCTAAGTAGACTTTAGTTAAGTTTTTGTTGTCAAACAACTCAGACCTCTACTTTTTTTCCCATCGGTCATTCCCTGTGGCTGCTTGGCAGTTCACCCCTTGCTCTGTTCTGGTGTTGGCCCACTGCATCTCTGGAACTTGGTTGTGGTTCTGGGGATACTTAATTCTAGCGAGGACTTGCTAAAGGTGCTACTGAAGAGGCTGTTGCATTTGTCTGTCTCCTCCCTGCACGATCCTCCAGTATAATCCCAGCAGGTCCTGTACCCTCAAACACCATTGCCTGTCCCTATACCGTGCTCATGTAGTGCTCCTGCTTAGCACCATGTTATGAAACACTGCTTCATCAAGTGCTGCACAGTCCTCAGGTTATTTCAGCATATTTGAACCAAAAATACATTAAAAAAAAAAAAAAAAAGATAGTGTGTTTATTCCCAGGGGACACCCGAGCCAGCTCTGGACAGCGTGGGTGCAGGCAGTGGGCTCTAAGGGAGAGTGCCCGAGCAATGTCAGCACAAGCCCTTCGGCACTGGTTGGTTTTGAGGACTGAGAGTGCTTCCTGACGTGGTTGACAGTAGCACTGTAGGTTGGATTTTCCCCCACTGTCTACAGAATCCCAGAACTGCTGGAGGTGGGGAGGGACCTCCCTTACCTGCATCCATATGTGGTTTATCATAGGATCACAGGATGGTTTGGGCTGGAAGGGACCTTTAAAGGTCATCTAGTCCAACCCCCCTGCCATGGGCAGGGATGTCTTCAACTAGATCAGGTTGCTCAAAGCCCTGTCCAGCCTGGCCCTGAACACATCCAGGGATGGAGCATCTACAACTTCTCTGGGCAACCTGTGCCACTGTGTCACCACCCTCATCGTAAAACATTTCTTCCTTATGTCCAATCTAAACCTGCCTTCCATTGCCCCTTGTCCTGTCACTACAGGCCCTGGTAAAAAATTTCTCCATCTTTCTTATAAGCACCCTTTATCTATTGCAGGGCTGCAATAAGGTCCGCCCAGAGCCTTCTCTTCTCCAGGCTGAACAACCTCAACTCTCTCAGCCTTTCCTCACGGAAGAGGTGTCCCAGTCCCATGGTCATTTCCGTGGCCCCCTCTGGACCCGCTGTAACAGGTCCATGTCTGTCTTGTACTGAAGGCCCCAGAGCTGGAAGCAGTACTCCAGGTGGGGTCTCACCAGAGCTGAACAGAGGGGGAGAATCACCTCCCTCAACTTGCTGGTCACACTTGTTTTGATGCAGCCCAGGATATGATTACCTTTCCAGGCTACAAGTGCATATTGCTGGCTCCTGTCCAATTTCTTATTCACCAATATCCCCAAGTCCTTCTCCACAGGGCTGCTCTCAATCCATTCATCCTCCAGTCTGTACTGATACTGGGGATTGTCCATGGACAGGGCCTTGCACCTGGCCTTGTTAAACTTCATGAAGTTGGCACAGACCCACTCCTCAAGCCTGTCAGGGTCCCTCTGGATGACATCCCTTCCCTTTAGGAAATCAGCTGCACCACTCAGCTTGCTGTCATCTACAAGCTTGTTGAGGCTGCACTCAATCCCACCATGTCGTTAATGAAGATATTAAATAGTATTGGTCCCAGTACAAACCCTTGAGGGATACCAGTCGATACTGGAGTTTATGAGGCAAGACATTCACTTAAAATGCCACCTTAGCTTTCCCGAGTGTAATACTTATCCATCTGTTGGCTGGCTGTCTGCTTGTTCCAGTTGCTAGAGCCTTGCCCAGTGGGGCATCAGGATGATGGACCTGCAACACCTTCCTTCTCTGCTGACACCCCTGTAAAAACAGGCATCACGTGCCCGCCGTTCCGGCCCCAGGTCCCGCTGCGGTTCTCACCGCAACCTAGCCACCACGAATGGCACGACTGTCACCCACAAGGTACTCTAGACATTTAGCTGTCTACTGTCTGGTCCTGGTGGTTTGTGCCTCTCCTTTTTGTGCCATAACCTCTTGTAGAGACACTTCAGTTTTGGATGTCTGCCTACACGTCTCTTCGCTTCTGAAGGGGAAACCTCCCCACAGCAGGGAAGCAAAAATTGTATTTAGTTTCCTGGTTTTGCCTTACCTTCTCTGGGTGCTGCTTTGACACCACAATCATCTGACCCCAAAGATGCTCTGGCAGGCTTCCTGCTCCACATGCACTTGCGAAGTGGTTTAGTTTTGATGTCTTTTGCAAATTGTTCCACAGATTCATGTTTGGCCTGCTGTACTGTGTTTCTGCATTTAACCTGCAAGAGATCACGATTCTTTCCACGTTCCTCGTTTGAATGTGGTTTCAGCTTTATGAAGGATGTTTTTTTGGTTTTAATGACCTCCGTTTCCTCGCTGTTTAGCCATGCCAGCTTCTTTCTGTTCTTTCTCAATCTGTGGCATGTATTTGTACTGTGTCTCCAGCACAGTGCCCTTAAACGGTCTCCATCTGTCTCCTTTGCTGAGGATGGAATAAATCCACATTGTGGAATTGGGATTTTCTAGGACTTGGTTTTATTATTTATAGAAATATGCATTGTTCTTTCCTGAATGCCTATGGGGCAAGAGGTAGACATAATGTTCTTTAATCTCCTTTCATTCGAGCAAAGGGAGATTTTAGGTGTTATCTGTCCTTTCCCAGGACATGTGACAGCTGACACAGCAGTGGGGCTAACTTCTTTAACACCCCTCTGTTTGTGACCATTTTCCCCTTTAAATATAAGTAGTATGAATTTCATGAGCTAGTGATGCATGCTAAGATTTGAGATGCTGTTGCGTGTTACCTTATCTGTCTCTCTGTGCATCTGCGCAGCCAAATGGCTCCGACGTCAGCTTTGAACAATGCTGTTTCTGTGGAGCAGAATTCCCACAGGTGACATCGGTAATTTGGCAGCACTAAGTGTGGATCAGAGGCTGCCTTTGCCTCCTTTTCTAGTAGACACCATTTTGAACTATTTGCTGAAGAAGTGATAATGGGAGGCTGTGAATGATGGACCTGAATTCGTCTCGCTGCAGACTGAGACCACGTTTGCTCATCTGTGGTCCATTGTCACTGTCAGTATCGGGTTTAGCCTGCCTGGTAGAGAGCGTATCCAGGGAGAAGGAGCTGGACAGCATCACCCATTCAGCTGCAATGCCTCTTCTGGCAAGTGAGGATAAAAATTCAGGACAAATAGCTTCATTCTGCCAGTATAAATATAAGCCTGATTATTCCAGAGGCTTATCTTTTGTACATCTCTGCGATGGCATCTTTTCCTTGACTTGACTGCTTTTCAGCATTCACAGCAAGGTCTTAACAGCTTTATCAATATCGCTGCTAGTTTGAAGTCCAGGCAAAACATGTCTTGCACTTTCCTAGACTTCCTGTTCCCTTAATGAGCTGTCTTATTTTAATGTTTTGGTTAATGCCCTTGAAGTTACCAGCTTGGTGTGTTTATATGAAATGAATCCAGTACTGAAAATTTTCTGTGAAAACTCTCTGTGTGTGAATGGGGATGATGCTGCTTTTCAGTGCCTTTCCTCACTTTCTGCAATAGCTGATTTTCAGAATTTCTCTGGTACTCACAGGCCACATTTCATTTGGGACTGAGCAGCGCTGGCTTTGGGTTTTTAACTGGTGTCTGAAATGCATTTGACCAGTGCTGGAGGGAACATGATCTCAAACAGCACATCCTTCCTGGGGGCCTGCTGCACTTTGAAATCGTGTGTGTGTGTGTGACTGGAAGATGGTTTCTTCTGGAGTTAGAGTTGCTTTTCATCTGTCAGTTTGCTTTTGACGTAGTTCATAATCAGTGCCTTGATAAGCTGCCTCCTGACTGAATTAAACAGAAAATCTTACGGATGATAATCAGTGCTTCAGGACCAGTTAGGAGCATAAATAGGCTCCTTCCTGGCCCCCCCTCCATTTCCTGCTGTCCTTTGCTTTCATTACAGAAGCACCACTGTTGCTTACATTCCCAGAGGTTTCCTCATCTACAGTGGATATTTTCCTGTTTGGGATAGGGCTTTTCCCAGTTTCACTTCTGATGTTGTTGCTGAGTTCCCCTGGCTGCCAGTTTCTGGGCTGGGAGCTCTTCTGAGACAGCAGTAAGTCACTTCAGACCTGCTCCTTTTCTCTTCTCCAGGCTGCTGCTGTCAGTAAATGTTCAAGATGGGACACTTGGTCTTGACCCGCTGTGGTCATTCTTTTTCTCTCATTTTCAAATGGAGCCAAGAAACACAGCTGTGTTACACTTTGGCTAGCATCCGCACTGCAGAAGAACAGGACTGTGTGACAGCAGCCCCCGTGGAGTGCTTGGGTCTGGGTAGGTCTCTCCAGGCTCCATTGCTGCGAGGGACGCTGTGCTCAGCAAACCGTTCAATAGTGATGTGCCCAGCTGATGCAAACCTCCAGGACATGCCTCTTCCCCAATTTTGGCTAGAAGCCTAAATGTTTGGTATATAAATCCAAGGGTGATCTGTGATCTCTCTCCCTAAAGCTCCATCTGCTCTATGAAGTGAGATAGGGATAGGAAGGAGACCTGCGTGCCATCTCATCATTGTCTGTGCTGTTTCAATGCTAGCTTGCTCCATGGAATAAATTTGATCAGGGCCAACTTGCGCTGGCCTGGACAAGCCCAGCCATAGCGCAAGGCCAACCCTAGCCAGAGGCAATTTCTAGAATGCAGTTTGGAAAGAGCTACCCTGTGTTATGGCTTTGTTTTTTGGGAGGAGAGAAGAAAGTTTGTCCACAAAGACTCAGGCTGTACCACATGCTCTTGGGGCCAGAGCATGGGCTGTGCCCCACTTACTATTACTGTAAATCATCTTCTGTTGTGGGAGATGTTTTCTGCGCGAGATAGCTGAGCAGAATTAAACTCCTGGCACTGCCTGGCTGTGGGTGTGGAACACCACAGTATGTGAGTGAGGTTTCTGTTGTGAAAGGCCTGAAATGGTCTGTCTCTCCACCAATATCAGCTTCAGCTGAACTTAAATTACTCTTGAGGGAGATTGATCTAAAAGTTCTCAGTGAGTGGCCTTCCATCACCACCCTGTTCCCGTGCTTCAGCATCAATACTGCTGAGAAGTTGTGTGACACCTTTTAAGCATTTTCTCATGGGAACAATCAAGCCAGTCAATCAAACCAGGTTTTTAGTTTGCTGCTGGGCCTTTTATCTTCCAGGTGTCCTCCTTGGGACTCTCTCCTCTTGACCCACATCCTTCTGGAAGCGTGGTGCTAAGAAGTGGGCAACTGGAGTGTTATCTAACTTTAGTAGTGTGATTCACATCACTTCATTGTAGGTGTCTGCCATGTAGGTGTCTGAGCTCATCGCCCTGGCTCACCCTGGGAGTCGATACAGATGTGCGCAGTCAGTGGAGCCAGGGGTGCCATTCATTTGACAAAATGTAGGCGGTCATTTCAGCATGGGATGAATCACAGCTCCATTGACTTCACTGAATAGCTCTCCATTGAGTCTAAAAGAAGCCCAGAGCAACTTGCTCACTGTAGGTGCTTGGTTTATATACACCCCCATTTAACTAGATGACTCCCAAGACTACTGCAGCATGGGGTAGGGCAGAAGGATTATTTCAGGTCTTAGACAGCACTCCTGTTTATGTATCTCCAGTCAGTCTGTCATCCTTTTTTCACAAAAGTGTGACACTGCTGCTGATGCTTATGAGTCCAGGATGGTATTCTGGCCTCTCCTGCCAGCTAGCTGCCCAGACAGTCCTCCTCCATCTTCTGTTTTTCTTTTCATAGTTCCTGACTGTAGTAACTTGCACTTTTCCCCCTGCTATTTTTCAGACCATTTCTCCAGTGATAGTACCATGTGAGTCTGAATCCGGTCTCCCAATATGCTGCTGCCCTCTCAGATGGGATCTTCTGCAAATTTAAGTTTACTGTCTGTTACATCCTAGGCATTGGTGAAAACATTGAGCTTGTCCCAAGACAGACCCCTGTGAAATCCCACTTGATACATCCTTCCAGTTCAACAGTGAAAAATGTGTCAAACCAGCTGTTTACTCACCTTGCAGTAGTTTGTTCCCCTTGCTTTTTATGAGAATGCCTTGTAACAGCATTCAGAATGCCTAACTGACATCAAGATACATATCACAGAACTGCCTTTCCCACGTTCATGAGACCTATTATGTTCAAACAGAAATTAGGTTCATTTAGTACAATCAGTTCTTTCAAATCCATGCTACCTGCTACTTATAATTTTCTTTTCTGCTAGATATTTTATTAAACTGTTGTGTTGTTTGTTAGAGGATTTTCCTGGGAATTAAAGATGAGTTGCTTCATTTTATACTTCCTTTGATCTTTGTACTGCCTGTTTTTAAAGGTGAGCATCATCCCTTTTTCAGATTTTCTGGAGTGTCGTGCATCCCATGCAAGCGCTCAGAGACAACCCATCACAGATGTCAGACACTTTCCACTGGCTGCCTAGGCACTTCCAGTGAATTTTACCAGGCCCAGACAACTGAAAAAACCTCTTTAATTCTAACTGCTGGTTTTTTACTTTAGGATCCAATCTTATCTTTGCTGTTATCGTGCTACCAGGATGACTGGAGCTAAGTGTAGCTATTTAGCGCAGCCATGACCATTGATTGATCTATTAGGTTTGTCCCTCTAAAGAGTCAAAAAGTTACTAAAATAATTTGCCCTAGTCAAGCGTCATGTGCATTAACTGTCATTAATTTGGTTTCAACAAAAGACAAACCAGCAGAAGGTCTGACACTCAACCCTGCAGAAACGAGACGGTCCGGTTAGACCTTTTGTCATCTTGAGGAGCAGCCTTGAAGATCCGTGCTCCAATGCCTCTGTATCATTACATTAGGTCATCTGTTTATTCATTTACCAGATATACGAAGGACACAGTAATCTGGCAGTGAACTTGAGGTGCTGTTTTCCATTGGGTATCATAACTTTATTTAAATACTTGTGTCACAAGAGTCTTAAATTATTATTTTGCTTAGTCCTTCTCTGATGCCTTAAAATATCTCCCTACTACATCTTATTTTATGAAAGTTCCTATTTTTATTTAGACAAAAATAAAAAAATGAGTAATTCAGGTTATTTTTTTCGCTGTGACACTCTCACAGGTCTTTGATTACACTGCTTCATCTCCTTTCCCGAGCAGGTTTTTATTGCTTTCTCCAGCTCTCAGAACTCCAGCAGTGCTGATCAGTGGTATCTCAGGTGTCTCTCTACTCCACCACAATTCTAGTTCACAAAAATGTAGGGACTTTTTATTTCACTTTTTATATACATCTATCTATAGAACTAATTAGTGTGGTTATATCTAAATGTGAAGGTGTCCAATGGATTTTACTGTAGTCAGTTACAAACCTGAGGATTTTTAGGTGCCCACAGAGCTAGATGGCAATAGGCAAAGGGTTTGCGGGTTCTGGATGGACTTAAACTGGGAGTGCTCTTGCAAGTCTAACTTGATAAATCCCTCTGTGGACGACACAGAGGAAGAGAGTGAGCTAAAACAAATAAACGTCCAACATTGCTAACAATCCCATAGGTAGCTCTACATACATACTTTTGGAGCATTCAGGGGCAGAAAGTAGGGTGTTGGGAAGTTTTCCTATTGTTTCTGACAAGTTGAGGGTTTTGAATTAAGGTACTTCTTGCCGGTTTATTTGGAGGAGGAGGAATAATTCCGAGGTGGCGGAAAGAATCAAATATTCTTTCTGCAGAATAACTTTTGGTAAAAGCAGCAGCAGGTTGAACTTATTTAAAGCCTTACATTATTGCAGGAAATCTTGGTAGATGAGGATTGGTGGAAGAGGCTGGGTGAAATTGTACTTACGCAGGGTACAAGCAGTTTTGTCAAGAGTTTCTTCAGTTTATCGCATGGATGAAACAACCACAAAGGAATGAGAGGTACGGAATTCTCTTTCATCATGGATTCCTCACTTTCTCATTGAGGAAGCAATTGCAGCAGGACTAGCTGGGCACTTCAGCCCACCACCAGGTCAAATAGCAGTCCTGATTTTGTACATAAACAGTTGTTTCCCTTTCCTTCTCTTGCATATGCACAAACACATTCTTGTAGAGCTGGCAGAATTTGCTCTTGGTATGAGGTTAAGATCTGGCACAGGTCATCTACAAGGGATTGACATGTCATATGGAAAAGGGGGGTTATTCCTGTGGATGCGAAATGTCTTAGGTCTAGCTCTCTTCCTAAATGGTAAGTCATAGTTCAAAAAGAAGATAAAGGTTTACCACAGAATCACAGACTGGTTGGGGCTGGAAGGGACTTTCAAAGATCATCTAGGCCAACCCCCCTGCCATGGGCAGGGACATCTTCCACTAGACCAGGTTGCTCAAAGCCCCATCCAGCCTGACCTTGGACACTTCCAATGATGGGGCATCCACAACTACTTTGATACAGGAATCACAGTTTGAGGTTGTCTGGCTCTTACTACATGGACAGGAGGATTATGTTACCATAATGACCTCTTCTGGACACGGTAGTTATGAATCTGTTTCCAGTCGGACACTCTATACTTGGAAGAGAGGATTTTTCATTGTAGAGGGGAGAGTTTTACACATATTGAGGAACATATGTATAACCAGCTCTGCTTTTGAAAGACAGGCAATGTGTTGAAAATGTGACATAAAGGGATGACTGTATGACAGCAGCTGCATCCTTTAAAGCGGTTCCCATAGTTTTGTTGAAGTTTATCCATGTCTAGGTACTTTGCTGCACGAAGTTACTGGTTTAATAGATACCTTATTTTTTCATGGATAATGCCTAAGCGTGTCCAAAATTATAGCGCAAAGTAAAATACCAGGGAATTCCAAGGAATTCAGGCTTGTGTGTCACATTAGTTTCCATGAACCATGTCTGTCGTATGTCGTCCAGACTGCCTCGGTACCTGCAGCCGTCGCATGTATTGACTTTTGTGATCACCTTTCCTTGGTCTGGAAAACAAAGGAATATTTCTATCCATCTTACTAGGAGCTAGATACCATTGTGGTTGGTGTTCATGGCAGAATCACAGAACTACCTACCCAAAAAGGGATCGCGACGCCTATAAATGCAGCACTGGCAGAAGAGGCTACAGCTGGCCAGGATACAGAGAGGTGTGTCCTGTCCCGGTGCTTGTCGGTCGCAGTCCGTAGCTGCTAGGAAGTACACCCAAAGCGTGGGTCGCCAGCCCAGTCCACGCAGCGGCACTGTCAGCCCATCGCCTTCCATCCAGAAACGCCCGCTCCCTCCCTGGCCCTGCTGTGCTCGGCAGGGTCCCAGCGGGGTGACGCGGGGTGCAGCCTGAGCCCCGGCAGGCGACCCCTTCCCCGCAGCAAAGGGGCAGGAGGCGGCCTGTGCCGGCGGGGCGTGTGCCTGCCTGCAGCGGCGGTACGGCGCATGTTGGGGCACCTCATACCGCAGTGTGCGAACCCAGCCTGCTCTGTGCCAGCGCCCGTCCACGGCCACCGCCTCCCTCCCGCGAGCGCGCCTGCCTGCGCGCCCGCTCCTCTACCTGCTCCTTGGCAGCGCGTTTCTGTGCAGTGCGGTGCTGCGTGGGTCTTTGTTCCCCGCTGCTGCGCACTGGGCAGACCCCCAGCATCGCTGGCTGCACGCGCCCAGGTCTGGGGTCCGGCCCGCGCCATCGCTCCCTCTCTGCCTCTCTCGGTTTTGGCTCGATGTGCAAAGCTCCTTCCCCGCGCTGCTGAGAAGGACCGAGGTCCCTGATTAATTCCACTCTGATGTCAGACATGCGGCTCTGCTGGGAGGGATTTGCAGGACCGCATTTAAGCTCCCGTTTGCTGAGAGAATCCCTCTCCAGTCTCCCCTCCCCGTGTGCCCACCGCCCCTCCCGGCGTGCGTAGAGGTGGTTTGTCGGAAGGGTCGCTGGCGGCCGGGGTCCACGCGGAGCTGCGTGTCCGATCCTCTCTCTCCACCGCTGGATTTTCCCCGTTCTTCTCGTCTGGCCGCGGCGGAGGGCAGGGAGAGCAGCTTTGTTAAACTAGGACAATGCGATGCATCCCCCCTCTGCTAATGACAGACCGTTACTTAGCAACACGGAGGGGGGATTTTAAGAGAAGATCAGAGCGCCGGGATGAGGATATAAACTCTGCTGTTCTCCCTCCCGGGGAACTTACCAAAGAGGCACCTCTCCTTTCGTCAAGCATCTAATTTTTTCATATGAGAGGCAACCGGAAAGTCTCAGAGAGCTGCTTCCCTGATGGATGGATGGCTGCCTCCCCCCACACCTCCTCTGCTCAGGCGCTCCACTCTTCAGTTATATGCTAAGGGCATCATTTAAAGGGAAGCCCAAAGTGGGATCAGTAAGCTCCCTGCATGCGTATGCAGGTGACTGAGAAGGGGACCGGTGGGCAGAAGGGTGATCCAGGCAGCCGGGGCTTTCCTCCACCTACACGTTGAGGGAAAGTAGCTTTCGTCTTTTTGTTCTGACTTTGGGCAAGGGAGGGAGGGAAGCAGATTGTGCCCAACTCCTTGCTGAGATGAAACGGTCGATGAGAAGAGGTCTCCTTGTCACAGGCACAAAGGCCACCTCCGCCTGGCAGCATGGTGCTGAAATCTAACCCTAGCATCATTCTCTTGTGCTCTTTCCTGCCCAGTGACTACATCATTGAGGAGAAGACGGCCGTGCTGCAGAAGAGGGAGCATGAGGGATTCGGGTTTGTGTTGCGAGGGGCCAAAGGTAAGGGCTGCTTCTTTCGCTCGGTCCTGGGGCTGGGAGGGAAAGCTCCTTCTCCTCACTTTGGCTGGTGCTCAGGACCCCATTTCCCTGGCTGCGCTGAGCAGCCTGAGAGCCCCTGTGCATCGGGGTCTCTTAGGGGACTCTTCTCCTTCTCTGGCGGCTAGGCAGTATGAGTGCAGCTTATCTCTGGTTACGTGCATTGTACAGAAAATGCCATTTGTGGCAAACGTGCATCTCTCGCACTTTCTGGGGTGTTTCTCTGATACAGATGCTGGTATTCGTAGCTTTGCATTTGTAGGAGTTTTCACTTCTGCCTGTTTACTGGGTGTATAAAGTGCATCTGCTCTGTTTCAGGTGCAGATGAAAGCCCCATGGGGCAGGGCCTGTGTCCTCCGTGGCTTTTTTTTTTTTGTAATGCTAGAAGTATTTCACTATACTTTGGCTGTATAGAGTTGGGGTCCTTCTCCTGAGAGCCCTGGCTGTGTTGGGGTTCAACCCCAGCATGAGGGCAAACCAGCAGATGTATGTCCTGCAGGTGCCACCATACCTTCAACCCTGTGCTGCCAGACAGCCTCTGCTCGTGCCTGGGGCACGCGTACCTGGCACAGCCCTGGAGTACCTGTGCTTGTGCAGCCGGTACCTTGGACCGGGTTGTTACTGTGGCTCCTCTTGCCAGAAACTGATAATTTTGCTACAAAAAAAGAGAGTCCCTTGGGGACTGGTAATGAATGTGCTCATATTCACATAGGAAATAGGCTTCAACCGCTGTGCTCAGGAGGCAGGTCCGCCTCCGGCTGGAGAGTCCTCTGTCCAGCAGTTCCAGGCTGAAGGCTGGGGAGAGGCGAGGGGATCTCAGAAATGCAGCTGCTGAAAGCAGAGGCACGGCAATGCATGCTTCTGTCCCTTCCTTGCACGTAGGGTGCAAGATGCAGGAGGGAAAGCTTAAACCAGTGCCTGCCAGCTCGTTTGGTAGTGCTGCTCCTTTCCTGGACCTCGGTGTGGCTGAAGATCGTTGTGATGTGGGCTTTAATCTTGGGTGTGATTTTCTGTGGGGATTCCTGAATTGTCTTTGTTCTGTCCGTATCGCAGAAGGGCTCTGTGTGCTGGTGGGTGTGTTTGCGTTCCTGTCAGAATATGGTTGCTGTCTCTTCCTCCCCTCTCTTTCCCCTTCCTATGTGGCATACGTGTCTGTCCGTGTGCTGCTCGCATCAGTCTGTGTAACATGAAGTGAAACTTCAGGGCTCAAAATGGCATCCATTTTTTTTGCCAGATTAGACTTGCAGCTATTGTGTTAGGAAAAATGGGATAAATTTTGTCCTGTTTCCTTTTTTCTTTCTTTCTTGTTGTTTGCCCTCCTAACATTTGTAGGCTCTGTATTTTCCTTTGTCTGCTGAGGCTGAAAGAGAGGACTTGGAGTGGATTGAACAGTGGGCGTGAGGCTGTGTGGGACTTGGGTCTGGCTTATGGATTTGCAGCCTGGCATTGCTGCAGGGGGCACTGAGCAGTGCATGGCTGCAGAGGGTCATGGCTCGGAAGCCCTCTCAGGGTGGGCATGGTCTGTCGTGCTGCCATCTGGGACAGGGGTGCTGGTGAGTCTGCTGAAGCCCCTTGGGGAGCAGCATCCTCTTGACAGAGAGGTGAATGTGGTGATTCTGAGTCACCCCCGTATTTCGCAGCCACTCAGCCTGGTGCTTCGCGCTGCCATGGGGTTTAAGCTGGAAAGAACGCTGGGACTCTCTGTCTTGGCCCCGTGGATGTCACCACTGCTCACTCTTCATTCAGATACTCTACGCAAAACATTTTGGGCCTCGTGGGGTGAACCGCAGAAGGGGTCTGAAAAAGGAGGGACCAGAGCATCAGCAAAGTCCCTGCAGAGGGAGGGAGCTGGTTATTAAGTAAGACTCAGCTGGATGATCCTCAAAGGAAACTGCACTTTGTGCTGCAGAGGATGGTGAAAATCTTGCACGGCTTCTAACAGTCTTGCTGATGGTTGATTTCTTTCCAAGCCGAAATTTGCCTGTCCATGTGAGCTGCCCCATCAGCTGCACCCCTGGCAGAGAAGGCTCTCCACCACCCTTCCCAGCCTGTCCCATCTCCACCTCTGTCCAGTACCAGGAGGAGGTGATGTCCCAGTCAAACCAACTGAGCATTTGAACAAACGTTATTTTATCCTCATCCCTGCAGGAGATGAGCTGCAGCTTTCAGACATGGGACTTGCCTGCAGCCATTGCCTTAGGGAATCGTTTGGAGCAGATGGGAAGCGATGTAGCAGCCCCTTCACTCAGCACTGTGATGGAAAGTGATGAGCAGGTGGATTCACTTCTTCATTTCTTGGCCTAGAGAGGCCATCCCTACCTTTCACATATACAAATGGTAGACCTTTGCTCAAAATGCTGAAAGATGGTATTTCTTGGCTTGTAATATCCTGAAGTCAACCAGTCAGCCTTCCTTGCCTAGACTAGAGCAACCTCCCTCTTCCTGGCTAACCTGACTACAGATGAGGCACTATCTAGTAATATGATTCATAAATTATTCATACGTACTTCCCTGGGGCCATCCCTGTAAACAGCAGTGGTTACAGTTCATACGGTGACTGCACCTCACATGGTCTCAGCAAATCCATGCTACCAGTTCCCTGGGCAGAGAAGTATTGTTCCTAGGCCAGTTAATGCTCATTGGCACCTGGTTATGGTGGGTTCTGTGGAAGCAGCAGAGGGACACGCAGTCCCTGACTTGGGAATTTACTCTCTAAGAAAGGAGTAGATAATTTTATGAATAGCAAGGGTATTGCCAACAATACAAATTAAGCGTTAAAAAAAAAAAAAGAAAAGGAAATGGTTCTAAGTCCTTGCTTCAAAGCACGAGCTTTCTTTTGTCTACTTAGTCTGGGGAGAAGCCACCAGACGGGGCAGGTTATTCATGAAGTTTCCTGAGATGATTGCTCCCCATGATTCGTGTATCTCCCCAAGCAGCTGAGCCGGTACACTGTTGGGGAGAAGATGCTGTGCTGATCCACTGTGGGGCTCGGTTTGCTCCTGCTTCTTTCCAAAATGTTGTCAATTTTTTATTGCCCCCACCCACCCCCCAGTTCTCCAGCCAAGCAAGCATTTCACCTGCTTTACCAGGTGCGCCTGCCTTGATGCAGAACGCAGACCTGCTTTCCAGGTTTCTGCCCAGCTCGCCACACCTCCCAGCTCTCACTGCTCCCTGCAGCAAGTGCCCTTGTCACTCTGCCTGCCCCGGTGCCATGGCCTCCCCACAGCCCCAGGTCCTCCTGCTCTCCTCTGCCCACCACGGCCTCGCTGCCCCTCAGTGCCCCTCCTGTGTCCAGCATCAGTCCTTGCATTTAAGCCAGACCATCAAGGACTGCTTGTAAAACCAGCAGGTCACAGCTGATGACCAAAGTGCCAATCCGTGGGACTTGCCGATGGGGAGGGTCGTTCTGTACCCCAGCCCCGTCCCTGCCGGTGGGGCTGCAGCAGGGCCCCGTGGGAGCCATTGCTGTTCCCAGCCCCCCGGAGCACTCCCTGCGAGCGTCTTGTTATGTTCAGCATCACGGGAAAACCGGTCACTGTGACCACACAGCTTCCAGTCCTGCGCCTGGAAGCCCCTGCAGCCATCGCCAATGCCCCTTTGCCTGCGCCTGGCCGTGGGCAAGCTCGTGCACGGCAGGCTGGGTTCCTCCTCCAGTGCTGGACACGCGCCATTCACCAGTGACTCGGTCCCACGGTCGAGACCAAGTTCTGGCTGCACGGGCTCAGCGGGGGAACGCGCAGAGAGCTCGGGGCTCGGGTTAGGGTGGATCTCTGCATGGTTGTCATCTGCTCACTTGACAAACTCCCCCTTGGTTTTTGCCACGTTTTCTCTGCGGGAAGGTTAAAATTTGATGTTCAGTGTCCGATGTTTGTGTTTGCATCTCTTTGTGTAAAGACCAACCAGAGCAACTGATATCGCAGTTACTGAGACAAATCACCTTGGGTGAATTCAGTGAACCAACCACCCAAGCACTGAACTTGCCTGGATCTGTAGCAATCAGTGGATCATTTGAGGGTGTTTTAGTTTGTTTCCTGCCCAGCACTTGGCGTTAGGACCTCAGGCTCGGAAGTCCCCGCAAGCTGAATTTTGGTGCTGTGAAGTGCCTGGTGCTGGGTGTCATTGGCCTGACGGGGGTCTCTGACAGCTGCAGCTCCTGCCCTGCACAGCCCTGGGGGCCCGAGGAGGGGAACAGTGAGGGAAGTACAGTTAAAGTTTGAGGATCTTGCTGTTGGTCAGGGGCCGAGGGGAGGTTGTCCTAAAGCCTTGCAGCAAGTTTTAGGACATACTGCTGGTATCATAAAGTTTTGTGGAAATGGAGGAGCTCACTGATGGTTTTCAGAACTTGGCTCTTGTGCGGAGGAGCGCTGTGACACTTTGTGACCCTCAGGACGGACAGAAATTGGGACCCGAGGTGTTTAGACAGATCATGTCAAACACCAAGTCTGTCCTCTGTGTTGTTAAAGGTGGTGTCTTCATTATGGAGATCTAATGGAAAACTAGAAACAAGGCCCGGTAGAGTCTAGATATGGCAAATGCTACTTATGTCACAGCATTTATAGTAGCCTTAGAAATTTAAAAATTCGGGAGCTGATTTTAAATAACTGCCATAGCAGCCCTTTTCTCCCTGCCCCAAATATACGCACTCCATTAGTGCTTGTTATCTGTTGACCACCCAGCTACAAGCAGGTACCTGCTGCTCCAGTGCTCTGTTTAGATGTCCAAACAGTGGTGTGCGGCTTCCTACCCTAGCCTTTGAACTGAGACATGCCTTCAGGATTTTAGGTGAGAAGTACCAAGGCAGCTACTGTATTATTTTATTTTTCACTCTGTAAACGTGTTTCTGGTGAAGTACCTGGGATCTTGTGGTTTAACCCTAATGTTAACAATTTGCTCTGCTTGAATTAACTTGTAATGATTTTCACTGCTAAGCTTGGCTGGTAATAAAAGTAACTCATCCAAGAAAAGCAGTATTTTTAATAGACTAGAATAGAATATTTTAGTTGAAAGGGACCTACAATGATCATCTAGTCCAACTGCCTGACCACTTCAGGGCTGACCAAAAGTTAAAGCATGTTGTTAAGGGCATTACCCAAATGCCTCTTCAACACTGACACGCTTGGGGCATCGACCACCTCTCAAGGAAGCCTGTTCCAGTGTGTGATCACCCTCTCAGTAAAGAAACGCTTCCTCATGTCCAGTCTGAACCTCCCCTGACGCAGCTTTGAACCATTCCCAGGCATCCTGTCCCTGGATCCCAGGGAGAAGAGCTCAGCACCTCCCTCTCCACGTCCCCTCCTCAGGAAGCTGTAGAAAGCAATGAGGTCACCCCTCAGCCTCCTTCTCTCCAAGCTAGACAAGCCCAAAGTCCTCAGCCGCTCCTCAGAGGACGTGCCTTCCAGCCCTGTCCTGTCACCAGCTTGGTTGCCCTCCTCTGGATGCATGTGAGGTCCTTCACATCCTTCTCTAATGGTGGGGCCCAGAACTGCTCACAGTATTCAAGGAGAGGCCACACCAACGCTGACTACAGCAAGACAATCCCCTCTCTTGACCGGCTGGTCATGCTGTGTTTGACGTCCCCCAGGATGCGGTTTGTCCTCTTGCCTGCCAGGGGTCCCAAGAAGCCTGCATCTTGAAGTGCAATCAACTGTGATGCTGCAGGAGTCAAAGTCAGGGCTGGAGTTTACTGTATCAGGTCCTGGGGAGCAATTCCTCATGAAGATGGGCAGGCCAGGGGAAGAGACAGCACAGATGGGCAGGGGAAGAGAGCGCGCTCAGGTCTGGGCACGCTTCTGGCCGTGGCGGGTGCCACTGAACCAGCTTTGTGGCATGGGTGTCCCTTCGGGGTGCCGCTGTGTGCTGGCAGCGGTGCCATCTTCCCGGCAGCGGTGGCGTGGCAGAGGCAGAGCCGACCCCTTTCGGGGACCCTCCCCTTGGCTTCTGGGGGGCTGTCGGCGCCCCTGTGCCAAAGGGCAGGATTGGGGTTCTGTAGGGCCTTTGACCTCAGACCTGTGGTTTTGAGGGGGTTGTCAAAGCCACCCCATGGCTTCCTGGTGATCTGGCTCTTCCAGGGCTTCTCCTGACTGCTGGGCACAGCTGCAGTGTGAGTGTCTCACCTGGTGTGAGGCAGCCTGGACAGTGGGGTTTTAAGACCTGGAAATGGCCGACACAAATTGCACAACCAAAGCTGCAGGGTTAACATGATAGCTCCTCGAGAGGTACAAATGATGCTTCCTGAGATTTGAAATCATGAGCTTTTGCAATGAACAGTAGACCTCCTTGTTAAGAAATTTTGCCTCATTACCAGTGAGAATTTCTGTAATTTAATTCCAAACCTTTTGATTTAGTTTTGCCTTTGCCAGTTGGATGAGAGAGCCTCCTTAAATTTTATTTCCTTCCTGGGTAGGCACTTACAGATGAACTGTCACCAAATTACATACTTCTGTCCTAAAGCTTTCCCGCGGGCTCTGATCTAGAAACGGTATTTTGGAGGGTCTGGTCCCAAGCTGGTTTTTGTGGTGGCTGGTCTGCTGCGCTCAGCCTTCACTCAGGCCTCCATGAGACACATAGGTCAGGATTCCCAGGCTGCGTAAGGAGTGTTGGTGTCCTCCTCCTCCATCACCAGGGCTACAACCAGCTCTGAACACTGCGGGTTGTTCTGGTTAATATTTCTTGTTTCGTTGGTGTTGGGGCTGTAAGCAAATGGCTGGGCTGCTGACGAGGCTGAGATTAAGCTAACTGAACAGGAGGCAGAGAATGACTGGACATGATGTGGGAGGTGGGACATGACAGACAGCATCACGGACAGTGCTTTGGAGGAATGACTGGATTTTGTCAGTGTGCAGGGGATGGTGCTAGAAGTGGCCAAACTTCACAGACAACTGACAGGGAATACTGGAGACCTTTGGGGTCTCCAGAAGGTAACCTCTCAGTGATACCAGGTAAGGCCAAGATTACCTAGGTGATGGTATTGGAAATACCAGATTTGCATACAGATGTAGCAAAACTGGGGTGAGTGGGGAAAAAAGTAGCTAGAGGCAGATTGTTTGTTTGGAAAGAAGCTGGGGCAGCAAAAAGGAGTGTTACGAACCAGGAAAAAGGTTACAAAGGTACATGAATGATGTTACTGGGGCTGTTTGGCAGGGGTTTCTACTGGGCAGCTCTGTGCTTGATCACCACAGCCCAGATCAGGGCGATAAACCAAATCTGTTCTTCTGATCATTGCCTGTGTGTCCAGCCTGCTGCCCCATCTCTGGCTGTCAGCAGAACAGCCCTACAGATGGATCGAGCATCTTGGTGCCAGGTCAGTGCCTGCTCCAGTCCTGTCAGCGTCGGCATCTGTCCACCACCTCCAAACAGCTAGCTTTTGGGGAAGAGCCGGCAGGGAATGCTCCTGAGATTTGCTGTGAGCCGTCACTTCACCGTGGCCAGTACTTGACTCCAGGGTGTTTTAAAGGGCATGCTGTCTGCACGCAGCGCGTGGATGTCTGCGTACGGCCATGCTTGGGCAGTGTGTGCAGCAGCGCATCCCATGCAGGGCTCCGTCTCCCATGTCCCAGAGGAGCATGAGTTTTCCACATCAGGCTTTTGGGCAGGACAGACTGCCATGGGGACAGAGGAGTGGCAGTCGGGGCTTCCCCCATAGCAGTGGGGTTTCTGTTCACCCTTTGCCTTTGCCAGAGCTTTATTCTTCAGAGCTGCTTCTGCTCCTTTCAGAAGACTCTGGTGGTTTGGAAGGAGATATCCCCGCCACCAAGGTCTCCTGCACGTGACATGGTTTGCAGGTGCTCAATGGGGTTGCTGTCAACATACATTTCATTTAGTTCTGTTCTGTTCTGAGAAAATGATGTGCTCGGTACCCATCAGCTTAACCAGTAAGGCAGGGTTGGGCTTTCAGGTGGTAACGTGGTTTTATAGCTTTTCTGGCACTTATCCAGGAAATTTTAATTGTTATGTACTGCAGAAGTTTCTCCCTTTGCAGGTCCTTTGCAGTAAAGTATAGAGCAGTCTTACTACTGACCAGGTGTGAGCACAGCACTGATATATTTGACTGAATGATAACTAAAAGCAGCTGTAAGGGAAAGTTCTGAAACAAGGAAGCACAGCTGCAGACTCCAGGGTACAGTAGGTCTCCCCTGTATTGCCCGAGTCTGCGAGTTAATTGAGGCAGATAGGAAATCCAGTGCTGGATTGCACCTACAGCTGGAAGTCAGAGCTCCTCCATCCACTGCCTGAAGTGGCCATTGGAGGTTCCTGGAGCAGTTAGCCCTGCAGACCTCATTCTCTGCATGGAAAAGGGGTAGTTTAGTTTACGTTCACTTGTCCATTACTAGAGTTTCTTTTTCATTCCCTAGGACTTCAGGCAGTAGCAAGGGAGAGCTGGTTGCTTCCTCTGTCTACGTTTTTCCCCCTCCTGTATTAAATTATGCTTCTAGTATTTATTTCATAAGGATACAGTTCTGACTTCAGGATGCATTTTCTTGTTTACTGAATCTTTAAGGCACTAGTGACACTTTACAAATTGTGTATCGCGGCATGCAGTTGCTGTAGATATATAGCTTCCAGCCCACAGAAAATGGTGTGCCTGGAGTCCTCATGTAACACATCAATAATGCAGGTGACAAAATTGTCTATAAGGCTGGGTTTCCTAGGTTAATTTTATCTGTATTCCCTATCAGTTTATATCTTTGATTACCAATACAAAAAACCCACATCCTTGAACTATCCCTCAGATGACTCTTCTCAGAGCTATGATTTAGGATTTCTCTGCCGTCCGCGGGCTGTTGTCAGCCCCATGGTGGGGAAACGTGGGGCAGTGCTGCTGAATTCTGCAGCTGTGGGATTGCAGCAGGGGTAAGCCTGATGGGATGGGTGTATCTAGAGCTGTGGAGCTGCTATGATGACACAGTTTGCTCACATCAGGCTCCTTCTCCTGGCTAGGAAACCAATTAAATTGTCGTCTGTCCAACTCTATCCTCCTCAGGGATCAGGAATTCCACTTAACCTTTTCATGACTTAATTATGATGCATGTATGATGAGAGGCAGTACTGGTATGTCATGCTGATGCTCCTGTTTTGTGAAGTACAGTGCTGCTGTTCTACGGAGACCGTATGTCTCATTATGATTATATAAATAATTTGCTTGACATTCAGAGAGCCTGAGTCTACCCTTTTCTCATTTTCAGAGATTCAGGCAATACACAAGGTCTTTCTCACCTTAAACCTCATATCCTTCTGGGCCAAGGTCTAGCATAAGTTAATGGGTGCCTAGTTTTGCAGCTACAGTCTGCAGCAAGGTCATGTTTGTGGTTCTTTGAACATCAGGCTGTTGAAAGAACTTGCTGGTCAACACTAATCCAAAGAGCTGAATTTAACATTGGGGAAGTCCTGAAGGATTTGGAGAAATCAGATGTTACACTGGCATTTCTAAAAATACATAGGATGACTTGTCAACTGTTTGCCACTTAAGCTAGCTTCCATCAAAGGAAGAAGTCATGGAAAGCTCTTGATAAAAAACATCTAAGATCATTCAGCATATTAACATTTTGTCAGGCAAACTTTGTCTTGGTCTGGTGCTAGCCAATGGCTATCTGATTTAACAGAAAAAATCTTGCATAAAAATTGTAAATAAAATAATAAAGTAGTACTATAGTAAATGATGGAAGTATTTATATCTCTATAAAATCAGGGTCTATACATTTCACACAAATGAAGGAGAATGTAGGTCACATTTACTGGAGTGATCTGACATCAAAGGAGATGTATGCACAAGATCATCTACTGACTCTGTTATTAAATCTACTGCTTCATTAGGGTTTTGACACAGCTCTTAAAAAATACATTGTTTTGATAATAGACTTTGAGTGATGGATAACTTACCTAGGCCTGTTGATACAATACATCATTATCTATATTGCTAACAAAAATAAACCATGCTTTCTGCATACATCAGCTGAGGTGAGAGGTGGACATACAGGGACCTTTGTTGAAGGCTCTGGCCCTTGTCATGCATGATATCAGACTAGATAATCGTGGGTTTTTCTGACTTGCTTGTTACATGTCTCTAAGGCAAATGGTTTGTTCAAGCATCATCAGCCACTAAAGAAGACATTTGGTGTTTGATTTCTTAGCAAGTTAGTCTAGATCCTTCAGTGCATTCTGCTCAGAGCTGTCCCTATACTAGCAAAGAGTGTCCTTTTACCACTGACTTTTCTGAACGAAGATGAGACAGTGAATCCTAAATGGACTGAAGATTCATGTGAGAAAAAGACACCTCCATCAGTCTGCTGAAAAGCCCTGAGTGAGAGCCTTCAGTTCATCTGGCCCCAAAATTGCCAGCCTGGCCAGGGTTTGGGGAGCATGTCTCCACTTTGAATTCCTAGGCTCTATATACGTTTGAGCCAGCTGTTTCATGCAACTGTGGCCTCGCTGTTGCATTTCTTACCAACCAGCTTTAGCTTCTGTCCTACGCATGTGAGAATTACTGTGCGTGAGGGGAGGACATCATAAGCCATCACAACCAAGCTCTTGAGAGTCTCTTGTGCCAGTCTTGGTGCTGGTTTGCAAACCATTCTTCACGCTCCTGTATTAATTACCCTTCAGAGAAAGTAATGCTAAGTAATGCATTGCAACATCAAATACGCCATCTGCCAGGAATCTCTATGCACTCCAGTCAAGACCACTAGACCTAAACTTACTGCTTGTGTAGCACAGTGGACTGAAATAATCTGTGTCAACACCATTGGTGCCAGAAGCTGTGCATCACACTTTGAACTGACCCTGTGCAAGTAGCAGTGCCATGCTGTTGGCCAACCACTGGTCAGCAGCCAAAATTTAGATGTTTCAAGCACTAATATCTTTTGGTGCATGACATATGCTGCATCATTAGGCGAAACAATGGCTTGTTAGCCTCCTCTCCTCCTGGTGATTTAAGTATGTTCGGGATCTACTCAGCAGAATGACTGCTATACTGCTGTTGCAGGAGGGGATTTCTGCCGTACAACTGCAGTCCGTTATTTGACAGCTAGCCTTGAGCAAAGTGGCTGTCCCAGGTAGAGGAGGAATAAAATACACTCGCTGACCCTCCAGTGTGTATTACACTTTCAGGAGAGTGCAGATCTGTCAGAACATGTCTGGGGTTTTCAGCCACTTATTCCTAATGTGTCAATAATTTTCATTGTCCATGACAGGTGATGTGGAATATCGTCTCTTGTTTCTGCAGGCAGGGAAAACAGAGTAGTTGGCACAGGTGGTTTCAGTATTGCACCTTCACCCCCACCGACTCGCTGAGTACTCTTGTATCTGGTAGCCCATCTTCAGCTTCATCTTTGAGGCTGCTACCAGCTGAGAACAGCTCCAAAATCAGTGCAGTGCTGATCACCAGAGGTGGCACAGTCTCCTCTCTAGTCCTGGGACTACCACTAAGTGGAGGTAGGGCTGAAATGACTCTGTAGATACTGCTCCCTGGAAGGCTGCACAAACAAGTGGCCAGGTGTCGTAGTGCCGAGAAGCAGCACTTTTCTTGGAAGAGTAACTTCTCTCTTTCCTTGTTTGTGGCACAGGCTATTAGGAACGGCCATCTGTCTGGTAACACTTGAAAGCCAGTAATAAGATTGCATGCTATTAGAAAAGGGATGTCTCGAGCTTCTTCTGGATCCGCTTTAGGTGTTTCCACTCATATAAGGCCTGGTGAAGAAGTCCTCACTGATCCAGTGCTATGGTCTTGTGTAGCAAGACACGAATCCTCTCTGCACAAAAGCAGGTAGACAGGCAGCAGGTCTGTTCTCAATACACAAAGGGGAAAATAAAAATCTTCTTGGAGAATCATGACCAGCCCCTGAAACAGCCACAGTTGATATACTGTGTGCTGGGGACAGCAACCCATCTTGGTATCACTGGTAGTTTCAGGTTACCAGAGCCTGGCCAGATGTGTAGAGTAGCTGTGGCCTTTCTGCTTCATTTCTTTAATGGATCTGAGGTTTCTGAACATCTACAACAGTCTCCTCTTGATAAACAGACAAAGGAAGCTTGTTCCTTCGTCGCATCACACAAGGTAGCACACATCACACAAGTGCCTCTCTGCTGTAAGTTGAGCATCCCCCATGCAAAATTCCTTCTTCGTGGATGGGCACTGAAGCAAGATGGGCTGCAGCTGGATAATGTAAGTGCGCTGCCTGGCTCCATCTGAGAAAATCCCTTCCCTGGAAATGGTGTTCTTTTGGGAGCAGGATCAGGTTTTCCAACCAGGAATGCAATTAAAACCTCACTGATGAAGAGTGGGTTTCATTTGATTAATGCAGACGTCCATCAACAAGTAGCCCTCTGCTCCTGAGCTAATGGTCTCCTGTAGGACCAGTATGAGAGAGGCACTGCTCTGGGATGCTGAAAGCAGGTGTCATGTCTGCAGTAGCACAGGTGGATGGTGCACATTGTGTTTTCTCTGCTGACTATGAAAGAGGCCTGGAGCCGCTAACTCAGATGTAGACACAGAAGGAGTGAGTTCTTCCCCTCCTGCCATTGTTCATAGCTGCTGTTCTCATTTCGTCTGTAGTACTGGGAGATGGATGAGGCTTCAGGGACCTTTTGGGAACATATGTGACTCTGGGAGTCACATGTGTCTGGGAGGCTCTGGGGCTTTCTCAGGGTCTAAGCTGATTAATACTGTCGACATGTAGCATTAGCTCTGGTTCCTGCATTGATGTCAAGCTGAGCCTTGCATACATGTTCTTTTGAACCAATATACAGAGATTTTTATAGGCTCCTGGACATTCTTGTCCACCTTCTGCTTGCTTTTTTGCCACAGTGTCTCAATCTCTCTCTCTCTTTGTGTTTTGTAGCTGAAACCCCAATTGAGGAGTTCACCCCAACCCCAGCCTTCCCAGCGCTCCAGTACCTGGAATCAGTGGATGTGGAAGGTGTTGCTTGGAGAGCAGGGCTTCGCACAGGAGACTTTCTGATTGAGGTGAGCCCAGAAGCGGCAGGGAGAGTGACTGATGGCTGCCAGCAGCATCTTCTGCAGAACAAGGGCTTATGTCTTGCATAAAATTAATTTCCTTTGTAAGGTGTTTTGAGAGCTGGGTAGTAATTGTTACTGAAATGCCTGCTGCCTAGATGTCTTGACGAAAAAATGTATTTCAGGTACAATAATTCAAGTAGATACATGCTCTCTGTGCTAGAAGGGGAGCTGACAGGTTCCCTTCTGCTAACTGAAATTACAGGGAAAATGGAGGTCGGAGGAAAGACTCATCAGATGCCCTCTCTGGAGGCTAATCAGGATTGTTTTGTACTGATATTTATTACAGCTTTGCCCAATGTGGTACAAGTATTGGGGTCTATAGGGAAGAATTAGATTGACTGGGTATATAGGTCTCTGCTCTTGTATCTCCCCCTTGGCCCCTTCCATTTCTCAAGAAGGCAATGCTGGGGGCTGTGCATTGCCTTCACTCTGCTCTGAGGCCACAGTCGACTGGATTTTTGTGGTCACTTTTAAAGAAGGAAAAGCAAGGATTAGAGTCACTGGCAACTTCACGTTAAACAAGTGGCTCCAGGGCTCAGCAGCAAGGCACAGCGAGGTGAAATAGAAGTGTAGTCTCCCCAGGGCACAGGCAGGAGACTTAGGAGAAAACCAGGGTAGGGATCTGAAGCTGGCTGCCAGGTCTCCAGCAGTGACAGCACTTGCTTGCTCCTGCAGCTTGACATTATTATTATTTTGTTATTGTTTGTATTAGTGTACGCACAGAACCTCAGCGACAGGTCAGGAAATCATTGTGGTAGGTGCTGCATGGCATCTGTGCAGTACAGGTGGTGACAGCTGTGTCCCAGCATGCAGATGACAGGGGTGCTCCCGTGCTGGTGCTCGCCGTCTCTGGACAGTGAGATGACACTGCAGGGAGCAGTCTTGGCATATCAGCTGCTTCATCTTGTAGTGAACGCAGCAGAGGATAGTTTTAAGGAGTGATTTAAAAGAGAGCGGTAACATTAATTTGTTCATGTTTATAGGGACTCTCCTCATTATAGGAGGAAAGTGTAGGAGACATTACTGTGGTACCTGCAAGTGAAAATTATGTTCAGAATCCATGCCAAATGGGTATGGTATGAATAGGTCAAGTCTGCATTTCTTAAAGCCAGAGAAAAGGCTGTTACAACAAGGCATTTGGGAAATGATTAAAGTATTTGTGAATCACTCAATCAAGATGCCCGTTTCTGTGCCTTAATTGTAAAGGGATCCCAGAGAGTTTGTTTCAAATGGACATGTAGACACTGTTGGAGCAGGAAGGGATGTGAGATGAATCCTGTCCCTTCCAAGGGAGCAACGGTTGCAGAAGAGGTGGAGTGAGGCTGAATTGACACCGAGTCTGTGAAGCGACCATGAGTTAGATGGGATGGGAAGGGGAACTTTGTGTGAAGTTTTGAGGTGGGTGGCGTGGTCGGGCTCCGCTGCGAATCTCCTCACAGCAAGTGCCGAGCAGCACACACTGGACAGGCAGTCCATACAGTCAGAGGAAGGGCTGGCATCCTGTGGGATTTTGCTTTCTCACATCTTCCCATGCAAAAATCATAAGGCTTTAAACCCAGTAATGCAGTATATGACATCTGCGTTGGTCCAGCATGGTGGTGGTGTGGTGTAGGTTGTGGTTGTGCGTGGTTTAAGGCAAGCAGAGCTGCATGCTTCTGGCAGGTGGATGTGTGAAGTTGTACTGGGTGTGGAAGTGCTCCCGGGACTGGGGAGGCGGGTGGTGAGGCTTTGCTCAGCTCAGCTGCTGCGATTCACTCTGCAGCCTGAAGCTTACACTGAAAAATGCTCTCTTTTCCAGGGGTGGTCATCACCACTGTACCAGACAGTTGGTTGAGGCACCCTGGAGTTCCCATCAGTGCTCTGTGGGATCTCTCTAGCAATACTTTTTCCAGAGCAATTACCTCAGACGCAGTGATGGACTTGATGTTGAATGAGTAGTTGATGGAAAGCCTGTGCGTGAAGCAGGGACCAGCTGTGATGTGTCTGTGCTGAGGTGCTGAATGTTCTGCACCCTTCATCCAAAATGGGTAGTCCCACAGGTGGTGCCATGCCCACACGTGTGGCACTGCTGCAGGGCAGGCGGGAGGACCGACAGCCAACGTGCGGGGATGTGGAGCCGTGTGCTGCCAGGAGCACAGGGAATCCCACAGCGGGAAGGGGAGAGGGAAGCTGGGCTTGAGGAGCTCTCAGCAGAGGTCCAGGTTGGCACTTGGCCTTACTTCCAGTGGGAAGAGCACACCCATCCTTCACTCTCCTTTCTGCGGTTAGTGGGGCCCAGATTTCCCCTCCATACTTGCAGCAAACCTTCTGGAGAGAAGCTCCCAGTGGGGTCGTTTGCTCTGTCCATCCTGCACACGGGCACGGTTCTTGCAGCCAGAAAGGCCCCCAAAAGCTGCGAGCTGGAGAGTGCTGGCAAAGGCTGCGTGACCCAATTAGCCTGCTGCCAACAACATCATCTGCATTGTTGGTGTGTCTTCTGCAGCCTCTAAAGAAAGCTAGTTACTAATTGTCATAAACCTGACAATCATTGTAGAGCTGATACTTTTTCTGATACGTACTATTAGAAATATTACAAAGCAAGGAAGAATTTCAAATGCTTATAAAGCCATGTGGGGTGCAAGGAGCAGGTTAGTGCTGCAGTAGAGCAGCTTTGTCCCAGCTGAGACTCGCAGTCCCTCTTCCTTCCCTCCCAGTTTGGATGTTCAGCTGCAGAATAAATGTATTTAGCTGATAACCTGCCCTCAGCGAGTTACCGTTTCCTTTGGATCAGCTAGCTGAGCTGACTTCCCCTGTGGCTGCGTGATCATTAAATCTATGGCAAGTGGAGCAATAAGCATGTGTGGTTTCCCTGGGAAGGGACTGGAGGTGGGTTTAGAATGAGCACAGCAGCTTTGCCGCAATGTAAAGCCTCATCCCGAAGGCAATACTCAGAAAGGGAGATGTTGTGATATAGCTTGAAGCTTTGTACAGGTCTCTGGGACCATCTTCATCAACCTGTCCAAGGGTATAGATTAGAGAGGTGTTAAATTTAGGTGGACAGTGCATAGGCATTTTAAGTTTGAGACTTTATTTCTAGCCTTGTAACTTGCAGCCTGAGACCATCTCTTGCTGAAATTAATCGTTAGTCTTTTAGCTTTAAAGATTTCTTCATATTGGAGGTCAGTGCTAGACACCCAGATACACATACAGTGCTTTCACATTGCAGTTAGCAAATTCAAATAAAGAAGTGCGGGTGGCAAGCCCTGAAAGGTGTTTTCAGGCAGGGAAGTGTTTGATGACAGTGACAATCTCCATATGAGAGCTGACCTCACTCAGCATTGGGGAACAACTCCTCTGGTACCACAAAACGGCTCTTTTGTGCAAGGATCAGGTGGCAGGGACACCATTTAGAGCTCCAAGCAAGCCCTGACCTGCCCTAGTCTTCCTTGTGCTAATTCAGCACTTAAATTGGCTTCCGAAGATGGGAGAGGGGTGGCTGGACATGGATGCTGGAGGCAGTCCCGTGGATGCTCCAGCAGTTCCCATTTCTCCACGAGGCTCCACTTTGGGGGAAGGAGTGAGATGTGTTTCTGTGGGGTGTTGGCATGAGGAGCCAGCAGAGCTGCCTGACAGGTTATGCCTGGGAGCCCAACTGATGGTGACTTAAAAGAGGCAGCAAAGACCATCCAGAGAAGGAGGCATGCAGAGGGGAATCTGCCCCTGAAGTGGGAGCAAAGCTTCAGGCAAAATCAGTGTTTAGCATTGTGGCTTTTTGATTAATTAATACCAACCTACAACAACTGTAGTACAGGACCTGACTTACTTGCACCATGTTTAAACTGCGATGTCCTAGCCCTCTGCTCAAGCCTGCTGGGCCACGCTGTTTCCCCAGCCTTTTTAGCCTTTCATTTCTCACCACCACCTTCCATACAAATGGAGGGCCATGACTGGCCTGGACCAACACAACAGGCTGAAGCCTGCTTGGTTGGCAAGTTGGGGTGGCTTTGTCAGTGAGATCCATGGAATGGCTGTACGGAGTTCAGGATACTCATTTGATGAGCATTGGTGTCCTCACCTGATACTTTCTTCAGCAAGACTGGTCTCTGTTCATGTTTAACTAGGAAACCTCTTCCTAATTTTGTGAAGGTGGAAAGTTTCACCAGACCCCTCCAGGAGGAGCAGATGACCTTGAAGAAGGAAAGTGAGAGTTCCGTGGTAACTGTCAGGAGCTTTACATCCAGTCATGCAATAGATGCAAGGCTGCTGCAGCTCCATGTTCTCCGGTTCGGTCAGTAGCCAGGCTGAGTGTGCATTCCCAATGGGGACATGTACACACATGTGCACAATAAGCACACAGCTTGCCACATGGATCAGAAGACACACAGCATCGTGCAAACACAAACAACACAAATGGCCTGACCCTGTTCTTCCACAACTGATCAGAATGAAAGCCTGTCAGAAGAGAATATAATCGTATATGTGTATGTATATACAATATGAATCCCTCTAGTAGCTGGCCTTGGACCTCCAGTCTGCCCAGTAGCTGGCCCCTCACTCCCCCAGTCTGCCTAGTTGCTGGCACCTGAGTGTGTGAACCCCTGAGACCCACTTGCTGGTACTTGAATCTCTTGACACACGTGCACACACGTGTGCTGGATTCCCCAGGCCTGAGAGACGTCATCTATCCAGTAACTGGTCTTCAGTCCCCAGGTCTCCCCAGCTGCCTAATGCACAGGCATGCACAAACACAAACTAGTCTCCCTGGCAGCTGCTCCGGACACTGGGCCTTACCAGTAGCTGACTCTCAAACCCACTCGTCAGTCTGGTCCCTCCAGTAACAAATTCCCAGACCCCTAGTCTCTCCAGTATCTGCCCCCAGTCTATGGCCTCTCTGATCCCTGGCTCCAAGCCTCCTATCCTACTCACTGGCCAATCCAGCCTGACAATTCCTCACAAATTAAATGCACCTACACACGCATCAACATACAATATGCAGGCAGTCCGGTCTCTGGAGTTGCTGGCACCCCAGCACCTCTGGGACCCTCCCACCCACGGCCCCTTCCCCAGTTGCTGGCAGTGATACCTTCACACACACACACACAGAGGTGCACAATATGGAGCGTGGCCTCACCCAGAAGAATGGCTGTAGAAGTAGTGCAGTGACAAGACGTGTCAGACTGTGGTGGCCAGGTGCAGGGCATGGCCAGACAAGTGTACTGAGCAGCAACCTGGTACGCTTAACTGGCCTCTTCCACACCCTTCTCCCTTTGTTCTCCCGTGCTTGTTCTTGCCTGAGACACCATCGTTCCTCCCTTTTCCTGCCTTTGGTCCTTCCACTGAGCATCTTGGTAGGACAGGCACAACCCCAGAATGCTCTTCCTGGCACCCTGTAATGAGTCCCATACCCCTGCAGGCAGTAGTTCCCCTCAGTCCGCAGGGTGACCTGGAGAGATCCTCTCCCATCGACTCATCCCATGGGTCTCAAACACAGACCAGGGGCTGACGCTCCCCCTCTGGTGGCCCTGGGGGTAGCCGAGCTGGGGTGCTCCACCGACACCGATCAGGTCATTGGGGTTCCTCCAGCTGTCATTGTTCTCTGCTCCGTTTTGACTGTGGTGATTAGCCTTTGATCACATAATCGAACAGGAACAACCCATCCCATCTTACAGCCTGTACATATTCATGTACGCTGCCTGCTCGCCCCTCTCCTTTGGAATTTATCTTGTGCTGATCCTAGTTTTAACAGAAGTGTCTGCTGCAAGGCTGCCCAGCTCCCTTACACTTCTCCATCTCGGATTGTCTTCTGGCTCTGAGCTGTGGCAGAGGGAGCCTGGAGCTGTGGAGAAACGTAACCTCAATCCTGCAATGCCACCTATCAACAGAAATTCAAGCATCAGAAGAAGCATGTTTAAAATTTTGCCCTCACAGCTTATGCTGAGGCCCTCACAGCAGCCGAGTCCCCAGTCTTCCAAGTCTTCGCAGCTCTAACGTACCATAATAGACTGGGCTATCTGGCCCTTGCTCTCCTTCCACAGAGAGATACTGTCTTTTCTTTCCTCACCTTCTGGGCTTGTTGCTTTTTCTGCTCTCCCTTGTTGTGCTTCAAATCCTCTGTCGGGAGGTCTAGACACTTAAGCCTTCTCTTCATATTGGAGTGAACAGGTTCATTTTTTAATCCCAGCAAACCATGTGGAGTGGTCACAAGTGCTAAATCGCCTGCTTTTTGTGTTGACTCAGCCCCTGTCTGCTGCAATGTATTTGGGGTGGAAATCTGATCCCAATTTTATTACTACTAAAGATTTTATGCACTCTAGATTGTAAGCTTGTAGGGGAACTGTCAGATGCCTGGACCTGATTGTCCTGCCCCGATTAGTGCCGTGCTCACAGGGAGGAAATTCTGCCTTGAGGAGAATAATGCCTGCAAGACAGGGGGTGCACAGATAATTCTGCATATCACACAAGCAGGGCAGAGAGATGCACCACGCACCTCTTTCCTCTGCGTGCCTGTCTGCGTCAGGAGCCTGGACAGAGGCTTCCTGCCTAACTGCCGTGCTTCAGGCTGGCTGAAGGCAGAAAATGGGCAGAACATTGGCAGCCCCTCTGGTCTGCCAGGGGATCCAGCCAAGTTGCTTGCATTTGTCTTGCAATCCTTCAGCATTTTCCCATGAGCTGCTGCTCACTCTTGGTCTTAGTGTTTCATTTACTTCATAACCCCTTCATTTACTTCATAACCCCTGTCTCTCTGTTTCCTTTTTTGACCCCTCCACAGCCACTCTGACAGGCTCAAACTACGCATCTCGTTGTGCTTTCTGATGGGCATGCTCACTGCTTTGTTCATCTACCTAGCAAAAGCCCAGAGACCTCCAAAATGTGCACCTGCCCAGGTCTCAAGAAAAGCAGTCCAGGTGAAACTCCAGCAGTAACTGCTGAGCATCTTTGTTATCCACTGATCCAGCAGCCAAAGGATCGTATTTTGCAGATTCTTATGCTAAAACAAATACATGAACCAAGCTAAGTTATTTTGTATCATCAGGTCTTCTAAAGAAAGATTGTCGGTTCATCACCAATAAGAAGGCTGCCCTTTCTTCCTAGTGACTAACCTTCCCCATCTGTGATGAGTGTGATTCAGATCAGCCACGGGCAGACCAGCCTGTTGTGTTGGTTGACATGGGCTACGCCAGGAGTGTGAGGAGACAGAAAGTTCTCAGGGCTTCTGCTTGCTTGAGGCAGATGGATCAGAGGCATCAAGCTCTGCCCTTGATCCTCCAGCGCTGAGATCACCACCCCTCACCCTCTCTCCTACAGTATTTCTATGTATAGAAATAGCTCAATAAGGAACCTCAGTGTTTACTCAGCATCTCTTTTAGCTGCACTTCCATCATACATGCTCAAAGTAGAGTGGTTGGAGGACAGCTCTAACATGGAGCCAAGTGGCTGCTATTCTCTGGCTGGTTTGGCTAACACTGGCTTATCAGTGTTCTTGTTCACATTTCAACATCCAGGTGCCAGCTATCCATGGGGCGCTTTAATTTCCTAAATACTGCTGTGGTCCTACAGCCCACAGGGCTGCTGCAGCAACACAGACACAGATGATCTCAGGACACGGCCTTTGGTAGAGATCTATGGTGGGATTCATCTCACCTCACTTCAGACTTCAGCTACCTGGGTGCCTGCACCTGCCTGCCTCATCTAGTCTGCCAGTTCTACCTGTGGAGACCAAATAAATGTGGAGATGGAATTCAGGGAGTAGTGAATTCATCTTACCTAACCTGGAGTCTGCCTCAGGGTGTGACAAAGCTGGTGGATTCACCGACCAGCTCTCCCTGGACAGGACAGGGATCCCAGGGCAGCTTTTTCCAGGGTAAGTGCCCACCACATTCCATCAGGTGAATGCCAACAGTGTGATCTCTTGGCAAAAGGGACATTATTCTGTAGCACTGTGGGTCAGAAATGCCAAACACAGAGCAGCTCCTTGGAGCATTTGGGTTTTGTTCTCTGTGCTGTCAGGGGTTTCTCTCAGAGGAACTGCTAGATTCTGAGTGCTGTTGACACTACGGATATAGCTGCATGTGCAATTGCTGCTGGTACTTCTCAGGTTCAGGGGTGGCAAAGACTTGACAACAAACCAACAATGCCTCTCCAATGTGAAGTCAGAGAATTCTGTGGCATTCATATGCTCTGGAGGCTCAGAAGTAATGCTGAGATTGCTGCGAGTTTGTCCTGTTTGCCGTCCTCTGGCAGCAGGCATAGAAGAAGGAAACCCTTCCTGAACACAATGCTTTCATTTAGAGACCCAGTCTTTGGATGTGATTCTGAGCGTGGTATTTCCATTGCCTCAAGAAGAGACCTGGTTCATTTTCCCCGTGTCCAGGGTGCTCACTTTCTCATTGCAGTCCATCTGTCTCACAGAAGTCATCTCCAGTTCATGGTGGGCCAAGAACTTCAATAGCACAAGGTTTCATCACCGCTCTAAGGCTTTCCTCAAGTCATCACTGCGGAGGCCATCATGTCTAGGTGTGTTGAGCCACATGGAGTAGGCAAGAGTGTTATACTATACCCAGACCCTGTGCTACACATGCAGGCCTGGCTTTATTCTGTGTATAGTCCTGAAAGCTGTACTGTAACTGTTGCTAGAGATGCCTCCACTAGCTCTACCTTCAATGGTGGAAGGACTTGACCAGTCTCTGCCAGGAACATGCGTTTTTTTTACTTCCCCTATCACTGCAACCACCTGAATGCACTTGCAGCATCTGTAGTCTCCCAGATGTTTTTTCTTAGCTATCTCTAGAAACTGTACAGCTTTTCACTCAGTGGCCTGGATGTCAGATGGCTCTGAAGACTGTTTATTTCCTGTGAGAAATACTTCTTGTAATAAGAGAAAGACAATTAGGAGATACTTTTTCGTGGCTTGGTGGACCATATTTTCAGCCTGAGATCTGGTTAAATCCTTATCCATTGTAGAAATCATGGAGTCATAGAATGGTTTGGGTTAGAAGGGACCTTTAAAGGTCATCTAGTCCAACCCTGCCTGCAGTGAGCAGGGACATCTTCAACTAGATCAGGTTACTCAGAGCCCCGTCCAACCTGACCTTGGATGTTTCCAGGGATGAGTCATCTACCACCTCTGCAGGCAACCTCTTCCAGTGTTTCACCATCCTCATCATAAAAAATTTCTTCCTTATATCTAGGAAACCTGTGTCCCAGTTATACATGAGTCTTTTTTACATCTTAAATTGGAGGGATTTTCTACTAGTTCCCTGAGCGTATATCTCAGTACAGTTTCCAAATATATTTTAGTGGGAAAGTGGAGAGACTGTTGTCCCATCGCTCCTTGTCAGGGCTCTCTGGGGATCTTTGAGGGCTTTTGCATCAATGAATTACTCTGCTTTACAATGAATTCATAAGTTTGGGCTGATCTTCCTCCTGAGCCAGCTTTTGAACCCACAGCTGTATGTTCTCTCCTCTGTAGAGTCATAGAAGTGCTAGTTGGAAAGGTTCTCTGAGATCCTGCTCTGAGAAGGACTGTGTTAGGTCAGCTCTGGCTCTGTCCAGCCAAGCCTCAGAAAACACCTGCAGGATGTTGGTGCTGCAGTCTTTGGGGTGGCCTGTTCTGGGGCTGTACTGCCCTCCTCAGAAGTTTTTTTTTTGCTGAAGTCCGAGTCCAACCTGAACCTCCCAAACCACAATTTGTGGCTGTTGGCCACATTTGTTGCATCATCTGCTACAGGAAGAGTTTGTCTCAGATATCTTTGTGAGTGCCCTGCAAGCAGTTGTAGGCTGCTTGCTTTTTTTTATCATGAGATCTGGCTCTGGACTCTCTTCAGTTTCTCCCCACTCCTGAACTTGATGTCCAAAAACAGAACACTATTCCAGGTGCAACCTCACCAGTGCTGAGTAAAAAGGGCAATAACTTCCCTCAATCTGCTGGCCAGCCTGCTTGTTTTGTAGCCCAGTATGCAGTTTGCCTTATTCTCTGTGTGAATGTGCTATGGGCTCATACTCAGGCTGGCAGTCATCATAAATCCCTTTTCAGCTTCTTCAACAGAACTGCTACTCGGGCAGTCTCTCCTGAGCCCGGACCAATGTGCTGGGTTGGTCCGCCCCAGATGCACACCTTTCTTCTTCCCATTGTTGAACTTTTTGAGGTTTCTGTGAGCCTGGTCCTCAAATTTCTCAGGGCCCCTCTGGTTTGAAGCTCTGCATTTCACCATGTCAGATGCTCCTGCTAGTTTAATATCATCAGCACTTTTACCCAGTGTGTCCTCTGTGTCATCTGCATTGTTGATGAGGGTGTTGAACAAGATGGGCCCCAGGACTGGCCACTAGAGCACTCTGCCCATTGCCTGCTGCCTAATCACTAATCACTACCTTTTCACACAGCGATCCAGTAAATTCTCAGCCCACCTAGCTGTCCATGCGTCTGGTCCGTAGCTCCTCAGTTTCCAAAGGAGAATGCTGTGGGGTTTGGTGTCAGAAGCCTTGCTGAAGTCATGGTATGTCATGTCTGCCACTCCCCCCCTTGCCCACAGAACTAGTTGTTCTGTCACAGAAAACAGCCATATTGGTCAAGCACAGTTTGCTGTTGGGAAATCCATATTGAGTGTTCCTGCTTGCCTTTTTGTCCTTCAAATGTTTGTGCGTGAAGAAGATGTGCTCCATGGCTTTAACGAGGCTGAGGAAGGGCTGACTCTCCTTCCCTTCTCAAAGGTGAGAGTCACATTCGGGACCAGTTGTCAGGGACCTTCCAGATCACCATGCTATCTCCTAGGGAATAGACAGCAGCCTCGCGATCACTTCAGCAGCTCCCTCAGCCCCCTCTGCTGAATCCCACCAGGCCTGTGGACCTGGACGCAGCAGGTCTTCTAAGTCCCTAACCTGTTGCTTCCCCACTACTGGCTGCCCATCTTACATTGTCTGCTACACACCAAGGTCTGGGAGCACGCTTTCCACAAACACTGAGACATAAAACAAAGTTAAGCACTTTGGTCTTGAAACAGACAGTACATGTCTGTACTGTCCATGGCTGATTTTTCATCAGCAGACTCGCATTTTCCCTGAACTTCCTTTGGGTGCCAGCATACCACTACAAGAAATCCTTGTTCTGCTTAATTTCTTTTGATAGTCTTTGCTCCAGCTGGACTTTGGCCTTCCTGATACTGTCCTAGTGCTTGAGCGTTCTTTTTATTGTTTTGGTGCCTGTCACTGTTTCTTCTTCTTGTATGTGCTCTTTGTATTTTCGTTCATTAAGCAGCTTGATACCTTATCAAGCAAGCCTTCTGCAAAAATACCCAGTCTTCCGAAATGACAGGGTGGGTGGGCTGTTCCTGAGATCTCAAAAAATTATCTTTGAAAACCAGCACCCCCTTCCCTTTGGGCTGCTTCTCAGGAAGCTGAAGTCTGTCCTGAACCTCAGGATCCTAGCTCTACTACTCACCTTTCAAGCCTTCCTCCAGATGCACAATGCAGCCATCTTGCAGTTGCTGCAGCCCAGGCTGCCCTGTGACCACATTCAGCACCAGTTTTTCCCTGTTGGTGAGGAGCAAGTCAAGCAGAACGTCACCTCTAGCAGCCAGTGTTTGTGTTAGGAAATTGTCACCAGTGGTCTGGAGCCTCCTGGATTCCTTGGCCTTCCAGCAGCTATCTGAACAGTCGAAATCCTGGAGAGGATGAGGGCTTGCAAGACTTCCACTAGTTGTTTATGGGCAGCCTCACCCACCACCTCCTCTGGGGCAGTGGTAACAGACCCAGTGTCTCCCCTGTTCCTAGCCTAGATCCAGAGACTCTCAGAAGGCATGTCTGTGTAACCACACTGCAGCTCTGTGCGGTTGGGAGCTCCGTCACGTGAAGACACCTCCCTTCCCTGCCTGTCCTTCCTGAACAGCCTGTAGGCAGCTGTGGCCACGTCCTGATCAATGCATGCTGTCCCAAGTCTTTGAGTCTGACCACAACATAGCCCTGCGACCGCAGCAGGACATGCAGTTCTTCGTGTTTGCTGTCCATGCTCTGTGAACCTGAGGAAAGTCTCCAAATACACCATCCTCAGGAGAAGAAAATTAATGTCCCCCTGTGGACCTTTACTGGCATACCTCCTCCATACCTTCCTCTCTTATCTCTGGGCTTAGGTCCCCATTCTCCGATCAACTTAGTTTAAAACCCTTCTCTCCACATCAGCAAGCATGGTCGCAAAGTGTTCCTCCCTCTCATAGTTACACAGGGTCTTTCTCTTCCATCATCCTCCAGTGAGGCACCAGGATCAAGGAAGCTGAGTTGTAGCTGGCAGCATCAGCTGCATGGCCAGGCATCAATCTGGCAGATGTGTGTACTCCACAGTGGGTCTTTCTTTCAGCCAGAAGGGTTTTTGGGGACAGACTGTTGAGAACACAGCTGGAACATGCTCTCACTTTGTCTCCATTGCCCTTAACCCCAAAGCCCTGCAGTCACCTTTGAGCTGCTCAAGGTTTTTCATGGTATATCACTGTTACCCACCTGGATGAGCAACAAGGGGTAGTACTACAAGGGGTAGTAATCAGAAGGGTAGAGGAGTCCCAACATCTTTCCACAACACTGCCAATCCAGGCCCTGAGGCAGGCAGCAAACCTTCCAGGACAGTAGTTCTGGCTGGCACATGGTGTCTTTGTCCCACGTCTGGTGGCAGCCTTCCCCATGACAATGACATGGGCTAGGGTAAAGAGGAGAAGCCCTAAATATTGTTCCTCACTCTTTTCCAGCACAAGGTCACCTAGCAGAACCACTGAAGGTTTTTAGCCAAGGTGGCCTCTGAATTGCATCTTGTCTGTTTTCTTTCCTGAGTTTTGTTCTTCCAAGGCAGAGCTCTCTCTCCATTTTAAATGCATTTTGTTGTTCTTTATCCATTTGACAAAATCTTGTAGGAAGACCCCTGCATCTCTTGTGTACTGCAGCAGAGGTGTCTGAGAAGGCGGTATCTGGGTGCAGAAACTGTCTTACTGGAGTGCTGCGCAGGGCAAGACTTTGGTAGCTGAGGCAGGGCTGCCAGCATCTCTCCAGGCATATTTCAGAAGGGCTCAGATGTCATCCAGGCTGCCTTTGGGAACTGTGTCCATTCTTGAGTTCAGTGCGTACCACACTTAACGTCATTGCCAGTGCTGCAACCTTCAGGTGAGACACAGGGTTGGGGAGAGCAGTGCTGTCACCTCCCTGGCTAGGAACTCAGTCTCCTATTGTCACCTCTTCACTTTGGTGTTGCTGCATGGCATGAACCGTTAAGTGAGGACACATATAGGTAAGTGAATTGAAGGAGAAAGGAAGGTAACTGCTCAGGACTGCACATTCCTAGGAATTCAGCATCCAGCACACAGTCATAACGTCTTCTGGGCTCTTTCACTCAGAACTGAAAGGTTTGGCAGAACTATAGGAGTAGGTGGGCTTTACCCTCTTATACCACATTCAGACAGCCTGAGGCAACAAATCCTATGGATACTGCTAAGGCAAAGAGTGTCTATGCTTGAGTCCTGGGATGGCTGCTTGACCAGAGCTTGAAAGTGCTTGTGGACAGTGCATCTTGAAGATGCGCTGCTTACCGGTAGGTAATCTTGGAAAGGCAGGGGAAGTGGATGTGACTGTTACAATGTCGTGTAGCCAGATGAAATGCAGTAGCACAAAGATGTGATGTTTCCTGAGGGAAGGTTTCAAACTGCAAAGATTTAGGCAGTCATGCAGAGCTCAGCAATGGGCTTTATTGAGATACCTTTGAATGAAGTGGAATTTGAATCTGGTAGCTGCTGCAGAGGGTACCCGGGTGACTACCTCTCTGTGCCCAGCTCCAGAACAAAATGTATACAGACAATTACACCATTATACAATTAGTGCTCACCTGGCTCACTGGAGTCAGTGGGACAGCACCAGGCTGTGAAAGTGGCACAGTTTAGGACTAGATTAGACCTATCGGGGCATGGGATTTTGAAAATCCTGCCTTGTCTGACCAGGATTCAAGAGCACAGTCTGTAGCATCTAGCCTTGTGTATTCCTCTGAGCCTTTAGGTTTTAGATCCTTGATTTTTTCCTTGAGGAGCCTGTAACTAGTGGTGTAGACAACAGTCTTTGTACGTACACTTCCATTTTATACATACATTGAGCATGTGTGCTTATATACACAGGACTTACGGACATTAGATACAAATACGGATTTGTGGATATTTTCATTATTTAGGTCTGTATTATTGTATTGGACTTCCATGGTAAGGTTTTGGTAGCCGTAGGGGTACAGGGGTGACTTCTGAGAGAAGCTGCTAGAAGCAGTGCCGGCCAGCTCCAAGTCGGACCCGCCACTGGCCAAGGCCGAGCCTGTCAGCGACAGTGGTAGCACCTCTGGGAGAACAGATTTAAGAAGGGGAAAAAGTTGCTGCAGGACAGCAACTGCAGCCAGACAGAGGAGTGAGAACATGTAAGAGAAACAGCCCTGCAGACCCCCAGGTCAGTGCAGAAGGAGGGGAGGAGATGCTCCAGGCACTGGAGCAGTTATTCCCCTGCAGCCCGTGGGGAACACCACGGTGAGGCAGGCTGTCCCCCTGCAGCCCAGGGAGGTCCACGGGGGAGCAGATCTCCACCTGCAGCCCGGGGAGGACCCCACGCCGGAGCAGGTGGGTGCCCAAAGGAGGCTGTGACCCCGTGGGAAGCCTGCACTGGAGCAGGCTCCTGGCAGGACCTGTGGCCCTGTGGAGAGAGGAGCCCACACTGGAGCAGGTTTGCTGGCAGGACTTGTGACCCCGTGGGAGACCCACGCTGGAGCAGTTCGTGAAGAACTGCAGCCTGTGGAAGGGACCCATGCCCAAGAAGTTCATGGAGAACTGTCTGCCGTGGGAGGGACCCCACGCTGGAGCAGGGGACGAGTGAGGAGTCCTGCCCCTGAGGAGGAAGGAGTGGCAGAGACAAGATGTGATAGACTGACCCGAACCCCCATTCCCCATCTCCCTGCGCCGCTGGAGGGGAGGAGGTGGAGAGAATTTGGGAGTGAAGTTGAGCCAGGAAGGAGGGAGGGATGAGGGGAAGGTGTTCTAAGTTTTAGTTTTATTTCTCATTACCCTTCTCTGATTTGATTGTTATAAAATTAAACTAATTTCCCCAAGTCAAGTCTGTCTTGCCTGTGACAGTAATTGCTGAGTGATCCCTCCCTGTCCTTATCTTGACCCATGAGCCTTTCATCACATTTTCTCTCCCCCATCCAGCTGAGCAGGGGAGCTGCTCTATCAGAGCAGCTTTGGTGGGCACCTGGTGTCCAGCCAGGGTCAGCCCACCACAATTATAAGTCGTACAAAAGCGTTGTTAAAAGAAAAGAAAAGAAAATTGTGATTAACAGTCAACCTGGGATCTCACTGCCAGAACAGTGGCGTGTATGGGGTGGTGAGAAGGCTTCTGGGGCGGTGTCTGCATTGGTGCTGCAGAGACCCCACTAGTCACCTTTCCTTGTGGGCAGGGAGAAAACGTGCTACAGCAGAGGTTAGTTCAACAGGGGAACACTTCCTGAATGTCTGTCTACCTCTAGTGAAATACTGTTGTTGTGAGATAATGTAATCGAGTATTAATTTCATTTGACAGATTAAAAAAAAAGGAATCAATGGCACCAATAAAAATGTGCAGGCGTAGCAGCAGTTCTGATGGTAGGGCTCTGGCCGTGCTTATCGTGTGCAGAGCATGTCAGCAACCCATGAGTGTCTTCTGGGGAGGAAAGAGTGCCATTTTTCTGAACCTCAGAGGTTTTGGTATTTGGGAACATAAATTTTACATAATTAACAAAATCTAAGGGTTATTTGAGGACACGCTGCTAAATGCAGTCCAAAAATCAGGGGGGAAAAATCTGCTGGGCAAGACATCACCCACTTCAGTGAGATAATGAAGGAGCAGTTAAGTATTACTTACAGACACATGTATCCCCTTCTTACTGGAAAGGTTAGGAAGTAAAGGAGAAGGAAGTGCGGTTAATTTGAGCTAAAGTGTGTAGGAGGTTGATAAGGGGAGCCAAAGGAAATATCAAAGGCCAATATGTAAAGATAATAAGAAATTTTAGAGCATTAGAAGAAAAAAAAAGTCTGGTAGAGATCCATTTCTATATGTAAATGATAAAATTGTATATTCTGGTGCAAAAAAAAAAAAAAGGCAGAAATGTTCTGCTCTGAGTTTGGAACAAATCAGGAGGATGTATCTATCCATATGATGTGCTTGGAACAGAAAGTTTCCCAGCTGTAACCAAGGAGAAAGTGAGATAGTATTTGCTAAAAATAAACATACTCAAATTAACAGGCTTGAATAACATATACCCAAGTGTCTAAAAGAGCCTAGCTGAGGAGTTGTCTGAACCACTGATGTTAATACCTCAAAATCTTGCTAATCTATGAAATTTTGAAGAGTTGGTAGAGGGCTGTTGCTATTCTAATATTCTGAGGGTATAAAATAGGTGATTCAGGAAACTATAGCTTGCTTAGCTCAGCGTCAATGCTGCGTAAAATAATGAAGCTATTAATTTGGAGCACAATCAACAAAGAATTAGAGAATGAAAATACAATTAATATCATACGGTGTGGTTCCATGGAAGGTGGAAACAAACCTGCTGTCTTTTCTCGACAGCATCATAGGACTGGTTAAGGTGAGGCCTGTGTTTACGTAGTATGTTTTGACTTCCTTAATAACCATGTGACTTGTGTATAAATAAACTTACAATAATTGGAATTAACTGAATGAATGTGGCTTATAAGCATTGCAAAGACGTGCAGGGGTACATTTCAGAAAGCATCGGCTAAGAGGAAGGTACCAGTGGGGGGGACCGTCACCAGCAAGGTCTCTTTACATTTTTTGATCCCCGCAGCTCAACACTTCTATCAGTGTTTCAAAATAGTGACAAAAACCCATGTTTGTAAGGATTGCAGGTATCGCAAACAGTGGGGGAGTAGCTAACAATAAAGTAACTGCTGCAGAGTGATCTGGCTTTCCTGCTGAAGCAGCCATGTTCCAGCAGACTGTGCAAGGTGATGTGTCTGCAAGCAAAGAATGTAGGTTACAGGATATGAAATTACCCTGGAAAAATGTAATTCAGCAAAGGACATGGGTTTCTCCAAGATAATTGTGTTATCGTTAGTTGATTGCGTAGGATGTGGCAGAGATATTTTGTATATGTAAAGGACAAACTTCCAGAGTTATGTGAACTTGCCTATTCTGGTTGCAGCTTTGGCAGATCACTAAAACATCATCACTTTGTGCAAGTCAGACATTCACACCACAGGATGAATCGGACGTTACTGAGCAGAATTCTAAAAGGCCCTCAGAATGATTCACGAGCTGAAAAAAGGTTTGAGGCTTAAGGAGTCCATCTTGCTCAGCATATTGAAGGAGGGCTGATGAGAGCAATAGCTCTGGTGTGTGGATATTTAATTCCATCACCCAGCTTGGGGGGAGATAGCTCACTGCAGATCTCAGTGCATGTACAGAAGATCCCCTGGATAGCCACAGTCATGGATTTTAGTGAAATCCCATTTGAAAATATTTCTGCATGAGTATGTCCTATGCCCGGAGAATGAGATTGCCTGGGAGAGGTGGAAAAGGCAGTTTACAGCTCAAGTTCTCAGAAGGAGCATCTTAGGATCTGGATAATCTTGCAGCCTTTCTCCAGTTCAAGTGCTTTGAGATGCTGAAGGGGTGAAGTTGGCCATTGGAAATCCAGAGAGCTCTGCTGGAGTCACTCTCTGGAGTGGTGTTTGGGTTTGTTCCTGTTGGTGAAGATTTACCCCCAAAACCCCCTGAGTTTTGCCTAGTGGTCTGTGCATATCCTGGTTGATGGACCCATTGTTCTCATGGTGGATGGCCATAACAGAGCTCTGGAGCGGAATAAACTTAATTCACGCCTCAGAGCTTATGTTCCTCTAAGTAACTTCTTATTCCTGGGAATGTGCGTGATTCAGGTGATTCATTGTCAGGTCAGGCTTCTTATGTACAGACAGATACTGCATAATGAAGGTGCAGACAGATACCACATAATGCGTGATTCTTTCAGTCTTCCCTCAGAACTCAGCCCTTCTAATTTTCTGATAATACTGTGCATTTCTCAAGGCTGCTTCTCACTGGTTAACATCATCTGGGTAATGAAGTATCCAGAATGGACCACAGCATGCTTGCTGAAGCTGCAGGGATAATACCTTTATCCTCCTTCAACAATCAAACACTGCATTGTTATAGCTTTGGATACCGGTCACCGTTAAAGGATCCCTTCCTTGCATGGGGACAGAGTTTTCTGTTCTCTTTTTCCCACAGTCTGACTTCAGCTGGGAACATTTTGTTTGTCCCAGCACTGCTGGCACTATGCTAGGGACTGCACGAATGTACCATTGGTCTCCACATAGGTGGTATCTCCTTAAGGAGGAAGTTTTCTCATGCTTTAGAATAGCCAGATGTGCTGAACCCGGGTCACAGTCCAGTGCTCTGACCAGCTGCTTTTGGATATTCCACACATGGCAGGTTCAGTGTTTCATACCAAATTCACGTATTTGAAGTTATTTGACATTACACAGGATTTTGATTCAGCAGAGTGGTACAGCAATGTACTTAAACGCAAATATAAATTACACTTAGCAGCATATAGCAGATGCAATATACAGCTGGATCACCATACAGAAGTGATTCTTGTTACCAGTCTCTATATCTGCTCACCATCATGACACTGGCTGTCCCCCTTCACCTTGAAGGCATAAGTGGGTTGACACCAGCTCAAGCACGTTGCTGTCTCTGAGTTCTCTCTGTTTGTTGTTTGGTTTTTATATTGTCTGTTGGGCTAATCCAGTTATACAGTCCTTCTCCCCCATTCTGGTCTTGCTAACTCAGGAGGACTTTCGCGCTCTTCTCATTAATTTAAGGATGAAGTTACAGAGCTGGTTGACCCACTCAACTGGTACAGCCAGCTGATCCACTCACCTGACACAGCTGGATGATCCACTGAGCTGCTGTAGCCAGCTGATCTAAAACAAAGGCTGCCCTCCCGTCCCCTTGGTGTTGAGATTGGTTCAGCTTTCGTCGCAACGGCTCTGGTCAATTGGTCCCTACATTTTTCCCTCAGCTTCAAGGGCACATAGCCCTTGCCTATCTTTTCAAAGCTTTCTTCTGCTGTAGGGGTTCATTGGTCAGTCACAAGGGGCGAAGTGTTAGTGCTATTACTCAAGTCACATTAGAGCTCATCTGTAGTAATATCCACCACCCTAGAAATCTGTGTTCAAGAAAGATGGGTTCAGGCTGGAACAGGAGCATAGAAAAGCTACTGAGAAGATCAGGAGAGTAGGGACTTTATCTCCTGTGGCAGCCTACTAAAGCTTCATATCTTTATTGACTTGCTGGGAGGGATCAGACTGAATGTATGAAAAGTCCCACTGGGCCAGACTGATGGGCCATTAGCCCATTTCCCTGTCCTTGACAGTGGCATTATAAAATGCTATTAATTAAGGAGATCGCATGTGCCTGGCCATTTTGGGTAGTCCATTCCCCTTGTGCGTTCCAGCGTCCGATGTCATCATACTGGGGATGTTAGCAGGAATGACCCTGCTCGGTCCCATTACAATCTGTGCATGGACCTGCTCTCTGGGAATTTCTCTACTCTCTCTCTGAATCTGCCAGCACTGTCCACCTCCACGGTCTCCCATGGCAGCCAGCTCCAGACAACCATTGCCCGTTGCATAAAGAAGTCTTGCTTTTGGCCGGTTTTATCTGATCTGCCACTAGTCTCATTGAGAGAGACTTGGTGAACAGCAGCTCTGCCTTCACTGTATCCACTGCCTTGGGGAGTTTTTTAAGCCTTGGCCATGTGCCTGCCTGAGCTTTCTCCTCCCTAAACTGGAGAGTCCCAGCCTTCTCAGTCTGTCTTCGTAGAGCAGTTGCTCCATCCCCTTGACCATTTTAGTTGCCCTTCCCTGGCCCTACTCTAGTTCCACCACTTCCTCCTTGAGACACTGAACCAGACCTGCACATAGCACTGAAGGCGTGCAGGTGCAGGATCAGCACAGCCCCAAATGGCATTGCCCACCTTGCTTTCCACCTCTTCCCTGATATATTTTGTTGGCTTTTTTGGCGGCTGTTGTGCACAGAGCCCATGATTTTTGAGAGCTGTCAGTATCAGCTCCGAGAGTTTTCTGGAGCTGTATCCACCAGGTCCATGTTCAGCATCGTGTAGCATATTCGGATGGCTCTTACCTAGAAGCATTGCTTTGCATGTATCTACATGATGACCCATCTGCCACTTTTTGCCCTCTCACTCAGTTTGGGAGTCCTCCTGGAGTTCATCAGCATTGATGCATCATTTGGCTACTCAGAAGATAGTTGCAGCAGTTTATAATGCCCAGACTTTGACATAGTGTATTCATGTTTCTGTGTATGTTCTTTTACGTTTTGTAGACACTTTCTGCATGAGCTGACTCTCGATCTGTTGTCTTCTTCCAGGCCAAAAGCACATCTCCAAGAGCAGGGCATCCTTATCAGGCAGTTGTGCCCAAGAAACAGGAATTTTCCTTTATTGCTGGATCTAAACCAGTCAACACTTCCACCACTGCCTATCTTATCTTTCTCATTCCAACACCTCCCCATTTGAGGGCCAGCAGTCGTTTGGAGTGTTTAATTCAATGGGCAGGACTCCCAGCTGCCGGTCTTCTTGAAGATTCATCTCTGCACTTCATAGACTGGGACCAAAACCTGATTTTTGAGTGTGCGTCTCGGGCAATTCCCCTGTGTTGCTCTAACATCGTCAGACAGCCCCAGGCTGTCTGCATGACAGGGATCCTCAGTGCCTGGGTCTGCTCAGAGAGATGAAACAGTTTGCTTTGTTCATTTTGCTGCCTCCTCTTTTTATGTCTAAGTGCTTTTCTTCCTCCTGTGGGAGATGGTATTGTGCTCCTGAGAGCATAGTTCTGACATTTCATTCCTGCTGACGGTGGGGGACGGCTTGGCTGAGATCCTCTCCCAGTTCAGCAGATCAGCATCATCAGCAAACGGCAGCCCCTGTTCCCTCTCGGGCAGCTGATCCCCGGGGTCTGTTGGGGCTTCATCTGGCAGCCTGTCGGTGGGCTGCAGGTGCTAGTGTTGGGTCTCCCTCCCCGCTGTGGAACAGTGTCTTGAACCACCGGTTTTCTCACTGTTGATGAGAGCTCACCTCCCTATAGGTTATAAACTCAGCCTCAGTGCCAGGCTCTGTGATCTCAGTACAGGCGGTTTATCATGCCGTATTGACTCAGCGCAGCTTTGAAGCTGAAAAAGAACTGAAAATCTTCACGCCATCTTCTCAGTGAGCTAACCTGTTTATCAGATATGTTCTTCTCTTCATATTTTGAATTTTTCCAGAGCAACTGTTAGAGAAACTTTGCTCGGATAAGTGTTTAGCCAAAGTTGTTTGCACTTGCAGAGTTCTGTAGTTCATTTTCTTGGGTGTCACCAGGAACTGGGGGTGAATCAGGTTTTTGTATTTTTCAGAAATTCCCAGACATTCTTGCATAGCAGAAGCAACTGTCTGACCAGTCTCCCCTGTTGTCAGCTTTACTGTACAACATTCATTCTTGAACTCCCATGTTATTTTAGCCTCCCCACTGCTTTTCTTACCTGCTTTCTGCAAGATGCCATTCCTGCTGGTCAGGTTGAGCTGCAGTTTCTGGGATTTTGAGCACCTGCTTGGTTTTACTCCCATCTTTCACAGAAAAGGCCTGGCAACATGGGACCAGTGCTTTGTGGTTGTCACTGCAAGACCCTTACTGCACTGTTCCCTCTGTTTTAAACAGCAGCAGAGATGTTATTTTTTCCCCTAGGCCAAATTATTCACATTTATACTCCAGTGACCAAGCTTTCCTTTGCAGATTTTGTAACCCAGCCCAGCTCTGGCACATTTCTGGCTGGTTTGGTTGTGGCTTTGGGTTGACATCCTTCTGGCCAAGGGTGTTTCAGAAAGTCACAGGGTCAAGTCGGCAGTCCCGGGCAAGCATGGCATTGAGACTCTCTGCATTTACTGACCAGTGTCGTGTTCTTCTTGTCTTTCATGGCTGGCTCTTAGCATGCTTTGTAAAGCCAGTGCTGCTCTCCCTGTGGCTGCTTTGTTGTGCTCTGGACAGTCAAGCAGTGCCCAGCGACGGCTGAAGTTGCACAATACTGGCTAAGTGGGTGTCTTACAGCTTTTGTAGGAGTTGTCCATCAACGGGCACGTTTGAAACGCATTGGGCAAAAAGCTGTCTGACCACGTTGGTAGCTTTTCCTCATCCCTGACCTCACCAAGGTATAAACAATTGAAAATCAAAATTTTCCATCTGTCACTTGACTGTCAGCAAAAACGCCAACAGTCTGCCAGAACACCAACAGGGTACAGTGCTTGGGTCATGCTTCTGCCAGGCGGTGGGTGCCAGAGCAGTCGGTGCTCTCTGTCCCGGAGACCACATACGCTGGCTTGTGCCACCAGTGCTGCACCAGAATGGAGCAGAGGGAGAAGGTCTCACCTTTCCAGCCCTCAGGGTCAAAATCTCCCACTCCTACTTCTCTGCATTTGAGTAACCTATAAAAGCTGAACTGCTGCCCATTTGGGTGGACAAGTTTGGATGATTAAAAATGAAACAGAAAGCACAGGCATGTTCTGTCAGTATTTCTGTTCTTTATTTGGAAGGGAGCAGGGTGATGTGCATGTATCACATGCAGATGATGAAATGCTTTCCAAGCCATTAGTAACTGAAGCTGTAAGCATCTTCCAGGTGGTAATTTTTCAGTATTTGCATTTTGTAATTGTATGATGCTGGGGCAATGCCAGGAGACTGGCAGAGCGCTGGTGTTTGGAAGGGGCAAAGAGATGATCCAGTTAATTATAAACCTGTGAGTCTGATATCAGTTGCTGGCAAAAAATAAACAATCAGATAGTGAAGGCAGTTGATAAAGAGTTAAAGAGTAGAATATAATTACCAGCAGAAAACCTCATAGAACAAATTTCATTTCATTCTTTGGGGTGTCAGATTTGTTTGACAAAGGTAACGGTTTAGATGTAATAGATTTTGTTTACCCCTGTATAACATCTCCATTACAAAACCTGCTGTGTACAAAACCAGCAGAGCGCCTGGGAAGTGGTTCACAAATTTGCCAAATGACAGGTCTTGGCAAGTACTTGTCGCTGAGGAACGGTCACTGGCCGGGGTTTCTAGAGGGTCTCTCCAGGACTTAAGACCTGATGCTGCTCATTGATGTCATACGTGTTCTAGAAATGACTCTGAAATCAAGGCTAGTAAATACTAGGTGTGCAGGCGACCCGCGGGCTGTGGCGCTGGGGATACGCCACACAGCCATGGGCTCTGCTGTGTGAAGGTGCTTTGGAAAACTAAAGGGCTCACAAAGAAAAACTGCTGAAGTGGGTTAGGATCGGGAGAAAGTAGAAGCTAACCGTGCTCCAGGATTCAATCCATTCCATCCTGTTCATCCAAAAAACAGATTAAGAGGTGATTTAACTAGCATAGGCTAGTAGTTTCATAGAAATCACATTTTCTGAGGAAAATATGTGTTTTCCTGCAAATTGACTAATTATTGAGTCAATTAGAATCAAAATTGAATCAACTAACTGAATATTTGATATAAAATTATTATTTCAAAAGCTTTGCATCTTAGAGAATGTTGATGTTCCATTTCAGAATTTAGTTCAACCCCTTTTTTCATTTTTGTATTTTTTACAGTTTTTCATAGAAAACAGCACTATGGCTCATGTATTGCAAATGTTATAACCTACATACTTTTAATTATTTAAACAACAGTTCAGTCTACCCTAAAGACTAAACATCTCCAGCTGGAGTTGAAACCCAAACATTCTTGAAATGCCGAAGTTTCCAGCATCCAGGATAATTGTGCATTTCAGTCTGTTGTACTTGTGATCCCACACGCTGTGGCGCAGGGATGATGCCGGTATTGAGGGAGGTGGGACTGTGCGTGAGGAAGGGTGGCACAAGAGCCTGTGGCTGAAAACTGATTTCTTGATATAATATGGGAACAGGCTGGGTTTTTTCTTAAGTGATGGGAATTACTAAACATGAATTCTCCATGTCCTGGTGTCTTTGAGACCTGAAGCCGGTGGCATGCAACAGTTTAGCTGTAACGCTTCTGGTCTTGAACTTAGGGTGACAAAACTGATGTTGCATGGACAATCTATATCCTGTTATTACCTGTCTTTTGAGTGTTCCACTTCTGGAAACATAAATATTAATGTAAATATTAACATAAGTGCTTCTATATTTATTGCCCATAGATAATCACTTGTCTCTTATTTGCCATCAGTTGTTATCTTATGCCTAGAGTAGCAGCAGTCCTGGACTACCCAGCACATTTCAAAAGCGACTGCCAAAGTGTGCAAACACATCTGGTTCTTTTACAAAGTAGATAACTAAGCCTCAAAAGTTGGAACCAGTTTTTCCAGTGCTGAAGCATCTGAACTGTGGCATCCTCATCTCCACTACACCTAAACCTCAGTTACCCAAAGTGAGGGTCCATCTGTTAATGCCCTGTGGAGAACCTTGTGTTCGTTGCTACTTGGTAGATACCCAAGTACTGAGGTTGTATTTTCCAGTTTATTTCTTGGTTTGGTGTCTTAGAGATTGCCTAGCCTGCCATCACAGCCCAGTGCTTGTTGTCCAAGAAACTAATAGGTTATGTTAGCGCTAAAAATGACGACAGGAACGAGCTTCAGCATGTGTCCTGTAGACCCCTGGAAGGAGTCGATGAGCATGTCTATAGCTAGGGGAGCAGACAAGTGTCTCGGTACAACACGGGTTGCTGCTGGTGGGGACAGGGCAGCTGAGCTCTTGGGGACAATCCCTGTGCACGCAGCTCTGCACGGGTGCCTGTGCTCTTCTAGAGTCCCTTGCAGACCTGCGGCACAGCTGGAGACCTCCAGACCCAGGAGCCTCCTCTGTGGCTGCCAAATAGCTGGCAGAACTAGGAAATGCCCAATTTTTAGTGATTCACCTTGATGGCCCAGTAGGAAGGGGGAGGTCCAGGCTGCAGCCCTGGTGTACACTGGTTTGCACTGGCCTGTTGCAGGTTCCTCAGCTTCTCCAGAAGCTTGAGGTCACTGATAGGTGACATCCCACAGGGACAGCTTAAATACGAAGACGTGCTAGGCTGTATACACAGATGCAGAGTTGCAAAATCATCTGGTTTTGTGGCTTGACATCCGTTGGTCTTGCCTTCTGCCCGCTCTCTTTGTGACAGCCGGCCTTTACACTGCTCTTTTCCTGTTTGTGTCCTAGGTGAATGGTGTCAACGTGGTGAAGGTGGGACACAAGCAAGTGGTCTCCTTGATCCGGCAAGGGGGGAACCACCTGGTGATGAAGGTTGTTTCCGTCAGCCGCAAGCCAGAATCGGAAGAAGTTGTTCGGAAGAAGGGTAGGTGTGGAGTCTCGTGGTTCTCCGAACAGGGGGTTGTGTTGCCTAAATGTGAGCAGGCCTGCAGAAGCCCATGGGGGTCCTGGTGGGGAACTGCCCCTGCTTCAGCATGCAGGGGAGGGTCGTGGTAGAGAACCGGCCCCGCTGTGTGAGGGGGTTGTGATGGAGAGCAGCCCCTGCTAAGCGTGGGGCTGTCAGGGTGCAGAACTGTCCCGATGGGGTTGTGGAGGCTGTCGGGCCAGAGGATGGTGCCCAGAGGAGCGCAGGGGGTGCCAGGGTGGAGGACAGCCCCCGTGGCGGTGGGGGGTGCCAGGGTGGAGCCTGTCCTCTCTCGGGGGGGTTGCCATGGCTGGGAGCTGCCCCACGGGCTGGGAGCTCCTGGGGGCACGGCCAGTCCTGGAGCTGCTGGCCATGTGTTGGACTTGCCCTCGCTCAAGGGAGGGCAGGCAGCTGTGGGGCCCCCCAGAAGGCTCTGGGCCTTCGCCCCATCATCCCCAGGCCCCGAGGGCAGAGCCGAGACCCTCGCCAGAGGTGGGGCCAAAGGGGGAGTTCGGCGGTGGGCTGATCTGCTCATGGCCAGCAGGGCAGAGCATCCCTCAGGGGAGGGGGCATCCAGCTGAGGAGGGCAGGGGCACATCTGGAGGGCAGCTGGATGGGAGGCAGCCAGCTGTATACAGGGGGGACACATGACGGCATAGAGCTGTGGCGGGCAGGGACACATCTGAGGGGAGCCAGCTAGGGAGGCTGGAGGCACAGCTGGGAGCAGCTGGCTGTGGAGGGTAGGACCTCATCCAGGGGCAGCCAGCTGCAGAAGGCAGGGGCACATCTGGCAGCAGCTGTCGGTGGAGGATAGGACCTCACCCACAGGCAACCAGCTGCAGAAGGCAGGGGCACATCTGGGAGCAGCTGTCGGTGGAGGATAGGACCTCACCCACAGGCAACCAGCTGCAGAAGGCAGGGGCACATCTGGGAGCAGCCGGCAGCATGGGGCAGGCTGTCCCTGTCCGCCCCCGCTCTGGGCCGAGTGCGGGGAGGCAGGCTGTGGGGCAGGAGCGTTTTCCGGGGGAGCACGGCTGGGAGCCCGGCGTGGGGGGACGGGAGCGGGGGGACAGGAGCGGGGCGCTCCCAGCGCAGCACGCGGGGCGTGGGGGAGGGAGGCAGCTCTGCGCGCTGACACGAAGAGCTGCAATTATATTGTCACGGCACAAAAGCAGGAGTCGTGGGAAAGGCTGAGGCTCGGGAATCAGTGCTGGTACCACCGCCGGTGCCGCTCGCCGCTTCTCCCGGTGCTTCCAGCCTCGCAGGCGGTGAGCAGCTGCCCGTCGCCGCCCGTCGCTGCCCGTCGCTGCCTGCTGCCCGTGCCCTGAGCCCGCAGAGCTGGGCAGCCGCTCTTCCAGCGCGGGGTGCGGGGACCGGAGTCCCCTCTGCGGGACCCTGGCTGCAGCACAGCTGGGGAGGGCCAGACCCCCGTCCCCCCCGGCTGGGGCTCCTCTCTTCCTGGGGGTGATGGAGGCCTGTGTGGGACTGGCGTTTTCTGGCTGAATCCGCCCCTGTTGGGGTCTCTGATGCAGGCAGCGCCAGCAAAGCCTGAAGCTCCGGTTGCCATGGCAATGCCTGAGCGTTGAATCCAGCATTGTCAGCGAGCGAGCGTGAGGAGGAGGAGGCACCCCAAGTGAAGAGGAAGAGCCTTCAACCGGTCCCCGCTCGGGTGGGCTCATGGCATGCGGTGCCTCCGGGGCAGCCCCGCGGGCCGGCCCGGCTAGGCAGCCCCTCGGGGCAGCCCCGCGCTCCGGCACAGCACCGCGCAGCCCCGGGCCGGCCATGTGCCTCCGCTGCCCGGCACGGAGCCGGCCGCCTCCAGCGCTTCGTTAGGGCCGGCGGGAGCTTCACCCCGTCCTGGATACGGCCGAGCCGGCAGAGGAGGGTGGGTGGGCTGTGTTTCGCTGGGGGATGCGCCGCGCCGAGGCGGGAATGAGAGACTGAGATCAGGCCTGCTGGACTTGTTTCTCCCTCCTACCCTCCACCCATGGTGTGTGCGGAGGGGAAGCAGCCATCAAAGCTGTTTGCTGAGTCCCACAGGCAGGCAGCCAGCTGCCTGAGACAGATTTAATTCGCGGGAGGCTTTCATAGCCATAGCATCTCCGGTAGCTGCAGGGGGGCAGGCGCAGCCCGGGGACATGACTTGGACTCTCCTCCGCTGAGGGCTGTGGGAGCCTGGCAGCGTGCACGTGCCTGCGGGAGCCACCAGCCCCTCCGTGCCGGGGCCTGCCCCGTGCCCCGGGACTGTGCTACCGAGACCATGAAGAAGTTTGCTTCCACGCGCAGCCTCAATAAGATCCTGCAGCAGTGCGACTCCTCATCCCGCGAGTACGAGGAGATCCAGGCTGTGGAGAAGAAGTGGCATCTGCATCTGGCCACTCCTCGTAAGTTCCTGGACAAGAAATGCAAAATGCCGTCTCTCTTCCTTTCAGCTCCGCCACCTCCCAAGAGAGCGCCCAGCACCACCCTGACGCTGCGTTCCAAGTCCATGACGGCCGAGCTGGAAGAGCTGGGTAAGCGGCGGCAGGGGCTCGCGCATGCATGCAGGGGTGCATGAGGAGCATGCGGGGCCGTGGCCGGAGCAGGCAGCACACTCGCCCATCGTCCATTTTCTGGAGGGGTGCATGAGCACGAGTGCGAGGCGAAGTTTCCGTCGTGCTTAGCGGTGTGTGGGGCGCGGGGGGCTGAGAGCCCGCTGCCGTTGCCGCAGGGGTGCAGGAGTCCCCCATAGAGCCGGTCCACCCCTTCAGTGCCGCCTCCCTGGAGAGGCGGCCTGGGGGAAGGACGCTGGGTGCCTCTGTGTGCTTGCGGAGAGGCTTGCCGCCCCCGTGCCCTGTCCATCAGGCACCCTGCTCCTCCTGCACTCCGAACAGCCCCTTGTTTTTATCTTCCTCTACCTCCAGGCAGATACCACATGCTGCCAGATTAGCTGGCATCCCCATGGGCTGCCCTCCCCCCTTACACGCACACATGCCTGTGCACACACGCTCACACGTTCTGCTGTCACTACAGAGCCTACCCACATTTCCAGATGCTTTGGTATCCCAGCTTGCATCTACATGTTCCTATATTCTGTTAAAGCCTCTCCACCCCCACTCCGTCCTTGCTTCCAGGTACCCTGTGCCGAAGCCCCTCAGTCTTCCCAGCTATTCTGGTGACCTTGCTGAGCCCACACCTTCCCAGTGCGCTGGGTTCCCCCCAGTAGCATCCTGCCAGCTGAGGGCCGTAGGGGTGCCAGTGTTCACACACCCTCCTAACAGCAGTCCCCTCCACACAGAATGATTTGCCCATTTTTGGTGCGCATTTTCCCCTGTGCGCTGCAGAGGCCGCAGGGCGGCTGAGCAAGGTGCTCCGCTGGTGGTGGCAGTGCCGGTGCAGCCGGGGAAGCTGGCTAGCAGAACGGTGGCCACGTGGCCCTCGTGGCCTGCCAGGCAGCAGGAGATGCGGAGGGACCCATCCTTCTGGAGCCACGCTCCACCATGCAGCTCTGGTGCACACGAGGTTGGTTCTGCCGAGACAGGCTGTTCATGGCTGGCACAGGGCAGGAGTCGGATGTGCTGCGAGCCCCCACCGAGAGCATCGGCAGAGCGAGAGGGAGCCACTCTCGGCACTGCCTACTGCCCTGGCTCATGCTTCTGCTATTTGTATTTATGTTTTTGCTGTGCAAAAAATGTGGTGATGTGTACAGGTGTGCTTGCTGGCCATGGCGCAGAGGCTGTGCGTGGCAGACTCCTGTCCTGCCTGGGAGGAGACGCACCTGAGAGGCAGGAACCTAGGCAGGGACCCTACCACCCCCTCTTTTTCAGGGCATTGAAGGAAGGTCCATGACTTTTCTCACTCTGCTCCCTGTCCTACATGCATGTCCAGGCTTTACAACCCCTCCAGGGTTCTCTTGAAAGAAATAGACCTGGAGGGTTCAGGCTCATGCTCAAACATAGGTTTGAAAGGACAAGCCTCAGCATTTAAGGGTTTGCATCAGCTGTTTGATGGCCACTGTGATTTATTTTATGCTGAGCCCACTGCCTTGATTTTCACCCTAGCCTGCTCCCCACTTCTCCAGACCTTTATTACTAAACCTGAAGGTGCTGTGTTTACTAGTAGCCATTAGGAGAGGATTCAAAATAGCCCGTTTCTTCCACTTTTTGCTCTTCCCTTTGCACAGATACTGCACAGACTCCAGGGTTCGTATTTTTACTCTCAGTTGCTGGTCCTGAAAGCAGTTCCTAGCCGGTGTGATGGGTGTCTGCTTGCACGCACAGGCAGCATGTTACCTCTGTGACAATATGTTCCCCAGCTGTATGTGGCCGTCTTTGGTGAACATCACACCCAAGTCAAAGCCTGGCACGCGTCTTGCAGGTGCCTTTGCAGAAGGACGGGCACCTCAGCCGCAGCACTTGGCCTTGCAAGTGCCAAATAGGGTGTGGGACATCGCCGTGGGATGTCCTGCACTGTGGAAAATGGCAGCGGTGTGAGGGAAGGGGGCCCCGTTTGCATGTATTTTGGCAAGCAGAGCTGCTGGGCTCAAGGGGGAGGGTAGCAAGCTCGTGGAAAGGGAAGTCACGAAAAGCAGGGAAATAGCTCTGCCAGAGAATATATTAAAGATGAGTCCTCTAGGTCTCCCTGAGGATTTTGCATCTAGACACTACCTCTCTTCTACCTGGAGAGGGACTAGGAACAGCAACTGCCTGTGTCTCCCAGAAAAGGGATTTGTAGACAGCGACTGGTCTTAGTCCACATGTTTTCCAGGAAATTATAGTGGTTAGTCCCTCATTCATGTCCTGTGGATCAGGGACTATGCTGTAGCCAGTCCCACCACACATCCCCAGGCAGCACGCCACAGGGAAAATGGGGGACCAGTCCTCCTCTCACACTTTGTCTTCTGGTGGTTGATCCTCCAGCTTTTACTGCAAAGGGGGAGTTTTCGTGCAGGTCGGCATCCCCATGCCTCAGTGGTGTGCAAGTTTAGAGCCCGATCTCCTTTTCTGAGGGGATGGTAGTGTTACCGAAAGGGACATTTCTACCTGCAGCTTCTTAAAGTGAGCTTTGTCAGATGGTCCCTGCCCCTTTTTTCCTTGAAGCCTGTCCCTGTCCTGTGGCTTGCAGAATATCCCATGTGCCCATAGCCATACCTTAACATTGTCTTGCTGCATGTTGTGCCAGTCCCCTTGGAAAAGCAGATTTCCAGCAAGCTGCTAACAAAGCACTCCTGCAGTCCTGGCATTTACTGGATGCAGAGGAAACTGGCTTTGGGAGATGTGCAGGCTGCTGTGTCGCCTCAGTGAGCAGGGAGGGATTGAGTTTCTCCGTGGCTCGGGCATTAAATGCCATCCAGACCTCCTCCTGGTCTTACTGCCTTTTGAAATCCCACCTTCCCTCTGCCTCCCTGGTCTGAGTGAAGAGGAGGAGGGCTCAGCGGAGGGCTGGTCCCAGCAGTGGGGCTGGCAGAGAGCCCAGTCTGTGTCGGTCCCTGCCCACCCACGGGGCCAGGACAGGCGCTGGCCTTCCTGCGGAGAGGCAGCGGCACCAAGAAGGATGCACAATGTGCTGCATCCTCTGCCCTGCCTGAGCCTTAGTCCCAAGAGCCCCTGGCGAGGCAGGCATACGCTCCACTGTCAGGGCCTGATCCTGCCAGCATGCTGGGAGGCAGGAGAGCGTGCGGGGAAGAGGCACAGCAGGCAGGCAGCGAGGCTGGAGCTGGGAGTGAAAGCAGGAACTGTGCATGCCATTCATGTTGTCTTTTGTTTCTTGATTCCAAGCCTCCATGCGGAGAAGAAAAGGGGGTGAGTGAAACCGCACATCCTGGGGCTCCTCCCTTCCCCGTCAGCCACCCAGCCAGCACCCAGTCCGCCCCACACGGGCACGCACGGTGCACCCCAAGGGACTGGCCCAGGTCACCCTCCCCTAGTTGTCACGGGAAGGCTCAGCCCAAAGGGAGCCAGAGCTCTGCGGGTCAGCCTCCTGCCCGGCACTGCCGCCATGGGGAGCAGCCGCTGCGTATGGCTCTGGCGGGGCAGCAGAAAGGCCAAAATTGGTGCGGTCATGTTGGGCTTCTGTTGGGCATGGGCAGGAATGCCCGCTTGCCAGCCGGGCCCCATGAATCTCCAGGGCTGACTTCCCCAGGTGTTGTACTAGCTTTATGTTTGCTCCACGGTGAAAATGCCTTGCACAGAAATGTCCCCGCATGTGGGGTCCTAAGTACAGCTTCCTTCAGCCCCCGGGGCAGGCCTCTGGAACTCAGTCAGATGGAATGGCAGCCACGCTCTTTGCCATGCCCAGCAATGCAGGTGCTGCCTCTGCTTCTGCCTCTGCACAGGCTGTCCTGCTGCTCCCGGCGGTCCTGCGCTGAGGGAGCACCTGAGGATGTACCTGCACTGCAGACAGGGTTTGGTGGCAGCTCCAAGGCCATACCCCAGTTAGCTGGGGGAGAGCTAGTTTGGCTATTAAGTGTCCTGGCTCCAGGTGGAGAGGGCCACCCCCCATAAAGGTGACGTTATCGGTGTCCAAGCTGGCTGGGGTAAAGCTGATTGCAGCAGGGCTCCATACATGACAGTTACACTACACGGTGTCCGTGTGGACATTGCATGAGGGGCGCTACAAAAACAGAAGGTTTTTGCCAGGGCTGAGAGCCAGTAATGGACAATCCTGAATGGAGCAAGAAGGCTCATCCTGTGCCAGCACAGAGCTCTGCATTTCTCCAACACAGGCACAGGGTACAGGGGAGGGAGCCTAGAGACCTGACCTCAGTTCTTAGCCTTTCAGAAGCAAAACTCTCTGTCCTGGTAGTGTGAAGCTAGAGAACTCTTTCCCAAGGAACAGGAAATGTGAGGGACCAACTCTTCCACCGTAACAGTGATAGCATAGGGAAGAAGCTGAGCAGGGCTTACGAGCTGGAGGTCTCTGAGGGACCTCCCCAGACCTCCTCTATACCAAGCAGATCTGCCAGTACCCAGAGATGGCGGTAATGCAGAGGTCCCATGGATCAGAATGATCAGCTGAAGGTCACCAGGGATGTCCTGACATTGAAGGTGGCCATCTCGAAGTGCGTGGTGGAAAGCTTTTGCCACTTCGGACAGCCACAGCCATCAGGCTGCACCCATTCCTGGGGGGTCTGTCTCCCACAAAGGGATGGCAGTTACAAAGTGCAGTTGGTGGCGATGTGTCTCCGTGCGCTCTAATGGCATTAAGAGAGGGAAAGTAGAATAAAGCTGGAAGGAGAGGCAGGTGGAGAGGGCTGAGCATCGCTGTTACTCCTCTCACAGCATTGGGGTCCCCAAACTAACATCGCTACAGGGCGGCCCAGAGCAGCTTCCAGAGCCACTGATGAGGCAGGTTTCCAGCACATGGTCTTTAGAATCAGCCCATGGCCTGTCTCCTCCTGAGGCTTGGCTGTTAGAGGTCCACGCAGTCGCTCAGTGGTGTTTGGCCATAAGGGATGAGCCAGCTCCCCTCCAAGCAAGCTGAACTGCCCTGGGCCTCTTGCGGTGAGCACAGCATGAGAGTCGCACGGCAGTGAGGAGGAGGAACCATGAAGTCCCCCAGAGACAAGGATGGTTGGCTACTGGAGGTCTTGTGCCAAGGAAGTTCAGGAGCTGGCCTGAGCTGTTTCCTTGGAGCAGGTGCAGGTCCTTAGTCCCAGGGCCTTGGTGGATACCTGCCACCAAGGGTGCTGGCCTCAGAGGGCACCTAGGTCCCCTTGGCAAAGACTACTTGGTGTCAATGTTTGCGTAGGGCTCACTCCTCCACAGACTGGGCTGAAATGTTTGGGACTCATTTTTAGTTTCTATTGCTCAGGAATGCTGCCTTGCAAACTGCCACGCAGCTGCCCTGGCCATAGTGTGTGGAGGTACTGAAGCTGGTCTGTGAGTCATATTGGCCCCCGGCAGGGTTTTGTAGGAATACAGGCCTGATGGTCACAGCACTCCAGGTCGCTCAGGTCATGAGGATCAGCAGCTCCCACACCACAGCAGTGACATTTCACAGTCCCAAGTTCAGCAGCCAGGCTGGAAGGAGCCCAGAAGTTTACAAGCCTTACCTGAACGCAGGCAGAGGTTGTCAGCCTTAGGCTGCACGTGTTCTCCCCTCTCCCTGGGCAATTTACTGGGACAGTTGCATTGGTTGTGCCGTGGCAGTAGAGGCATCCAGTCTTGATGAATGCCAAGGCAGACCCATCAGCTCCAGCACAGCACCGTGCCAGCGTGACGGCCGCGCTCCAGGGCCAGCTGACACCATGTACGACATGGAGCCAACAGACTCAGCCCTGCCCGGCCCAGGGAGCTGTAGGAGCAGGAGGCAGGCAGTTGTGCACGGACCCTGCGCGGGCCGAGCACCAGCCCAGCAGCCTTCGTTAGCTCGGCTCTGGCTGCACCCGGAGGGAGCTCAGGAGGGGTCAGCGGTGACGGTGGCTTCCATCTGCCTGCTGCCCTTTCCGATGTCCTGAGTTTCGGGGTGCTTTACAGCCCCAGACAGAAAACCCCAGCGGCAGCCAGGGCTGGTGCTGCGTCCAAGTGGGTACGCATGCCCTCCTGGCACGAGCGGTGCGAGCGCTGCAGACCGGGGCTGCTCTGCAGGCTGGGAGAGCGGCGAGGGCCGGCCGCTCCCCGAAAGACAGACGTGGTCGAAGGACAGACATGGTCGCACGGCTGACGGGCCGGGGGCCTGCCTGGCCCCACACCCCTGAGCGCCTCGGGCAGGCCAGACGGAGGTCTCTCACCTTCAACCACGAGTCCAGCCCATCAGGCAGGTCTGCCGTGATGAGACGGGGCCAAGCTCAAGCCTGAGAGCCGGTGTGTGAGTCAGGCCCGTGGCGGCACAGACGTGGCCGTGACAGCTCTGTGGATGGTGCTGCCGCACCACAGCCCGGGCGAGCACCGACAGCCCCAGCCTGCGCCACGGGGGTGCGCGGGGGACAGGTTACTCCCCTCGGGGCCATTCGGCCACGAGTCCTTCGGGGACGACACGTCCCAGCTTGACCCAAACAGACACTGGGGTGACACTGGTTGTGCTGGAGCCAGACTGAGACCCGCGGACTTCTGCGTTGCTTGTGGTCCCTGCCTCACCTGGGTTCCCCTTACCTGCCGTGCCACAGCCGCTGCCTGCACCCCCCTTTGCCCAACTGGGGGGACTCAGTCTCATTCTGAATATCAAAAATATATCTGGGCAAAAATTTGCTCTTTCAACGTAAGGATCAAGGCTTCCTCAAAGCGGGGCACAGCTAGGAGGGGGGGTGCTGGCAGGTCAGACCCCAGAGGTCAGGCAGGCTGGTCAGGGGGGCCCGGGCGGTGCAGCCGCGCAGGGTGCCACCAGGGTGGGAAAGTGGCACGGTGCAGTGCCACCAGGGTGGGAAAGTGGCACAGTGCAGTGCTGTCACACCGGGCTGTCGGCTGTGGGTCCCCCAGCTGAGCCAGGCCGGTGCCTGGTTGTGCATCGTGGCGGGTGGGCAGCTCCAGAAACACCTCCAAAACCTTCGTTAGCCGCTGGCTGGGGAGGAGACGACTGAGCGGCCGCTTCCTCAGCTCTGTGCTCAACAGGCCTATGAACTACTCTCCCTACGGGGACGTTCACTCCCTGCTCAGCTGCACTGCAGGGGATGGGTCTGTCATAGGGGAGCTGCCTCGGTACGGCGGCCCTTGCTAACCAGATTGCTTTTATGTTTGGATTTACAGAGAAACTGGATGAGATTTTGGCAGCAGCCGAGCCCGCGCTGAGAGCAGACATTGTCGAAGCAGATTCTAGGGCAGCCACTGTGAAGCAGCGACCAACAAGCCGGCGCATCACGCCAGCAGAAATCAGTGTGAGAGAGGAGGGCTCGCGGTGGGAGAGGGAAGGGCACATCGTGCTGTGACAGATGCTAACTGCCAGCATGACAGAGTCACGCTGGGGAGTGGGTTCCCCCAGGGGAGTGGAAGGAGAGAATCTGGGGGGAGACGGAGACACAGAGCAGGAGTCTGGGCAGGTGGTGGAGGAGCTGACCCGGGCTGTTTGGCGCTTCCTTGCTCACCAGTATGGGATTGCCCCGGGGAAAACCTAAGAGCAGATCTGAAGGAGTGTGGAAAGCTGAGCTGGAGAGCTTAGTCTGGCTGCAATTTTCTGGATGTGAAGCTGGAAATTAGGAGGACTCGAAGAGAAAAACGCTGTCTCTGAGGGGAAGCATGGATGGAGTAGGAGTGGGGCTGCCAGCTCCAGGCTGTCTGGATTGTGAAAGTGCTGCAGGCAGTGGGAGGCAGCTTCTGGAGCAGGAGGTAAAATGGGACAGGCTGCTTCTGAGCAGAGACTGGCCTGAGCGAAGCCTTCCCACGGGAGGAAGGCTGCTGCTGGAGTCGGCATCACTGTGCCACCCCACCCTGGGCACAAAGTCCCCGAGAGCCAGTGGGGGGGAGCAGGTAGGCAGGGGGAGCAGGCAAGCGGGAGAGAGGGAGGGAGGATTAACCCTTCAAAGAGCAGTAGCACAGGTTTTGGAGACATGCTGGATGGGGCATCACGGAAGATGGACAGTCAAAGCTGGAGGTGGGGAGGGGGTCCGTCCTTGTCCCCAGGGAAGCGTCCCCTCCTGGGGCTGTGGCAGTCCGGGCTGCAGGCATGGGGTGGCAGGGACAGGGTCTGGCGTGCAGGCTGACGGGGTAGTGCCCCAGCTTCACCCGCAGTCAGAAGGATCAGGTGGACTGAGATGAAGTGTTGTGTCCTTTCAGCTGAGTCTCACTGATGTCCAGAATGGAAATTTCCTTTTTTTGTCTTCCAGTCACTCTTTGAACGCCAGGGTATGGCAGCACACTCGGGGGTCCTTGCAGGAGCTGAGAAGCCCCATGTTTCACTGCGCAAAGGAATTCCACGGACAAAATCTGTAGGTAAGGCAAACTGGGGGGAAATCCCTTCCTAAAGAGGAAAGGTCATCCCCATGGAGCATTCATGCCTGCACAGGAACCTGCAGGAAAGACTCAGCCCGCTCTAGTGGCTTGTAACTAAAGATCTGTGAAGAGGGGATGTTTAACGGGATTTCTACTTCGAAGGTTGCACGTGTCTTGAGAAACCTGTTCTAACGCTGACGGTGGTCCTGCTCTGAGCAGAAGGTTGGACTGGAGACCTCCAGAGGTGCCTTGCTTTCTCAGTCTCTTTATGGCACTTCCAGGGATAGGGGAGTTTCTCCCACCCTCCGTGCTGGCAAACGAGGGTCAGGGGGTGATTTTCTGTCTGCCCATGTAGCGGCTGGGCTGGGCATGCAGTGTGCTGAACATGCGGGTGGTTGAGTGTAAAACCATGTGCTGTCACAGACAGACAATGGAGCAGGTAACAACTGAATTTTTTTCTAAGGAGAAACAGGACAGGGTCTGGAACAGGCACTCATCTATGGACTATGTCAGGATCTTTAGACCCTGTCCCAAAAGGTTTAGAGTGCAACTAAAACCAAAAGTATGCTGGAAGAGGGAGATGGGTGGACGAGGCAGAGTGAGCAAGGGCCGGTGGCACAATGACAGTACGGGCGTCTCATTTTCTTCTCCTGATTTTGTGTATTGGTGGGTTTCATCCAGATGGTAATAGCAAGCCATGGTGTTAGCAAGGTCTAAGGGCTGTGCAGGTTGGAACTGGGGAGAGTGTGTTATCACTTACATGGAGGAACTGAGGGGCAGGAGGAAAGGGGCCAGAGAGAAAGGTGGTGTGCTCTGTGGCAAGTGTGAATTTTAAGTAACCCCAAGACATCATTTGATAGTAATGGTGATGCCAAAACAGATTGTGTGTTTAACACACAAAATAAGTAAATAGAAAGTAAATTCTGCTTCAAGGTGCAGCTGAGAGCAGCACAACCCCAGCAAGAATGTAAAAATTAGTTAAAAATGCAAGGGTTAGTATTCAAAATGTACTTTTTAATGTACAGAGCCACAGAATTGCTGTGCATACGTGCTTCACATTCATGTTTGTATGAGAGCAGCTGGTACCTGTAGTCCCATGTGAGACTGGTCTGAGAGTAGTAGTTAATCAAATGTGTGTATGATTAATCTGAAAAACAAACTAGAAGAGATAAGCTTAAAAAAAAAAAAAAAAAGGTGGGTGTTTAAGGGACTGCCCTGGTGTGTACTTATAGACCATGTTGATAAAGCTGCTGTCCTACTGTGAAATCTGCAGTCAGAAAGCTCCCATACCACTGAAGAGCTGAAGTAGAACCTGGGCCGAGCAGATGATGAGATGCAGTGTTGGAAGTGAAGGCAGGCATTTATTAGTTGCTCATACGTTGCAATACTGTTAATGTACATGGTAGAAAGGGAGCAGAGCTGCCTGCCTTGGTGCCTGGGATCACCACAGCACCAATCCATGGACTTGCTAAAGTAGGAGTAATCAGTTAATTTTCTCATGAAGGTAGAAATGATCAGTAGCACATGCAGAATGGGATTCTTCTCATCCAGCCTTATATATTAACAATGCAGAGATTTCCATCCAAGTAAAGTGCGCAGGAACCCTCTATAGTGACCAGAGGGAAATAGGCACTTTTAACGTGATTTATCTGATGTCTTGATCTTAGAGGTGAATCCTGCACAAGTGCCCATTGACTGTAAGTAGTATCTAGTGACCACTGAGGTCTACGGCTGCCTGGCAGACAAGCATGCAGCAGCCAGTGGTGTCTAAAGTGGATGTTTATTTTGCAAACTATATCCTAGATGTTTGTTTTATGTGTGAGAAAGTTTGTGAAAATGCTTCTAAGCAGAAGTTGTTCATGGTTCAATCAAGCCACAAACAGCTGGAAATCTTATTAAAGGGGATCTATTGTGTGAAACAGCATCTTCACCCAGTAATAGATCATAAATTGGAAAAGTATTCATTAAATATTAAATACTTGCCCATAAGGAGCTCCTTTGTGCTTGTGAAAGCAGAGTCAATGACTCAGGACGTCCCTCTAAACCTACACCTTGTTGTGTGACACTCGTGCAGGTGTACTGTCAAGGATCTCTGTATGCAGAGAACTGTGAGAAGAGGGATTCGAAGTTTGTAAGGTTTATACAACTGTAAGGTTTGTTGGGTTGTGTGTAGGGTTTATATGGTCATGAGCATAGAGTGTAATGTCCCTTGTACACCTTTTTTTGTTCAGCACCTAGAGCATTAAGACCCTGATCCTTGCACGGGATTCCCAGCCGTTAGAGCTACACACAGTGTGCAACAAGGGGATTAGAAACGCTAAATTTAATCTGCATCAGGGAAGATTAAAAGCAGACCTGGAGATGCCCTGTTCTGAGCAGGAATGACTGCAGCTGTCACAAGCACAGCATCCAAGCACAACCGAACAATAAATACAGGAAAAAATCACACATAGCTCTTAATTATGCTCAATCCAAGAATGGCATGCGTCTGTCTGCACCGAAAGGGAGCAATTCCTGCTGAGGAGGGGACAGCAACTTCTTGTTTCCAGTTTGCCTGCCACAATACACACCAAAAGCAATGCCTCTTAGAAACAGGCTCATTTTGGTGGAATTCCAGATAAGCTAAAATAGAAAACAGCCAAACAGTAGAAATTGGGTTGCAATTGGCTTGTTTTAGAAGTCCTTCTTGAGCTGTCATTTCACACCCACAATGACAGGCTCATACGCTGTACAGTCAGTTGACTTCATGATAAAAATCACTACCAAAAGTAAGGAACTAGATGAAAAATAAGCAGGGATTGGTTGGTTGGTTTGGTTTTTTGGTGAAGAAATGCTCTGAATTATTTGCATATTACACAGCTGGTTTAGATTCCCAGGGACTTGTGACCAAAGATCAAAGCATTTCATGTTTGCATCTAAAAATTTATTGAGAGAGAGGTAGTTAACCCTTGACTGGCACAAAGAAAGCAAAACGGAAGAAGTATTTCGACAAAAATGTGAAGAAATGCATTGCAGTGGGAAGGCTGATAGAAAAGAAAATCTTTGTCAGGCTTCCAAGATAGCTACCATGCCATCTGCTCCAGCATCAGAAGTTAAAAACACTTGAAGTCTGCAGAACCATCATGGTACCTGCTAAGTCTCCCCCCTGAGCAAATTCAAGATGATGTAGATGGTGGTTTTGCACGGATAGAAGTAGCGTGTGTCCCCGTGTCAGTTAGAAACACGATGGGCTGCAGGCGCTGGCTGTAGGTGACAGATGCACCTTACTGACTAAGCGTTGTCACTGCTGAGGAAATAAAGGGTGACTTGGTGTTCAAAAAGACATTGAGTATGCCAGGCTCCTCCTGCTCTGCCAGCTCGGGGCTGAATGTGCACCTTACTTGGCTGCGTGAAGGTCTGGCAGGGTGAGGGCAGCTCTGCCACCAGGGCTGGCAGCCGTCCCCAGATCCCGTTCCAGGACCATCCTTCCCTGGTCCTGGGTGAACTCCCAATGCTTTCTGCTTTTCTAAACAGGTTCTCGGATTCACCCGAGCTCCAATTTAAGCTTTGTGCTGTAGCAGCCAGCACAGTACTGTTATATCACTGCTCTCTGAAGGGCAGTGGTCTTTCCTCCTCCTCCTGCCAGTTCTGTTGTTGCCTGGGGCTGATGTCAGCCCTGCACACCAGAGGACAGTGATGCTCACCCGCTTCTGGACACGAGCAAAGCCGCGGCACTTGGCACCTTTCTGCTCTAGCTCAGGGGTAGCGTTGGGAGCTGCTCTGCCATCCCTGCACGGGGAAAGCAAGGCTGGCAACAGTGGGGTGTGCTCTGGAGAGAGCCACCTCATTAGCTAGTCCAAATTAATGCGCAGAGTTAGATTCTCACAGGGATTTAGGCTGTTATGGCAACAGGCCCAAAAGCATTATGGAGAGTTTTTGTATTTTCCTTGGAGATTAATAATGCGTTGAGCATGCTGTGAATTGCAGGGAGGGGTTGCCATGAGGCTTGTGGCATTGCCGAGCTGCACTTCAGGCATGCACGCGGGCCATGATTTTCATTTCAGACCACTTACGCTGGGTGCTCGGAGGCAGGGTTCTTCGACAGTCCTTGCTGATCGCTGGAGGCTCCATTTTGACTCAAGCTCTTTATTCCTGCATGCGCCAACCTCTGTAGTTTGATCCTGGTGATGTCTTGTTGCACTTTGTAGGAAGCATATATCCCCCCCTACGAGGGAGACACAGTATATGCTGTTTGAAGAGAACTGAGAGACAAAATCTCAACGGCAGTTAGCAAAGGGACAGGTTTGTTTATTTGTCATTGAAGTTTAATCTTGCAGTTATGCACACAGAAGACGGACCAGGCACAGAGAGAGATCACGGGCAGCACACAGAGGGTCATGCCATTTGCGACAGGCAGATGCTCTCTTTTCTCAGAGGTCAGCCCCACCTCCACCATCCCTCCGGAGAACCTGGAATAGCTCCCAAGGTTTCACGTTCATCTGGCAGCCCATCTATGTGTGGTAGAGGGAGGAGGTCTGGAGGAGGCGGGAGCGCTCGGTCGCTGACAGCGGGGAGTGCCGGGAAACAGCACAGACGCCGTGCATGATCCTGCGACACAGGGGAATAGTAAATGGCAAGTCGGTAATTGCTGGGTCGAGATCCAACAGAATGAAAGGACAATCTAGTTTAGGTGCTACCAGTTTAAAAGAACTACCTTCCCTCGGTGTCACATTGCGTGTTAGAGTCTGGCTGAGGCTCGTCACTGGAGACTTTCCGTGTCGGCTGAAAGCCTGTTCTGAGGGTGCGCACGTTGGTGGAGAGCTGCCATGCCATTTTCTTGGGTACCACAGAGCTGTGTAGAAGGGCTCCAAATGCTGCAGGAGTTGGTCAGGCTCCTTCTCCTGCAGACTGCCCATCCCTTGGGCCAAGGTCTGCCCATTGCCCAGGACAGCGTTTAGCAACAGGCAAATGTTAAGATAAAAGTGAAAAATGAGCATATTCACAACAAGTAATTAACATTTCAGTCAGCAGGAGTGGCGTTGGATAAAAGAGAGCCATGCTTTCAGCTACCAGCATTTTAGATAAACTCAAATAGATTCTCTTTCCATTTCAAGTTAAAAACTGCCAGGATGGTTTCACCGGTCTTGTAGCTTTTAGGAGGACCCTTGTCCTTGGCACTGCTTTCACCAGGAGGATTTCTGTATGGCTGTGTGCTCATTACCTCTGCAGGGGTCTGTGCAGGGCCCAGCCTGCTCTGCAAGGACTGAACGCAATTCATAAATTCAAGACTTAATCAAGACATCACATTTGAAAGCCTGCTCCCAAGGGATTACTAGTTGCCTTTGTTCAACTTCGGAGACTCCCTGAGCAGTATTGTATCCTGTGTAGACAGTAAATAAAACTCAGCAATGATTAGTCTCATGCTTAACTATAAACAGATGCTTCTCCATGTTAAGGGAGAGGTTTCATTTTGCCTGCGTGATCACAGTTAAAGATCAGTGAGGAGTTTCTTCCTATCATGAAGGCTGGCTTTTACAAAATTCGCTATCACAGTAGGAATGGGTAGTGAAAGATTTGAATAAGAGAACATAATAACACAGCAACGCAATTCGAAGAAAGCCTTGTAAAAGGTCTTTACAGACCAAATGGGCATCAAATTAAACTGATAGATGGAATTTCAAAGAAAAAAAAGGAGGTAATTCTGCACACGGTGCTGGTAAGCCGCAGAGCTCACTGCTGCAGGATGTTGGGAGTGCAAGAAATTTGCATGAGTTCAAAGAGCACTGCCAAGTTTCTGGAAGAAGAAGAAAGTCTGCCAAGGGTTAAACACAAAGACAGTCTGACTCACTCTTGATCAGCAAATTGCTGGAAGCTGGCAGAGTATTTGGGAGGGGCGAATCAACCCTGCATGCTTGCTGTGTTCTTATATGCTTCCTCAGGCAATTATTGTTGGCCGCTGCCAGGCAGCACACCAGGCTAGATATGCCTTTGATCTGCAAGACTGGAGGAGAGATGGAGAAGTGGCATATTGAGGCAGTGTTGTCAACAGAATATAGGGAGTGAGCAAGCTGCATGGAGAGGAGGAGAGGGACATGTGTGAATGGATGTAGTTTATGCAGGACTTGGATGGCAAGCACGCAGATACAGTGAACAGAGGAGCTATGTCAGAATGGTGAGTTGCAGGTAGTGTAGGAAAAGCTTGCGAAAAATTTGCTTTCCTCCCCCCTCTCCCACCAGTGATCTCTCCTGTGTGTTGATTTTCTGGCTGAGGACCAAAAGGAGACATTTGTTTTCACAGGGAACAGATATTATTCCCGGTATTCCAAGGAGCGGGGTTGTAGAGGTGGTCAGCTTGGGAACCAGAACTGTAATGAAGCGTCTGTTCTGTCGTAGGATCAAAGGGTAATTCAGGTTGGAAGGAGGAGGTCTCTAGTCCAACCTCCATCTCAAGGCGGGGTCAGCTATGACATCAAATCATGTAGCTGAGGGTTTTATCCAGTCTGGTCTTGAAAAACTCCAAAGATGGAGACTGCACACCCTTTCTGGGCCGGCTGTTCTACTGCTTGACTGCCCTCATCATAAAATTTCTCCTTTTATCAAGTCAGAACCTCTCATTACAGTTTTGCCCATTGTCTCTTGTCCCCCACCATGGCCTCTTGTCCTCCCACCATGTACCACTGTGAAAAGCCTGGGTTTATCTTCTTTATAACCTCCTGTAGGTACCAGAAGGCTGCTGTTATGTCCCCCCAAAAGCCATTCCTTCTGCCAGCTGAACAAGCCCAGCTCCCTCAGCCTCTCCAGACAGAGCAAGAGCTCCAGTCCTGACCGTCTTGGTGGCTCTCCACTGAACTCCCTTCAGTTTGTTGATGTATTTCTTTTACTGGGGGCCCCAAAGCCGGATGCAATAATGTAGTTGTGGTCTCATGATTGGGAGTGAGAGGGATAACCCCTTTGCTCTGTCTGTTGTCTTTGCTCCTGTTCACGCAACCCAGGACACTGTTGGGCTTTGCTGCTGAGGCACAGGGCCGGCCCATGTTCACCTCGCTGCCTACCAAGCCCCCCAAGTTCTCTTCCACAGAGTTGTTTCCCAGCCAGCCAGTCCCCAGCCTGTCCAGTTGCAAGGGGCTTCTTCCTTCTCAGGTGTGGGACTTTGCATCTGTCCTTGTTGAAATTCATGGAGTTCCTGCTGGCCCGTTCCTGTTTAGGTCCTTTTGAGATGTGCAGCTCCTCATTGAACCTGGTAGTGCTTTGGATATTGTTTTCCATAGTGCTGCCCTCCTCATTTAAGAAAAAAATGGAGGAGAGATGCTTAATGGCAGAGAAAAATAACAAGTGGGGAATAGGGAGAATAAAACAAATAATTGTAGAAGCAGCTATGTAAAATAAAACAAAAACTATTACCCACACCTTGAATACATTCAGATTATCTAACTGTCCTCTTCAACCTTCCTTCACTTGAAATACTTTGCTTTTAACACTTTAAAAGAACTTCACAGCAGGGACTGTGAGCTCACAGGTAGAATGGAGGCTACCACACCTACGGCTTTGACAGCCGAAAACTTGCAGCAGCCAGTGACTGTTTGGTAGTCAGTGTTTCCTCTGGCCTGGCAGCCGCTTGGCCAGTCTGCTCTTTGCAGATCAGGAAATCTGAGAAGGATGAAACAGCTTTCCAGTTTTATTTCCTGAAATAGCTCTGTACTTGACACAGTAGTACCTATCTACAGGATGGTCAGCACATCCCTAAGACAAGCTCTAATGGTGCTAGGCCATGTTCTGTAACAGTCTGGGCATGGTAATGGAGCTCAGTGCTGCATAAATTTCCTTGTTTCAGCTCTTGGCCATTCCCAGGTGAGAAGTAGAAATAAGCATAAAGGCATGAATTTGTTTTTGGATCTTCATGCTATTAAGAACATGACAATGTCTATACTGAATCAAACCATGGCTCCATCTAGTGCAGGATCCTGTCTTAAGCATTGCTCTTAAGCAGATGCTCAGGGAAGAGTGAAAACAGGGCAAGAATGTGATATTTCTCCTGAATACTCACCCAGGCAGGTACTGTCTTCAGTTCAGAGGTTTCTGTGCACATAATAGCCAAAAAAAAAGTGCATCCTCCATGGCTTTGTCCAGTCTCTCTTTGAACTTTTTTCATGCTTCCAGTTCATTATGCTACCTTGGTATTAAAAATCCCCAAACTGTGTTCAGCAAAAACAGCACGGCTTTGAACACAGGGGCAGTCTGAACAATGTAATGAAATGTAAAGCTCAGTGCTTACTGGCCAAAATACTCCCTTTTTCCCCCAGCAGACTCTGCATCTGCAGGCATTTGGTGAAATTGCTAATGCCATACAAGGCACAGTTGCCAAAGCACTTCAGATGCTGGTGGACATTACAGAAAAAGCATTAGAGCCAAAAAAGCAGGTGGTCATCATGCTGCTGTGCCAAGACATGGCTTTCTGCCATCTTGAGCATTCTCTCAAGAGCAATTTGAAACCTTGAAAATAGCTGAACTGTGACTGAAAAGAAGGACGTATGGCAAGTAAGTGATGAGCATAGCTAAGCAGGATGTAGCGAAGAGGGGTGGGCTGATGCAGAAGGCTGGATCAAGCTAGGCTGGTTCACTTGCATCCGTGCAAATACTTGCACCATACTGGCTATATTAATGGATTTTTCCTCCTATTACTTTGCAAGATTCTCACGCGCTTTCACTGAGTATTACAAGTACCTGGAAAAGCGCTCTCTGTGCACCCAGGTAGTAAGTTAATAGTAAGAATGGCAGAATCTGGCTTCCTTGGGTACTTCCAATTCTTGAAATACATAACTTAAGTTTCTGCTAGACCCTACTTCTGAATTCAGTCTAGCACATTGAAGCATATGTAGCCCCTCGGGGGAAAGGGGGGAAGTGTGACACAAGAAGAGCGAGCGGGAGAGTGTGAGAACCCGCACATGGGAGATGGCACTGTTTGCTGTGAGTTGCACAACCTGGTTGCACTCAGCTGTCTCGCACGTTGGCAGTTGGGTGTCAGGAGGTTTGATCGAGCAAGTGTTCAATTCTGTCATTGCTGCCTTGGTCCGGAGAGCGTTCAGCCTGGTTGGAAAGTGTTGGGCACAACTGTCTGATGGATTTAAAAGAGTGTAAGACACTGTGAGAGTATGTGGCCGCCCTTCTGTGCCAAGTGAACATAAGCAAAGGGCCAGACTGCAAATGCTTACACCAAGCAAATAAAAGGTGAAGTGGAAAGTCACCTCAGAAAGAAGGTGGGGTGGGAGGGAAGAAGGGGGTGTCATATATCCAATTTGCAGTGACTGTCGTGCTCTGGTTTCTCTGGAGACGTCCTCTCTGACTTCACTGTTCTTCTTGTTTTCCAGGTGAAGATGAGAAACTTGCTGCTTCTTTGCTAGATGGGAAGTTTCCCCGGAGCACATCGATGCAAGACACTGTTAGGGAAGGACACGGGATTCCACCACCACCTCAGACAGCCCCACCCCCACCTCCTTCTCCATATTACTTTGACACAGGCCCCCCTCCATCCTTCTCGCCACCTCCACCCCCAGGAAGAGCTTACGATACCATAAGATCAAGCTTTAAGCCAAGCCTGGAGGCTAAACTCCATGGACTCCCGCAGGTCATTAGCGCAGCTGAGATGTATGATCAGGCAAGGACTTCCATTCCTTACCCTGAAAGGCAGAAGAGGGCCCGATCCATGATAATCCTACAGGATTCCTCTCATCTTCCCGTGGAGCCAACAGAGATCCCCCGGCCTGGCCCGTCTGCAACCCCTCCAGAGAAGCTGAAGAGGAAGGGGAGAGTGATTGACAACCCTTATGCCAACATGGGTCAGTTCAATGTCAGCCTGTTTGCTCCCACCAAGCCACAGAGGAAGAAGAGTCCTCTTGTTAAGCAGTTACAAGTGGAGGACGCACAGGAGAGAGCAGCACTGGCCATCACCGGAGGCTTTACAAGGGAGCCCTCTCCCACCCGCAGGAGCCATCGCCTGAGTGGAGTGGAATATCAGCACCACACCGGCATTGCTCAGGTTGAAGCCACAAGCATCCCCTTTGCCACTGCCATTGCTGGAGTCATGAAGGACAGAGACCGTCGTCTGGATGAGAGGCGGAAATCCACTGTCTTCCTCTCGGTTGGGGCCATTGAAGGAAGCCCCCCCAGCAGCGACATGCCATCCTTGCAGCAGTCCAGGTCTATTGATGAGCGGTTGTTAGGAAGCCGAGATGTACTACTGCCTTCCCCTGTCTCAGCTTTAAAGCCATTAATTAGCAGCTCATCCTCAACGTTCATCCACCCCCTAACAGGAAAGCCCTTGGATCCGAACTCACCACTGGCGCTTGCGCTGGCCGCAAGGGAACGGGCCCTCTCAACTCAAGTCCCATCCCGGTCGCCCACCCCGATCCACAGCCCAGACTCAGACAGAGCAGCACCCCTGTTTGTGGACATCCAAACCAAAGAACCAGAGAGGGGGGAGTTGGAGAGCTTGGTGTCCCCTGCGTACTCACCTGGAGGCAAAGGGGCAATCGCAACAGATTCTGGGACTTTGGCCCCTACTAAGACCCAGTGGGGGACTCCATCCACACTGAGAAAAGAAACTGAAGCAAGAGCAGAAACACCTGGGAAGGAGGAGAAAAAACAAGAAGACAAGAAGTCCATGATTATTAGCATAGTGGATACATCACAGCAGAAGACCGCTGGCCTCATCATGGTTCACGCCACAAGTAATGGCCAAGACGAGATAGGACTTGAGGTAAAAGAGGAGAAACCAGCTGTCCCTGAAGCATGCACAGAGCCAGCAGAGTCCCCCAAAGCAGAGACCCAGCCCAGTCCTGTGGGAAAGCCTCCAGTCAGTCCAGCCTCTGACAAGACGTTGGGACAAGGGAGTTCGGAGGAAGAAGTGGAGCCCTACACGGTTACCCTCCCGCCAGCTCAGTTGTCTTCAAGTGACGAAGAGACCAGGGAGGAGCTGGCCAAGATAGGGCTGGTGCCTCCACCAGATGAGTTTGCAAACGGGGTACTGGTCACCACCCCTGGCACACCAGTCAGCCACCTGGCTACGCCTAGCACGCCATCCATACCAGCGGCAGCAGTAGCACCTTCTACCACTGGCGGAACACCCTCAGGGAAGCCCTCTGATGCCCCCGTAGCCCCAGAGTCTGCTGCAGACTCGGGAGTGGAAGAGGTGGACACCAGAAGTTCAAGTGACCATCACCTGGAGACCACAAGCACCATCTCAACGGTCTCCAGCATGTCTACGTTGTCCTCAGAAAGCGGGGAGCCTACTGACACATACACTTCCTTTGCGGATGGACAAACTTTTATACTCGAGAAGCCACCAGTGCCTCCAAAGCCAAAACTCAAGTCCCAGCTCAGCAAGGGGCCAGTTACTTTCAGGGACCCACTTTTGAAGCAGTCTTCGGACAGCGAGCTCATCTCCCAGCAACATGCGGCCACTCTGGCATCAGCCAGCATTGGCCGGCCACGCTACCTCTTTCAGAGAAGGTCCAAGCTATGGGGGGACCCCATGGAGAGCAGGCCGATCCATGGGGCTGATGATGACAAGCCAACTGTGATCAGTGAGCTAAGTTCCCGACTACAGCAACTGAATAAGGATACACGATCACTGGGGGAGGAACCAGCCGGGTCCACGTTAGATCCCGGGAAGAAGTCACCTGTGGTCGCGGCACGGTAAGATGCTGGTCGCTGGCCAGGGGAGGGGGCGGGTGCAGGGCTTAGGCACCCGGGGGGACAGGGGGGTGCATAAGCAGAGTGTAACTGTGCCGAGTGATCCAGGGTGTGTTTTGAGGGGCATTTCAGAGATGTCAGGACTTCTCAGCTGCACGGGGAGAGACAATGCTGAGACATGCTTTCCAGAAGTTGGTGTGATTTGTTCATGGCTCCTTTCTACGCACCGCACACGTAGCGAGCTCGCACTGTTGCTTTTTCCCTTTAAATTGCCTTCCTGTTGTTTCATGTTCCTCCTCTGTCTCAATGCTATTGTTAAGCTGCTGTATTTAGTTGTGGGTTTCACTTCTAAATGTTTGCTCCTGAACAATTAATAACAATGTGTGTTTCTCTAGTGCTTTTCATTTCAAAGGATCTCCAAATGTTGTCAGACTATGTATTAGAGCTCTGGTCAGTCACTGCTGAGTGGGAGCCGTCACGAGGGTGGTCTGTGACAGCCCTTAGAAAGGACACAGCAGCACCACCCCGACCTTTGTTCACTGAGGCAGAGCTCGGCGCCGTTTCTGGAATAAGCCAGCTCTGGTGACCCGCAGGGAGGTGTTTTGGCAGGGCGCAGCTGGGGGGTATTACGCATGGCTCCAGGCAGGGGGGTGCAGCCGGGCATCCTTCCCGTGGGCGCTCGCAGCAGCCGCATCCTGCTGAGCGCGGCGCTGGGTCACACACGTCTCCATGCTGGTCAGCCGGTGGGTTGGCTGCTGGCTCAGAGGTATCTACGCAGCACATAAGCGTGGTAGATCCTCCCACCCCTTGTTGTCCTCCACGCACAGACCTGCGGAGAACCCGGCCGGCCCAGGAGATCTGAAAGCTCACAGCAGAGGGACTCCAGGACACTCAGGAGCCTCTTACTCTTACAAAGTCACACTTGGGTTCTCTCATCCCTCACAGCACTCAGGAGACACCGGTTCCCTCTCCCACACTGGAGCTGTGACCGTCACGCTCCCCGAGCAGCACGGACCTCTCCGTGTCCCTCGTGCTGTCCTGCATTTCCTCCGTGCCAGAACACCCACCGACCCGCCAGCACCCAGCCTTTGTTCTGACCTGCTGCCCCCATGGCAGCAGTGGCCCCTTTGCCCCATGCTTTCACCCGACATCCCCACCTAGCTGTGAAACGAAACTAAACCAAAAAACTCTAAATTAGAACCCAAGATTTGAGAGCGAACCCTTACAAGGCTTTGAAGTTTGAAGTTACAGCAGGAAGCAACCCAAAATCTCCAGCCTTACTCCACCCTTTCAGCATGCAGCCACACAACACCTCCCACAGTAGCAAAGCCACAGTAAGCAGGTCCCACTGGCATCACCAGTGGGAGGTTGCTGGGGGTCAGCGAGGTGCCAGTTCAGCAGGGAGCTCTGAGCTCAGGGGAGCCCTTCTTCTGGAAAGGTTTTTCTAACCCGATCATCACAGTGATGGGTTACAAGTCCACACAGCGCTAGCACAGCTGGTGACATTTCCAGCTGTAGCATAGGGGACAAGGTGTCCTGTCCCGGAGTGTTCATGTAGCTCCATCCTTCAGCTGGCTCACGTCTCCCTGCCAGTGCCTGAGTTGGCAGTGCCAGCCTGGCTGCACTGGTGGTCCACCTCTCGGTAGGTACCAAACTTGTAGTTACAACCACAGTGTGGAATAAAATGTCTGGATCTTGCCCTGCTACACTGTTCTGTCTCTCTGGATTTGGCCTCAAATGCACATTATGGCCACTCCCTTGAGAGCAGTGTCTCACACGTGGTCCCTTCTCCCTGCACTGCTCAGTCGGGAACCATGGGGTCCTGTGCTGAATGCACTTAGTTTAATTGCATTTGAGGACCCTTCTGAAATCAGGCACACCATATTCCTAAAAAGTGCTGAGTGTGCGTATCTTCAGTGACGCTAGCGAACTTGGACGTTACTAGCTTTTAATGGCAACCAGGCATGGCATCTCAAACAGCTTACCCATGCCAGGCATCAGCCCTTTGCTGAGACCTGGTTTGGGGTCCAACTGGCCCTCCCTCACCCGGGCTGGGTGGAGGGGCTGCCGGGTCATCTGCCTTCAGCCCCCTTTGGTCTCCCAGAGCCAGCAGCGAAAAGTGCCTGTGACTCCACATGGTGTCAGAGCGCAGCCCCCAGCTGCCTGTCCTCTTTCCTTCCCTGGCCTCCCACGTCCATCCAGATCACCGTGCATGGCTGATCTGCTGTTCCTCATACAGCCTCCCAGCAGAGATGTGCAGGTGTCCCCCATTTCTAGGAGACACCCCTTCTCCATCCTCTGCCTCTCTTTAACCCCTTCCTGTCCTCCACCACTGCTTCCCTTTGATTCCTGTGCTTCCAGTAGGCAGTGTGCTTCCCTCACCCTCGTCTCTCCCAGGAGCAGCAGAGCCTGCCTCAGCTCCTGCCCTATGACATGATAGTGCTGCATATCACCCTCTGCAGAGACCCCGTCCTCCTGCACTGGGGAAGTGCAGTCCATCCTCCTCTCCTTACCTACCCTGCCACCAAGTGTTTGGCACTTTCAACAGTCCTGCAGAGTTAAATGTTCTCATTCCTTTTTCTGAAAGTCATGGCCTTTCATCTCTGAAATTTCTGTGCTCCTGGTTGATGTCAAAGACATGAAAGATTTCCCAGGAAGTCAGCTGTAAATAGAATATTTAATGATGTCAGCCACCCTCCTTCATTGTGAAAATTCCTCTCTTTTATGAAATTGCTGTAAATTCAGAAAATAATGTAAAGACCAGTTAGATAAGCTTAGACAACCCATTTCAGGACATATTTTCCAGTCCCTGGGCCTGTCCTGAAAACGACAGTGTTACCTAAACCTCCCACAACAGCCACCCTTAAATACAGCAGTGCTGCTAAGGAGGAGTGAGGCGGGACCGTGCTGGGACAATTGCCGCTGCCAGCAGGGATGGCCCTTGAGCATCCTCTCGGGGGCTGAAGGGTACTGCACCCCTTTGGCCAGGCGATGCTGCAGCCAGAGCCCATTGGAGCCCCTCCACAGGGCCTGACTTGTGCTGCAGCTTTTTCTGTCATTCTTACATTTAGCTCTGCTCCAGAAAGGGTCGTGAGCCAAACTGAAGATCTTACCTAGCACCAGAGGTGTCCTGGAGTTCCACAGGACTTGGGGATGATGAGGTGCCCTTGCAGGAGCCACCCAGAAGCTGCCAGTACCCCTCCAGGGACTCCAGGAGCTGCTGAAGCAGGCAGAGCAGCTTGCCTGCAGTGACAGGTTTCATTGCTGGAGTTTCTTTCTAAGCACATAAAATTCTGAATTTACAGTAGTTACATCTAAGAGCAGGTAACTTCTCTTTGCATGTGGTGGCTACAGTGCAGGTCCTGGAGCGTTTCTCTTGCAGAGGTCTGTGAGGGTCCTGCCTGGGGACCCCCAGGAACAGAAGACAAACCACTTTCTCCATAACTCTAACTCTGGCTGTATCTCCTTCCAAGACAGTCTTCCACAGGAGGACGTTTGACAAGAGGGACTGAGAAAGAGGCCAAGAAATACTGAGAATGAGAACATAATGTCAGAGTTAAGGCAATCGATAGAGACGATATTTATTCCATCCTCCCCGCTCCTCGGGCCCTGTGTGACCGGCCAGGGCTGAGCATGGCGAGGGAAGCTCTGCTGTGCCCTTGCACTGTGTGCTGTCAGAGCAAAGTTCTGCTCCCGAAGCAGTAGCGTGCCCGCTTGCTGAGATACAGCCTTCTGCACAGCCCTCACCAAGACGCCGTAGTTTGGCGGTGACAGTGACAGCAGAGCAGAGTGACAACTTCTATTCGTACTGTCCCATGGGAATAAGCAATGACCCTTGAGTTGAGGACACATGAACTTTGCTCCGCTGGGAGCTACCCTGACCATTACTTTGACATAGCATGTCTCTGAAGGCTGACGTGAGGCCAGCAGCAGCTATCTTCATGTTTAACATGAATGGGATCCTTGAAGATCCAGTGTCCCAACACGCAGTAGCCTTTGCTAAGCTGAGCTGCAGGAGAGTGACCAGACGTCTTGGCGTCTCTGACTTGAACTTCCCAGCCACCCCTGGACAGAGCTCATGCAGCAGCAGATGCCGAGCTGTTGTTCCACTGAGCAGGAGCAGTGCGAGGACCCCACAGCTCAGAGCTGCTTCTGAACGCTAAAATGGATTCATTGTGTGACATCCATTACCACAATAAAGCTGACACTAACTAATGAGAGGTGTACGTTTCTGATTAGTGATCCAGTGAGTCATAGCTAGCAATGCAAATGCCAGCTGAAGAACTGCATTAGTACCAGAGGCTGAACTCGTGCGCTTCAGGGTGACTCACGCGTTAAATGTGCAACGTTAAACCATGTGTTGAGATGGCATTCTTGTTTAGTGTCCCCTTGTCCTGTGACTAGCCATGGCCATCCAGCCTCATCAGGCTTGTGTCATCCCTCATTGCGCATAGTCACACTCAGATCTCAACCTCCCACCTCTGCTGACGGGGTTGGTGCAATGCTGATCGGCCAGCCTTTAGAGCTAAATATGAGCTCATGTTGACTCAAGCCAGAAGCATCTGAAGTGTCAACACGGTTCCAGTTTGGGGCTCCAGCTAATGCAGCCAAGAACCTGGGTTAAAGGGTGCTTTGCAAAGGGTTTTTGTTTGTTTGTTTGTTTGCTTGTTTATCTTAAAAAGCAACAGCTGAACATGCCAAATGTATCATGTGAAGCAGAATTTTAGATGCAAAACTGAGTTTTTCAGGTGCTGTTCTGGAAACCCACAACTGCTTTGTATTTCTACAGATCTGAAAGAGAGAGAGAAGAAAAATAAGCCCTTTAGGCATTTAGCTCCTAGGGTAAAGCTACCTCTTTCTATATAAACTCATCAATTAATTCTGTTTCAGTTAAATGGTGTAACATTTCTGGTGCAAGCTTTCAGCCGCTGCAGATACAACCCCCTGTTTCCTTGTAGGCTTTTTGTCTCTTCATGGTGTCTAAACTCATGCACAAAGCAGAGACCAGCTTTCTTTCCTCAGTCAAGGGAATTGTCCATGTCGAGCTGATGAAAAGCTGGAGATTGGCATTGATGAGGCCAGCTGAGATCTGCGCTTCTCAGCGCCTTCCCTAGAGGGAGTTTGGGGCATACTGGAAGTTATTTGTACTGCATTGAGGTTTGGAGAGGAGGTGGCCTTCCAGCCGAGCAGCAGAATCCCAGGCAGGGTGCTGGCAGCAGCCCCCGGCCTCGGTGTGCCGGGAGGCTGAAGCCCCTCGGCAGGCGACGGCAGCGTCCTTTGGCGATGTCAAGCAGGGTGTCCTTGCAGCCCTGCCTGGAACAGCCGGGCTACTAACAGCCACAAAGCCTGCGAGTCCCAGCTGGCACTCGCAGTAGCGTGCTGTCCTGCGAGCCCCCCCCCGAGCACCCCACCTTTCCTCACGTGTCGAGTGCAGCCACCGAAGAGGAAGACAAACCCGCAGTCCCGTGACAGAGGCTTGGCAGGTCTCTATCCTGCTTTCCTGCGGCAGCTGGACTTAAAGATGCTTAATGCATCTCCGTAGGTAACTGTAAAAATGCATTCTTTGCTCCACGGTCTCCCCTTCCTGTGGGAGGAGGCTTCTGCTCGTGGAGGCGTACTGCAGCGGGGCCACCAGCACTGCGGCGGGGGCTCCCGGGCGGCGGGGGGGCTCGCCACACGTTCTGCTGGCAGCTCAGAGCGGCGTGCTGGAGGATGCTCTTCCCTCCTGGTTGCCATGGCTTTTTCCCAGCGTTCACCGCAGGATGTCAGGCTAAGGATGGGGCACTCCTGAGGCTCAGTCCACCTCTGCGGCTTTTCCCCATAGACGTGGCCCTGCAGCCAGCAAGGGAGCGGGAAAGCACAGGCTGTTTAGAGATAAGCTGATGGAGGCTGGGTATTTGGCAAAGCAAGAGTTTCTGGGGGCTGCTGTGAAAACGTAGTGATTGAGAGAGCACCTACCGCAGGGAAACACGCCCCTCGATCCGAGGTGACACACTGATCTGACACCAGCTCAGTGCTTCCTGCCACTGGTGGCCAGGGAGGGTCTGTTTTTGATGTTGATGTGCATTGCCTACAAGGAGACAGGGGCATTGTGGGTAGCAAGTCTCAGCATGTGTCCATGTCACAGCAAGCACAGCTGGCTTCACCTCATCTGGTCACTAACATCTACTAATCACAGCTCATCCACTCATCCCTCCGAGTGAGTAGAAGAGCAAACAGTGACTCTGCCTCATGCTTGTCCAGAGCGAGACTTGGGAAGAGCAGTGAGGGGTTGTCGTAGACCTCGGTGAGAAGAGCTCTGGGTTCCACCAAGACTGTGTCAGTGCCATAGTGGCCCAAAAGAGGGAAGAGTTAAAGCCTGAAGTGTTCACTCATTGCTGGGTCTTGCTCAGCAAGGTCCAGGAAGGTCCCACGATGCAGCTGTGTTACCACCCAAGCACAGGAGAAGAGCTGTAAGAGCTGTTCCTTTCAGGGCTTTAGCGGACTGGAAGTAGAAGTTGCAGAAAAAGGGCTTTTCCTCTTGTACAGAGAAATATGAAGGGACCCATTCAAATTTCAGTTCTTTTGTCAACAAACAGGAGGCAAAGCGACTGCATGGAAAGAGGCCTGTGTGCTACCTTGGAGCAGTTCTGCAGGCAATCTGCCATGGTTGCACACACTCTCTGATGAGAGCTTAGGAAGAGATTGGCTTGGAGAGTCCTGGGGGCAACACACGAGGAGACTGGAAGTCTCCTGTTGATACTAGCCCTACATTTCCTTTTCCTACAAAGAAGAGATCAGGGGCGGACAAAACAGGCTTGCTGCAACAAGAGATGTAATGTTTAGTTAAGGCATAAGCAGCTCCTAGGTCTGTAATGCTCTGACCCTGCCAGAACTTTGCTGTTGTAAATGTTTACTGATACTTTGGTTTGCTCCCAATTCTCCCTGTCACATGATGGGGCACAGACAGGCACGAGCTCGTGGCTGAAAGACTCACAGTCCAGTGACAGCACCATCGGCAAAATTGCCCAAGAAAAACCATAGCTGAAGGCCAAGACCCTCTTGTATGGAGAAGCATGAGAGGGAGAGTGTTTAAAGTGTGTTTAGAAGTCCTCTTGCTCTTCTACCTCACTCCTCCAGTGTAGCAAGATGGTCACCATAACAGAGCTGGGACACTGTCCCTGGAGGTGCCTGCCGTTCCCCAGGGGATAACCACGCGTCCCTCTTGGCCGGCCAGCCCACTCTTGGGCTGCCCAAATGCCTCCACCACTGGGCTAGACCCTCTAGCTGAAACGGCACAGTCTTCACTTGACCCTGCTATTGGTGATGCGCAGTGGCTACCTGACAGTGCTTTCTACCAGCAGTCCCCGGTTTGGCCAAGCAAACCCTGCCTGGAGCAGCACAGTTGCCTGACCGAGGCGGCCGTGCTCTCTGCACGGCCATTTCTTCCCATTCTGCGTGCAGCCGCTTCGCCTGCAGAAAAGGGATAAAACTGCGAATTAAAGCAGTGATCATTTGACGTTTGTAGCCACCGTGCCAAACTGAACCCTTGCTGGAACGCCCTGACACAGCGAGGGCCCTGGCAGTGGAGATGAGGGAGAGGAGCAGTCTCTGCTTGGAGGAGGTGGCTGTGTCATCTAGGTGAGACGAGGCCTGGCTCCCTCCCGATAGCCACAGTTGAGGGATTTCACAATGCACAAAAAGAAGGTTTAGAAAGCTCCATAGAGCAGCCCAGCACCCAGGCAGTGGGTGCAAGGTCTCTTGCCCCTGCGAGGAGATGCAACATGTCCTGCCTGCTCCCTGGAGAGCAAATGTTGAATTTTCCCCTCCCATCCCAGGGCAAGTCCTTTGGTGCAGCACAGACCTCAGCAAGGGATTCGAGCAAACTTCCGTACCATAGGAACTGTGATTATCCCCTCTGGGAAACACTAACTCACTCGCGAGGCCCTAATAATGTTCCATTGACCTTTAGCTGTAGCTGTTATTCTCACAATCATGAAAGCAAAACACTTTTAACACAGCTATTGGGTAAAGTCAGAAAAGATGTTGAACTGTATTTGCCGCTCTTTCTTGTTCTTGCTGTGGGGCATTTTTTTCTCATGCATATGTTGTTTCCTTCCCCTCCCTCTTCTGCCCTTCCCCAATCTCTGTCCTGTCCCTTCCCTGTCTCCTCCCCTCCTCCTCCCTCTCCTCCCAGCTGTTACAAATAGCACTGTCGAATCCTTCAGGCTTTGGCTGTCGAATTCACGCAATTACGAATGTCCCATTTCCTGTAGTAAACACACGGAGGTAACCTCAGCCACTCTGGAACGTCCCGACCTTCACTGGCCCCAAAAGCCCCGCGTCGGCCATTGCCTGGGTCCCCTCGCTGCCCCCGGGATCGCCCCTTCCCCAGAGCTGCCCGGGGCTCAGCCACCCACCCCAGATGGCGAAGCCTTTCCGGCCGCCGCCGCCGCCGGAGCCCCCAGGCCCGCACGGCGCGGGACGCCCTGCCGAGGCGCCCGGGCCTGGCGGCGTGGCCGGAGTCCTGCGGTGCCGCTCGGCCTCGGCCCCGTGCCGGCCTCGGGCCGCGTGACGAAGTCCGTTCGCTCTTCTCCGTCTTGTTGCTGCCCCGGACCGGAGCTAACATTCTCTCTCATTGCCTCTCTTCCTGCTCTCCATCTGCATGTCCGCGCTGCTCTGTCTAGAACCGCCTCTGGCCTCCGGAGGGTGGGCGAGTTGTGTAAGTGAGCATGTTCTCATCCCATAGCAAACTCACCTCGTCTCCCCGCGCCCGTGCCGGTCCCGCTTCCCGCTCTCCCGGCTGGCCGAGAGCGGGCAGCGGCGCTTGCTCTGGCATGTGAGTGTCCCCCTCCTGCCCTGGTGTGCCCCGGTAGCATGTCCGTGTCCCTGTGCTGTGATGTCGTGTGCTGCTGCTCGTAGGTGACGACTGAGGAAATTCCCTCCGGCTCCCATGGGATTCGTACCGTGGCCCGGACGAGACCGCGTGCCCCCGTCGCGGCTGCCCCGGGGGACATCCAGCAAGGGCTGTGCAGGGGCAGGGCCCCCTTGGCGCCACGCAGCCCCGTGGGGAGAGACCCCAGCAAGGATGGGGCTGAGCCGGCTGCCACCCCGGGGGGCAACATCCCCCTTATGAGCCCCAGCAGCTTCCCCACCCCGCAATCGATGCACAAGGCTCCCCCTTCCCTGCGGGTTCCTGACTTCCCAGTCGTGGGCTGTCCCTAGGTCACCTTCTGGAGCAAAAATCCCATGAGGCAGAGGCGGCGGCATCTTACGCTCTTGCTACCCTGAGATCATACAGCCGTCCCAGGCTGGGGCTCACTTGACCAGCGGGGAGGGGGGGGCCTGGAAGAGACCAGCAGGGCAGTGCTGCCTTTGGGCAGGCACCCCAGAGCCACAGGAGCTCCACCCTGGTGAGCCATGGTGGGTGACTTAGGGTGTCCCCCAGGGAAGTCACTGTTGGCACAAACCTAAACCGTGGATAAGTGTTCACCTGAGAGAGGTGTAGGGAAATCAGGGTACAGGAAACTGACCCCTCTTCTCCCAAACTGGTTAATGGTTGCTGCTGGAGGAGTCCTTGCTGGTAGAGCTCCTTGGCCATGTCCCCAGCAGGTCTCAGTTGCTACCAGAGTTGCTGGAATCCCTTCGCAAGCCTGTGGCTGATGAGCTATGTGCATTCACCAGGCTGGGCCAGGCAGTGAGACCCTGAGAGAGGCCATGCCTGTCTGCACGAGGTCACTTGTGTTGAGTGGCAGGATCCCTCTCCTCACCAGGAGGTGACCTGCAGGCCTGGGAGGGCACTGGAGGGTTTGAGCTGTGGCATGTGCCCCCTGATCCGGGTGCCCACCAGGCGAATTTCCCCAGTGTGCATGGCAAGCTGTGTGGTCTTGGTCGTGCTTCTTCCGTGTTTGTCCGTCTGTCCTGGTTTTTTTAGCTGTAGTGTGTATGAAACTAGCTACCTACATCTGTGTCGCTTCCACATGTGAACGCAGCCCCAGAGCCCACGCAGAGCTCTGGGCAGTCTCATGTTTGATTTTACTTGTCATTTTCTGCCAAGTGCTGAATTTCCGAGTCTGCATCCCCTTCCCGGTGCCCAGCTGAACAGGGCCAGTCCCGGGAGAGCAGAATGGCAGCGCTAGGAAACTCCTCTTGCCAGATGCCCTGCACCACCGCTGGGCTGGCGGTGTCTGCCGTACCGCTTTCCAGACAGCCGCACGGATGCCTTCCACAGGGATCAGCTCTGCTCCAGTCCCAGACTGTAACACACGGCTGGTTTAAGCAGAGGTGTGGGAGACTCGGAAGCCATCTGGCCCACTTCGGTCCTTCTGGTGGAGCAAAAGGTTGTAGAGCCCATAGGTCTGGCCAGAGACGGAGCACTGCTCTGGCTAGAGCTGGGCGGAGAGACTCATGCCTCAGGTTCTGCACAGCAAATCTTGCTTCATTTGCGTGTGGTCAGCAGTGGGAGGGTCCTCATGTCATTGCATATGCCCATGTCTTCATGCATTCAGTCCTGTTGCTGGTGTCGCAGAGCGTCTTGAGTGTTCAGGATTGCACCCAGGGGAGATCTGCCGCCCGTGTTAGCACTGTGGGCACTTGGCTCATCCCTCAGCTTTGTGCTACCTGGCGCAGGACAGGGCAAATTTAGTCTGCTCAGTCGGTTTTCTGTCCCCACGTTGTTAGGACGCTGCCCAGCAGCCCCAGTGGCAGCACCAGCTGGTCAGAAAGCATTTGGGGATGATGGCTGGCTGCACTGAATGGGAGCCGGCTTGTCCCCGTTCTGCTGAGCCAGCGTTTCAGACAATGGCAGTGCCTGCTCCCCTCCAGCACCATCTGACTGACCGTGATTGTCAGCTGATGTTTCCTCTCTGTTGCACAGCCCTGTTTGTGTGAAAGCTTTGGACATTGTTTCGCCCGCGCCCAGCATCCCTGCCTGACTCCGAGCGTAAGCTGCAGCCACCCTGCGCAGCCGTGGGAGCGCTGAGCGCAGCCCTGATGAGGGGCCCGAGGCTGCAGACGGGCTGTGGCTCAGCTCCAGCGGAGCAAGTGTGAACGCATCAGAGCCTTGGCTGGTACTCTCCTGTGGGCTGCAGCCCCATGCCCGTGCTCAGGGTGCTGCAGCGGGCTGCGTGCCCCCCACTCTCCCCATCGCTCCCCGCACCTGCCTGCACTGCCCAGCGGCGGAGGGAGCCCTTGCCAGGCGCTGTGCTCAGCGTGCGAGCGGGCTGCGTAAACACGAGCAGGAGAGGGGAACAGCAGGCACTGCCTCTGCCCGGGGCCCGTCACGAGTGGGGTGTTACTCCCATTTGCTTCCTGAAGAGGTTAGGGTTAGGGTTAGCTGCTGTCTTGGTCCAAAAGGATCAGCGATGAACCTCAATATGGAATCCATGCTGGCTTTCACAGGTGCCTGCTTAGCTGAGCACCTTTAACGTTTTCTTAGCACAGGGTTTTGCATTTAATTCCCTGGAAGGGAGGGGTGCTGTAAACCCAGGGTATTTTTAGGGTGCACAAGCGAGGAGGCTCAATTCTACAACAGGTCTAAGGCACCATCAGTTCAGATGCACAAGTGCTTGCTGCTGGCTAGAGGCATGGGGTTAGCTCTGTGTAAATAATTAGCTGTCTTCTGACCCTGTAGATTAACCTTCTGTGCCATCACAGTTAAAACACCGATTGGCCAGCTTCCCTGCTCATTAGCTGCACAGAGGGTCAAGCATTCACTGCAGACTGTGGCCCTCCTCCCCTGCAACAAAATTTGTCACCTAAAATGTAAAGCTTCAGACCTGCTTTCCTCTGCACGAAGAGGGTGCTTGGCCCTGCACCCAGCCCAGCACTGGCACCAGGCAGAAAACGGAGCCCGTAACCCAGGCTCAGGTTTTAGTCATCGGTGAGATGCACAAGGCGAGCTGGGTCTGAAGGAAAGCAATGAAACGGCTCAGCTGAACCTCCGTGTCCGGACAGCCACAGTGCCTCTGCCCTGCCCGAGTCTCAGGGAACCACCCAGGGCTCCAGCGCAGCAAGAGGCAAGCCCAGTGTTTCTCGAGCAGCACACACCGCTCTCTTCTTGCCTGTAGCACTCGCAGTAAGCACGATGCAGGCTGCATGAAGCCATGGTCCCCTGCTCTCCCACGCGTACTCCAGTGTGGGGCACATGGTGGTGTCCCCAGGGCTTCACGTAGCCTGTGCAGTGCCCACCATCGGGGATGACAGAAGGGATGCACTGTCTTGGCTCTCAGAGCTGGGAATCAGGTACTGAAAAACAAACATGCCCTCCCCCAGCTCATCCGAGACCAGCAAGGAACAAGAAATAGGAAGAGTGCCAAGTCCTTCTTTTCTGGACACTTTGTGGACTAGGACCTCACTTCTGAGCCTTTAGGTGCTACCAGAGGGCCAGTAAATGACAGCTGGGCATCAAATGCCACAGCTCTACGAGCAGCCGGTGGCTGTCACCATCCTGTCATCTTCTGTGCAGAGGCTGCTGAGCGCAGAGGCACTCTGCTCCAGGTCAGACGCCCGTGAGTGTGAGCCAGGAGATCAGGAGAAGATAGGACAGGCTGTTCTAACCCCAAAGACAGGTCCTGCTGAAGTCTGTAGGACAATGTGGTGAGCTAGGAGGGTCAATTAGTCTTTTGAGGTCAGGGGAAAATGCTCTAGCAGTGAACAGCAAGAATGACTACTGTTACAGCTGCAGAAGTGTGATCAGAGAGAAGAGGAGAATTACAGAGTGAGAGAGAGAGAAAAAAAAGGCAGTTTTGAAACAGGAAGGAGACATTACATTGAGAAGCCACAAAAGGGATTATACCTCCAGGGTTTTCATGGCTGGCTGTTTTTTTCCCAAATCCAGCCTCTATATTTTATTGGGATAATGTCTTATACGCCATTTGGGAGAGCAAAAAAATAAACAAACCCAGCAAAAGTGCAATTTGCTCTCAACTGACCATGACAGGCTGGTGTGGGAAGTCTCCATAAGAAAGGCACTGCATTCATAGGAGGACCTGGGGCAGTGGACAGTCCATAGGTGAATATCGTCCTTTCAGCATCTTGCCAGTTCAGGACTCTGTCTTCGGTTGCACCTTGCACTGCAACAAAACCCAAAGCCTCAGAGCAGCAGCTTCATCCTTCTGTTATCCAGGCACCAGCCAGGGTTCCCCATCTTGTCCTTCCTCTACCCCACCGCCCCAAACACACACACTGCTTCCCCACATCAGCTCAAGGAAAAGTCACAACTTCTTGGCTCCTTTTCCATCAGTCCACACCTGCAGGGGTAGGCCCTGTTTCCATGTGGAGGAATTTATACAGAGTGAAGAAGAGGAAAACTGTTATTTGTTATGAGAGGGGAAATGCAGGAGCAACAGTTTTGTCAGTGATACCACCCCATTGCTTAGATCTTCAGCTTTGTCCTCCCATAATGAGGTAAAACAGTGACAGTCACCACAGCTTTTTGGAGTGGATTTTTCTACTCTGCTTAAAGTGATTAGACAAGCGTCCAGAAAATCATTCATTAAACCTAGTGCAGCTTCATCCAGGTCAGCCTGAGATGCTCCTTGGGTGAGAAGAGCTTCAGGCCCCCACTGTTTGTCTCTTCAGGCATTTCCCAGAAGTGCACCCAGAGCTGACCGCTGTGCTTTGAAGGCATCCAGAGCTGGAACGGACGGGTCTTCCCCTGTTGCTTCAGTTGGGTCCACATCATCTTCCAACCTGGCACATGTGCCTTATTTTCCATTCATGTCTGCTTGCCTTTGCCTTCCATGGACTTGTTCATTTTCCTGTACCCGCTAGACTGCGCAGAGTGTTTCATAGTTGATGTCTTCTGTGTGCGATGGTGTTCCCTGACCCTAACCTTCCTCTCCGATGTTCCAGGCCAGCTGAGCTGGCTGTGCAGGTCAGACCAGGGTTCAACCCGCGCTGCCGGGATCTGCTGTGGTGGCTGTTCTCCTGACACCCGACTGTAACACACACAGGCTGCTTCCAGCACTCACCCCAACCAGAAAGCCTACCTGGTGCTGCCCATGCAGTGTAGCCATAGCAGCTCAGCCCAGCAGCAGTTTAAGAGTTATTGCCCCATGCTATGGCATGTAGGAAGTCACAGCTTAAGCAACTTAATATGTTACTCTGGTTTTCAAAAGTAATTGTCTACAGCTGTACTGTAAAGCATTCTCCCACTTGTAGCTCCTGTGCTCAGGGAGCTTCTGGCCGCATCACTGCACTACTCCCCTGCAGTCTCAAGTGTGATCTACAAACTTCGCTGGCCCTACATGATCTGGCATTAGGGTTTATTAAAAACTTGCATTGTTAAATGAGGGTCTCTTGCTGAACATCCAAATAGCAGCACAGAGCTGGCCTGTTTCACACCGTTGGTTGCTATGTGTTCACTTGCTGCTTAAGCTGTAGGAATCAGCTTTCCCATCTCTTTGTCATCCCCAGTGTCAAGGAAGATGCTGAATCTGCGCTAGTTCTAGGACTTCCTCCCTTGTCTGCTCTTGCAATAAGCAGAATGAATTAAGATCCCGAGCAGACTGAAGAAATCTAGAAGGACTTCACTTAGATGTAGAAACTGAAATCTCTCCCCTCCTTTTTCTGGAAAAAGAACAGGGTTGCATTGTACCATGGTGTGACATGGATGCGGGAGACACTGGCTCTAACTAGTCCCCAGTGCAGAGGTGTGTCAGTGGTACATATGCCTTCAGGCAGGACGGTTTGTCCTCTAGACTGTTTCATTGCCCTGAGTATCTTCCACTTCGTCAGTGTTGGCAGGTCTGCACTCATCGGGGGACTGAAATCTTGGTGTGCTGCCTGCATGGTGGCTGAGTGCCTCCAGTGATGTGTGAGGGATGCTTTGGGTTCCTTAGCATTCCCCTCACCAGACAGAAAATTACAAGAGGATTGGCTGTGATTTGTTGTCTTATCCGTGGTTAGACACCGCCCTGAGACTTGAGCTGAACACAGCATGCTCTGACTCTGCAGATGCTTGGCTCGAGGGAGCCATGTTTGTTCCACACTCGACAGTCCTCAGGAAAGTCACTCCTGGGCAGGCAAGCTTGTGCTCTCCTGCCAGCTGCCCCTCTCTCAGAAGCAAAAAGTCAGCAGTCCTTGTTCCAGGCTGCAGTTCAGGAGCTGGGCATCGGAGACGTAGGAGAGAGATTATTAATATTGAGGAATTCTTTCAGAGCAAGAAGTAAGACTTCAGTCTGAACATGTTTTACAGAGAAAAAAATACCAGAAATGAAGAGTCGAAATAGCTTGTCAGTTTTCATTGTGGAAGAAGGTTAATAGCAGACAGGTATTTTTGTAGTAGGGTCTCATTTAATTTAATAGATTTATTAATTTTATGAAAACCACCATGATTAATGAGAATTCATTATTTGAAGAAAACATGAAGTTTTGGGGGACACTGAACTTAGAGAGGACAGTGAAGAGCTAGAGGGAAACTTGCCAAGCTAAATGAGTGACCTGCATGACAGCAGAGAAAGTTCAGTGCTAATAAATGTAAAAAGATGGGCAATGGAGGGCAAAAGCTGATTCTGCAGGCCAAAGAGCACAGTCCCCATGAATTGTGGCCATCTGATGGTGGCAATGTTCCTGATTACTCCAGTGCACCACAGGCACTGAGGAATGAAAGCTGATACTGAAATGGTGGGGGCTGGCAGGGAAAGTTGGGCATTGATGGTGCTGCAGGAATATGTTGCTGTTTGCTTGCTGCATGTGCACCAAAGAAGGTTGAGGACACTGGCAGAAAAGTCTGGAGGAAGGTCCATAGGAAGGTCTATCAGCTCAAGCACTCTCAGCATAAAGCCTCCTAGAGGGCTCTGCCACTGGGTAGCTCCAGCAAAAAGGAATGACCTGGAATAATGGGCTTCTGCACGTTGTTACTTTCTCATCGGGGCATTTGCTGTTGGCTGATGGCAGGTCTGCGCTGGCCCTCCACAGTCTGAATTCACAGACTCACAAAATGGTTGATGTGGGAAGGAACCTCTGGAGATCATCTGGTCCTCCCCCCTACTCAAGCAGGGCCACCTAGAGCGGTGTGCCCAGGACATTGTTCAGTCAGGTTTTTAATATCGCCAAGGATGGGGACTCCACCACCTCTCTGGGCCACCTGTGCCAGTGCTCGGTCACCCTCACAGTGAAGAAGGGATTTTGTATGTTTAGATGGAATTTCCTGTGTTTCAGTCTGTGCCTGTTGCCTCTTGTCCTGTCATGGGCACCACTGAGAAGAGTGTGGCTCCATCGTCTTTATTCCCCCCATCAGGTATTTATACACACTGATGAAGTACCCTTGAACCTTCTCTTCTCCAGGCTGAACAGTCCCAGCTCTCTCAGTCTCTGCTACTGCGTCAGATGCTCCAATACCTTAATCATCTTTGTGACCCTTCACTGGACTCTCGTTCCAGTAAGTCCATGTCTCTCTTGCACTGGGGAGCCCAGTACTGGACACAGTACTCCAGGTATGCTCCATCGGTGCTGGGCAGAGAGGAAGGACCACCTCCCTCAACCTGCTGGCAATGCTGTTCCTAATGGAACAGGACACCAACAGTGTTTTTTACTGCAGGAGCACGTTGCTGGCTCACATTCAACTTGGTGTCTGCCAGCAGCCCCAGGTCCTTCTCTGCAAAGCTGATTTGTAGTTGGTCAGCCCCCAGCATATACTGGTGGGTGAGGTTGTTCCCACCTTCTCAGGTGCAGGACTTTGCATTTCCCTTTGTTGAACTTCTTCATGAGATTGCTCTTGGCCCATTCCTCCGGTCAGTCGGGGACACTCTGAGGGGCAGCACACCCATTTGGTTTATCAGCCGCTCCTCTATTTTGTGTCATCTGCACAAAATGTGTGTTATCTCCACTTGCTGAGGATACCCTCTGCCCCATCGTCCAGGTATTTAATGAAGACATTAAGAGGTGTTGGTCCCAGTAGCAACCCCGTGGGGGTTGTGTACCTCACAAGTCACTAGCCTCCAGCTGGACTTTGTGCTGCTGACCACAGCCTTTCGAGTCCAGCAGTTCAGCCAGTTCCCAATCAACCTCACCTTCCACTTGTCCTGTGCATACTTCACCAGTTTGTCAGTGAGGATGTTATGGGAGACGCTTTTTGAAAGCCTTGCTAAGTCAAGATAAACAAAATCCATTGCTTGTCCCTCACCCACCAACCTAGTCAGGTTGCCTAGAAGGCTGCCAGGTTGGTCAGGCATGATTTCCCTTTTGTAAAGCCATTCTGTCCACTTCCAATCACTTTCTTGTCCTCAGTATGTTTGGAAATAGTTACCAGGATGATTTGCTCCATCATCGTCCCAGGGACTGATGTGAGGCTGGCCAGCCTGTCATTCCCTGTGTCCTCCTCCTTGAAGACAGGAGTTCCGTGGTGTTGCAGTGACCGCTTTGCCGAGCACCCGGGCAGTGGCTGCAAGCCAAGACAGGCATCAAGAGTGGGCTGCCACTTGCCAAATATTAGGCTTAGACCTAAGCGTGTTGGTTGCTCTAACAACTCGATGGGCTGTGGAAGGAAAAGAAGAGGGATTGCTTTTTGGATGCTGAGCTTCCTCCTCACTGACGGCCCCGGCACAAGCGGGGTGCAGCTGATTTGCTGGAGAGCCAGCACAAGGTGAAGCCCTGCAGATATGCACCCTTAGCCTCCTTCTGCCTGACTGCCTCATGGCTCGCCTTACCCACCACACCGCAGAGTGTCTGGAAGGCTTTCCTGCCTGGTGCTGTATGGGCTGTTTTCCCAAACACCAAGTTAACAGGTTATCCACTTGATCTTTTTTGGCACTCTTACTGACTGCCTTCCTGAAGGGAACAGACCTGCAGTCTGGTCCAAAGGAGCCATCCTTGTCAGAAAAGGGGTATAGAGGTGCCCTACTTCTGAGTTCTCCCCAAAATGCATACCTTTCCAATGGAAATGTCATCTGGGCAGAATCTGAAGTTTTGGGAAGTTTACCTGGGATTCCTAGGCAGGTGGCACTAGTCTGAATTGCTGCAGCAGAGTTGTTTCATGCATAGAGGTACCCACTGATTATACTGTGCTTGTGCGGTACAGCAGTTGCTTTTGGAAAACATCGGCTTTATTGCTTATGCACAATGCAGTTGCTGAGCCCCTTCATAAAGTCTCTGACCCCTGTGAAAGCTCTTTCGGGAAACATTAGACCAGTTGCACGTGTTCAGCACTGCTGAGCTGTCTGTGCATTTTAAGTCCAACGTGTGCCAAGAACACAAGAGCTGTGCCTGAGGTAACCGATCTTTGCAGACCATGATTCACAGGACCAAGCTGCCTGATTTGTACAACTTCACGCATAAGCGCTGCCCATAGGTTCTGCATTTATTTCTGCTCAGGAGACTCCATACAGAAGTGTAGCAGCCCTTAGAGTTACAAAATTTAACAGTTCTCTCCTGGTTTCCTCATTCTTGTGTTCATCTGAAGAGGAATTCTTCCAGTGCTTCTTCAGCATGATCAGCCCTCCAGATGCTGGTGGAGTTACTCATTGCCTTCAGGAGGGACAGTACATTGAGTACAATTAACCCCACTTGTTTGTATCAGTTTTGCAGGTGTTCCCTCGCAGCATCCCTTTGTTATTCTACTGTGAAAGAGAAGAACTCAGAAGTGACAGATTTATCTTCCCTAATGAAAGTACTGGCTGCACTAGTAGAGTCCTAAGAAAAAATGACAGCAGGAAATTAGATTGCCTTCAGTGAAAAACCTTGTTCTCAATAGTTCTTCAGATAAGCCTCACGCGCTGTTGGGCACCCTTTTCCCTGTGGGCTTTCTTTATGGGGATAAGCTTATCCTCTCTTCAGATTCTTTTGCTGAGAGCCAGGAACAAATTTCTTGCCAAAATTCAGTAGTTAAGGAAGAGCAGTGGGTTGGCAAATGGTCCCTGAGAGCAGCTCATCAATCTCCCAGTAACACAGCTCTGTCTGCCACTGGTGCCATGCCCACTGTTGGAGCAGGGTGGCTGTGGTGCTGCCTCTCGTCCTGGGGGTTGACTGCCTGGGCAGAGCATCCAGCTCTGGGGAGAGAAGGACTTTTCTGGCTCCTTTGTGATGAGGCTTCGCTTGGCCCTCTGGTCAATGGGACGCGTATTTCCTTCCAGCTTTTGAAACAGGCCCATACCCCTTCACCAGCCATCCACCAAAAGAAAACTCATCTGAACGGAGCCTGTCAGCAAGAGCTGGGGCGCAGGCAGGGGACGGGAAGTGCTTTCCCCTGGACACCGTTCTCGCTTGTGAAGCGGCGTGTGAGAGCGTGCAGCTCGTGCCAGTGAGTTTATGTCCTGTTTGGCGATCCTGTCATTTCCATGGTGACACATAGCACAAGTGCTTCTAATTTTTGGTTTGGAGGCTCTCCAGAGAGACTTTCTTTCCTTTCTATAGTCCTCCCCTTTGTCCTCCCTTTTCAAGCACAGATCTCGTGAGACAATTCTGGAAGACATAACCCTTCCAAAAATGGGAGCTGTAGAGGTTGTCATGTCATCTGTCATGCACCGTTCTAAGCAGGAAGCCTCAAAGTATCCATCTGCATTGCAAGCAAAAAGAGAGAGACGATTAGTCTCCAGCCCTGGCCCTAAAGCATAGCCTGGCCATGGTCACAGATAGCGCCAAGCGTGATGTCAGAGCCTTTAGGTGCACCGAGCACCAGTGGAGAATCACGAGAGCAGTCTTGTGTCTCACTCATCGGTTAGCGAAGGTTGTTCATCACAGGAGGCAAGTCCTTCATGCAGTTCTAATGAAAAGCAATGGAGATGCTTTTGAAGGCCAGTACGAAAACACCTGGAAGCCAACAGCAGCAACATGAAAGCCTTTCCGAGCAAAAGCAAAGCATTTCTCTTTGGAGTGATGAGAAGTGCATTACCTCTGTTGCTGAATCAGTCGTTGCCTTTGTTACTCTTGAAGAAATTTGGACTGAAATACAGAGTTCAAAGGAAGAATCCTCAACCATTAGTGACTTATTCAAGAAACCTGCTTTTTAATACCTTCAGTAAAAGTACTCCCAGAAGGCTTAATTAGCTGTCCTACAAATGCATAATCCCTCTTTCTTTGGTTAGAACTTTTTTCATCAAGCTGGTGTTTCTTTGCTTGTGAGCCTGCTTCCCATGAGACCTGTTCTCCCTCTTTGCTGATTCCAGTCAGTTCCACGTGTGTGCTGTGGTGCACGAATCAGGCCTTGTCTTCTGTGTCTCAAAAGACTAGTTTTTCTGGCTGCACTGAAGCAGCAATCCAGGCAACCGATCTACTGCAACTGCTGGGGCAAACAGACTGCCACCACTGAGCACTGCGGGACAGGGGTTGAGAGCTGCCAGAACCTGGATTGCACATGTTCAAAGACAACAAGCTTGAAGGCAGCCCTACAACAGTGATTAGAGCTGGCACATCCCAACTCACAGAGAAACCTGTGGCAACCAGCAATCCCACCACCTCTGGGCTGCTGGTCTTCCAAGGACCAGCTGGAGCACCACCAGAAATGGAAAGTGAAGAAAGCATTTCATTTTTCTTATTAAGCTCCCCAGTTACATTGACTTGATGTTGCCTAAAGGAGAAGTGGACAATGCCATAGTGTTCATGAAACCTGACAAAGCTGAAGTCTTCCATAGCAGCATCCTAAAAGGTAGCAGCACTTGGCCTCAGCTTGACTACAGCTGGCTGGTACACATCTCTGTCGGTGTGTGTTCATTGGGCAAAACACATGATGTGCCAACACGAACCTGCAATGAAGAAGAGCGGTGATCCAGGAAAAAACCCTCTAAGCAGATATTGTCGCTGTGCATAATGTGCAGTTCCATGGAAGGGATAACGTGCTGAGGTGCCACTTGTGAGTGATCATATCCAGAAAAACTTACCTGGCTTCAGAGCCGGATGAAGTGCCTGTGACTGAATAATTGGACTGATGGCCCATAATGAAGTCAGCTTCCAGAGCTGGACAGAACATTAAAGACTGCTGTGCTGTCTGCAACATAACACATGGTTGGCAGAATAGGGCTGCTGAAGGTGTTGAGAGCCAACAGTATATTGCCAACAGTGCATTGCACTGACCAAGCTGGTGCTCTGCAGAGGAGAACAGACCTACAGATTACATCTGCCGACCAGCTGTGCCCAGACAGGTCTGCCGTGGCACCACTGTCTCATCATTGCAAGGACATGCCAGCCTTGGAAGCTTGGGCACACAGCTGATTTCTCATGTGTGGTTCCAGCAATCACATTCCCCAAGAGCAGGAATAACCAACTTCCTAGACCCTGTAAGCCACCAAACGAAAAAGCCAAGTGGCAGGGAGGCCTTGCAGCACAGCCTGCAGCCTGTGCAACCTGCATCTCCACTCTTGGCAAAGGCTGTGCTGCCAGACAGCCATTGGGCATCTACCACCTCGGTGAGTGTGCTTGCACAGGGCTGCTCCAGGTCTCTGCAGTACGCACCAGCTTAAGTCTCTCTTCTCCTTTCACAGACTCTGACAGCAATTTCCCCCCGTGTCCCACCTTGGGCAGGTTAAACAAGCCTTTGGCACGCTGGCTGCTGTGTCTGCAGCCATTCCTGTTTGCATTTACCTTTCTTGAACATGAGTGACCAGAACTGTGCTCAGAATTTTAAATGAGTGTAGCAGTGTCTCCTATGGTGACATGAATGCATCCTTACGTCTGCGAGCAATATTGCAGTGTTTCTTTTGCCTTTCCATGGCTGTGCCACTTTGGTGCCTCCCGGTCGCCCCTGCCCTGGGGTCTGTCAGTAGACCCAGAACTTTCTCTCCCTTCATCACTTCCAGTAGAGAGCAGAGCCTTTGCCAGCCCTCTGAGCAGGACACTGTATTTTGTACTGTCACTTTTCGTTCTGCTTCTTGTACTGCAGCCCTCAAGGTCATTCAGCTCTTCCTATTCTGTAGTGACAGAGCTTCCCAAATGTGATTCATCGTCATGCTTCTTTATAATCCTCTTGCTTTCTGTGCCAAGGTGGCAGGAAAATAAGACTAAGAGGAAATGTGCCTGAGCCCACAGACTATGAACAGCCCTTCATATCCACATTCAGCTGATCTTCTCGGAGCCATCTCTCTAAGAAATCATTAGCGCTTATTAACCTCCCAGAGGTGTGGATCTTGTGTCACGTGCGCATTAGTGGCAGCGGGTCTATGCCATTACCTGTAGCCCTTGGACTCCTGTTGCCAGCAACAGGTTTCCAGAGTGTCCGCTGTAGCAGGAGGGACCTGAGATGGGAGGGCAGAGCTTGGGGGGTGGCAGAGAAGCAGAGGTGCCGGGCTGCGCCGGGCTGCACGCGGGGCACCGTGGCGACAGCCCGGAGGACTGCTTGTTTTTTAACTGACGTCACATCCAGGCACCAGGGAGCTGCAGTTCTGTTGCATTTTATCGATTAGTTTGGAGGACGAGCAAACTGACATTGCTTGACCCAAATGAGTGGTCATGGACTGTTTAGCACAGAGATAAGCAACCCAGCCCCGGTAATGCCGTGCCTCTTGGCCCAGGACTGTGCAGCCCTAAAGCAGCGGACCTTTCCTCCCCACTCACAGTCGGTCAGGGCTGCAGCACTTCTGCTGTGGAAGCATCCAGGCCCCTGAGCTGCTGTAGGACGTGGGCCCCTGTTGAGAGCCCTCCTCGGAGCTGAGACCCCACCAGCCTCAATCAGAGGCTACCACAGAGCGGCGACCGCAGCCCCGGGGTGGATTCAGGTTGCTGCGTTCGCTTTCGCTGCCAGGACAGAGAGACCCCACGGGAGCCCCAGGTCTGTCCCAGTCGGAGTCACATCCCCAGTCGCAGTCAGCAGTGGGTGCGAGTACCCAAAGCAGGGCGCGAACAGGGCCGGGCAGCAGCATGCCTTCCTGAGGCCTCCCAGGCTGGGGCTCATTGCGCTCAAAGGACTCATCCTCCATCATCTTGCCCTGTCAGGTTCTAGATCCCTTTTTTTTTCACATACCCAGAGTACTTGTTTATGCCAGGGGAGGCAAATAAAGGCAAGAGGCGAGGGCAGACGGAAGGCGTGCTTGCGGCGTGGTTTGTCCCCCATCAGAGGCTCTCGTCGTGGTGAGCGGGCAGAGCCGTGCGCTGCAGGAAGGGCTGCCCCCTGCCCACCTCCACAGCCTGTGCCCACCACGGCACAGGGTGCAAGCCGGGGAGGCAGACACGGCACAGTGCAAGGGGAAGACCAGTCCGTATACACCTCTGGGCTGCTTCAGCCCACACGAAAGGGCTGACCGCTGTCAGGTGATGATCTGACCCTGCTGCCTCCATCCTTGGGGTGGCATGACCGTCCTCCCATCCCCACACCACTCTCTGGGGAGATGCCGGAAGGTTCCCTCTTCTCCTGGGAAGGGGCTCTGCCCCGACTGGCCGATGTTCTCGGGAGCGCTGGTTTGCTCCGAGTCCATGGCGGGACCTGAGAGCATGCCGATGGTAGCAGGGTTAGCGAGGGAAGACGGGGGCATTCCCGGTGGGAGGTGGGGCTGGTGGGCTTCGGTGCAGCTCTGCGGCAGCTTCTTCCTGACCAGCTGAGGCAGGGCAAGGTGCAGGGTCTTCAGCCGCAGCGAGTCTTCGTGTGTACCCAGCGGGCCACAGGGCCACGCTCATCCCTGGTAGGTCTCGATGGGCTTCAGAGCTGTGGCAGCTAGGGCAGGTTTGGCTGGGAACCGGAGATACTTGCTCGAACCTCTTCTACCTCCTCTGGAACAGCCCTGGCAGGGCTTGCAAGCAAGTCTTGGCTGAAGTGCTCCGAGCCGTGTCCCCTGAGCGCTGCAGAGCCCCCTCCTGTCTCAGGCTGGCCCAGCCCTCCAGCAGCCCCCCCGTGTATATTGTGTGTGTGCTCCTGTGTCTGGGGACCTCCGCCTCACCCCTGCCCTCTGCTCTCTCCTCTCTCTCTCGCTGTACCGTTCTTTCTGCAGACTTTTCAGTAGTTTAGGAGAACTCAGCACCATTTCCCAGCGGAGCTCCGGGACCACCTACACAGTCCGACCTGGCAGTCGCTACCCCGTAACCCGACGTACCCCCAGCCCCGTGAAGCCGGCTCTGGATCGGACAGAGCCCCTCAGCACCGTCCGGCCCTACGGTCTGACCCCTCCCACCATCCTCAAATCTTCCAGCCTTTCCATCCCACACGAGCCCAAGGAGGTGCGGTTTGTGGTGAGGAGCGTGAGCGCCCGGAGCCGCTCCCCGTCCCCGTCCCCCTCTCCAGGGCCACCCCTGCACACCCTCCACCCGCCTCGGCCCTTCATGCAGAAACCCCTCCACCTGTGGAACAAGTACGACGTCGGGGACTGGCTGGAAAGCATCAATTTGGTGGAGCACCGAGACAAGTTTGAGGACCATGAAATAGAGGGCACGCACCTGCCCGCCCTCACCAAGGAGGACTTTGTGGAGTTGGGGGTGACCCGGGTCGGGCACCGGATGAACATTGAGCGGGCACTCAAGCAGCTGGTAGACAGCTGACCGTCCCAGGCAGCACTGGCCTCTTCCAGAGCCACCACGGGGAGGGGGGGGGGCATTTCTACTAGACTAATAAAACCCACTTTGATTCTCTTTCTATTCTGAGCACTGCACTGAAGGGCGCGGAGCCGAGAGGCTCCCGCCCGCTCCCACACCGCCCCGGCGTGCCACGCACACGCAGACCCCCGCTCGGCCCCGCCAGCCCCGCGACGCCTTCGGGACAAGGAATGTTGCATGAAATACATCCTCGTTTCTGTTCCTCCCAGAGAGTCTGGCCTGTATATCGCTTGATGTGCTCTTCCCCGGGGGCGTCGCTGGTGGCCGGAGGGGCCGAGGCACCACGTGCTGCCGAGCCCGGGCTCCCCGTGGTCGAAGGGCAACACCTGGTTGGGGTGGGGAGTGGGACAGGGCCAGCGGTGCAGTGAGGAGCCAAGCCCCGGCTAGGGAGAGGGCTTCAGCTGTAGGCCAAGCGCTGGCCACGTTGCCCAGGTGTGACAGGCAGGGAGACGCCGGTTGGAGCGCGGCAGGGAGGAGAGCGGGCCAGGCGCGTGCCGCCGGCCGCGTCTCGGGCAGGTCGGGGCGGCCCACGGCGTGGAGACCCCCGAGCTGCTCCGAGCCGGCAGGCGTGATGGGAGCACGGCAGGGCGAAGGCCGCTGCAGGAGGCAGGCAGGTGCCGGCACTCGGCCCGCATCGGGAAGAGCAGGCAGGAGGCACCACGGCCGCGGTGGAGGCACCACGGCCGCGGTGGCGGCCCCGGCCCCGCGCAGGCTGTCCCCGCCGGGGTCGGAGGCGGCCGGCCGAGCCGGGTCATCCTGCCGGTGCTTGGAGGGAAAGGGCTCCAGCATGCAGAGATCTCCATGGAAGGGCAGTCCCAGCCTGCGGTGATGCCCAGACCCGCTCCCTCCCGCGCAGAGCCGCCCCAGGGAGCAGCCAGCCTTGCCGTGCGAGCCAGAAGAGCGATTCCCGCGAGAGAGAGAGACTAGCCCTGGACTCTGTGCTGCTGCTCTGCCTGTCGCCCTCGGTTGCCCCGGTGAGAGAGGGACTGAAACCGCATGGATAGAAGCATGTTTGGGGATGTCGGAGGGAGGCTGGTGGGGAATCCAGCAGAAAACGCTTTGCCAACGTTTGGGGGGGAGGGGGGAGGGAGATGTTTTATTTCCTCTTGGTTTGGGGTCTTGTTTCCAAGGGGGACACATTGATGGATAATATATAATCTCCATGCATTTATATAGAGAGCAGCTGATGATCTACAAGAGATGATACTGAACTACAGGATTCCCACTCCGTCCTAGTCATCCTTATTTTGCATCTTTTTAATCAGCTATATATTTGAAAAGAGAGAACAAATATCTATATATCTATATCTATAGCTATAGCCACCTGATTTTGTTATAATTTTACTAAATCTATATATCTCTAGACTTGTTGAGATGCTGGCGAGGCGGTGCCTGCACCCCTCCCCTGGGACGCCCATGGCTCATGGGAGTTTTTAGCGACTGACTGAATGAATGTTAAAGTCTTTTTAAAAAAAAAACACAAAAAAAAAAACCCAACAGCTCCTTTCAGACACTCTGGATTTTAAAGATTTAGAAACACAAAACAAAACTTGGTTTTTGGGACACACCGAGTCTTCCACCCCCGCCAGGCAGAGACGCATGGAGCTGGCGCTTCCACCACCCCGCAGAACCCAGCGCCTCTGGCAGGCGCAGGCCCTGTGGCATCAGGTCCCTCTCCTGCCTCCGCTCCCGGGGAGCAACCGCCACCATCGCGCCCAGCGCTCGCACCGCGCTGGCACCGGCACAGCCCCGCGCTGGCACCGCCGGCCCGGTCACCAGGTCCCAGTGGGGCTGCTCCTCCGGAGCAGCCGTCGGGGAGCCGGAGGAGGCCAGCGTGCGGGTCTGGGGGCCGGGCTGGCCCCCGCCGCGCCGCTGGGGAGACCGAGGGCCGGCGGTGCCGCGGCCGCGAGGGCTCCGGGGCGGCGGGGCTCGGCGGAAGCCGCTCCGTCGCCCGTTGGCTTCGGGGGAGCCGGAGCGACCCGGGCCAGCCCCGGCGCTGGAGGAGGTGGCATCCCCGTCCCCCCCCCCAGCGTGGTGCCCGGTGCCCCGCGCGCCCCACTCCTCGCCACACCGTCCCCCGGCCTCGCCATGCCCCAGCTCGGGGATGGCGAGGGCTTGCCCCGCCAGCTCGGGAGGGGATGGCTTGGTGACTGGTGTTCCCAAAAAGCTGAGTCCCCCACGAAGGCATTAACTCTTCTGGTGCTAGAGGGAAGGACAAGGAGGTTCCTTCTGACCCTCACACATCTCCGAACCTTTACAACCTTCAGCCAGGGAAAAGGCCCAGGCCCGGGGCGGGGGTGGCAGCCCCTCCTGCGCACCAGGCCCTCCCCGGGACGGATCCTGACCTGTGCCGGCGCACCAGGCCCTCCCCGGGACGGATCCTGACGCGCTGTGGTGCCGTCTCCTTTTCCCTGAGCTCTTGCTGGGCGCATGCCCAAGCGGCTCCATCCAGAGCTCTCCGGAAGCCGACGGGCCCTGGGGGTTCGCAGCCTCTCCCCCTCCCCGGCCGCCCATCCCGCTGCTCCCAGCTGGGACGGGCGCCCAGGGACGGCGAGAGGGGCTTCAAGCTGGACCGGCAAGCGAACGGCCTGCGGTCCGTGCCCCAGGGTACCCCGGGCCTCACGCCCCGTAACCTGGTGAGCCAAGAGGCATCCGAATCACGATAGCAGCCATTGCGTCTGCCTGAACCCCACCGCCTGCTTTACCAGGTGTACCATCGCACCCCATCAGGTGCCCCCCAGCCCCGTTTGTGCCAACACCGCCACTATCCCGCGTGACCTGGAGCGGGACGCCGCGGACCAGGTCCTGCCCTTTCCACCTCCCTGCCCCGTAGTCGCAGACTGGCCCATCACCCCTCTGCCGCTACGTACCCCCACCCCCTCCGTTCACCCCCTTTGGCCCCCCGCCACGCGCCCTCCTCCGTACCCGGCACCTTCACCCCTCCTGCGCACCTCCCGCCTTCCTCCCTCCTGCCTGCCTGGTGCCTTCACCCCTCGAATCCACCCCGCCGGCCCCTGCACGCCTCACCCGTGGCCAGCAGCATGCGCAGCAGCATGCGCAGATGCATGCACCCGCCTATCGCCCTGCGCCCCGGCTCAGCACCCCTCCACCCCCCATTGCCCGGGCTCCAGCTCCTTTGCCCGTGCTGGCATTACTCGGCACCCTCCGGTTGCAAGGGCTTGCTGGCACGGTCCTGCACAGGCAGGGACGATGCTGCTCCAGAGACGTCCCGTGCCACCGGTGCGGTTGCACCTCGCCTGCCAGCACAGCCACTGCCACCACTGCTCTCGCGTCCCCTGGCCCCACGCTGGCTCCCTCCAGAGCCCCCCAGCTCCAGCCGTCCCCTCACCTTGCCCCTCCACGCTTTGCAGCACCCGCACCTCTGGTGCTGTTCGCAGACACCTGGCTGCAAACCAAACTCACCGCTTGTCCCCCGCGACCGGAGCTTGGCTCTCCAGGCTGATGCTGCTTCTCCAGCTCTGTGCCTGGCGAAGCAACACCGGCACATCCCAGGATTCCGGTGAGCATCCAGCTCCTCTGCATCCCTGCGGGCACGCCGCATGCCGGGTCTGCCACAGCACAGTCCCCGAGGAGGCCCCACTGCGCGCGGTGGCCTGGGCACGTCCCCGGGTCGGTGTTGTGCAGCCTCTTCCCCAAACTGTAGAGATCAGGATTTCCTGGGAATTCGTTTGGCTGTTTGTTCCTTGTGCTGCTTTTATGAGGTTGGTCTGGAGCCGCCTGCTAATGTGGAAATGCTCGTTTGCAGCCCGCGGTGTGCCACGGGGGACCTGTGCCCGTTGTCTGGCTGGCTTTGGCCCCTGCTGCCGCATGCTTGCAGACCCCCCCGGCCGTCCCCGCTCAGGCTCCATCCCCTGGGTCCCCCGGGGCCAGCTCCTGCTGCGGGGGCACGGCGGGCACGGGCGGCCCCGCGGCGCAGCATCCGCCAGAGCATGCTGGGCGTCCGCACGCTGCGGCTTGGCCGAGCCTCTGCAGCACCGATGTCTCGTCCCCGGCTGCGCAGCCCCTGGCCCCGCTTCACGCTGCCAGCGCCCTGCAGCCCCTCCGCACGCCCCAGCCCTGCCCGCCCAGCCAGCTCGTCCCACTGCCGCTCCTTTCACCTCTTCCGCTGCTGCGCTCCATTCCCATCGCGCTGCCGGCTCCTTCCCCGCCTCACCCGCAGGTAACGGAGACCCCGGCAGCCCTCGGAGACCCCGGTGGCCCTCGGAGACCCCGGTGGTCCTCACACCCCAGCGCAGCCCCACAGCCCGCGGCCGGCAGAGCTGCCCCATCTCCCCTCGGGGCGGTGGGCTGCTCTGCTGAGCGCTGCCCCCGAGGAGCCACCGCAGCCCCTCGGCGTGACCCTCCTTCCCGGCCCCGCGCGAGCCCCTCGGGGCGGCCAGCGGGCGCTGCTGGTGGAAGTGTGACAGTGTGTTAGCCTGAGTGCAGGCTGCTCAGTGGGTTCACGCCGGGTGAACCCGGGGTCTGTGCCCCTTCTGCAGCTGTTTCTGGGGCAACTGAGAGACCCGCCTGCACCCGCCTCTTGCCGCGAGAGGCCAGAAGTCTGCAGAGTGCAACTTTTCTGCAGAAAGTTCGGTCTGGGACCAGGAAAGCTGGACGCCTTCTTGCCATTTCTGAGGAGCCCTCCTCCTCCTCCCCAATTCCCCCCTGTGCCCCGATCCTCCTTGCAAGGGCTGGAAATGGTGGATGCACCGCTCTGCTCTGGCAGAGCCAGCGGCCGCGCCGCCCCGCCGTGCATCCCAGCTTCCATCACAAAGCAGCTGCAGCCGTACCTGTGTTGGCAAACACTGCGTGATCCCTCCTGCGGGACGGCGGCCGCGGCCGTCGCTCCCAGGGACACCACGGCTCGTCCCAGTCAGGCGTAACACGAAAGAAGGCAACTTCCAACCGCGCTGCCACGCCATCGCCCCCATCCCCAGGGGCTGCCCGGGTCTGCCGCAAACCTGCTCCCCTGCCCCAGCAGCGACAGCTTCATCCTCCTCATCACCCTCCCACCCAGCGCCGCGCCCTCCCCGCCCCCCCTTTGCCCGCCACGGACACACGCGCGTGGCAGAGCTGGATGAGCATGGGCTCGCGGCTTTGGAGACAGCACCGTCCCCGGGACGCACCGCGTGGGTCACCAGGCGAACATGCTTCGCCTTGGGGCGGCACCTCAGGTGCCGCGGGTGGTTTCGTGCTGGGTGCCGAGGCCCCTTCAACTGACCTGCTTGTTCCTCCCCAGCCGCAGAGAGCCCGCTCCCACCCTGTGCCCGTCTGCCCCCCCCGAGCCCGCACTGCTGGGGTGGCTGCCCAGCCTGCGCTCCGCGGTACCACCGGCTCCCGGGGCGACCACGTCCCCCACACTCCCAGCACCCGGCCAGGGTCAGGTCACTCGCCCCCGCACGGTGCCCAGCGGCGCCTTCGCCAGGGACCCCGGGTTGCCTGACGGCCAAGGGCCAAACTCTTGTTCTGTGGCCATTCCCACCCCACCCCCCCGGCAGAACCGTAACCGCCCCGCTAACGCAGCTGCTGCTACTTTACTTTTATTTTCTCAGCTGAAGCAAAGAGGATTTTCCCCAGGTGTAGATAGCGCTTTCCTGACTCTGTATCTATTCTGGCTGCATTGGCATCTCTGCTCCAAACATCTCCAGACCCAGTGAGACATTTCATTTTGAAAAGCCATCCAGGAGAAGGCAGAGCGGTAGCGGGCGAGGAACCGACCCCACGAGCCTGCGGCGCGGCCGGCAGCAAAGCACCGCACCCCTCGGCCGCGCCGTCCCGGTGGCGCCGGGACCGGCCGCGCGCAGCGGTTACTGTGATTCTCATGGCTTCTCAATGACTTGGGTTATCTTCTGTAAAAAGGGATACACTTTTTTTTTTTTGCTTTGAAGGGTTTTTTTTTTTAAAGTTGTTGGTATTTTTCCTTTGTCCAGACTAATGTCATCAATCCCTGTTCTCCATCAGCTCCTGTCTGTAATTCTGACTGTAAAAGAAGAGAAAACAAAACCCAAAGCACTTTGTTCCTGGTGGTGAAGAGCTTCGCCAGCCAAAAACCATTTCTAAACAGCGACAAAGTGCAGCGCGGTTTTCTTTCTGTCCGCCCGTGGGCAGCCCTCACTGCCGCATGCATGTGTCACCCGCGGAGACACCCCCGCACGCCCCCGGGCGCGCGCTCACACCCACTGCATGTGCATATACCGGCTCCAGCCCTCGCACACACGCGTGCGACCACACGCGCGCGCACACGGCTCGAACATCCACACTCTTGTTTCTTACCCAGACGGACTCACCTGTGGGTTTTTGTTCTGTTTTTAATTTTACGAGGTCAGTTTGACTTCACCCTTATTTTGTATGGATTTTCGGAGGAGATTTCTCCTTCTCCAGAGTCATGGAGGTGTGGCCATTCGCCTCCCGCCCTTGACGTTGTGATACACATACCCCACAGAGATCTATGTTTCTTATATTATATTATTATTATTATTAATTATTATTATTATTATGTAATAAATTTATAAGAAAGCTCTCCTTTGTTCTGTGGTGTCTCTCAGCTCCAGCACGCCCCAGACCGGGGTTGCTCTCTGGGGCCTCTCTGCCCCTCCATGGGGGATTCACCAGCACCCTGGCCATGGACAGGCGTGGGCAGCCAGCCTTCCTGCCCACTGGGGCTCCTGTTCTCCCCCAGGCCCGAGCCAGTGGCAGGGACAGCGGCGGGGGAGTGGGGCTGGGCAGGGACCACGTCCCGCTGCACTTTGGGGGGGGGGCCAGGGCCACTCGCTGCTCCCCACGGCTGCTGGTCCATGCAGGGTGGCACAGGACGGACCTGCACCCGTCAGCCCCCTGCGCCCCAGGGCGGCCTTGCTGGGGGGGTGGCAGCTTCCCAGGACCGGTGCCCCACTGCGGGGAGCCGGGCTATCCCAGAGCCACCGTGCCAGGCTTGGCTTTGCCGGAGGGGGCGGCCCTGGAGCTGGCGCGGCGCTGCGGGCACCCTCGTGCTCCCAGCCCCGGCGGTGATCTGCACGACCAACGTCCCCTCCGGTGCTGGCCTGTCCCCCGCACCGCCCCACGCCTGACGTCTGGGGCTCACCCCACGGGACCAGGGCCAAGCGGGAGTCTCGGAGGAACAGACGTGCTCAGGCCAGGGTCCGGCCGCAGAGCCGGGAACCCACGGCCGCGGGGCTGGCAAGCGGCACCGTGAAGCCAGCCGTGGCGGTCTGCAGGGGAGCGTGCCGGCGGCTACAGCCCCGCAGGCTCCCACCCATCCCACCCCGCTCATGGGGCCCCCACCACCCCCGGGGACCCATTTGCACCCCATCTCGATGCCATTGCCCGTGTCCCTCCCCAGCACCAAGCCCTCCACCGTGCCCTGCCCCAGGTGCCCGGCTGAGCCGTGGCCATGCCCCCGTTCCCAGGACAGGTGGGCTGCTGAGGGGCTGGGAGCACTCGCCGTCTCCAAGGCTGACGCGGGACTTTCACCCGGGCAAAAGGGTCGCCCTGAGCTGTGCCGCTGCAGGGCTGGGGCCACGCCAGCTCTCAGGAGCAGTGATGCCGGTGCAGGCCCTGCGGCACCTCGTGCTGAGCACTGGGTGTCCTTGGGGACGCATTCTGCCTCCTCCCTGGCACTGTCTCTTGCACCTCCTCCTGCAGCAGCACCGGAGCCGTGGGTGGAAAGAGCCAGGACCCCGCAGAGCCGCTGCCCATCTGTGCCGACGCTGCCCTGTGTTTGGCTGCCTGCCCTGGGGACAGTGACTGCACTTGGGGGATGAGCCCCGGCTCCCGCCAGCCTCCGGGCAGGGTGCTGGGGACTGTGCTGGGGCCGTCTGTGCCGGACAGATACGTCTGCCCGGCTGCAGCCCCACCAGGCCCTGGCAGAGCCACCAGCGCCAAGCAGCGTCTCACCCCAGGCTGGGGCATGGTGCCACCGTCCCCAGCCAGAGCAGCAGCGGGAGCAGAGGTGCAGGGACGTTACAGCAGCTCCTGGGTCCCGGCCACGTGGCACTGGGGGTCCTGGGTGCTAGATGCCCAGAGCTGAGGGGGGGACACGTGCATGAGGCACAAGGCCTCATTCGGCGTCTGCAGCTGCCGGCGAACCTGGACATCATGGTTGCCTGGGGGGAAAAACAGCAGCCGAGGGTGAAGGAGTGGAGAGGAAGAGGGTAGGAGAGGTGTGCGGGGTCCTGGGAGAACCCAGCCGAGCAACCCCACGCCAGGCAGCCTCTCCAGCACAGGAGGCATTCTGGTCACCCCAGTGACCCCCCAGGACCATCACCCTTCCACTGGCACATGCTCGAGCCGCTCAGCAGTGTACTGGGTTCGATGGCATTACTGGCGCTGATTGGAAAAGGCTCAATTAGATTCAAATGTTGCATAATGATTGGCTGCTGCGCCTGGTGCACGTCTGTTACCCGGCGAGATTCGTCGGCCGATAAAGTGACCATTATTCACCCGTCACCTGCTGGCTCCTTGCTGGCAGCAGCAGCCAAGGGGCTGTGGGGCAAGGGGGGGGCCGGCAGGGAGCTGCCACCCCCGCTGGGGACAGCAGGCGAGGGGACGGAGGAGAAGGGGCAATCCAGGCGCTGAGAGCCCGGCCACGGCGCTGCCGCAGCAGCCTCCAGGGTTGCATCAGGGCTGGGTCACCAGCACAAGCCCCTGCGGCAGCGCCGGGGAGGGGGGACGATGCTGCTGAGCCCCAGGGCCGCGGCGCAGCCCGTCCCAGTGTGATGGGGCTGAGGACGGCCGTGCTCACCTCCCGCGGCGGTGGCTCCGCTCCCAACCCCAAGGCCCATGAAGGTGCTGGGAGCTCGCTGGTACCTCGGCCTCGTGCCCAGGCACGTTCTCGAGGGTCCATCCCACTCCACTGTGATACGTTTGGGGAGGCCAGCACGGCTCCTGCCCGCCCCTCCTTGCTGCTGCTCCTATGCCCCCCAGAGCAAACCCCAAGCTGGGGTTGCAGCCCCCACCCAAGAGAGCCCTCCTCCCACACAGCCTGTGGAGCTGGGCATCCAGGATGGGGCTTTGGGGCTGGGGGGGTGCCTCACAGCAGCCCCCCGCAGCCATTCCCCCCTGTTGTCTCTGCAGCCAGCATGGGGAGCTGGTGGGGCTCCCACCGTCTCCCACCCACCACACCGGTCCCGTGTCCCCCCCAGCCATGCTGCCAGCCCAGCCACGCTGTGCCCACACCCTGAGGTCCCGGTACCCGTCCGTCCCCGCAGCCATCGCTCCTTAGCCTGGCGGCCCCCGTGCCACTCCGTCCCCAAGCCCAGCTCTCCCCATGCCTGATGCTCCAGTCTCTGTGCCACATCAGCACTGCCCGTTTCGGTGACACTAATGCCTCCTTCCCTCATAGCCATGGGCACAGGGCAGGACCCAGCACGGGTCCGTGCGGCTTCTCTGCCACGGGGTGCCACCGGCTGGGTCCTCCTGCCCTGGGGTAAGGGCTCGCTGCCCCCAGGCTGCTGCAGCCCCCCCTCCAGAGCTGGAAAGCTGCACCCCAAACCTCAGGGCACTGCAGCGTGGCAGTGACACTCAAGCAGAAACGGACTGCACGAGGTGACAGGGAGCAGGGGTGGCAGGAGGAGCCATGCCATATCGGCGGTGCACCCCGCAGCACCCTGCCCACCCAGCTGAGCACCCCACACCTCCTGCAGACACAACTGTGCACCCTGCACATGCACCCCATATGCCCTGTGCCTCTTGCAACACACCCCCCCCCCATGCACCCTGCGTGCTCTGCGCCTCCTGTGCACACACACCCCCCCATGCACGCCCACCCATCCCATGCACCCTGCACACCCAGCTGTGCCCCACATTTCCCCCACTCCTCCTGCACATGCACCCCCACAGCCCTTGCTGCAGCCCGTGCCCCTGCACGCACGCTCGCGTACCCCACTCCTGACCGCAACGCACCTTCCCGGCACGCAGCAGCGCACCCCACTCTCCTGGGTGCAGTGCCCCCACCCTGCACCCCACACGGACCCACCCTCTCTGACCTGCTGCCCCCGTGGCACCGACAGAGCATCCCCAGGCTCGCGGTCACACCAAGCATATATTTTATTGAAAGACCAAGTGGATGACAAGGCAGTGAGGGGAGAACCTTTAACCAGGGTTTGTACAAGTGTCAGTTGCTCAGGACTCCTCCTGTCGTTCGAGTTACGAGATAAATATTGGTACATAGAGCGGAGTGGAGTTATAGTCACTAAACTAGCACTGGTCAGATATACGGGGCCGGCAAGCAAAATAAATCACCAGGCACAGCAGTGAGGAGCGGGGGCGGCCGCCTGCCCGGTGCCACGCTCGGGCCGGACCCCGGCAGCCGCCCCGGCCGCGGGTTTTCCTCTCGCAGGGCAAATACATTCAGGCCAGGGGGGCTCCCGCGGGGCCAGCGGCATCGCCCCCCGCCCTGTGGGGAGCCCCCCAGCCCGAGTGCCGGTCCTGCGCCCCACGGCCAGCACAGCCCCCCAGGAAGGAGGGGATGGCAGAGCGGCGGTGGGGCAGGGACTGGGGACACCGATGGAGGCGAGGGGGCCGGGGGCAGGAGGGGCCGTGCTGCGCTCCCCGGGGAGCTGCAGTGCTGGGGCCGCGGAGGGGACGGGGCCAAGGTGGCTGCACTGGGGTGCAGGGCTGTTCCTGGGGGCCTGCAGCTGCGGGGGGAGACCCCCGGGGGGGCTGGGAGGGTGGTGCTGCCGCCGTGCAGGGGGACAGCATGGACTTGGGGGCTTCATGGCTGGAGACGCTCACCCCAGCACCCCCACCTCTCCATGGCCCCCATCAGCCCCCCCACAGCCTCTCTCCAGCCCCATTCATCCCCTTGAGACCCCCCCCCCACTGCCCTGCTGCCCCTGCAAGCATTTGCCCCCCACGCACTCCCCCGGCATCTCCATCCCCCGTGGCAGTGGCTGGCCAGGGCACGGCAGGTCCCTGCTCCTGCGGCCACCAGGCTGGCTTTGCTCATGCAGGGGGGGCAGCTTCTCCCCCGGCCCCGAGGCTCGGCTGCATCACCCCCGTGGCCGGGGTCCCTAGGGCACAGGGCCGGGGCGATGCTGGGCGCACCTTGGATACCCACCCATGGTCCGCGGCTGCGGCCTGGCCCCCAGCCCCCCCGAGAAGCGGTGAGGATGTGCGGGGAGTCCGTTTGGGCATGGGCTGGAGCATGTGCAGGGGGGGCCAAGCCGGCTGGTTGTGGGGTCAGACAGAGTCTCTGGCCGTCTGTGGGGCTGGAGGGGGGTGCGGAAGCAGGAGACACAGTGACTGCCCCCTTACTCCAGGTAAATGTCCTCTGTGGGGCAGGCGTACTCCAGGTGCTCCTGGTAATATTCCTGAAACGCTCGTCTGCAAGGAAGGGCACAATGGGCTGGCTCAGGGCTGGGCTGGGCTGGGCCGGGGCCCGGACCCCGGCACCGCAAACCCCTGCACACCCAGCCCCGGCACGGCCAGACCCCCTGCGCCCAGACCCCCAGCACCGCAACCTCCTGCATCCCCAGCACTGGCACGGCCAGCCCCCGTCCCCATCTTACCCGACGCACTCGGCGACGTGTCGCATGGATTCCTGGGAGACGAAGACGTGGCAGGCAAAGCGGCTCAGCACTGGGTGCTTGGTGATGAACCCAAAGTAGCTGCAGGGGGAGGGCAGGGTGAGGGGGGACACACACCCCTCTCCTGCCCCATGGGGGGGGCCGGCAGCCGCAGGGGGCTCTGCAGAGGGGACACCCACTCGGGCCCTGGGGCTGGGGCAGCTGGGACAGGACGGGCACCAAGCAGGGGAACCTGGCATGGCTCCGCAGGAGTGTGGGTGCCCCCGGGCAGGGGATGGAGGGGGGCTCCCTTGGGGCCGAGAGCACCCGAGGGGCTGTAGGAGAAGGGTGTCTCACCAGCTGTTCCGGGGGTGGCACCCGCAGAAGGAGATGTTCTTCATCTGGAAGAAGTGGCTGCAGCGCTCAAACTGGAAGAGAAAAGCCGCCCGAGGTGTGGGCGCCCGGCTCATGGCAGGGCAGGCACCCGGCCCCCCCGCCCGCGCCCCTCACCTCCTCGTCCCGGCTGTACTCGGTGACAGTGAGGATGAGCTTGATGCCCTGCAGCGTGATCTCCAGGTCGCAGCTGGCCGGCGGGCGCAGGTGCACCGTCAGCTTCCTGGTGGTGGCAATCTGGGGGCACGGGGGTGGATGGCGGGCATGAGAGCGGAGCCCAAGCCGGCACAGGGACGGGGGGGCCACGCTGCCATCCCCCTCCCTCGGGCTCACCTTCTGCATGGCGGCACAGAGGATGCCATTGCCCTGGTGATACGGCACCTCCACCGAGCCCAGGAACTGCACGTTGAACCGTTCCACCCAGCACGGGTTCCTCTTCAGGCCTGCGCGGGGAGAGGGGACGAGGAGACGGCGCCCTGAGCCCCCCGCGTCCCCCTGAGCCCCACGGCCCCCGCCACTCCCCTACGGCCCCCAGGGCCCCGCAGGCTCCTACCGATGGCGTCCCTGGCTTGGCCGACGACCTCGTGGGCGTAGAAGGCGGGGAAGATGCCCCTCTCCCCCGTCCGCATATTGTAGCCCCGGTACCAGTAGTCATCCTCCTCCAGCTCCACCAGGATGGGGTCATCCACGTCCAGCTCCAGCTCGTCCTCGTGGCGGGGGATGAACCTGGGGGGGATAGCCAGAAGGAGGACACGGGCAGGGAGTGGCAGAGCCATGGGAGAGGGGGTCCTGCGAGACACCACCCCCGCCAAGGTGCATGTGGCCAGCACGGCCGGGCTCACTGCTCACCTGAAGACAGCCCGGTGGGTTTGCTCCCGCTCCTCCCCATTCACCATGCAGGAGAACAGCCCGAAGGACTCTGTGCCTGCGGAGGAGGAGGCTGCTGTAGGGCTGGGGGGCACCTCCCACCTCTGCCCACCCTGGGGAGCAGATGGCCATCACCCGTGGGATCAGGCCCCTCCTCGGAGGATCCCACCTCAGCCCCTGGCCCTGCACCCCGCACCGAGGCTGAGGACCCCGCGGGGTGCTGGCGCAAAGGCATGTTGGGGACTGGCCACCCAGCAAAACCTCGCGGCCCCACAGGGGAGAGACCATGGCCTTGGGGTCCAGCCCCACACCCCACGCAGCCACCCTGTCCCTGCCCCACCTCCCGTGCCATGCTGCTCCGTGCTATGCCACACAGGGACGATGCCATGGCCGGGATGGCCGAGGCAGGACAGCGGAAGGCAGCCAGCCCGCCGACAGCACAGTGAGCAGCCTGGTATGGCATGGCATGGCACGGCCTGGCACGGGTCACTTACTGGAGGAACGGGAGGTGCTGTTGACGAAGACATTGAGGAACTTCTTGGAGAACTGCAGGTCGGCCTCGGGGGACGAGTCCTCGGAGGAGCTGTGGGCGTCAGGGGCCACCAGCCCATCCCCGAAGGCCGCCTCATCCTCCAGGTCGCAGCGGTCGCAGGCGCGGAGCAGGTCGCTGTCGTCGCTCAGCACCGAGGTGCAGCGCCGCAGGCTCACCAGCTCCAGCTGCGTGTGCTCGTCCACCACCAGCGTGTACTTCATCGAGTCGTAGGCCAGGGACTCATCCAGCGCCCGCGGCTCCAGCGCCCCGGGGGCAGGTGGCAGCTCCCCCCCGAAGCTTCCCCGCAGCGGGTCCTCGGGGAAGGGGGAGCCCTTCAGGTAGGGCGCCTCGTCCTCGTCCGTGGAGTAGGCCATGGTGAAGCCGCGGTTGGTCTTGGCGGTGGAGACATCCAGGGCGGGCGAGCCGGCGTCGGGGCCCTTCCCCTGGGGCGCTAACCGGACGTCGTCGATCATGTCGTCGGCCTCCAGGATGCCCGAGTCCAGGTCCCTGTCGACGGCCCAGTCCTCCGGGCCGGTGGCTGGCGGCGCCACGGTGGCGCGGTGCTCCCCGGCGGCGGCCTCGGTCCCGGGGGAGGCGCGCGGGGAGGCGCGGGGTGGCGCGGGGCGGCAGCCGAAGGTGGCCAGGACCTCAGAGGTGCCCAGTCTGTCGAGGGTGACGGGGCGCCCCGGGAAGACGGGCGCGATGGTGTCGTTGGTGGGGTTGCTCAGGAAGAGGAAGGGGCCCGGCTCATCGGCGGGCGGCTCTGGCGCCAGCTCTGTCCCGGCGCCCAGGGCCCGCTCGTCCTCGGCGCGCTGGAGGGAGCTGCGCAGCGTCTCCATGTCCACCAGCTCAATGGCGCGCTGGCAGTGGGGCAGGGCGGCCGGCTCCCCCATGCCCACTGGGGAGTCCCGCGAGCCGGGCTCCGCATCCAGCGCCTCGCTCAGGATCTCGGGCTCCAGGTCGGAGGCCGGGGAGATGGTGTCGCAGAGCGAGTGGGTCTGCTGGAAGCACTCATCCGGGCACTTGATGGGGTAGGAGCCCTCGGAGATCATCTTGTTGACAAGGTTGCTGAGCAGCCAGGGCGAGTCCGAGTCCTCGCTCAGGTCGGGCTCTGACTCCGAGTCGGAGTCGTACTCACTGTTGTCCTCCTCGTCAGCCTCGGGCATCAGCTTGGGCCCCACGGGCAGGTAGAAGGAGCGCCGGATGCTCTCCAGGCTGTGGTCTGGGTCAATCTTCAGGTCCAGGGGGCTGGAGGTGGAGAGGTCCGTCTGGCCCGCAGGCGCAGAGGAGTCCACCGGGTTCAGGCTGTCATAGTAGCCCTCCATCTTCAGCTCCGCCAGGCTCTCCCGCCTCACCACGCCGTGCTCCGGGAGCTCCCTCTCCAGGGTCTCCTCCTCCTCCTCCTTGCCCTTGTCCAGCAGCAGGGAGTCCTTGATGCCCATCAGGCCGGGGGCCTCCAGCTCCGTCTCCAGCTCGGCCTCCGAGGTGGGCGAGCTGGCCTCCTCGATGGAGTTGGTGAGGTGGGAGGACCTGCCGCTGCTGCTGTCGCTGCTCAGGTCCAGCTCCGTCTCCGAGATGGAGGAGATCATGTTGCTGACCAGGCGCCCGCCAGCGAAGGCCGCCTCGATCTCCCCCTCCACGTCCGAGTCGGAGCCGGGCGAGCTGAGGTCTTCGCCGTGCCGGCCGCCGGGCAGGAAGGGCTTGGCGGTCCTGCTGGTGAGGTCGGCCTCGATGCCGGGGTCCGAGGAGGGCGAGGTGGTCTCCGAGGAGCCCGAGGGGTGCCCGCGCACGCTGGCCGCCCGGCCGGGCTGCGGGCCCTCCCCGTCGGAGCTGAGCGGCTCCGCGGGGCACACGTAGGCACCCGTCAGCCGGGCGCCCTGCCCGTCGTGCCGCTCGGCGACGGCCCCGGCCGCCGGCTCCTCCCGAGGCCGCGGGGAGCCGGGCTGCTCGCGGGGGGCCGCGGGGGACCCCGGGCTCCCGGCCCCCAGGCCGCCCCCTTCGCCGGGCGCCGGCCTCTCCCGGCCGCCGGCCGCTTCGTGCTTTGGTGGGGCGCGGCGGCCGTTGGCGACCGTGGGGGCCCGGGGTGGCGAGCCCGCGTCGGGGCCGGGAGGAGCCGCAGGCCCTGTTGGAGAGAGAGACGGTTTAGGGGGCGGCTGGTGGAGGCGCGACGGGGAGTGCGGTGCTCGGAGCGCAGAGGAGATGATATTCATGTTATAATCTTCCCCGGCTCTCGGGGGCGATGGGTTACCATGTGCCAGGGACTCGTGGCTGTTGCCTTGCGAGTCAAAGGGGGAGGGCTGCAGCGAGGCGGGGGCCTGCCCGGCCCCGCCGGGGCTCGGCCCCTTCGGGCTCTCCAGGCAGGGTCCGTCTTGGATGCAGGCGTGGGGAGACGAGTGTCCTGCAAGGGAAAGCCAGAGCCCTGCGTCAGCCCTCCGCTCCCCGCGCCGGGGCGAAAATCCCACGGGGCTTCAACCAAAGGGGGACGGCCGTGGGACCCCCCCAGCGGGAGCCATCCCCAGCACCAGCCCCATGGCCCCGCTCTGGACCGGGACCCCGTCCCCATCCCGCACTCACCAGTGTGTGAGGAAGAGGAGGAGGAGGAGTGGAGAAGGGCGTCCTGCCAGGTGGTGCGGTGAGCGGGCGGTGGGAAGCTGCCGTTGTTGTTCAGGGAGTCCTGGGGGAAGAGCAGAGCCAGGGTGGGTGGGTGGGCTGCCGAGCCCAGGGATGGGGCCCGAGGCACATCTGGGGACCCGGCAAGCGCGGGGGAGCCGGGGTGCCTGGCGTGGGCTGCGCAGGGGCACGGGGGTACCAAATGCGGCCGGGCCGGCCCGGGGACGCCCCTCGGCACGGCTCGGTGCTCCCCGTCGGCTTGGCAGCACCCGGGCCACGTGCCCAGGGGCTTATCGGGATTAGGGCCGCGACGTCCCCAGCGACCCTGCCCAGCCAGACGCGCGCCCGGCAGCGCCTGCCACAGAGCAGGACCCGGAGGCGGCACGCTGCGCGTCCCGCGCGGCCCCGGGGACACCACCTCGCGGGGGACACGCCGGCACTGGTGCTGAGCCCGCGGGACCCCCGGCGCGAGGCCCCGCTGAGCCCTGTCTCCCCGAAACCGGAGCGTGACTCCAGCAAGGGGGGCTCCGCTGCCTCCCCCAGAGAGCCGCCGGCGCTGCGGTGCGGGCAGGAGCTGACAGGGCCGAGGCCGCCCCGTCCGGTGCGGCGGCAGCTGTGGATTAATCCCAGCGGGAAGCGCCGGCAGCGATAATCCCGCCGAGCGGGAGATTAGCGAGCGGGGCACGCACCGCGGGGCACGCACGGCAGGGGTCCGGCGCGGCGGGGAGGGTCGGGCAGCACGCGGGCTGTGCCGCTGCCCCAGGGACGGGTGCCGGGGGGAGACGGGGACGGGTGCTGGGGGGACGGTGCCCAAGGATCGAGGTCTCGCCTCCTCCCAGGGCCAGAGCAGGGATTACCGGGATTTGCACCCCGGGCACACCGATGGGGGCCGGATCCAGCCATCACCGGGGGCTCCGCTCCCGTCCCCAGGGACGACGGACCAGGGTGGCCAGCGGGATCTGGCTTTGCCGGTGCATCCCGCCAGGGTGCGGCAGGTCGGGGCCGGCAGGCGCTGGGGGTGAGCCCTGGGGCTTTGTCACCCTCCTGCGCCGGCCCAGCCAAGACCCCCAGCCCCCCGACAGCCCCAGCCGCATGCAGTGCCCTTCCAGAAGGGGGGGTCGAGAATCCCAGAAGCCCCCCGGCACCATGGCAACGCAGCCGGATGCAGGCAGCACCGCACGCGGCTTCCCACACACTGCGGTGGCACGGCAGCTCGGGGCTGGCACCGCACACGCGTGCGCGCGGGGACACGGGGACACCCCTGCGGCTCCACGCCCGCGGGGACCCCCCCACCCCGGGGGAGCCCCTGACCCCAGCTCCAGGGATGGAAAAGGAGGGGCGCGGCGTGCACGAGCACCCAGGCACGCGCAGCCGTGCGACGCACGGGGCCGGCACGTGACGCTCGCTGCGCCCACAGCCAGCAACCGCCCGCAGCACCTCGCAGCCCTCCGCCACCCAGAGACATCCCAGACGTCCCGCTCGCGCCGGAGCCCCGCACGTGGGGATGGGGCCCCCCAGACCTGGGCCTGGCAGGGAGCGGGCAGGGGCCCCGCTGGGCACCATGCAGACCCATCCCCAACGTCCCCAGCTTGGCCCCGCCACTGCGGAGCTGGAGCCGGCGTCATCTTTGCCCTTCTCTGTGGTGCCCGCCATGCTGGGGTGGGCGCAGCCCTCGGCCCACCCCTGGGCAGAGCCCACCTCAGTGGGGCTCCTTCCCACGCTGCACCCCACAGAGCCCCTCCTCCTCCTCCGCCAGCCCTGGGGGGCAGAGACCCCGGGGGGGGGGGTGGAGACCCCTCCCGGCCACCCCCACCCTCACCTGGGTGCCCGGGGCCGTCAGGTTGAGGGTGGTGGGTCGGTGCTTCTGCGTCTCCTCCAGGGCGGGCGAGGGGATGGGTGAGGCCGAAGGGGATGGTGGAGCTTCCAGTTCATTGCCCTCCTCCTCCTCCTCCTCTTCCTCCTCCTCCTCCTCGTTGTCGTCGATCATCTCGAACTCCTGGAAGTCGTCCTGGAAGGTGCAGATGGGGTGCGGCTGCTCGCCGCGCTCCAGCACCAGACAGTCCTGGGGATGCGGCACCAGGTTAGTGGCCACGGCGCTCGCGCTCACCCCGCTCCCCAGGACGGCACGGCTGCCGCGGCACAACCCTCCCCAGCGGTTCTGCTGGCACCGAGCTGGCAGTGCATCCGCTCCCTCCACTCCTGCCCCAACAGGACGGGGGTCTCCAAGAGGAAAGTGCCCTGTGCCGGGGACCGGGGATCCCCCTGGCTCTGCCAGCACCCTGCCTGTCCCTCGCTGCCTGTCCTGGCCCCAACACCCAGCGCTTCATCCCACCCGTATGCCTGCCTGGCCCTGGCCCATTTCCCCAGCACTATTCCCCCCAGTGCTGGGCAGAGCTGGGGAGGAGCTGAGTAAGCGGGAGGCACGGGAGCCACCGGAACGAGGGAAGCGCAGTGACAGGCAGGCACCTGGCCGGCGGGGCCAACGTGGGGCTGGCTGCTGAGCCACCCGTGTTCACCGCGGCCACCCCACAGGGCTCAGCCAGAGGTGGCGAGAGGCCCCGGGCTGCCTGGCCATACTGGGGGTCCCTGGGCTCAGGACCCTGCCTGCGCCCTGCAGTGCATCCCCTTGGTGCCCTGGCACGGGGGCCCCTGCACCCTCCGCTCCGGGAGGGGCTTTGCCGGGCCAAGGCCCCCACCCAGTCCCCACCAAAGCTCTGCGCAGCCACCATGTGCCCGGGGGGGCTCAGCACGCTCAGCTGGTGCACCTTCTCATAGTGGTCCGAGTCGTAGTTCAGCCCAATGCCGCAGTCGTCTGTGATCTCCGACAGGTCCTCGTCATCAAACTCCTCCAGGCTGATGTCCTGGGGGGGCCTGGGGAGAGGGGCCAGGGACATCAGGCCAGGGGTGGCACGCCGACAAACCTCAGCAAAATGCCTCCCGCTCCCCCCCCAGCACTACGAGGGCCCGGAGAGCCGAACAGCACTGTCGGCATGCGCTGCTGGCATTGTACCCGTCACCCCAGGGTGCCGGCATGGAAGCACCAGCTGGGCAGCACCACAGGGGCATGCTGGCGCAGCACCATCGCCCCAGGGCGCTGGCACCGGACCACCAGCCAAGCCGACATGGCACGCTCCCGCCAGGCAGCGCAGGGCCTGGGACCCCGAGCTGCAGCCTGGGCATCAACCCCGTGCCAGGAGGCAGGCGAGGCCGGAGGTTACGGTGAGGGCGACGGCCGCAGCGACGCACAGGGCTGCCGCTCTCAGCGCCGCGCTCCCTCCCGCCCGGCTCGCCACAAACTGCCCAGATTCACCACCGGCCTCGTACCAGGGCGGCGAGAGCCCCGCACAGCTCGGGGCTTGTCCCCGGCCGGGCAGAGGTGCCGAGACCACTGCCACAGCGGGCAGCGCGTCTCCCAAATTCCCAGCCCAGCAAAATCCCTTGAGCCGAACCCAAGGCACGTGCCGGAGCCGAGGCGGGGAGGGGACGGCTGCTGCCGCCGCCAGCTTTGGGGTGCCACAGGGCTGCCTTCCGTGCCTTGGGGGGTTTTACTTTAGGTTTAACCTGAAGCAGAGCCATGCGCCGTCCCGCAGCGCTGCCCGGGCGCAGGGCCTGCCGGCGCAGGCAGGGACAGGGGGGGCAAGGGCGGATCGACACCCTGACACCCCAGACTTGCCCGTGCTGCCTCCGTGCCTGCCCCGCAGGCAGGACCCTGCAGGCAGGGCTGGGCCTGCCCCTGCCCAAGGCAAGGGCAGCCAGAGAAACCAAGCCTAGCTGTTCCCGTCAGGAACGGGGGTGTCATGGAAACCAGCGGTTTCTGCAGGGGAAGGGAAAAAAAAAAAAATAGGAAAAAGACGACAACTCTTGGCAGGATTTGGTGTCAGAAAACGGAAACCAAACGTTTCTGGCGGGTCTGTAGGGTGGGAGGTGTGGCAGCGCCCAGGTGCTGGTGGGGACCCTCTGCCCACCCCCGTGGGGTCTGGGGGACACCCAGGGCTCCCCCACAGCCCAGCCCCAAGGGAGCGCGGCAGCAGCCAGGCAGGGGCCGGCGGAGCTCCTCTGGCAGGGATGGGTCTGGGGTCTCGCTGGGGCTCAGCTGGCAGCAGGAGCAGACCCCCCACGTGGTGGTGGTGGTGGGTGTCACAGCCCCTGACAGCCATGGCTGCCTCCTGGGCTGCGCCCTCCCTTTGCCTCCCGCTTTTGCCCCAAACTCCCCTTTTCCAGCCCCTCGCCCCAGCATGGAGGCCAGGCGCTGACTCCCGTTTCACAGGGAGAAAGATTTCCCCTAATCACATAATTCCCAGAAGTAGGCCACGGAGACTGCATGAAATATTTGCAGATTTGTGGCGAAAGCATCAGAGCCGGCGGTGGGACCGTGGCCTCGGCCTGCAGCGGGGCACGGGGCTGAGCCGGACCCCGGGCAGGGGTGGGGGAGCCCCAGGGGCAGTGGGGAGCAGACCCCCAGGTGCAGTGGGGAGCAGAGCCCCGAGGGTGGCAGGGACCAGAGCCCATCTCCCCAGCCCCAGGGGACATCGGTGGCTGCTCTCCCGCAGGCAGCAGGGTGGGGGGCAGAACCCTCCGGGCTCCGCTCCCGCACCCTCGGACCCTCCTCACCCAGGGAACGAACTCCTCCACCAGCCCTCGCCCTGGCTGAAGGGACACACACACCGGGCCAGCACGGCCCGTGCCGCAGCGTGGCATGGCACAGCGGGGCACGGCACGGCACTGCTGCCCTGCACGAGCACGACTGGGGTCCCTGCCCCGCACAGGGCTGCTGCCCTCCCGCGGCCGGGCTCCGGCTGCCCTGGGGAGGCCATCTCCCCTCAGCAGGGAGCGACCGCCGCGACAAACCACGGCTGTAGTTTCTAGGTCACAGCGCTCCTGAGCTGGAGCGGGCACGGTGAGATGGGGCTGCCATGGCGAGATTGGGCCACCACGGCAAGATGGGGCCGCCAGCAAGAGTCAGCCTGGCCCCGCAGCCTCCCCGAGGGGACCCTTGGGGACCCTGGGCCTGGCCCCGCTGCGGCCAGAGAAGAGGCAGCACCATCGCTGTGGGTGCAGGGATACAGCCATGGGCGCCTCAGACACACCGGTGACGAGCAGCAGGCGGGAAGGACGGCGTCCGTCCCTGCAATGGCCGCACAGGACACCGTAGCCGGCCGGGGCGGAGGTGAGGGTGAGGAGCACCTGAATGAGGGTCCGGAGCTGAAGCGGAGCTGAGGCAGTGGTTCGGGGAGGGGGGAGCTCGCCCCAGCACATGGAGAGGGGGTCGGGAAGGGCAGGAGGCAGCCGGACACCCCACCGCAGGACGTGGAGGGACCCAGCACCCCACCGCACACCCCAGGCTGGCCTCGCCGCCTCCGCTTCGGCATGTCCTGAGCTGGGCCGGACTGGAGGAGGGGAGCGGGGAGGAGGGGGCAGCACCGGGCGAGGGCCAGGAGCCTGGCCCCAAAGGAGGCCCAACATCACCCACCCTGGGGCGCAGGGAGCGGGGCCGTGCAGGGACGGGGAGCAGGGCGCACAGCGGGGCGCACACCGGTGTTTGCACAGGAGCTGCCGGGGGCCGGGCTTCCCAAGGAGGGAGTGACGACCAAGCAGGCCATGGGAAGATTGAATTTCCTCATCGTTTTCAGACCAGCTCCCTGGACAGTTCGCCCTGGCAGTGGCTCTTCTGCAATGGCTTCTCCCGCAGGGACGGGCCAGGGACCGGGAGGGCAGATGTGCCTCCAGCCCCCCAACCCCTCTGCGCCCACTGGCCTCCGGCTGCTCCCAGGGGAGGGAAGAGGCCGCATGGAGGTCAGTGCTGACCCTCAGGGGGGCCTGCGACTGGTACCCAGGGCTCCCATGGCCCAACCTGCAGCCACCCGCACCAGTGCTGGTGCCCCGGCCGGGGAGGCAGGAGCCATCCTGGGGCCTCGCCCTCCCTCACCAGGCCCTGCCAGGCTCCGGGGACCTGCAGGTGCTCAGCGAGACCTGGGCGCACTCGCTGCCATGGCATCCCCGGGGATTTGACCTGGTTCTCCGTGCTGGTACAGGGATGCAGCGCCAGCTCCCCGAGCTGCCTCCTCCCCACAGCGGGGAGCAGCGCGGGCTGGGGGTCACGGTCACGGCTCCAGCCCTTTGGCATCCGCAAAGGGGCTTTGTGCTGCTCGCAGTGCTGCCCAGGGCTCGGGGCCACCGTTGGGGACCTCAGAGACCGAGTGCTCCCGTGGGAGCTGGAGGGGCGATGGACGATCCGTGGCTGGGGGGGGAGCAGACATGGCCGGCGCAGGGGTCAGGCTTCTGCCGTCCCTCCCTCACAGGGCACAAGGGCAGAGGGAGATGTGGAGGAGCAGCCGCGAGCTCAGTCCCAGGGGAACTGAGCTCCCTGGGGGGAGAGGAGTGGGTCTGGATCGGGCTGGGAGTGGGCTCCGGCTGGGACACATCCCCGGCCCAGGCCTCAGCTGCAGCAAAGGGCAGGGACCTGCCGGGGCCAGCTCTGACCCCGCATGGCAGGGCACGGGGGCTGAAGCAGGAGCACTGCCAAGGGGGACGCAGCCGAGACCCCTGGAGAACTGCCCAGGGCCCAGATCCTGGGCGAGAGGCAGGAAGGAGCCAAGCAGCCACAGCAGAGGCCACGTCCTCCCCTCCCTGCACCACCGCCAGTGGGGACGCCCCGGGGGTCCTGCTGCGCGGGGTGCCCGGGGAAGGGGACGGCCCGGGGAGCAGCCGTGAGACCTGCCCAGCGCAGGCCAGAACCAAGCGAGGGCACATCCCGCGTGCCCACCAGCCCCCACGTCCCTCGGTCCGCAGCCGCCGTGCCCCCGGGCTCCCCAGATGCCCCCCCCCCGCCCCGCCACCGCCACCTCCCACCCTTCCCCATCCCACTGCCGGGGCCCCCGCAGCCCCGCGCCGAGCCAGCCCATCCCGCACCCAGCTCCCGTCTGGCCCCGCACCCCACCGCTCGCCCCGGGGACCCCAACCCGGAGCCAAGGTCGGGCGAGGTGCGGAGGGGGGGGGGGATGGAGGCGAGGGCCCAGCCGCCTCCCCCCCCCTCCCCGGACCCGCCCGGAGGACCCGGCCGCTGGCCCCGCACCTCCGGCTCCCGCGGGCCCTGCGGTAAGGTGACCCGCGGGCCCAGAGGGGCCCCGTTCCCGGGGCCGGCACCCGGCATCCCGGCCGCCTCCGAGGCCGCTGCGGCGCCTCGGGAGAGACAAAGAGGCGGCGGTAGCGGCGGCGGCTCCCCCCGCAGCGGCGGGATGCGGCGGCAGCGGGCACGGCCGAGCCGAGGCGGGGGGGGGGGTGGGGGTTGTCTGCCCCTCCGTGAACGGGGGGCGCAGAGGGGACCCCCCCCCCGAGCCCCAGCATCTCCCGCCGGGGTTGAGGCGGGGGGGCTGCGGCCGGCGGCTGCTGCTGCGTTGTTAATCCCCGGGACGGGGCCGCAGCGGCAAGAGCTGCCCGGGCGGGCGGGCGGCCTGCGCGGCCCCGGCCCGGCATCCCAAGGTGAACGGGCGGGCGGGAGGCACCGCGGGGGGGGGGGCCTGGGCCCGCCACGCCGCCGCCTCCCCCGCCCCGGTACCCTCCGCCGCTGCCAAGGGCGGTGCACCGGGAAGGGCAGCCCCTGCACCGCAGTGCCCCGGCCCCGCCGGGCCGCCCCGCATCGCCCCCCCCCCCCCGGCCCTGCAGCCCCCTCCCCGCGCCCCGGGCCGGGCTCACCTGCAGCCGGGCGGGGAGAGCGAGTGGAAGGTGGAGAGCGAGAACATCTCGGCGCGATCCGCCATCTTCTCCCGGCCGGGGCTGCGCCGGACTGCGGAGCTGCGCGGGGAGCGCGGCCGGGCGGGGCGCGGGGGCGGGGAGCCGCGCTATGGCGGGGGGGAGCGGGATGGCGGGGGACGGGGGGTCTTATAGCGAGGGAGGAGCCGGGGAGGGCGGGAGGGGCGGGGGCTGCCGCGGGGGGGGCATAGGAGGGGAGCGGGGGGGCGGTATAGGGAGGGGCGGGGGGCGGTATAGGGACGGGAGCGGGGAGGGGCGGGGGGTGGTTAGAGGGGGGCGGTATGGGGGGGCGGGGTGCATGGGGAGGGGTGCGGGCGGTGGTATAGGGAGGGGAGCGGGGGATGGTATAGGCGGGGGAGGGGCTGTCTAGAGGGGAGCGGGGAGGAGCCGGGGGCTCCCTGGGGACGGGGGGGGGAGCAGGAAGGGACTGGCGGCCCAGCAGGGAGCGGGCCGGGGGGCTGTGTAGAGAGGGGTGAGGGGCTGCGGGGGGGGGGGGGGGGCCGCGGGGAGGCTGTATGGAGGGGGAGCAGGGAGGTGCTGGCCGTTCCTTATGGGGGGACCTGGGGCTGTATAGGGGGGAGCGGGAGGAGTGAGGGGGGCTGCACGGAGGCGCGGGGGCTGTATAAGGGGGGACAGGGACTGGGAGGTACTGGGGGTACTGTGCGCGGAACTGCAGGGGGCTGGGGGGGGGCGCAGGGCTGGGGAGGGGCAGAGCTGCCCCGAGGGGGGGCTGCGGGGGACCCTATAGGGAGACGCAGGGGGATGTATGGGAGAGATTCGGGGGGGGCTGTGCGGGGAACTGTCTGGGGAAGTGCAGGGGGGCACAGGGGGCCTATAGGGGAGGGGCAGGGTGTGTACGGGGAGGGGCAGGACCGCGCAGGGGCCGTATAGCGGGGGGCAGGGGGTCTCTGGGGAGATGCAGGGGCCGTATAGGGAGGGGCAGGGGGTCTCTGGGGAGCTGTACGAGGGGCAGGGGGCTGTACGGGGAGGAGGAGGCGGAGCAGACCCGGCCTGGGCGGGCGGGGGCGGCCCCGGGACGGCGCGGCGGGAGCTGTCCGGTCCCCGGTGCTGACGGGCCCCGGGGCTGTCCGGGCCCCGGTGCTGACGGCGCGGGGGTGGCGGGGAGGGGATGCAGGGGGTCATGGAGGTTCCTGCTTTGGGGGCAGAGAGCAATGGGGGGGGGCAAGAGATGGTGGAGGTCAACGGGGGGGAATACAGTGGGGGCCCATGGGGTCCAGGAGGCAGCGGGGGGGCCACAGGACGGGAGGTGCAGCGGGTGCTCAGGAGGCTTTGGGGGGGGGGGGTCTGTGCATGGAGGGGACAGGGTGAAATGGGGGGGTCAAGGGGGAGCGAGGGGGTTCTGGAAGCCACAAGGGGCCCTGCAGGACTTGGGGGAAAGGGGGGTGTCTGCACTGGGGAGCAGGAGGATAAAGCAAGGGGAGGGTCAGGACAATCTGCACCGGGGGGCTGGAAAGCGCTGGGGGCACAGAGAGTGGGGGACAGGGAGGGAGAGGACATCGGGGGGGGCACAGGAGGCCGTAGGGGACAGTGGATCCCATGAGTCAGTGCATTTGGGGGGGGGCATGCAGTGGGCGACGAGATGCAATGGGGGGGCCAGGAGCTGCTGTGGGTACTGCAAGCGAGGGGGGCTGAGAGGCCGCCAGGGGCCATGAGGAGCTGGAGGCAGTGGGGGAATCTGTGCACTGGGGAACAGGTTGCACTGGGGGACAGTGGGGAATGGGGGGCTGGTGCCCTAGCCCCTCTCCACAGCCCCCTGGCCTTTGCTGGGGACTGGCTCAAGCTCATCCCGGCCAGCCGGCCACACCGTGGCCCTGTGCTGGGCCCCGGGCACCCATCGCATGGCTCCCCTTCTCCAACCGCTCTCCGCACCTCCGTGGCTGCCGGCTGCCCACCCCCACACTGCCCCAGGGGCCGGTGGGTGCCTTAATGCCCCCCTCCGCAGCACCCACCCCCTGCAGAACAGAGGTGTTGACCCTGGGGGGCCCTGCGTCTCCTCCCAGACGCTTTGCCCCATCGCGTCCCCAACTGACAGAGGAGCTCCAGGTGAGAGCAAGGCCAGCTTTGTGCCACCGCAGAGCACACGCGGCGGGGGGGACAGGGGACAGCTATCCAAGTGACACCCTGAGACCCCCACCCTTGGAGGGGTGCTGGCCCTGCCTCTCCACCCGCTCAGGGGATGCTGGAGGGGTGCAGGGGTAATCGCTTCCCCAGGGATCTCCCCATCTCGCAGGCAGAGCAGACCCGCTCAGGAAACAGTGAGGGTGGCTGGCTGAATCCGAGAGGGTTTTTTGGATCCATTCCCAGGTGCAGGCAGCAGCTGCCTGAAAGGCGCTGCCCATCCTGTGGGACAACACCAGGGCAGCAGCAGGACACCGGGCAGCCACCACCTATCCTTCTGCCACCAACAGCCAACGTCTGCACCGACTCCCATCCCATCCACCTTCCGCGGTGCAGACGGACACCCAGGGCTCAGGGAGCACGAGATGGTGGGGCTGCACCCCGAGAATGGCTGAAGTGACCCCCCCAGCGACCCCGCTCCCTGCCTGCAGCTTCCCTGGGGGAGATGCTCTCCCGGGACGGGGCTGTTACCTCAAGGAGCCGTGCATGGGCTGCAGCTGGAGATAGCAGCGTGGGCTGCGAAGAGCCCTCGGCGCAGCAGCTGTGGAAGGGCTGAGCCCACAGCATGGCCCGGCCCTTCCAGCACCCCGAGATGTGGGCTCCTGGGGAGGAGGCTGTCGGGTGGTTGCCCTCCCCCACAAAGCTCACTCGCTCCCTTGGGAAACGCAGCCAGCAAACGAGGGGCTCGGCAGCAGGACAGGTTGGGGACAAGAGCACAGACCCTTCCGGGCAGAGCAGGGGCCGTGGCCGATCCCCTTCTGCTGATCACCCAGCGCAGCCTTGCTGCCCGCTCCTGCCCACGGCCACCCATGGGCCTTGTCTCTCCTGGCTTCCCTTGGCGTGGGGGTCCGGCACCACAGGCAGGGGCTGCGGCGGCTGCTGCTGGGTGCGCAGGTTTCTGCCAGGCTCCCGGCCTCAGGGAGGGCAAAGAAACAGCATGGGCAGCAGCTCCTGCCCCGACAGACCCTGCCCCTTGGCCCTCTGGCCCCAGACCCACGATGGCCCCATGGGTGAGCCCTGCCCCTGCCCAGGCCCCAGCCCCTGCCTCCCCTGCCCAGCCATGCCAGCCCACAGGCCCCTCAGCCCTGCCCGGCCTCCCCCCTTGGGCAGGATCAGGCAGCCACAACAGCGGCTTAGGGGACCTGCCCGCCGGCTGGCTGGCAGCAGGCAGATGGCACAGCAGCACAGATGCCTCCAGCCCCCCAGTCCCCCCCCCCCACTGACCCATCTGCTGCTGCAGCAGCCCCGAGCCCCCCCCTTCTGCCCATGGCACCGCTGGGCTCCACACCCGGCACAGCCCACGGCTGGTGCCAAGCATGGCAAGAGGAGGTAATCCCAGCTCAGGGCTGAGCGCTGCTGCCCATCACAGCCCTCTCCCCCCCTCGAAGCCAAGCCAGCCCCTCCTGCGCCCCTTCCCCAGGGCCCTGTGCCCCACCAGAGGAGTTTGGAGCCGTCCCAGGGCTGGCACCCATCTCCCCACTGCAGTCCGGCCCCTCCACCAGCACAGGGTGGGCAGCAAGGGGCGACTGTGGGTGTCCTGACCTCGGCACTAAGGCCCCAGCGCCCACTGGAGCGGCCAGTCCCAGGCACAGACGCCATCCATCTCCAGCTTTTATTGTGCAGCAAAGGGCATGGGGCAGCAGTCGTCCACTGGGTGGGCTGGCCCTGTCCCCGCTGCTCTCAGATGTGCTGACGCAGCCCGGGTGAGGGGTGACAGTAAGGGGGCTCTGCCCCTGGCGTGGGGACACCAGCGAACCCTCACGAGCCCGACTCACCCTTGGCGAGGAGAAGGTCCATGTAGGCACCGGAGATCAGGTCCTCCTCCCTGATCCCCAGCTCCTTCATCAGCTGGTGGGCCACACGCTCGCCATCCTCCATGGTCTGCTCCTCGGTCAGCACCACCTGTGGGCACAGGGAGGGTGAGCCCCGGGGTGCACCAGGGCCGGCACACATGCCCCAGCTGTGTTCCACTCACCTCCAGCTCCAGGAAGTCCCCCAGCCCCTCCACACTGTCCAGGTGCACCCGGGTCTGTCCCACGAGGTAGAGGAGACGCTCCTTCCTCACCACGCCCAGCACACCCAGCGCCTGCGCCAGCACCGCCTGCGTACCGGGAGAGGAGCTGCCTGGGAAGCCCCCTGGGAAGGGGCAGCTGCAGCGCTGGGTTGTGCCGGGTGGCAAAGCCGAGGGCGCGAGCCCCCAGCGAGGCCCCAGACGGGCCACCGGTGCTGGGTGTCTGATGCAGCCCCCCGGCAGGGAGCAGCCAGCACCCCTGGGTGCACTGTCCTGGAATAGAGGGGACAGGACACCCTCAGTGCTCACCTCCAGGCCATCAGGGTCGTCCGTGGGGGTGATGGTGAAGCAGGAGAGCTTGGGGCCGGCAGCATCGGGGCGCTCGTAGAAGATCAGCTCCCCTCGCCCGTCCTGGGAAGGCGGTGGGTCAGGTTCAGGCAGGTGGGATCAGGGTCATGGTCATTCAGGCAGCGTCAGGGTCATTCAGGCAGGGGCAAGCAGGTTCAGGGTCATTCGGGCAGGGCCAGGGTCATTCGGGCAGGGTCAGACAGAGGCAGGGTCATTCAGGTAGGGGCAGGCAGGGTCAGGGTCGGGGTCATTCACGCAGGGCAGGGTCATTCGGGTGGGTGCAGGGAGGGGCAGGGAGGGTCAGGGTCATTCAGGCAGGGGCAGGGTCATTCAGGCAGGGGCAGGGGCAGAGGCAGGGAGGCCAGCCCGGCCCCACAGGCCGCCCCTCCCGAAAGCCCGACCACCCCGCCTGCTACCCGGCAACCACCCCCCCCCTTCCTCTTCCTCCCTCTCCTCCTCCCTCCACCCAGACCCCCGCCCTCACCGGCCCGCGGCGGAGCTTGAGGCGGCCCCGCGGGACGCGGAAGAAGGTGTCGGCCTGCGCCGCCCCTCGGGCCCGGCCCGTTCCTCCGAGCCGCTCCGCCGCGGCCCTCGCCGCCTCCGGCGCCCGCAGACGCGCCTTCACCTCCACGTTCCGCCGCATCCCCCGCGCCTATTGGCCGCCGCTTCCCTTCCCTCCCGCCCACGCCGTCGCCGGGCGCGCTTTCCTATTGGGCGGGCGTAGGCCCCGCCCCGCCCCGCTGGGCCGCGACGGGCGGCTGCCGCCGCCCGTCGCGGCCCAGCGGGACGGGGCGGGGCGCGGCCATGGCGGCGGCGGGGCAGGGGAGCGGGCCCGGGGCCGTGCCCGCCGCCACCCGCCTGCAGGCTTATGCTTGGTGCCGGGAGTTCCTCGCCGGTTCTTGGAAGCTCATCGGGCCCGAGGAATTCGGCATCGGGCTCGTCAGGTACGAGGCGGAACCGGGGGAGCGCAACCGGTACGAGGCCCGGCCGGTTTTCCGGGGGCCTCGCCTCGGATCCCTTCTCCGCCACCACGGTCGCCCAGCCCCTCGTCCTCCCCCGGCGCTAAAGCGGTGCTCCTTTTGCCCTCCGGTGGCCCGGTTCCCCCGTGGGATGCCCTAGTCTCTCCCCAAATCGTGTCCCCTCCCGGCGCTCCTGTTACCCCCCCTGACCGGGAACGCAGTCCCCCCCCCCATACACACACACCAGTGTCCCCCAGTTGCCCGCCCCCCGACCGGCTGTCCTGTCTCCTGCCAGGTGCCCCAGTTGTCTCCCCCCACCCCGGTACCCCCCCCCAGGTGCCCCTTAGCCTTCTCCCAGTTGCCCCCCGCCCCCCCCGCGGTGCCCCAGTCCTGCCCCCGGTCCGTCCCCCCCCCCAAGTGCCCCTTATCCTTCTCCCAGTTGTCTCCCCCCACCCCAGTACCCCAGTCCTGCCCCCGGTCCGTTCCCCCCCCAGGTGCCCCTTAGCCTTCTCCAAGTTGTGTTCCCACCCTGGGTGCCCCACTTGCCCCCACAGCATGCCCAAGCCCCCCCCTACCCCCCCCATCCAGTGGCACCCCTGCAGCCCCCTGACCAGCCTGTGCCCACAGCGGGGGGCTCAGCAACCTGCTGTTCAAGTGCGCGCTGCCGGAGCACATCCTCAGCGTGGGGGACGAGCCCCGGCAGGTGCTGCTGCGCGTCTATGGGGCCATCCTGCAGGTGAGTGCCGGCAGCACCGGACCCCCAGACTGGCAGCCACCCCCCCCACCCTGAGCGGCAGCCCCTGGACAGCTGCCGGGCTCACGGCTCTGCCAGCATCTTCCCCCCAGCCTGGGCCTGGCAGCTGCCCCACATCTCTGCGGGGCTGCCGGAGTGGGGGCTGCGGGGACTCACTGCCTGTGTCCGCAGGGTGTGGACTCACTGGTGCTGGAGAGCGTGATGTTCGCCATCCTGGCCGAGCGGGCGCTGGGGCCACGGCTCTATGGGGTCTTTCCCCAGGGGCGGCTGGAGCAGTACATTCCGGTACAGGATAGAGTCCCCACCCTCCACCCCCCATCCCATCCCATCCTGCTGGAGCCTGCATAGCGGGGGCTCCTCGCTCCGGCCAGCTGCCGTGGGAAGAGACGCCCCATGCGGCTTCTCGTGCCACTGAGGGCAGAGCCAGCTCTGCCAGGGCAGGCAGGCTGCTCACATTGCTGCTGTGTCCCCCCAGAGCCGGCGCCTACGGACCGAGGACCTGCAGGACCCCGACATCTCCAAGGAGATCGCAGTGAAGATGTCCCGGTTCCATGGCATGGTGATGCCCTTCAACAAGGAGCCCAAGTGGCTGTTTGGGACCATGGAGTGGTGAGGGCAGCTGCGGTCCTGCACAGGCGTGGGCTCCCAGGTCACCTCAGCCCCTGAAATCCCATGGGGTCTGGGTCACAGGGAGGTTTCCCGTGGGAAGAGGGTGCCGAACAGCTCCTCAGCGGCCCTGGCTCTGTGCCAGGCTGAGGAGAGAGGGGATTTTGGGGCATCTATCCCACTGCAGTGCTCTCTCCTGTGCTCCAGGTATCTGAAGCAGATTTCAGAGCTCACCTTCCCCAAGGAAGAGCAGCTGAAGAAGTTCAACCATCTCAAGACCTATAACCTGCAGGAAGAAATGAAGAGCCTCAGGTGAAGCTGACCTGCCCGCTGGCACGGCACAGCGTGGGGGCTGACCCTGTTTCCTTGCCAGCCTCCTCATGGGGAGTCTGGGGGGACTTGGCTTCTCCAGAAACTGGTCTCTTCTGTCCCATGTCCTCGGAGGGTGCCCTCCACTCAAGGGCCCTGTGCAGGCCCTGGGGGACGGCTCTCAGAGGGATCCCTGCGTCCCCGAGCCAGGGTTCCTGCCAGGTTCCTTGCACTCTGGATCCCAGCTGTGTCCGTAGCTCTGTCTGCCCGCGTTGCGGTGGCAGCGGTGGTCCCTGTGGCTGGCGGGTGAGGGCCAGCAGGTCCTGCCCCTGCTGAGGCATCTCTCCCCTGAACTGCAGGGAGCTGCTGGAGTCCACCCCCTCGCCGGTAGTCTTCTGCCACAACGACGTCCAGGAGGGTGAGTGCAGCGGGCGGGCAGCTGCTTCCCCTCGCGAAGGCCTGGTCCTGCAGCTGGTCTCTCTCCCTGGCCTGCCCAGCCAGAGCCTGCCCGCCCCTGGGCACCGACTCGGCCTCCTGCCCCTGCCTGCAGCTGCCCCCCCGGCTCTGGCAGAGGTGGTGGGTCTCCCCCATTCCCCCCCTGAGCCAGCCCTGTCTCTGCGCAGGGAACATCCTGCTGCTGGCTGGACATGAGGCTTCCTCCTCTGACAAGCTCATGCTCATTGACTTCGAGTACAGCAGCTACAACTACCGGTGGGGCTGGGGGCTGGGGGGGCTGGACCGAACCCCACGCTGGGCTCTGGTCTCCTGCTTGCGAGAAACCTCTGCTCACCCTCCCATTTCTCCAGGGGCTTCGACATCGGCAACCACTTCTGCGAATGGGTTTACAACTACACCCACGATTCCTGGCCCTTCTTCAAGGCTTCCCCGGAGAACTACCCCAGCCGGCAGCAGCAGGTAGAGCTGCCCTGTCCCTTGGCAGCGGGTGCTCCTTGCGGGGGTGTGCCAGACCAGGGGTGTGCCAGAACTGGCCGTGCCAGGGCAGTGCCAGCAGCAGCGTCCCAGCCTGCTCTGTCCCTCTTCCAGCTGCATTTCATCCGGCATTACCTCTCGGAGGACTCGGGGCGACGCGGGGACACCACGCATGAGGAGCAGGCCCGCATCGAGGAGGAGATGCTCACGGAGATCAATCGGTGAGGGGCACGTTGGTGTGGAGGGGAGTCCCTGTGGCCACAGGGGCCATCCTGGGGGCATGTCTCTGGGTCCTCCGCTGGACAGAGAGGGCAGCACCCCCAAAACAGTCCTCGCCCCCCTGCCTCCTGCTCACCATTGGTGTGGGGCAGGGACAAGGGGACCTGGCAGGGCTGACAGCTGCTCCCCATCAGGTTCACTTTGGCCTCCCACTTCTTCTGGGGCCTGTGGTCCATTGTGCAGGCGAAGATCTCCACCATTGAGTTCGGGTACCTGGTGAGTGCTGCCCCTGGGTGCCGGGAGGGCCGTGGATGGGGCCCTGCCTTGCGCGGGGCTTGCCCTGGGGATCCCTTGCATGTCACCCCTCCTCTGACACAGGGTGTTGGGGCAGGGGGCTGGGGCTGTCAGGGGGCACAGGCCGTCCCTGACTCCCCTTTCCCCCCCCAGGACTATGCACAGAGCCGCTTCGAGGCCTACTTCCAGCACAAGGCGCAGTGCTCCTGAGAGTGGCCACCCCAGCCCTGCCTGCGCCCACTTCAACTCCACAGCCTCCCCCTGCCCACCCCAGCAGCGCCCGTGCCACGGGGCAGGCCAGGGACACGGTGTCCCCTCCCCGGTGGGCCACCCCCTGTGCTCTGAGGGGGGCTGCCCCCCGGCCTGGGCTGTCTGGATGGGTGCTGTAACAGTTTGGGGGGCTGGTGCCCACCCTGCTCCTCAGGGCTATGCAGCAGAGCGGGGAGAGAGGTGGGTCTGCCCAGGCATGTGCCCCCTGGAAAAGGGGACATCCTGCTTGGAGAGGTGGCACATCGGCCGTGGGGCCATGTCTTTGCTACCACTCCTGTAGAAACGGCCACTGGCGGGGGGGGGAGGCAGTTGCCCCGTCCCCGCCTGCCCCTGCGGTGCTGTCTGTGGCTGCCCGCTCACTGCCTCTGGCACAGCCCCTCTGTGGTGGCACGTCCCTTGCCTCTGCGCTGCTGGCATTGAGCTGCGGGTCCCAGCTGGTGGGATCCCCCTGCCCCAGCCAGCAGTGGGGTGGGGGCTGCTGGGTGGCTCAGCTGTCCTGACTGCCCCTTGCATGGTCCTGCCTGGAGCTATGGTCCTGCCTGCTGAGAGGGGTCCAGGCAGGGATGCTGAGAGGTCCCAGGGTGCTGCTGGGGGCAGAGGGGTGTGGGGGACCTACCCTTGTATCTCATTCCCCCCCCAGACCCCTCCCCAGACCTCTGGGGCCAGGGGCAGGACCTGGGAGCTGATCCGCCAGCCCCTGTGCCCCGGCCTGGCTTCCCTGCGGCTCTTGGCTGCTCGGCCGGGGCTGGGGGCTGCTCCTTCCCTCCCCTCCCGACAGCAGAATGTAAACTCTCCTCAGACCAATAAACGCTGCGGTGGTGCACGGTGCCTGCTTGCTCTCCTTGGCCCCGCGGCCACCATCTCCTCCTCGCTCGCCCAGGGCTTGCCGCAGCCCCTGACCCAGCGTGCTATGGGCCGTCCCAGGCTGTGGTGGGCTGTCGGGGGGGGGGGGGGGGCTGCCCCACAGCAGCATGCGCTGACCCTCTCCCCAGATGCTGCCCCGTCTCCTCCCGCCTGCACCTCTCCAGGGCCTTTGGTTGTTCGAGGTGGGTTTCTGGGTGATGTCGGGTGCTGTCCTGGCCCCCCCGCAGCCCCACCGGGGAGGAGCGATGCTCTGTGGGTACTCGGGGGGGGGGGGGAGCAGGGAAGCGTGGGCTTCCTCCAGAGCCAGGGTGGCGAGTGGCTGACATCCACCCCCTGCTCCAGGTCACCCCAGGACCTTCCCCAACACACGGCGCAGTCGGCAGAGCCACGGGGCCGTGAGCTGACCGGGGCTCACCAGGCCTGGCCATATGTGCTGGGCCCTGGCTCTTGGGTGCCCATGGCTGCCCAGCCCCCGGGGGGGTCGCAGGCAGCACGGGAGCAGGGGGGAGCTGGGCTCACCCCTGGACCTCGGCCCCACACCCCCAGTGCAGCCCCGGCCCCTCACCAGCCCCGGCGCTTTGGACACTGGCCCTGACCCAGCCCGTGGGTGCCGCTGCTGGGGGGGGGCACCTGCCCTTGGCCACCTGCCCACGGCCACCTTCCCCTACCCACCGAGCTGCCCACCGGCATGTGCGGAGCTGAGCGTGGGGTGGCACGTGGTGGGGGGCTGCGTGGGGCTCGCCCCGCTCCCCTTTCACCCACATACCGGCTATTGATAGCCCCGGGGCCAGCAGGCAGCTCGGTGGGCCGGGGGGCTCCTTCCCCACCGGCTGCCCGGGCCCCTCTCCCCGAGCGGGGTGGGGGCAGAGGCCGGGGGTCTCACCCCGGGTCTGGGCAGGGGGTGGGTACCGGACACGCAGACACACGCGTGTGCCCCCGCCATCGCCCTTCGGGACGGGGTCCGGGCGGGGGGGGGGGGGGGGTGTCCTCCTCGGCCCGCTCTGCTCCGCTGCCGTGGCGCGGCGGGATCCGTCCCAGTGGCCCCGTTATGGCCCTGCGCCGTCCACGGACACCCCCCCCCGCCCGGGACAGCCCCACGGCCACGTTGCCCACGGAGCCGGGGTGGGGGACCGGCCCGGGCGCGGGTCCCTGCCCGGTGACGCCGGTCCGTGCCCGGAGGAGGAGCGGGGCCGCGGGCGGTGCGGGGGAGGAGCGGCGGCCGCCGCTGCCATTTCGGGCCACGGAGCGGGTCCCGCCCGCCGCCGGTGTCCGGTTACCGGTGCCGGGGCTCAGCGGGCGCAGGGAGCCGCCGCCGTCCCCGGGGCTGCCGCCCGCCGTCCGCGCCCCCCGAGAAGGTACCGGGCACCCGGGCGGGAGGACCCACGCGTGGGGTGCGGGGGGGGGGGGAGCCCCGCGGGGGCGGGAGCCGCACGGGGACGGCACACCCCCCCCCCACCCCGGAGCCGGGGGGACCCCGCACCCGCCCCGCCCGCCGCCGGGCCCCAGCCGTGTCCGTGGGGGAGCGTCCTCCAGACCCACCCCACGGCCCCGCCCCACGGCTCCCCGCGCTGCTGCGGGTCCCGCCTGCGCCCCCCCCGGCCCCGACCCCCCCGGCCCTTCGCGCAGCCCCGGGAGCGGGGCCCGAGGCCGGGCGGCGGGTGCTGGCGGGGCCGCCCCTGCGGGGGGCCGCGGGGGGCTCCGCGCCCCGGCGGGCCCGGCCCGGCCCCCGGAGCCCCGGTGACCTTGCGGCGCCGGCTGCGGGGCGGGGAGGGCCCAGCCCCACGGGGGCCTCGTCCCACCCGCGGGCGTGGGCCCTGCGGGGTCCCCGGAGGGGGACTGCTGCCGTGCCAGGCAGCGCAGCGCCAGGCCGTGCCGTGCCACGGTGCGCCACGCCGTGCGTGATTCCGTGCCGTGCCACGTCCTGGTGTGTCGTGGCGTGCTGTGCTGTGCACGATGCCGTGCAGTGCCACGTCCTGGTGCGCTGCGCCGCACCGTGCCGTGCCGTGCCGTGCATGATTCTATGCAGTGCCATGCCCTGGTGCGCTGTGAAGTGCTGTGCAGTGCTGTGCCATACCGTGCAGTGCCGTGCCATGCAGTGCCGTGCATGGTTCTATGCAGTGCCACGTCCTGCTGTGCTGTGCCATGCCGCGCAGTGCCATGCCGTGCATGATTCTGTGCAGTGCCATGCCCTGGTGCGCTGTGCAGTGCTGTGCCATACCGTGCAGTGCCGTGCCATGCAGTGCTGTGTATTATTCTATGTAGTGCCGCGCCCTGCTGCGCTGTGCCGCGCCGTGCAGTGCTGGGCCGTGCAGTGCAGGGTGACTGCAAGCAACGGGGAGCGGTGCAGGGCAGCCCGCAGCCATGCTGTGCCGTGCCGTGCAGTGCTGTGCAGTGCCGTGCCATGCAGTGCTGTGCAGTGCAGGGTGATTGCCTGCAGTGGGGCACTGCAATGCACTAGCACAGGGTGATGCGGTTTAATGCAGTGCCATGCCATGCGGTGCGGTGTAACATGGTGTGGTGCAGCACAGTGCCAAGCAATGCAATTCAGCGCAGCGTAACGCACACCAGTGCAGTGCGGTGCAGTCCAGAGCGGGGTGGCCGTGCGGTGCGGTTCAGTGCGGTGCGGTGTGGTGTAGCTGTGCGGTGCAGTGCAGTTCCGTGCAGCATGGTGTAGCCGTGTGGGGCAGCGGTAGCGGTGTGCCTTGGCTCTTGCCGAGCTGCTGCTGTTTGCCTTCAGCCCAAGGACACCCAAGTGAAAGGGCAACCCCCGCACACCCGCACCGCCGGCTCCCCCCGCTCCGAGGCCTGGGCTCCAGCAGCACCCGCGGGCCCAGCAGCCCTCGGGCCAAGCCGCGGGCCGGCACCGGCTACGCCGACACCAGAGAGTCCCCGGGGACCCCGCGGGAGCCCGGCTGTGCCCGCAGCTGGGTCCCTCCTCGCCCCACAGCTCCTGCTGGTGCCTCGGCCGGCGGCGTTCTTGGCGCAGCCGCGGCCGCCTGCGTGGGGACGGCGTGTGCCGCGTGCCGGCGCAGGGGCAGGTGCTGCCTCGTCCTCCGAAGGTTTTGCCGCGGGCAGGGGTCAGGCAGCTGCCCGCGAGCGGGGGTGTGTCCGCGCCGCCGTCCCCTCTCCCCGAGCGCTGGGGACGGTGCTGGGGCCGGCGGCGTCACTGACCCTTCCCCCAGTGGGCGCCCGGCCAGCGCCGCGTGACAGGGCCGCAGCACGCGCACCGGCTGGCAGGATCCCACAGGATGCGGCCGTCCTAGCACCGCCGCCGGCACGCTGCCTCCGAGGCCGCTCTGGTGCCCGTGCACCACACTGGCCCCGGGCAGCGACGTGGCAGACCCCCCCTCCGGCTCGGGCAGGGGCACCCCCCACCCCCCCCACCCCGTGGCTTTGCTCCCCAAGCCGTGGTGCTGGGGCCGGGCAGGGGTCCCCCCTCCATGCCGGGCAGCACGTCCCGGGGGTGACCGTCCCCGTGCTCAGCACCCCTGTGCCCCCCCCCAGGTGCCGGCAGACCCCCAGGATGGCGGAAGCTCACCAGGCCGTGGCCTTCCAGTTCACTGTCACCCCCGAGGGCTTGGACTTCCACCTCGGCCGCGAGGCCATCAAGCAGCTCTACCTCGCCGGCATCTCCTCCTGGAAGAAGCGCTTGGTCCGCGCCAAGGTGGGCCTGGCCGGGGACAGCCGGACGGTCGGACCCTCCCCGTGCCCACGGCCCCCGCCGCCCTGACCCCCCTGTGCCCACAGAACAGCTTCCTGACCGGCGTCTACCCCGCCTCCCCCTCCAGCTGGATGGTGGTCATGGTGGCCACCGCCGGCTCCTTCTACTGCCAGGTCGACCCCTCCCTGGGGATGATCGCCCGCATCCGCCACTGCCTGCCCAAGAGGTGAGCGTGGGGGCTTGGCCCGGGGGACCACCCCCCCCACCCGTGGGCACTGCCCCACCAGCCACATCCCCCGGGGAGACCACCTCCCATGTCCCAAGCCATGGGCAGGGTCCCACCTGCCATGCCCCTTGGTGGGGACCACCCCTCACATCCCCCAACTCCATGGGGACGGCCCCACCTGCCGTGTCTCCCAGGGGCACCCACCCCGCATGTCCCCCAACCCCCCAGCATGACCATGGGGGCCTGCAGCAATCCCCCGGGGGGTCCCACCCCACACATCCCTATCCCACTGGCACAGCCCCACTTGGACAGGTCCCCCGGGGGGGTCCCACTACATGTCCCCCAGCCCCACGGACATGGCCCTGCATGGGGACGTCCCGGGGGGGGGGGCACACCCTTCATGTCCCCCCAACCTGTCACATCCCCCCCCTCACTCCGTCTGCTCCCACAGCCGCCTCCTGACCTACGAGAGCCGGACAGTGGTGAGCACCGTGCTCTTCTCCACCGGCGTCTGGCTCTCTGCCGTCCTGCTCTTCCGGCAGGCGCTGAAGCTGCTCCTCTCCTACCACGGCTGGATGTTTGAGCCCCACGGCAAGATGAGCCGCAGCACCAGGATCTGGGTGGTGAGCGGTGCCCGCAGCCAGCACCAGCACCAGCTCTGGCACCGGCACGGGCCCGGCAGGGCAAGTGGTGCCGAGTAGGGTGCTGCCAGCGTGGGTGCAGGAGGAGGCTGCGGCACGGGGTGCAGAGTGTCTGCTTGTGCATGCGTGCATGTGTGTGTGCATGTGCGGCAGTGGGTGCTGGGGCACTGGTGGGGGCTGTGAAGCTGCTGATGGTGGGGACGAGCTGAGCCCGCTCCGTGGCACGTGGACGGTGGGTGCCAGTAGCCCAGCGGAGTCCGGCAGCGAGGGCAGGAGCTGCCCTGAGTTGCTTTGCCCCGGGTGGGCACAGGCAGGAGCAGCTGCCTAGACAGGGGTGTCAGGTACAACGAGCAGGGCTGGGACCCGGCTGCGGTGCAGGGTTGGGACCTGGCCGTGGTGCAGCAGGCGCATGCAAGACTGACGGTGCCGGCAGCAGGAGCTGGTGCGCGGGTGATGCGTGGCCACACCGCGGTCCTGCAGCTCTGCCCCATCCCCTCCATCCTCTCTGCGTGCCCGGCAGGCGCTGATGAAGGTGCTGTCTATCCGCAAGCCCCTGCTCTACAGCTTCCAGACCTCTCTGCCCAAGCTCCCTGTGCCTCCCGTGGAGGCCACCATCACCCGGGTAAGGGGCTGGGATGGGACAGGGGACGGGGGGTGTCCATCCATGGTGGGAGGGAGATGGGGGGGTCACACTGAGCCCCCTCCCCACAGTACCTGGAGTCGGTGCGCCCGCTTATGGATGACGACAAGTACAGCAAGATGGAGGCTTTGGCCAAGGAGTTCAAGGAGAAGACAGCTCCACGGCTGCAGAAGTACCTGATCCTTAAGTCCTGGTGGACAACCAACTACGTGAGTACCCTGGGCTTCTCCGGTGCTGGGGAGGACACACGCTACTGCCGCATCCCCCCCCGACGGCTCTATGGCCACTGGGGGGGGACGCAGCGGTGATGTCTCCCCCCAGCATCATGGATGGTAACCCCAACCCACGCCCACGGTCCTGCTGTCCCCTCATGATCATGGGAAGGGGGGACTTGGGCCCTCCTGGGTGCCCCAGCTGGGTCATTAGGGGCAGGGGGTCCTGCACCCCATCCTTGTCCCTGTCCCCATCCTCGTCCCTGCAGGTGAGCGACTGGTGGGAGCAGTACATCTACCTGCGCGGCCGCAGCCCGCTCATGGTCAACAGCAACTACTATGCCATGGTAAAGAGCTGGGGGGCGCGACCGCCAGCATGACCAAAACTCCCACTGGGTGCCCCCCGGCATCGTCACCAAGCCCCGTCCCTTGTCCCCAGGATTTCCTCTACGTGACCCCCAGCCACATCCAGGCTGCCCGGGCAGGTAACGTGGTACATGCCATCCTGCTGTACCGCCGCAAGCTGGACCGTGGGGAGATCCCCCCCGTGAGCACCCAGGGGGCTTGGGGAGAACAGGGGGGGCAGGGGAGGCTGTGGGACAGGGGTAGTGCCTGGGGCAAGTCGCTGTGGGGCTGGCACGGGGCTGCAGCGGGGCTGGGGGGCTCGGGGGGGCGTGGGGTTGGGGGGTGCAGGGGCCTGAGGTGGGGGCACGGGTGCCCTGGCCCTCCCCTCACTGCTGCCCCGCACAGGTGATGGCGCTGGGCATCGTGCCCATGTGCTCCTACCAGTCGGAACGGATGTTCAACACCACCCGCATCCCCGGCAAGGAGACGGGTACGGGGGGACGGGGGGCACCCCATCCCCCAGCGGGGCTCAGCCCCCTTCCCCTGCACAGGGTCTGTCCTGGCTGGGGTCCCGGGGCCGTGGGGGGGGCCGTGACACCCGTGTCCGTGTCGCCCCCCCAGACACGCTGCTGCACCTGGTGGAGAGCAAGCACCTGGCCGTCTACCACAAGGGCCGCTTCTACAAGGTCTGGCTGTACTACGGGGGGCAGCTGCTGCAGCCCCGGGACCTGGAGCTGCAGTTCCAGCGCATCCTGGACGACCCCTCGCCCCCCCAGCCCGGCGAGGAGCGGCTGGCGGCACTCACCGCCGGCGAGAGGTGCCGGCGTCCCCGCGGGTCCCCGTGCTCCGGGCACGCCACGGATGCCGTGCACGCTGCCCGAGGCGGCGGGAGCGGGCGCAGGGGGATGGAGGGGATGCTCTGGGATGGGGACCCTTGGGCCACCCACGGGTGGGGGCTGCGGCGTGGGTCAGGGCAGTGGGCTCGGCAGGACGGCGGTGGATCTGGGCATCGCCAGCCCCCGGCCCTCACGCTGGCGGTGCCGGCAGGGTGCCGTGGGCCGAGGCTCGAGCCCGGTTCTTCAGCCACGGGAAGAACAAGGTGTCGCTGGACGCCATCGAGCGGGCAGCCTTCTTCCTGACGCTGGACGAGGAGGAGCATGGCTACAGCTCGGGCCGGGAGGGCTGCATGGACGCCTACGCCAAGTCCCTGCTGCACGGCCAGTGCTATGACCGGTGGGCAACCCCCCAGCTCCCCCCACCCCAGCCCCCCCCACCCCCCGGCACCCACCCTGCCCTCACCCCCCCTCCCCGCAGCTGGTTCGACAAGTCCTTCACCCTGGTGGTCTACAAGAACGGGAAGCTGGGGGCCAACGCCGAGCACTCCTGGGCCGATGCGCCCATCATCGGGCACCTCTGGGAGGTAACGGGGGGGTGGGGGGAGCACCCCCAGACTGGGCACCCCCATTGGGCACCTTCCTTGCACACCCTGGGGCTAGGGACCCCAATTGTACACCCCCAATTGGGCACACAACCCCAGTTGGGCACCCCTATGGGGCACCCCGGGGCTGGGGACCCCCCTTTAGGCAACCCCCAAAGGCTGGCACCCCCAGGCTGGGGACCCCTCTCCTGGGGGCAGGGGGTGGTCGGAGGGGGCTGCCCTGGGGGGAGCCCTGGGGTGAGTGGGGCAGCGGTGGGGGGGGGCATGGGGCCACGCTAGGGCAAGTGGGGCAGCCGGGGGGGTGGACTGGGGGTGGATGGGGTAACACTGGGGGGCTGGTGCCCCACATTCAGGGGCACCTCTCCCCCCAGTTCATGCTGGCGACAGACAAATTCCAGCTGGGCTACACCGAGGGGGGGCACTGCCTGGGGGAGCCCAACACCCTGCTCGCCCCCCCCCAGCGGCTCCAGTGGGACATCTCCCCGGAGGTGGGTCTCACCCCCCACCCTGGCCCCGCAGGCAGGCTCTCGGGGTCCCCCTGCGCTCCGCGGCATTGGGGTGGGCTCTCTGCACCCCAGCCACCCCAGTGCCCCTGGCTGTGCCCAGGGCTGGGGCTGAGCCGTTGGCGTTCCCCAGTCCCGGGTGATGGGGGGGGGTCCGGTGCCGTGCGCCCCGTCCACCACGGCTGCGCCTCTCCGCAGTGCTGTGCCACCATCGAGAGCTCGTACCGCCTGGCCAAGGCGCTGGCTGACGACGTGGACTTCTGCTGCTTCCAGTTCTCCGACTTCGGGAAGGGGCTGATCAAGAAGTGCCGGACCAGCCCCGACGCCTTCATCCAGATCTCTCTGCAGCTCGCCCACTTCCGCGTGAGCTGCCCCGGATGGGACGGGACGGGGATGGGGACGGGGACAGCATTCCCTGGTCTGACCTGGCCTCTCCGCAGGACAAGGGCTGCTTCTGCCTCACCTACGAGGCCTCCATGACACGGCTCTTCCGCGAGGGTCGGACAGAGACGGTGAGGTCCTGCACCGCCGAGTCCACCACCTTCGTGCGCAGCATGGCGGACACCCGGCAGACCGTGAGCAATGTGCAAGGGGCCGGGTCTGCAGCCCCCCAAGCCCTCCAGACCTCCTCGCCGAGCCTTCGGCTCCATCCTGCTGTCCCCAGCTGGGTTGGGGCTGTTCCTCCACAGCCAGCACCTCCCCTCTCTCTGCTGGTCCCATCCCTTGGGGAGGTCCCCATCTCTCATAGAGGTCCCTGTCACTGGGGGGGGGGTCCCCATGCCTCACAGTGGTCCTCATCCCTTGGGGAGGTCCCCATCTCTGGCAGATGTTCCTATTCCTGGGGAATGGCCCTGTCCCTGGAGAAAGTGCCCATCTCTGGAGGAAGTCCCCGTCCCTGTGGATGTCCCCATCCCTTGGGGACATCCCTTTCCCCGGGGAGGTTCCCATCCCTCGAGACCATCTCCCCCAGAGCTGCGCAGCCGCTCCTGACCAGGACCAGGGAGCGCTCGCCCCACGCGGAGCACCCGGGGTGGCCGGATTGGGGGTGACAGGACCCTGACCCTGAGCCCAGCTCTCCCCGCAGCGAGCAGAGCGCCAGCGGCTCTTCAAGCTGGCGGCCGAAAAGCACCAGCACATGTACCGCTTGGCCATGACCGGGGCCGGCATCGACCGGCACATCTTCTGCCTCTACGTGGTGTCCCGCTACCTGGGGGTGCAGTCCCCCTTCCTGGCCCAGGTGAGCCCGGGCGGGCGCGGGGGCACGCGCGGCGCCGCGCCGTGACGGCAACACGCGTGGCACGCGGGACACCGCACGGGCACGCGGGGGAGAAAAACTGCCACCCGCACACGTGTCACCAGCGCACGTGTGCGCGAGGGCTGCAGGCACTGCATCCGGCCCGGGCGCGTGCGTCCAGCTGCCGTCGCCGGCGTGTCGCGGGGCGCAGCGGGGCGCAGCGGGGCGCTCGGCCGGCGGCACTGACGCCCGGTGCGGGCAGGTGCTGTCGGAGCCCTGGCGCCTCTCCACCAGCCAGACGCCGCAGCAGCAGCTGAAGATGTTCGACCTGAACAAATATCCTGACCACGTCTCCACCGGCGGCGGCTTCGGCCCCGTGAGCATCCTCCGGGGGAGCAGGGGGGGGCCCTGGGGGGGTCAGCGGGGCTGGGGGGAGCCGGGAGGGTGGGGGTGGGCACGGAGTGGGGCTGGCTGTGGGTGTGCGAGGGGGAAGGCAGGTGGGTGTGCAAGGGCAGGAGCGTGCGTCTGTAGGGCAGGCACGTGCCCCACAGTGGGTGCCCCCTGCCCCACGGCCAAGGTGGGTGCCCCCAGGGGTGCCATGGCCCCGCTCATCCCCCCACCACAGGTGGCAGATGACGGCTACGGCGTCTCCTACATCATCGCCGGTGAGAACCTCATCACCTTCCACATCTCCAGCAAGTTCTCCAGCAATGAGACGGTGAGAGCCCCGGGGCGGAGGAGCTGGGGGGGGGGGGTGTCCCCTGAGCAGGGGGTGCAGGGGCTGGGGGCTCCCCAGGCAGGGAAGGGCAGGCAGCAGTGCATCTCCTGGTGCTGCAGTTGCCATCCACGCTGTAGGGTCTCCTGTGGGGTCCCCATGGGTCTGGGGCAGCCCCTGACCCTGCTGCATCCCTGCCCCTCTCCTTGGGGACCCTCACCCTGCTGCATCCCAGCACCCTCCTGTGGGACCCCCCCCCACCCCGCTCGAGGCTCGTGGTGCTGCCCGTGCAGGACCTGCTGGGGGTCCCAGGGTGCAAGGGGTGCCCCAGGGGCAGGGGGGGCCGTGTCCCGCTCTCAGGGGGGCCGGGGAGTCACTGGGATCACGGGTGCTGCCCCACAGGACTCGAAGCGCTTTGGGAGGAACATCCGGCAGGCCATGCTGGACATCGCTGAGCTCTTCGACAAGCCGGCCGAGAAGGCGAGGAAGTGAGGGGGGGAGCGGGCTCAGGCCTCAGCCCGAGGCGGGGGGACACAGAGCCGGGGCTGGCGGGGGCCGCTCCGAGCTCCAGCACCGGGGGGGGTGGGGGGCACAGCGAGGGCGTTGCTGCTCTGTACATGCTTCCAATAAAGGCTGTTGGTGTGAGCCCCTGCCCAGCTCCGCACCCGCCATCGGGCTGGGGTCCCCCGCGTCGGGCAGGCGCACCCCACGCTGGGGTTCCCTGCGCCCACCGTCGTCCCCATGGGGGTCCCGGCAGCCCCCCTGCAGCCGATGGGCACCGGCCAGCGGGCACGGGCGGCGGGTGCGTCAGCGTCTCCTCGGGCAGTGGATGAAAGGCACCGTGGAGCGGTGAGCCGTGCCCGCCGGCGAGCTGTGCCCGCCGGTGAGCCGTGCCCACCGGCCACCTGCGTAGCGGTGACGGGGAGTGTGCAGCGGGGCACGGCGGCAGGGACGCGTGCTGCGCAGAGCGCCTCGGCCGTGTCCGGCACACGGCGGGACGCCTCGCCCCACGCGGTGCCCGACGGTTGGAGGCGGCCGGCACCGTCCTCCCACCGGCTGCCCGCACCCATAGACCTCGCAGAGCTCAGGGGGGGCCAGCCGGCCCAGAGCTGCGTGGCAGGCGAGGGGCCAGGCAGGCCTGGCACAGGGCTTGGAGCCCCCCCCACTACGGGCACCTCCTCGTCCTGGGATGCTCTGGCTCTGGGATGCAGGCTGAGACCCCACTTGGCACCCACACCCTGCCTGCACATCCTGCCTTACCCCCCCTTTCTGCACCCCTGCCCGCTTCCCCTCCTGCGCTGCCAGAACTGCCCGATGTCCCCGTGCAGAGGGACACAGTGAGGAGGTGACGGGGAGGGGGCACCGCAGTGAAGTCCCCAGAGCTGGCACCGGTGCTGTGCCCACCATGGGCTGCTGAGCTGGGGTCCCTCCTGTGGGCGGGCGCAGGGACCACCATCACCCTCACCCCCAAGGAGGGGTTGCGACCCCCCGGCTGTGCACCCCAACTCAGCCAAGGGTGGCCTGAGCATCAACCAGACGTGGGGACAGAGGGCGGGAGCTGCCATCTGCCCACACTGGTGCAAATCCCCTCATGTGAGCCTCTGCTAGCCCCTGCCCTGGGCCACATCCTGCACCCTGACCCCACATTGGGGCTGCACCCTGCCACCCACATTGGGGCTGCATCCTGCACCTGCGCCCCACAGCCCAGCTCAGCCCCATGGCCGGGGGTCTTGGAGTTGGGACCTAGAGCCTCCTAAGTGCGGTGGGGACCCCGGAGGCCGCAGGCGGGTGCCTCTGCCAGGCGGCTGTGCCGGATCCCCGGGGGGAGCAGGAGCTGCCGGTGCGTGTCTGGAGCCACGATGCATGTCTGTCGGGAGCCACGGCTGGAGCCGTGCCAGGAGCCGCTGGTCTCTCCTCCCTTATCTGATCCCCAGCTGTGGGCAGCAAGCCCAGCCCTGGTCCTGGTCCTCTCCCCAACACTGCGACAGGGTGCTCCCTCTCGGCACCCCCTGTCTCCCCACGGGTCCCTCCCCGTCACCCCGCTCCCCCCCGCGGGTCCGTGCCCATCGCTTGGCGTCGCTTGGCGTCGCTCGGCCCATGCGTCACGTCGTGCCGAGGCGCGGTGCTGCCCAGCGGTCCTGGCTGCTGCCGCCCCCACCCGTGGGGCAGTGACCCAGCACCCGTGTTGTCTGGTGCTCACGCCAGAGCCGTGGGTGCTCACACTGGAGCGGCGGGTGCCACGCTGGTGTGGTGGGTGCCCTTGCTGGAGCAGTGGGTGCTCACGACGGAGCTGTGCGTGTTCACACCGGCTCGGCGCACGCCTACGCCGGTGCGGTGCGTGCTGCAGGGGGCTGGGGCCGGGGCTGGGCACAGAGCAGACAGCCCGGCGAGGCGCAGCCCAGCGCCGGGCACCGTCGTCGGGGTGAACACCAGAAGCTGCCCGAGAAGCACCGGCACGGGCAGGGCTCTGCCGGGACAGTCACTGTGGCACCCGGGGACCACGAGCGGGGCCGGGGCCAGTCGTGTTGCTGGACCGATGTTGCCCCCCAGCACGGCCCAGCTCTCCCCTGCCGGTCGGTGTTGTCACTCTGGAGGGTGCCCTGCCCCGGCACCCCGGCTGCAGAGAGCGAGGGCAGCACCCCGGGGTGCCTGGGGGCTCGGGGCAGCGGGGCCAGGACTGGGGTTCGGCTGGGCACGGGGGCTCGGGGCTCCCGGTGTGGTTGGAACCATTGCCCACAGCCGGTGCCAGCGGCGCTCGCTTCTGGGGGTGCAGAGGTGGCCCCAGGACAAGGGGGCTCTGCTACGGGCTCGTGGAGTTCCATCCAGGGATCAGTGCCTCTGGGGGTGTTGGGGTGAGGGGAGGCCTGGGCTGGGGGTCCTGCCGCAGGGGCTGTGCCCGCTCCGGGCCTCCTGCCCGCAGGTCGCAAGCAGGAGCCGTGGGGCGGCCGCCTGCTCTCTTTGATCTGGCTGCCAGCGGAGCCGGGCGGCTCCCAGGAGTGGGTGCCACCCGCCCCGTCTCCCACGCTGCCCGACGCCCCGCGCCCCGGCCGCAGCGCCTATAAAGGCGTCAGGGCGGCCGCGTCCTGCTCCAGCCGGGCTCATCTCCACGTCGCTCCCACAGGTGCTGGGCGGGTGCCGTGGTGGTGGGTGCTGGGGCAGGCAATGGGGTGGCGGGTGCTGGGGCAGGCGGTGGGTGTTGGGGTGGGTGGTGGGTGCTGGGGCGGGTGGTGGGTGCCCGGACCGGCCCCACGTCACCCTGCTCCCGCCGCCCCTCCGTTGCAGGGAAGGGAGAGGATGGGACCAGCCGCCTTCCTGGGGGTCTGCCTGCTGGGCTGCCTGGCCCTGCACCCCTCGCTGCAAGGTGAGCCCCTGCCCGCGCCCTCCCCTCTGCCCTGGCCCTTCGTGCACGCTACCCACCCCCCGTGGCACCCCCCCCTCCGCCTTGCTGCCCGCCCTCCCCAGCTCCCCACGCGGCCCGGAGATGGGGATCCCTGAAACACAGGGGCTGGGGATCAGCCTCCCCAAATGGGGGTGAGCGGTGCCCCCAGCCCCCCTCCCCGGAGCTGCTGCCCACCGGGTCCCGGCTGCGGCCAGGCGCTGCGGGGGGGGGGGGGGTCACAGCAAAAGCCCTAACACCCCCCCGCCCCGAGCAGGGGTGCGGGCGAACAAGTGCCCCCGGGGCTGGCTGGACTTCGGGGGACACTGCTACGGGTACTTCGGGCAGGAGCTCACCTGGCGGCAGGCAGAGGTGGGTGCCGGGGGGGTTGGTTGGCAGCGCTGCCAGCCCCCCCCGGACCCCCGCCCCGACCTGCCTGTCCCTGCCAGGCCTGGTGCAGGTCCTCCCGCGGGGGGGGTCACCTGGCCTCGCTGCACACCCCCGAGGAGCACCGCGCCCTCGCCGCCTTCATCGCCCGGCGCCAGCGCCAGGAGGAGGAGGAGGAGGAGAACGTCTGGATCGGCCTCTACCACCGGGTGGGTGTCCCCACGCGCGCAGCCGGCCCCCCCCTCCCTCCCTCCCTCCCTCCCTCCTGGAGCGGGGGGGGGTCAGCACCCCCTGCCCCAGCCTCTTCCCACGCGTGGGGCTGCCGCACGCACGGCCCCGGCCCGGAGAGGTGCCCGTGCCCTGCCCACAGCCACGCGTGTTCCGTCCGTCTGTCCCGCCTCTCCCCTTCTGCCCCCCCCTCCGTGCTGGCTGCCGCTTGCCCACCCTGGCAGCCCCCCGCCCCCTCGCTGCCCCCAGCCCTGTGCCCCCCCGTCGCTGCCTAACGCCTGCCTTGCCTCCTGCCCGTCCCCGGCCGCCAGAGCCAGGCTTGGATGTGGGTGGACGGGTCGCAGACGCGCTACTCGGCCTGGGAGGGGGACGACCCCCCCAAGAGGAAACACTGCGCTGCGCTGGACGACTCCTCGGGTGAGGGGGGGGGGCCCGGGCCGGGCGGCGGACCCCCCCCCCGACGGCGGAGGAGGGGAGGAGGGGAAGCTCCCCAGGCCCCCCCAGCACCCACTTCTCTTCTCCTGCAGGTTTCATGTCCTGGGAGGACGAGTCCTGCAGCGAGAGGAAACCCTTCGTCTGCAAATACGCGGCCTAGGAGGGGGCCCTGCGAGGCAGCCACCCCCCCCGGACTGCGCCCTGCACCCCAAACCCCGTGTCCCCCCATGTCACACCTCAACCCCCAACCCTGGACCCCATCGCACTATGCATCACCACAGCCCGGACCCCCGCACCCTGCACCCTTCTGCCCCATTGCACCGTGCATCACAGCCCAGACCCCCAGATCCCTCTGCCCCATTGCACCCATCACAACCCGGACCCCCAAACCCCTCTGCCCCATTGCACCCATCACAACCCGGACCCCCAAACCCCTCTGCCCCATTGCACCCATCACAACCCGGACCCCCAAACCCCTCTGCCCCATTGCACCCATCACAACCCGGACCCCCAAACCCCTCTGCCCCATTGCACCCATCACAACCCGGACCCCCAAACCCCTCTGCCCCATTGCACCCATCACAACCCGGACCCCCAAACCCCTCTGCCCCATTGCACCCATCACAACCCGGACCCCCAAACCCCTCTGCTCCATTGCACCCATCACAACCCGGACCCCCAAACCCCTCTGCCCCATTGCACCCATCACAACCCGGACCCCCAAACCCCTCTGCCCCATTGCACCCATCACAACCCGGACCCCCAAACCCCTCTGCCCCATTGCACCCATCACAACCCGGACCCCCAAACCCCTCTGCCCCATTGCACCCATCACAACCCGGACCCCCAAACCCCTCTGCCCCATTGCACCCATCACAACCCGGACCCCCAAACCCCTCTGCCCCATTACACCGTGCAGCACAGCCCAACCCCGTACCCCATATCCCAGTGCCCCATTGCACAGGGCATCCCCACAGCCCAGACCCCCAGCCCCCCGCACCCCTCTGCCCCCTTGCCCCCAGAGCCCCCCAGCTCCTTTGCCACTGCGGGCGGCCCCTGCCCCCCACCCTGACAATAAAGTGTGCCAACAGACCCGTGATCCCGTGTCTTCCTCCATCGTGTCGTGTCCGTGGCCCCGGCACTGCCCACTCTGCCGGGCCCTGGCTGGGCATGACTGGCCCCCACGGGTGACCCCCATGGGGGACTGGGACCCGGCAGCACCATGTGTACCCCAGGCCTGGCCCGGGGCGGGGGGGCGGGCACAGCAAAGTGCAGAGATTCCCCCATCCCTTCACGCCATGGCTCGGGGACCCACTGGCATCCCAGCTGGACCCCAGCCCCCCCCAACTCCCCTCCCCCTACTCTGGGGCTGCGCTGGGGGGGGCTCAGCACTGGCCCCCACGTGGTAGCGGTGTGGGGAGGGCACCGTGGGGTGCCCCATGGGTGCATTCCTGGAGATGCGTGCCCAGGGGGTCCACGCGGGGAGGGTGCAAACCTGCAGCAGGGACCCTGTTGCCCCCAGCTCCCCCACTCTGCCCTGCACAGGTTTTCTACAGATTTTTCTCCATTTTATGGTCAAAATAAATAAGCCCAGAGGTTTTCCCCTGGCTGCCACACCGCCGAAGGCCTGCAGTGTCCAGTGTCAGGTAGCAGGACTGAGCGCTGGCCCCATGGGGCAGGATGTGTCCCCGGGGCAGGAGGTGTCCCCAGGGCAGGATGTGTCCCCGGGGTGGGGGGTGTCCTTGGCCGTGGGGCTGGGCACCAGCCGCTATGGGGCACGAGTGGCTTTGGCGGTGGCACCGCCTGTGCCCACGCGTGCCGGGGAAGGAGGACAGGCGCAGGTGGGTGCTGGGCTCTCAAGCCAAGGTTTATTGCCTGCCGGGCGCGCGGGGAGCCCGGTGGGGTTGGAGCCTGGCAGGGCCAGGAGGTCCCCAGTGGGGCAGTCGGCAGGGAGGGGCGCGGGGGTGGCAGGGAGGGGGGTGTGGGGGCACCCCCAGATGCCAGCGGGACCAGCCGCCCCTCAGAGCTGGAAACTGCACAGGAAGGGGAACCTGTAGTCGCAGGGGTAGTCGTGCCAGAACTCGAAACCTGGGCAGGGAGGGGGGCAGCGAGTCACCCCCAGCCCTGTCACCCCCCCGGCACACCCCCCTTTTACCTCCGTCACGTCCCACCTCCATCACGCCTCCCCTCCATCACCCCTTTTAGCTCCATCACTCCCACCTGCATCACCCCTTCTATCTCCACCACCCCTCCCCTCCACCCCCCCCCTTTACACCAGGCACCCCAGCTGTCCCGCAGTGCCCGGGGGTCTCAGCCCCGCCAGGAGTGGCCACGCCAGCCCCCCCGCTGCTCCCCGGGACCAGGCTCACCCGAGAGCTTGTCCAGCACCACGCAGTCCTCCTTGTCCCAAAGGTTGTTGGGCTGCCCCCGGTCCCAGCGCTTGTAGTCGAAGGCAGAGTTATCCGACCACTTCCACCGCCTGGTCTGTGGGTGCCGGGGGGGGACACGACACAGGAGTCAGTGGGTACCCGGGGCGGGTGGCCAGGGCAGCCCCCGGGCAGAGGTGCAGCCCCCCCGGTGACTCACATGCTCATCGTCCCGCAGCCCGATCCAGGTGTTGTCCCTGTCGCTCTGGCGGGCGACGTAGTCGGAGAGGACCCTGCTGGCCCCCAGGCTGTGGATGGAGGCCAGCCGCCCCATGGAGCCATACCGGCTGCATTCATCCTGGGGGGGGGTAATGGGCGGCTCAGCACCCAGCGCCTGCACCCACCCAAGCACTGGGTGCTGGGTACCCCTGCACAGAAAGTCCCGGGGGGGGCAGTGCAAAAGAGCCCCCCCCGACTGGCATGCATAAAGCAATGCCCCCAGGCCTCAGCCACAGTCCCTCCCTGGGGACCCCCACCAGTGTCCCCCCGCAGTGCCAGCACCCACCTCGGCCTCAGCCCAGGTCTTCCTCTCAACGAAGTACCCGTAGCAGAACCCGCGGTAGGAGATCCACTTCTGGGGGCAGGTGGTTCCCCACCTCCTCGGTGGGGCACGGCTGGGGCAGCTGGGGACAGCACCTTCAAAAACGCAGGCAGAGCTGCCGCCGGTCCCACGGGAGGGGGGCACCCACCGCCACCACCGTGGGGATGGAGCCGGGATGTCTGCCGCGGGTGCGGGGCCAGATGGGCAGCACCCCCACCCAGGGACACCCCCACCCAGGGACACCCCACAGACAGGACTGGGCACCAGGGGCTGCCACGGGATGCGGATGGGGAATGGGGATGAGGGACCGGGGAGCAAGGATGAGGGATCAGGGGTCAGGGTGGGCTGGATCGGATGCTGCTGCTGGAGGGGGAATTGCACCTGTGGTCCGTGGGGGCTCGTGTCCTGTGGGGGCCTGTGTCCCGGGCAGGGAATCACCCGCCACAAAGGCCATGAGGAGCAGGCAGCTGAGCAGGCAGTGGAGGAGCTTGTGCCCTGCACTCATATCTTCAGCTGCAGAGAGAGCAGAGGAAGGGCATGAGCAGCTGGACAGAGGGCAGGGGATGCCCAGCTCCATCCCAGATGGAGGGCAGGGGATGCCCAGCTCCATTCCAGACGGAGGGCAGGGGATGCCCAGCTCCATTCCAGATGGAGGGCAGGGGATGCCCAGCTCCATTCCAGATGGAGGGCAGGGGATGCTCAGCTCCATCCCAGATGGAGGGCAGGGGATGCCCAGCTCCATTCCAGATGGAGGGCAGGGGATGCCCAGCTCCATTCCAGATGGAGGGCAGGGGATGCCCAGCTCCATTCCAGATGGAGGGCAGGGGATGCTCAGCTCCATCCCAGATGGAGGGCAGGGGATGCCCAGCTCCATTCCAGACGGAGGGCAGGGGATGCCCAGCTCCATTCCAGATGGAGGGCAGGGGATGCCCAGCTCCATTCCAGATGGAGGGCAGGGGATGCTCAGCTCCATCCCAGATGGAGGGCAGGGGATGCCCAGCTCCATTCCAGATGGAGGGCAGGGGATGCCCAGCTCCATTCCAGATGGAGGGCAGGGGATGCCCAGCTCCATTCCAGATGGAGGGCAGGGGATGCTCAGCTCCATCCCAGATGGAGGGCAGGGGATGCCCAGCTCAGCACCGTGAGGAGTGGAGCTGGGGTGCAGCGGGACACTGCACCCATCAGGGTGAGGGAGGGCCAGGCCAGGGAAGGGACTCACCGGAGCGTGGCCCTGGGCAGGCAGGCAGGAAGGTCAGGGATGACCTTTGGGGACCGTGCTGTGGTGGCTGCCCTGGGGAGAGGTTACAGCTGGGTTACGGGTCCCTCCGAGGGCAGCCGACGGTCCCTCAGGAGCCCAGAGGGCAAATGCCACTCTCAGGCTTTACGGCCACCAGCAGCGGCTCTGGTTCCCTGGAAGCGAGGACGTGCTGGGGCTGCGCTCGAGGTGACGCTGCTGCCCGTGCACCCGTGAAGGCACCCTGGGGTCCCGCCGTGTCCCACCCCAGAGGGCAGGTTTAGGTTGGGCAGAGGGAGGGAAGGTTTTAGGCTGAGGGTGATAAGACACTGGAACAGGCTGCCCAGAGAAGCTGTGGTTGCCCCGTCTTTGGAAGGGTTCAAGGTCAGGCTGGCTGGGGCTTTGGGCAACCTGATCGAGCGGGAGATGTCCCTGCCCATGGCGGGGGGTGGGCGGGATGGTCTCTGAATGTCCCTTCAACCCCAAACACCTGGGTCTCTGGTGCAGAGCAGGTTTGATGTGACCACGGCAGCCCTGTGGTCCCAGGGGAGCTGGCTCCCAGGGCAGGGGTGTGGGGGGGTGCAGGCATCCCCATCCCGCGTCGAGGGCTCTGGAAGGACAGGGGGGGCTTGGGCCACGGGGGGCTGGGGGTGCTGGGGGTGGCCGTGCTGCCTTCATCCCTGCTGCCCTCGCTGCCTCCTGCTGCCACCACCCCATGAGGGTCGTTCGTTCTCGCTTGCCCTCGCCAGAAAACAGGGAGCGATGGAGTCCTGCCCCCCCCCAGGCAGCCCCTCTCACAGGGAGATGCCTGGCCAGGCGCTGGACCCCACAGCTGGCTGCTGCATGAGTGCTGGACCCCATGGCTGGCCACTGGACCACCTGGATTGGTACTGGACCTCACAACTGGGTGCTGGACCCCATGGCTGGCTGCTGGACCACCTGAATGGGTGCTGGACCCCCTGACTGAGTGTTGGGCCACCTGGATGTGTGCTGGACCCCACGGCTGGGTACTGGATCCCATGGTTGGCCACTGGACCACCTGGCTGGGTGTTGGACCACCTGGATGGGTACTGGACTCCACAGCTGGGTGCTGGACCCCATGGCTGGCCACTGAACCACCTGGTTGGGTGCTGGACCCCCTGACCAGGTGCTAGGCTGCCTAGCTGGGTGCTGGACCCCATGGCCAGGTGCCTGTAACATCACCCCTACAGCGTGACCCCCCGCACCGGTGATGTAAGGATGGTGACACTGGGTTCGTGGGACCCCATAGCCCAGGGCAGGGGGCTGCTGCCGCCTCCATTTCTCTGTTACATCACACTACTAGCAAAGCAGATCTATTTTTATGATTACCTGCTGCCAGCACCCGTGAATACGCTGTGGGAGGTGTTAGCCGTAAGACACTCACCAGACGGCTCCCAGGAGCAGGGCTGGCCGGTGGCCGACACGTCTCTGGGTGGGTGACCTGTGTCCCAGGGGCAGCCTGGTCCCCCAGTGTCCGTCCGTCTGTTGGGGCAAGGGCTGTGCTGGGTTGGGCCCCCACTGCTTTTATGGCTGCGGCACAGGGAGGGTGCGGGGCAGGACAGCGTTCCTGGAACAGCCACGCCACTTCTGCTTTCCTGGAAGGTGGGTTCATTATTGCAGCTTCTCTGCTCTGCCCTTAACGAGAGCAGTCCAGCCCCCCAGTGAGACCAGCTCGGCTTCCTGGCTGCTCCCACAGCACCCCTCCCTTGGCCTATGGACAGCTGTGGGGCACCGGCATCCCTGGGGTCACCCTGAGAGAGACCCCAGCATCCCTGGGATCACCCCGAGTGAGACCCCAGCATCCCTGGGATCACCCCGAGTGAGACCCCAGCATCCCCAGGGTCACCCTGAGTGAGACCCCAGCATCCCTGGGGTCACCCCGAGTGAGACCACAGCATCCCTGGGGTCACCCTGAGAGAGACCCCAGCATCCCCAGGGTCACCCTGAGTGAGACCCCAGCATCCCTGGGGTCACCCCGAGTGAGACCCCAGCATCCCTGGGGTCACCCCGAGTGAGACCACAGCATCCCCGGGGTGTCCCTCTGTACGAGGTGGAGACCTGTACCCACACCAAGCCCAGTGCTGCTGCTGGGACTCCCATGAGGTCCCACCAGTTGACCCACGAGGACGCAGCACCCCTCCAGACAAAAGCGCCTCAGGCAGCAATTCAATACGAGCTGTAACGCCCCAAAGCACCATCCCACAGCTCGAACGAGCGCTCACCCCACCGAACCGCACTGTGCCCGTGCACCCAGGTCTGGCAGCCACGACCATGGCCACAACCAGGCAGCTGCTGGACCCCAGGCAGGGACTGCCCCGGGCCATTTGGCAAGAGGCATGGACCTGCTGCTGGCTGGTACGTCCCTCCTGTTGCGTTTGGTAAGACCTGTTAGCATGAAGCCAGCAGGCAGCGTGTATTAACACAAACACAACTTGTGAAGGCAAAGACGGTCCAAGGCCAGCAACATGGGTGAGCTGGCTCTGAGCAAGAATGGCTTCCAGGCTGTGGGTCCTGCAGAGGGTCCGGAGGAGCAGTTTGGGTCATTCCCATGCAGCCGAAATGCCAACAGCAGCTGACTCGCGCACAGTGATGCCCAAGGCTGGGGACATCACAGGGACATGCCAGTGGGACCTGGCTGGTCCTTCTGCTGGGGGTTGGACACACCATGCTCATCACGCGTGGGTCGATGGTCGTGTAAGAAATGAAAAGTTAAATTTCCAGATTGAGACGCGGAGGGAGCAAGACGTGCCAGGGTACAGGCGGCTGCCCAGTGCCGGGGTGGCTCTTGCAGGCACTGTGCCGCCGAGACAGCGCTGGCCGGGTCTGCAGCCGGTGGGACAGCAGCTTTGCCTGGGGTCATCACCGTGTTGGCCAAGTGAGCACCTTGGGTTGGAGGATTGACTGAATTGCACTGAGCACTTAATTGGATTGACCGAAAGGGGCTGTGATCTGCACAGCCAGGCACGTGGCCGCACGGGTCCCAGTTATCGTTAGCGCTCGGCCAACCAACCACGGCGTGTAGAGTTAGGACCAGTGCAATGACAGCATCTTTGGCAATTCGTGTTATTCACACCCTGTGGCAGAGGCCAGAGCTCCAGACCGTCAAAACTATCATCACTTCTGACTGGGGAGGTCCATGAGGTGTCCAGGTCGGCATCGGTGCAGGCTGGTGCTCGGGGCTCACGTGTAAACTGGAGCCGCACCTGAGCAACAGGGAGTGAGCATCGCTGCAGTTGTTACACATGTCGCAGTCATTATATACATATAATAATCATTATGAGAGGGAAAGGCAATTACAGGTGTTTTCCTCCCAAGCCCTTCTAAGCTCTGGTGCTCCTGGCTGCCCATGAAGTTGTCTGGCCTCATGATGACCAAGGTGGGACCAAGTAGCCAGGGAAGCCTCTGGGCTCCGGCTGCTGCTGCTGCTGCTGGCGGGACAACCTGGAGGGAACGCACAAACCCGCTTCGTTCCCTCTGCACGCGGGATAACGGCGGTGGGGGGGCTGCCGCTGGGAGATGGGGTGCTCATCCAGCACCTGCCTTGGCCATTGCACCCTTCCCCTGCCAGCATGGGAGCCAGTGGGCAGCCCCAGCCCGCGCCGCGTCAGAGCCTGTATATGTTGTGTAGGCACTCATGTATGTTGTGTAGGACCCTGTAAGTGTTGCGTATGTGCCCATCTGGCAGCCAGCACAACTGCCCGTGGCTCAGCCGGGCTGCTCCCTCTGCCTCTTGTGTTTCGGGGCGGGGGGGCATTCTGCAGTAGGGCTGACACCCCCCATTGCCATTGCGGACATCTCGTCCTGGGTCCAGTACCCTGCCCCTGTAGGCACAGGCAGTGGCATGGCCCAGGGTGGGGGGCAAAGGCTCATCATCACAACTGAAATCAGGGTCCCGTCCCCCCCCCCCCCCCAGCTCCCGGCACGTTTATCACCTCCTTCATCTCCCCTTGAGACCGGCCGCACTCGCCCACACTCCCGCTTACACAAGACCGGGGCTGAGGCTGGTTTCTGACCATTGCAGCTATCGGCTCTTGACGCAACCGAGACCCAAAGGCAGCTGCTCGCCCCTCTGCAGCCCTGCCCCCCCCCCGCATCCCTGGTTTCCTCTTTGCATCCCTGCCTCTCCCCTCTGCATCCCTCACTCTTCCCTCCATCACCACTTCCAGTGACCCTGTTCCTTTCCCACTTGGGTGTTTTCCGTCCCCTGCCACCTCCCTGTCCTCCCCCCGCCTCTCCCAAGCGTCCCCTGTGCGTGCAGAGTCACACCCTCGACACGGGCAAACGTCGTGCCCAGGATGGGTCACCGGCTGCTGGCACGGCTGTTACCGACTTCTGCTTTCCTGGAACGGCCGTTTGTTATCGCCGTTTGTTATCACCGTTTGTTTCTACTGCCCTTATCAAGGATGCTGCGGGCTCCCAGATGAACGGAAATCCTTCCCTGCCAGTGTGTTTCCATTACAACCGGGTTGCCCTTAGGCTGTTCCAGCAGTGCCAAAGGCTGGGTGCTGAGCCCTGCAGCTGGGTGCTGAACCCTGCAGGGGTGTGCTGAACCCCACAGCTGGGTGCTAAACCCCAGAGCTGGGTGCTGAGCCCTACAGTTGGGTGCTGGGCCCTGCATCCAGGTACTGACCGACATGGATGGGTGCTGAGCCCCGTGCCCAGGTGATGAACACCATAGCTGGGTGCCAAGCCCTGCAGCTGTGTACCAAGCCCTGCAGCTGGGTACCAAGCCCCACAGGTGGGTGCTGAGCCCCATGGATGGGTGCCGAACCCCCTGGCTGGCTGCTGAACCCCACGGGCAGGCACCGGACCCCCCCTCAGCCCAGCTGTGCTGGTGCTTTCCCTGCCATCCGGCTGGCTTGGCACAGCACCCGCAGCCGGTTTGATGCTGAGCAGAGGTGTTTGATCTCGGGGCGTGAATGGCTGCGGGGCCGTTCGCATGGGCTGGCGCTTCGGAGGTCAGCCTCGGTGCCAGGGAGCCGGAGGAGCCCCGGCCCCATTGCCAGGGTGAGGGGCTGGGGCTGCAGTCGGTCTGAGGGGGACCCCCTGCCACTGCCCTTCCATCTGCAGAGCATCCCCTGACAGGATGGAGCTGAGCAACCCCTGCCCTCCATCTGGGACAGAGCTGAGCATCCCCTGCCCTCTGTCCTGGACAGAGCTGAGCATCCCCTGCCCTCCATCTGGGATGGAGCTGAGCATCCCCTGCCGTCTGTCCTGGATGGAGCTGAGCATCCCCTGCCCTCAGTCCTGGGGGGATATGTGGTGCAAGGGAGCCCGACAAGCCCTGTTGCCCACCCCAGGCAGGGACCCCCCTGAGCAGCCCGAGCTCCAGGTGCTTCTCCCTGCGCCAGGGCAGCCCGCACCGGGGAGCGGCACCATGCCAGCACCCTTCTCTGGGGCAGCGGTGGTGTCGGGGCCACGTGAGGGGCGTTGGGGGACATTCTGCTCCTGCCGCTCACGAGCGAAAGCGGGACGCGCGGGTCCGGGGAAGCTCTTTTCATCTTGGCCGGACTCACTCCCAGCTACGGCGCTGGCACCCGAGCGCGGCCGTCCCTTCGTGGGGTGACGACGAAAGCAAAGCCGGGGCCTCCCCGCTGCGGGCACCCCATCAAAGGGAGCAGCGGGGGCCACGCGCCGCTGAGCCGCCCACGTGCGTCGATGGGGCCCGGCTACGTCGGCCCTGTTTGCTTTGGGGCAGGGATGACATTTCGGGTGGCTCACGGCGTGCCTCGCCACCCACCCCTCCCCGCCTGCCCGGGGATAAAATCCCCCGGGGCTGCTGCCCAGCTCCCCGGAGGGTCCGAGCCAGCGCCCGCTGCCGTGCCGAGCTCCTGGGGGGACACAGGTGAGTCCCTGCAGCCACATCGCGGGGGGGGGGGGCTGCACTCCCGCAATGGGGGTGCCCTGACTGCAGGGCATCCCCTGCCCCAGCCTGCAGCCACAGCAGCCCAGGAGCCCCTGCACCCCTGTACCCCGCATCCCTGTGCCCCTGCCCACTGCATCCCCGCACCCTGCATCCCGCATCCTGCAACCCTTTATGCCTGCACCCTGATTCCTTGCACCTAACACTCTGCACCCCTCGCCCCTGCATCCCAGTAAGCCCGCACCCTGCACCCCACACCTCTGCAACCCGATTCCCTGCATCCACACGCTCTGCACCCCTGCATCTGTGCACCCTGGACCTTGCACCCTGCACTCCACACTTTGCACCCCTGCACCCCGCAACCCCTGCGCCCCAGCACCTCTCTCCCCTCCCTCCTGATGCTATCTCACTGCTGCTCCCCTGCGCACTGCTCGACCAGCCTGATCCCCTCCCCGGCTGCACCCTGTGGGCTCCCCTACACCCACTGCTGCAACCACAACACGACCAGGTTGGGGGGGGGTCCCCATCCACCCCTGTTGAGCCCCCTGCCCGGCCCTCCTGCTGCCAGGCTGAGCCGGGCTCTGCTCTGGGGCAGAGCCCGGCTCAGCCTGGCAGCAGGAGGGCCGGGCAGGGGTCTTGGGCACCCATAGGGTGGGGGGGCTCAGCAGGGAGCTGAGCACCCCTCGTCCTGCCACCGTCCCTCCCCAGGGAAGGGACAGATGGGACCGACGAGGACGCTGAGCCTTGGCCTGCTGGGCTGCCTGCTGCTTGTCCCCTGGCTGCACGGTGAGTGCCACTGGGGGGGGGACACCGTGGTGCTCCCCGCTCTTCCCTGTTGCCTCACCCCCTGCCTTTCCCGCAGGGCAGGAGCCGGCTGCCTGCGCCTGGGGCTGGGTGCCCTTCGAGGATGGGTGCTACGGCTTCTTCCCCCGGGAGCTGAGCTGGAGAAGGGCAGAGGTGAAGGGATCGGGAGGCTGCGGGGATGTGGCTTTGGGAGTGACCCCCCCATGGGACACCCAATCCACCCCCATGGCCACAGAGCCCTGTGGTGTTCGGCAGGGAGCTGGGCTTTGCTGGTCCCCTGCCAGGGCCGTGTATCGGGATGCCGGTGCCACCCGGCATGGAGATGTTCCCCTCCGAGGACGGCCTGGCCCCGTGTGGGACCGGCTGCCGTCATGGTGCCACCACAGCCGCCCTGTGCCAAGGGAGAGCATCCGGCTGTGCCAGGCACTGCATGCGCCCCATGTGCCCACAGCACCGGTCCTGCCATCCTCATCCTTAGTGGAACCAGGGATCTGGGACCAGGGGTTGAGGTTGGGGCCAGGAATTGAGGTTGGGGACCAAAGGTTGGGGTCAGGGACCAGGGGCTGGGGTTGGGATCCAGCATCACTCTCCCGTCCCTGCCACAGGCCTTTTGCCAGCGCTTTGGCACGGGCACCCACCTGGCCTCGGTGCACAGCGTGGAGGAGCACCGCGCCGTCATCGCCCTGCTCTCCTCCTCCCACTCCAGTGAGGACAGCGAGGAGGAGGAGGACTGGGACGACGGCATCTGGATCGGCCTCCACCGTCCCCTGGGGGTGAGTGTGGCCCCGGGGCAGAGCCAGGACCCTTCTGGGACCCCTGAGACCCACTCCCGGCAGCCCCCGAGTGGGCCTGGTGGCACCGGCCAGGGGTCATGGAGTCATTCCTCCCCGCAGAGCCGCCACTGGCAGTGGTCAGACAGCTCGGAGGTGAACTACGGGTCCTGGCACCGGCAGCCCGGCCCCAGGAGGAGAGCCTGTGCCGCGTTGCAGGATGCCGCCGGTGAGCATGGCCCCACTGGTGGCAGCGGGTCCCTGGCCACCATGTCCCCAGCTACCAGCATCCCCGGCCATCAGCATCCCGGGCCACCCACAGCACAGGCTGACCCCCACGGTGCTTGCCAGCTCGTGGCTGGGGCAGCCCTCGGTGGGCGGCTAACACCTGGGTGCGCACGCACGCACGGACGTGTGTGTGCACACGCATGCACAGGCACACGCATGTTGTGCAGGCACAAACACACTTACGTACACTTACACACACATATATGCACACACACATGTATATACACACATACACATGCACCCTGTGCGTGCTGTGGACATGTACAGGCACATGCTGTGCACACGCATGCACACACACCCCCGCCAGGTATACACGTGCACGCTGCCCACATCCACACTGCGTGCACAACACTCGCACCCACACTCACTCCACGCGCACACGCAGAGCGCGTGTGCCCCGGGCTGCGCTCCTGGCAGCGGGACTGCAGGGTGGCCATGCTGCGGGGGCCGGGGGGGGATTCCAGGGGGCTGACGGCCTCTTTCTCTTCCAGACTTCATGATGTGGTACAGCGACACCTGCGCCGACAGAAAACCCTTCGTCTGCAAGTCCAGCGCCTAGAGCTGCGGGCAGCCCCCCAGCACCGGCCCCGCTGCTCCTCCTGCTTGCCACCCTTGCCTGCTGCCCCTGCCCACCGCCCCTGCCTGCCACGGGCCACAGTAAAGGTCCCTGGAGCCCAGCTTGGTCTGCGCATCCTTCATCCCGCGCACCCGGGGTCTCGCCGCCCGGATCGGGATCCCACGCCCCCCCACAGCGCCACGGGGCTGGGGACGGAGGGACCCAGCCAGGGCCTGGCATGCACAGGGTGCTGGGGTCACCCAGCCGCTGACCACCACGGGGTGCCGGGAGGGGGACCGGGACAGGGACAGGGATGGGGATGGCTCGGGGCAGCGAAAATTTCTGCCAGAGGAACAGCCGGGGCTGGCAGAGTGAACACTGCAGCGCACCCCATGGGACCCCCACTGCCTCTGGGAGACCCCCGTCACCCCAGTGGGGCTCCTGTAGTCCCAGACAGATCCTGTGGCCCATGTGGGACCCCTGTGATGCCCAGCGGTCCCCCATGGCCTTAGGGAGAGCCTGTGACCCACATGGGACCCCCATGGACCCAAAAGGATCCCCGTGGTCCCAGTGGGATCCCCCCTGTCTCTTGTGGAACCCCTATGGCCCCCCTAGGACCCCTATGGTCCCCATGGGACCCCCATGGCCTATGTGGGACCCCCATGGCCTATGTGGGACCCTCATCGCCCTCAGCAACTCCCCCCCCAACCCCGCAGACCCCCTGTGGCTCTGCAGGACCCCCACGCCCCAGGACCAGCCTCTCCTACGATGACTCCTGCAGTGGGGCAGCCCCACGCCCGTGGCTGCCTGCGTCCCCACACCGTCCCCGTCCCCACGTCCCCACCCAGGGCTGCCCAGCGCAGTTTGTTGTGCGGGTGCCATAGTAACTGGGGGAGGAGAGCCCCGCCAGAGCTCAGCACTGCTCAGGGTAAGGGATCTCAGCCCCACCAGGACCCCCAGGGCTGGGGGTGCATCTCTGGGGTCCCAGGGGCTGCATCCACGGGGTGCTGGGGGCTGCATCCCTGGGGTATTGGGGGCTGTATATACAGGGTGCTGGGGGCTGTATCCGTGGGGTGCTGTGGGTGCATCACAGGGTGCTGGGGGTTGTGTCTGGAGGGGACTGAGGGGCTGCATCCCTGGGGTGCTGGGTGGGCTTCACCCCTGGGGTGCTGGGGGCTGCATCCCTGGGGTGCTGGGTGGGCTTCACCCCTGGGGTGCTGGGGGCTGCATCCCTGGGGTGCTGGGGTGTCTTCCCTGGGGCCATCAGGGCGGTCGTCCCCAGGGTGATGATCAGGGGGGTGCTGGGGGTGCGGAGCCCCCGAGCTCCCCAGCCATCGTGAAGGCGATGCCGCCAGGCTGCCACCGTGTTGCCGGCTGCTTGCCCGTGGACGGCCACTGGTGCCCGGGCTGCGGACCCGCATCTCCCTCCGAGGGGACCCCGTGGCCGGCACCGGAGGGCGGCAGGGCCAGGGTGGGGGCGTCGGGGCTGAGGGGCTGCGCTCGCTCCCGGCAGGGCCCGCCATGTCGGCCAACGCCTGGGTGGGCAGCTGGAGGCCCCACCGACCCCGGGGTCCCATCGCGGCTCTCTACAGCAGCCCCGGGCCCAAGTATGGGCTCCCCACCAACGTCGGTGAGTCGGGGCCATGGGGGTCCGGGGGCTGCTGCCGTGCCGGCGGGGTGCCGGGAGCCGGACGGCCGGGGGCTGGGGGTCCTGCAGCCCACCGAGCCCCCCGTCCGCCCAGGCTACCGTCTGCACGACCCCTCCCGCGGCCGCGCGCCCGCCTACAGCTTCGGGGTGCGCACGGGGGGGCGGCAGGAGGACCGCTCCCCTGGGCCGGTGTACCTGCTGCCCCCCGGGACCACCGCCAAGGGCAAGGACGGGACCCCCGCTTTCTCCATCTACAGCCGCCCCCGCGACCTGCCACCCATCCACACCCCCGGGCCAGGTGAGGGCGGGGGCCGGGAGCCCCGGGGGGGGCGGCAGGGCTGGGGACCCCCCCAGCCGTGCCCATGGCCCAGCTGCCCTGCTCCCCCCAGGGTGCTACTCCCCGGAGAGGGCCGGCAGGTTGGCTTTCCCCTCCGCACCCGCCTGCTCCCTCCGCTCCCGCACCAGGCAGGGCATCATCTACCAGACGCCAGGTAGGAGAGACGGGGGCCGGGCTGGGCCCCCCATTATCTCCCTGGGCTGCCCCCCCCCCATCATTCCTGGGCTGAGCCCCCCATCATCCCCGGGCTGAGCCCTCCATCGTCCCCAGGCTGAGCCCCCCCATCATCCCTGGGCTGAGCTCCCCTTCCCCACCTCCCCCAGGTGGATAACCCCCCCTGTCCCACCTTGCCCTGCCCCCCCCCCCCATCAGGGCCCCGCTGAGCCCCATTTCCCCCCAGGCCCCGCAGCCTACCGGCTGCCCCCCATGCTGGGACCCCGCGTGGTGAGCAAGAGCTCGGCCCCCAACTACTCCATACCGGGACGCAGCAACGTCGGTGCCTTCTACGAGGACCTGTGCAAGGTGAGGTGTGGGGGACCGGGGGGCCGGGGGGGCCGGGGGGGCACGTCACCGCACCCTCTGTCTGCAGACGCCGGGGCCCTGCAGATACCGCGTGGTGGACGCCGACGTCTACAAGCGGCGGGCGCCGCAGTACAGCATGCTGGCACGCAACCCCCTCCCCGGGGACACCACCGCCAAGCCCGGACCCGGCGCCTACAGCCCCGAGCAGGTGAGGGGGTGACGGGGGTCCCGCCGGCGCGGGCAGGGCGAGGGTGCCGGTAGCGGGGGGCCAGGAGCCATGAGACCCCCCCGGCCCTCACCGCCGCCGTCTCTCCCGCCCAGCAGGGCCGGCAGCGGGGTCTGACGTTCGGGATCCGGCACTCGGACTACCTGGCTCCCCTCATCGTGGATGTGCCCGACTAGGGGGGGGTGCGGGGCGGCCGTGGGGCCACGGGCAATGGAGAGAACCAATGCCAAAAGATCGTTGCCTTCAGCCAGAGTCGCTCTCCTGCTCTCCTCGCGTCCCGCCGCGTCGCCCGGCCGGGACTGCCCCGTCCCGCTCGGCCCTGGGTTGGGCAGCACCACCCGGACACCGCGGCCGTCCCAGGGGGGTCGGGGAGCACTGGCCCCCCGCGAGCTGCCCTGTGCCCTTCTGTCCCTGAGGAGACCCTGGCGAGGCCACCGGGAGGGGAAGCAGGGCTGAGCTCTGGCCCCACAGCCCCACAACTGGGGCAGTGCATGCCAGGGATGGAGGATGTGCTGCCCACAGGGGTACCAGCCCTCTCCCTGCTCCAGCCCCATCCCCACCACCTGCCCGGAGCACCCGGCTGACACTTTCTGGCTGGTCATGCTATCCCATCCCAGGCCACCCCATCCTGTCCCGTCCCATCCTGTCCCATCCCACTCCATCCTGTCCCGTCCCATCCCATCCCACCCCATCCCATCCCATTCCATCCCATCCCACCCCATCCCATCCCATCCCGTCCCATCCTGCCCCGCAGCCGGGGGTTGCCGCGGTCCCGGTCCCTCGGAGCAGCCCGTCCTGCTGGCCGAGGGGCTCCAGCCCAACCCTGCTCTGGGGGCAGCCGCAGTGTCGTGGTTTAATGCCAGCCCGCAACTAAGCACCACGCAGCTGCTCACTCACTCCCCCCCACCCAGTGGGATGGGGAAGAAAATTGGGGAAAGGAAGTAAAACTCGTGGGTTGAGATAAGAACAGTTTAACAGAACAGAAAAGAAGAAACTAATAATGATAACACTAATAAAATGACAACAGTAATAATAAAAGGATTGGAAGATACAAATGATGCACAGTGCAATTGCTCACCACCTGCCGGTCGACACCCAGTTAGTCCCCGAGCGGCGATCCCCCCGCTCCCACTCCCCCCAGTTTATATACTGGGCATGACAGCACATGGTATGGAATGCCCCTTTGGCCAGTTTGGGTCAGCTGCCATGGCTGTGTCCCCTCCCAACTTCTTGTGCCCCTCCAGCTTTCTTGCTGGCTGGGCGTGAGAAGCTGAAAAATCTTTGAATGTAGGCTAAATATTACTTAGCAACAACTGAAAACATCAGTGTGTTATCAACATTCTTCTAATACTGAACTCAAAACATAGCACTGTACCAGCTGCTAGGAAGACAATTAACTCTATCCCAGCTGAAACCAGGGCACGCGGGGCCCGAAGGCAGAGCTGGGGCAAAGACGGCACAGAGGACCTGGGGACCTTCTGTGCCCTGGGGGCCACCAAGTCCCCTGACCCTCCCCGCCCAGGACCCCTCATCCCCCATCCTTCCTTTCACTGCCAATGTCCTCGCAAAAGCCCATCCCCAGCCGTGACCCCCTGAGCAGGAGGGGGGGTCTGCACGGGTGTTCCTTGTCCCACTCCCTGTCCCCATCCCAGCTCTGACCACGGGTCCCCACGTCAGCCACTCATATTCCCCCCCCCCATGACCCCAGAGCTCTTGGCCCCTCGGCAGGCGCCCACCCCTCTCCGTCCCCCCCCCAGGGCCAGGGCCACCCCAGCGGCTATGGGAGTCACCGAGACCCCACGCAGGACCTTGGGGTGTGGGGTGGCACTGGGGGCACCAGCCAGGGAGGGGGCACTCCTCAGCAAAGTGCCACGGGACACCCCCCCGTGCTGATGGTGCCGTGGGTGCTGCACGTGCCACGGGTGCCGTGGGTGCCGCGGGAGAGGATGCCGAGGGCTGTGCGGGACCCAAGGCAGCGGTGGCCATGCAGAGTCCTCGGGCATCGCCTGGGGTTGCCCCGTGGGGAATTGGGGGGGACAAGGGGGGCAGCCCTGCCACCCACCCACTCCAGCCTCTCCCTGCCCGGCCCGACCCTCGCTCGCTGCCCCTGGGGACAGAGTCCAGCGCCGGAGACGCCTCCCTGCCGCGGGCACGGAGCCAGCCTGGGCAGGAGCGGGTGCCGGCCGGCCGTGCGGAACCGGCGATGGCCGCCCAGGCCTCCCTCCCGGTCCTCATCGGCAAGAAGCGGGATGGCGAGCGGCTGGAGGAGGAGGAGATCCAGAGCTTCGTCCGTGGCGTGACGGATGGCACTGCGCAGCAGGGCCAGATCGGTGGGCGCATGGCGGGGCGGGGGGACGGGGGGGAAGCAGAAGGGGGGTCGTGGCCGTGGGACATGGCAGGGGATGCAGCCGAGGGCACGGTGGGAGCCGTGGCACAGGGACGTGGTGGGGAACGTGGCGGAGGTGTGGGCGGCGCAGACCTGGGGGCGACATCACTGGGGGACCCGGCACAGGGACATGGCCGAGGCCGGCATGGTGGAGCACATGGGGGGACATGGGTGGGGGTCCCCAGCAGCGGGTGGGGGACAGGGGGCACAGCAGGACCGCGAGGCGAGCCCTAGGATGCAGCAGGGGGTCATAGCCAGGGGACACGGCTGGGGACCACCCGGGGGGGGACAAGAGGGAGACCCCCGGGAAGGGGCAAGGATGCCAGAGCGGGGGGCTGCAGGGCCCTGGGGTGGGCTCCGGGGGAGGGCGGCAATTGGGGGGGAGGGATCACCCTGTGATGGCATCACTGTGCCCCCCCCAGGTGCCATGCTGATGGCCATCCGGCTGCGGGGCATGGACGCGGCGGAGACGCTGGCGCTGACGCGGGCCATGGCGGCCTCGGGGCGGTCGCTGGCCTGGCCCCCCGCCTGGCGGGGGCTGCTGGTGGACAAGCACTCCACGGGCGGCGTGGGGGACAAGGTCAGCCTGGCCCTGGCCCCCGCCCTGGCTGCCTGCGGCTGCAAGGTGAGCGGGGTGGGGGGGGGACACGGGCCGACGGGGTCCCCACGGCCCCTCCGAACACCCCTGCGCCCACCCGCCCCTCGCACCCGCAGGTGCCCATGATCAGCGGCCGGGGTCTGGGCCACACCGGGGGCACGCTGGACAAGCTGGAGGCCATCCCCGGCTTCCGCGTCTCCCAGAGCCCCGAGCAGGTGAGGGACGGGGACGCGGCCACCGCCACGCCGTCACCCCGCGGGCACGCCGGGGGGGACGGGGCGTCGGGATGCCGACAGGACATCCCACCAGATGCAGAGCATCCTGGAGCGGGTGGGCTGCTGCATCGTGGGGCAGAGCGAGGAGCTGGCGCCGGCCGACCGGGTGCTGTACGCCCTGCGGGACGTCACCGCCACCGTCGACAGCCTGCCCCTCATCACAGGTATGGGGTACGGGGGGGGGGCCGGGGTCAGGCACCCCGGCTCCGGGCACGGCCAGGGAGGGGGTACGCGGTGGGATGAAGGCAGCGGGATCCCAGCGAGGGTACCCGGGCGCCAGCCTCCATCCTGAGCAAGAAGGCAGCGGAGCAGCTGTCGGCGCTGGTGCTGGACGTCAAGTTTGGGAGCGCGGCCCTGTACCCCACGCCGGAGAGCGCCCGGGAGCTGGCCCAGAGCCTGGTGAGCCCCCGGCCCCCCCGCCGCAGGGACCCCGGGACGGTGGGCGCTGGGGCTGAGCCCACCGCTCGCCCTGCCCTGCCCGCAGGTGGCGGTGGGCGAGCGGCTGGGCATCCGCACGGCCGCCGTGCTGAGCCGCATGGACCAGCCGCTGGGCCGCTGCGTGGGCAACTCGCTGGAGGTGCTGGAAGCCCTGGAGTGCCTGGAGGGGGGGGGTCCCCCCGACCTGCGGGAGCTGGTCACCACCCTGGGTCAGCCACGGGGATGGGGGACGGGGCGGGGGGGACGGGACCAGGAGGCCATGGCCCAGGGTCCACACACACAAGTCCCCTGCCCTGCACCCCCCTCCCAGCCTCGGGGTCTCCCTCAGCCCCGGCCTGACCCCCCTCCATCACCCTGGGGACCTTTCCTGTGTCCCATGTCCTGTCCACCCCAGCCTCAGGGTCTGTCCCTGCCCCCCCCAGCAGCAGCCCTGTCCCTGCCCTCACACCCCAGGGTCCCCTCCCATGTCCCCATCCCCCTGATCTGCCTTCCTGCCCCCCTCCATCCCCCTATCCCCCAACCCATACCCCCTGGGTGTCCCCCCCATTGCCCCCCAGGCCATTCCCCAGAGCCGGTGCTTCACCCCACGCTCTCCCACCCACCGCACCCCGGGGGAGGGGGGGGGCGGTGAGGCAGGGGCAGGGGTCTCCACAGGCCGGGGTCCCATCCCGCGTCCCGCAGGGGGTCTGCTGCTGTGGCAGTGCGGGCTGGCCGGGGCGGCCGAGCAGGGCCGGGAGCGGCTGGGGCAGGCGCTGGACGACGGCTCAGCCCTGCGCGCCTTCGAGGCCATGCTGGGGGCGCAGGGGGTGCCCCCCGCCACCGCCCGACGCCTCTGCACCGGGACCCCCACCCAGCGCTGCCAGGTCCTGGGGCAGGCGAGCGTCCGTGAGGAGCTGCCCGCGCCGCAGGGAGGTGAGCGGGGAGGGGGTGGCCCTCGCCCCCCCTCGCCCCATGCTCCCCCTGCACCCCTCGGGGAGGCCGAGGGCTGTCCCAGGGTCCCTCTCCCCACACACCCTGCCCCATCCCCTCCTGCCCCCCACCCTCGTCCTCTCTCCCCATCACCCTCCGGGGTGCTCTGGGCTCCCCTGGCTTATTCCCCCCACGCCGGGGTCCCTGCCTGCACCCCCTGCCTCACACCTCCCATGCCTGGGGCTCCCCATTCCCCAGCCCCCCGGGGTCCCTGCCTGCACCCCCTGCCCCACATTCTGCATTCCTGGGGTCCCCACGCTCCCCCCCACCCCAGACCCCACACCTCTTGGGGTCCCTGTGTCCCCGTTCCCCCCACCCTGGGGTCCCTGCCTGCACCCCCCGCCCCACACCCCCTGAAGGAGTGTGTCCCCACACACTCCAGCCCCCGCACCCCTCGGGCCCACTCCCAACCCCCCCTCCTTGCCCCCCTCCCCACCCAGGCTGGGTGCAGCAGGTAGAAGCCCTGCCGCTGGCCCACGTCCTCCACGACCTGGGGGCCGGCCGGGCGCGGGCCGGGGACCCCATCAACCCCCGGGTGGGCGCCGAGCTGCTGGTGGCCGTGGGGCAGCGCCTGCGGGAAGGTAACCGGGGGTGGGGGGGGGTGGGGGAGGGCTGCCGGGCCCCCCCCTCCCCGTGACCCCCCCGCCCACGGCCGGCCCTGCCCGCAGGCGAGCCCTGGCTGCGGGTGCACCACGACGGGGTCCTGGGCGCGGGGGGGCGCGGGGCCCTGCAGGCCGCCCTGCGCCTGGCCCCGGGGCCGCCCCCCGCCCCTCCGCCCCGACTGGCCGAGATCATCCTGCCCCCCGGACCCCCGGGCCCCTCGGCAGAGGCAGGGACCGCGGGGGCCCCCCCGGCCCGCCGGGACGGGCGCTGAAGCCGCGCTCCTGCCCGCTCCCCCTGCCCGCTCCTGCCCGCGCCGGGCCGGCGTCACGTGGTCACGCCCGCATCGCCCCGCCCCCTCCCCGCCGTCAGGGTCCCGCCGGGCTCGGCGGCGCCCCCTGGCGGAGACGCGGCGGGACGCGCAGGCGGGCGTGCTCGGTGCGCATGCGCCCTGCTCGCCCCGCCCCTTTCGCGTGGGTCTGTCCCGCCCACCCACCCCCCGGTGCTTCCGCTTCCGGGAGTAGCGGTGCGGCGCGCAGCGTAGGCGGGACGGGAGTCGGGGTCAGAGGGCAACGGTCAGTGAGGGCGGCAGAGGGCACCGGTGGGGGGTGGCGGGCGGAAGGGTGGGGTCAAAGGGCGACCGGTGGGAGAGGGCGGCCGGGCTGGGACCCAAGGGCTCCTGCAGGGGTGAGGGGGTTAAAGGGCACTGGTAGGGTGGGGCTGGGGGTCAGAGGGCAGCGAAGGGGGTCAAGGTCGGACAGGGTTAGGAGGTCAAGGGGCAGCAGCAGGAGTGGGGTGAGGGAGCAAAGGGCACCGGGGGGCAGGGCTGGGGGGGTCAAAGGGCAGCAGGGGCAGTGGGGTGAAGGGTCAAGGGGCACCAGGTGGGGCAGGGCACAGGACAGGGATCAAAGGGCAGCAGGGGGGCAGGGGTGGGAGGTCAGAGGGTGGCAGGAGGAGCAGGCGGAGGGGTGAAAGGGCGCAGGGCGGGGGTCAGAGGGCAGCAGGCTGCGTTCCCCCCTCGCCATCGCACCCCTCCCCGCAGCCCCGCCATGTTCCGGGCCCTGCTGCCCGCCCGCCACCTGCTGCCCGCCCGCCGCCCGCCGCTCCCCCGCCGCAACCTGGCGGCACGGGCGGCGGCAGGGGAAGGGCTGCCGCTGGGACGGCGTTTGGCGGTGGTGGCGGCAGCGGGGGCGGCGGCGGCGGCAGCATGGCTGTACCTGCGGGAGGAGAAGGGGCGTCGGCAGCGGGCGCGGCGGCAGGCGGAGCTGCGGGCGTTGGCGCTGGGCCAGGGCGACTTCCGGCTGCTGGACCAGGAGGGTCGTCCACGGCGGAAGGCCGACTTCCGCGGGCAGTGGGTGCTGCTCTACTTCGGCTTCACCCACTGCCCCGACATCTGCCCCGAGGAGCTGGAGAAGCTGAGCCGGGCCGTGGAGCTGCTGGAGCGGGAGCCGGGCCTTCCTCCCCTCCAGCCCCTCTTCATCACCGTCGACCCCCAGCGCGACGACGTGGCAGCCATGAAGCGTTACGTCCGGGATTTTCACCCCCGGCTCCTGGGGTTGACCGGCAGCCCGGAGGAGGTGCGGGCGGCCGCCGACGCCTACCGCGTCTACGCCAGCACCGGCCCCAAGGACGAGGATGGCGACTACATCGTGGACCACACCGTCCTCATCTACCTGCTGGGCCCCGACGGGCTCTTCCTCGACTACTATGGACGCAGCAAGACGGACGCCCAGATCGCCCAGAGCGTCCGCCGGCACATGGAGACTTACGAGCCCCTCCTCGACTGAGGAAAATAAATACGCCTGCGCCCCCAAAATGCCTGCCGCGGCTCCTGGTGGGCGAGGAGAGGGGGGAACACCCCTGTCGGCCCTCAGGCCTGGCCCCAAGAGGAGAGATTGGTGCCAGCCCCAAGAGAAGGAGCTTTTCCCGCCCTGGGGACCCCCACCACAGCAGAGCCTTTACCAAAGTAGGGTTTTATTACCGAGAGTTGGGACGGGGGGGCGGTGAGGGGTATGCGGAGAGGAGGCATGCTCGCTCAGGGGCAGGCGGAGGGGGGCTGGAAGGCGTGGAAGCGCTCCTGTGGCCGCTGGCGGGTGAGGAGCCGCAGGCGCGCCGTGTCCAGCGCCTGCTCCAGCCCCGGGTCCTGCGCCAGCTCCACCACGGAGTCGTTAGCCTGGGGGGGGGGAGAGGGACGGAAGGAGAAAGGGAGCAGCGGGTGGGCTCCGCAAACCCCCCTGCTTTCTGTGCCCCACACACTTACCAGCTGGAGGGTGGCCAGCATGTAGCGGCACACCTCGAAGGGGGGCTTCCCCGCCACCAGGCTGGCGAAGGACCGCCACTCGCCCAGGCGCCTGCAGCTGCTCACCAGCGTGTCCCCGTAGCCGTGGATGTCGAAGGTGGCCCGCTCCTCCTGCGGGTGGAGCGGGCTTAGGCGCTGGGAGGGGGCTGCCGGTCCCCTGCCCACCCCAGCCCCCTGCCCGCATGGGTCCCTGCCTGTTCCTGCAGCAGCGGCCCGATCCTCTCCTCCCAGCGGCGGACGTGCTGGGACAGCTCCGTCTCCTGCGCATACTTCTGGGAGTTGGCGATGAACAGCTCCTGCGGGGAGAGGGGAGCAGGGGCACCCAAACCTTCCCATCGCCTTCCCCCACCTCGCAGCATCCCTGCCCCGTCCCCACACCATCCTCCTGCCCATAGGCACCTACCACGTTCCTGCGCACCAGCTCCTCGTAGCCCAGCGAGCCCAGGTTGGGGGGGCCTGCGGGAGGGCAGAGTGTCACCAGCAGCAACACCATGCAACCACCCCCTCCTGCCGAGCAGGGACAAGGGATACTCCCCAGAAGGGACGGGGCACAGCCGCAGGCCCCCCCCCCCGCTGCAGCACGGAGGCCGTGGGGCTTGTGCCAAGGGGCGTGTGCTTGCCAGACCCCCACCAGCACTCACCCAGGGCTCCTTCCCCCAGCTCCTCCGGGCCCTCAGCCTGGATGTCCTCGTACTCCATGAAGTCACCTGCCAGGAGGGGAGATGCACTCAGTGCCCCCTGCCCCGGGTCTGGCTTTGTCTTGATAAGGGCTGCCAGCATGGCGGGAGGGGGCAGGATGGGACCCCGGCTGGAGAGGGAGGGTCTGGGGTGCTGAAGTACCTGCTCCTTCGTCACAGTCAGCCCCGCGTTCCTCCTCCAGCAGATCCGGCTCCTCCTTACGCGGCAGTGGGCACAGCGGCTCCTGGTAGATAACAGCCATGAACCCCCCGCAAGGGACCCCATGGCCCACTGGGGCATGCAGGAGGGGTGCAAGGCACCAGGCCGGGAGCCCCCCTGCCATAGGTGTCCCCCCCTGCGAGAGCAGGCAGGGCTCCCAGTGAGCCCAGCTCCCCCCAGCCCTGCCCGGTGCTGTGCCCGCTCACCGGCCAGCTCTGCAGCTTCCTCTGTGCCGCCATCCGCAACTTCTGCTCCTTCCAGTACAGCACCTCCAGATCTGCACAGAGACAGGGCACACAGCCCTGGGGAGCTCCTCTGTACCCCGGGGGGGGGACCCAGCCCCCACCTCCCAGCAAAGCCCCCCGCCCTGGCACACTGCAGCTGTCAGGGTGCCTGCCCAGGCTCCCCTCACACAGTTTTGGGGTCGCAGGCAGGTGTGATGCCTGCCCTTACCCTCTGTCATGCCAGTCCCCCGGCCCCCCCGGCACATGAGGGGCTCTGCAGCCAGCAGAGGCCAGGTTTAGCTCAGCCGGTTTGCAGGTCTGCCTTTTGAAAGGGGAAGAGCTGCAAAACCTAGAAATCGCCTGTCATTCCTAAGCTAGAACACCCTCCTCCAGCCCCAACAGCGGGGCTTTCCCAGTGCCGCCTGTGCCCTCTGCCGCGAGCTCCCCTGGCACAGCCCTGCTGCCACCGCTCTGGCTCTGCTCCCTTCCAGGTGTTCACCCCAGTCTCAGCTCCTCAGTGAGGCATCCCGCTGCTTTCCAGCCCAAAGCCCACCCAGGGAGGCTATGCGGCACAGGGCACGGCTGCAGTACCGGGCATGGCTGCGCCTTTCCCTGTGCTCAGAGCCGCGTGCTGGGAGCAGAACGGCACCCTACCAACAGGCCACACTCGTCCCGCTCACCTGCGAATGTTGGCCCTTTCCTCCTGGTTTTCCTGCTGTCAGCGACGTTGTTATCTGGGGGAACCAGAAAGGATTAAAGTTGCGAACCATCACCGATGCCAACTCCATCAACGCTCCGGGGGAAGCCAGCAGGGAGAATGGGCATGCAAGGGGGGCTAGCAGCAGCAGGCAGCCCTCCAGTGACAGCACCACCGACCGCTTCCACTACCGTCGCAGTGTGCAACAAGCCGGTTGTCACCTCCAGAGCCACCTCCTTTCCCCGCAAAGGCGTCCCAGCCATCCCTGGGACAGCCACCAGCAGCTCCAGTTCCAGGGTCTAACGCAGCCTGCTCTGGCCAGGGAAAGTGCAGCCCCACCTTAGGAGAGGGGGCGAGGGGCACAGCGGGGGCCACCTCAGCAGTACGGGAGTGGGGGGGACTCCTGCTCCGACCTCTCCTCCTCCCCTCGCAGTACAACCCACCCACATTTATAGTTAAGCTGCTATTATTTGACTTGCTGTGCCTGCTGTAAACGCGTCCTGTTTAACACCCTGCTGAGGTCAGAGCTCTGGCCAGCTGCTTCCATCTCAGATCATTTGTCCCTTTCTCCTCAGTGCCTTGATTAAGGTACAAGCCCAGGCGAAGAGATCCTGGGCCAACAAAGGCAATTCGCATCCCACTCAGTAAATGGGATGGAGCTGCTTGGACAGCTCCAGCAAGAGCAAGACCGGAGCACAGACAGAGGCTGCTACAGGACCGAAGCTGCTGCTGAACGGGGCCAGCCAGGACCGGAGCACCCACGGCAGAGGGGTTTGGGCAAGGCGATTCCTGGCAGAGAAGGGTCCTGCTGCGAGCCTGGCTGGATCATGGTGGGATCCTGCGGGAAACACGACGGACACGATACTCACAGGCTGCAGAGAACCATTCCATGAAGTCCTGGAGCTTCCTCGGTCCCTTCCTCTTCCGCTTGCCACCGACGACATCGTCCAGGCCGTGTGGCACCAGGAAGGGTCTCCCTGGAGGCAGGCAGAGATCAGCAGCCCTGCGCAAGTGGCACTGTGTGCCGCAAGGAGAGTCCCGTGCCGGTGCTCCACGCGCAGCCCAGCCACCCCCGAGGGTCCGGCACAGGGCAGCTGCCCCTCTCCCAGGCCCCTCTGCCCATCATGGAGCTGGAAAGACCCGACGTGGCTCTGAGAATGCTGGAGGACAAGTGGCTGGGAAACGGAGCCTTGCTGCCCCTGCGCAGCTGGGCCCTGGCCCATCCAGGGCAAACCGAAACGCAGGGAGCAGCCCCTCTTCCCCAGCTCCACCTCAAATACCTTTCTTAAACGGCTTGTCCTCAGAGTCACTGAAGGGGTCGAGGCTTTGCCACGGATCCAGCATCTCCTGGCAGAGGAGTGAGCAGAGATGAAGCCAGCAAAGCTCCCTGTGGCACTCTGGGGTGGGCACACGGGAGTCACCTGGCCCCAGCAGGTCACCCCACCATTGGCACCAGCACGGCACAGAGCACGGCGGAGAGGGCAGGGATGTCCCGGGGCTTCCCACAGTGTCCCATGTGGACAGAGAGAGACTCCCCAGCTCTGGGCCCCCCTACCTTGAGGCGGGCTTTGGGGTCCTCGGCAGGGGCTCGCTCCCGCAGCACATACCCCTTCGTCCGGGCCGCGCTCTGGCAGACACAGAATGAGCCGGTGAGATTCCCACAGTGCCAGGCAGTGAAGCGCGGGGCTCCGGGGAAGGAGTGAGGCGGCAGCACTGCCCTGAGCCCCTGCCCACACCTACCCTCTGCGCCTCAATGTGTTCGTTAGGAGCCAGAGTCATTTCCACATCGTCCTCCAGGGCGCCGGGCATGTCGTCATCTCTGCTGTCAGCATCGTCTGGTCCTGTGGCACCTGGTGGGGGGACTAAACAGTCAAACACCATAAAAGCCTCTGGGCTCTCCCATTTCCACCCCATCTGCTGTGGAGCTCCTCCAGGGAGCCTCACTTGTCATGGCCAAGTGGCCAGCTGAAGCTGCTGAGAGGACCAGACTGCCTCAATACAAGAGGGCAGGAGCATCCCACGTGGCAGCAGCTGCCTAAACACACACAGTCCTGCCCAGCCCAGCCAGACACACAGGCAGGAAGGACAAATGGCCAGACCTCCCCTCAGCCCGCTAACCATGCACATCTCACCTCTGTCTGTGGAAAAGCTCAGCGCCTGGACGGGAGCCCTGCCGGTGCTGACGCAATCCCTCCTGCTGCCGAGGACGCAGGACGGCGCTCCTGCCGAGGTGACAGAGGTGAGAGGTCACCAGCAGCCCCCCGGCAGGTGGGCTCCCACACCGCCCCTGCCTGCAGGAGCCCCAGCCACCAGCACTGACGGAGAGCAGCCTCGATGCTGCTCCTTCCCACCGGCCACAGCGAGGCTGACAGCCACGGGCAGGCTCCCTGCTGCCGGCATCAGCACCCTGCCCTTGCCCAGCACCTGATCACCTCCAGCAACGAGGGGCCCTGCACTTCTGCAGGCCGTTTTGCTGGAGGCAGGTGGCCAGCAAAGCACCCCAGGGTGCCTCCCACCCACAGTGCTGCCTCCCAGCCAGCAAGTCCGCGGAGATCCGTGCCCTGAGTCCCCTGTACCTGCCACTCCACCGGGGCTCACTTCAAGCTGCTGCTCCTGCGGGCAGATGGGGGAGAGGCCTGCCGGCTCCAGCAGGAAGGCTCCAGTGGTGTGAGGGGTGCTCATGTTCATCCGGAAATCCTTCCGGCTGGCAAGGATCTCCCCTTTCCGGCTGAGAGCAAAAACCCGTCAGAGGACCCCCGAGACCAGGCTCTGCCCTGTCCCACTGGGAGCCCAGGGAGAGGGGCACTGGCCTGCCCTGGGGGGAGCCCCGCTGGAGCGTCCCCAAAGCCAAAGCCCCCCTGCTCCAGGGGATGCAGGGGGGAATCACCAGCCCCAGCCCTCCCACTGGCCATTCTCAGCTTCTCTGGCCCGGCAAAGTCTTGCTCGGATTTCCCAGCATAGCCCCAGCTTGTCCCTCCCCTGGGGACCCTCCTGCCCTGCCCTCACCAGAGGGCTCCACACCTCCCAGCTGTCCAGGGCCTGTGGGATTATCCTGCCTGCCATCCAGTTTTAACTGGGAAAGCACTGCTTCCTTGGTTAAGGCACAGGGAAAGCCCAATCCTACTACAACAACGGGACCAGGGAGCGACACCAAATAAACCCATGGGAAGCAGCTGAGGGGCACGGCAAGGGAGCTTTCACCTGAACAGAGGGTTGTCCCTCTTGTCAGCCTCTTCCGGGGGGACCAAAGACATCGGAGTCAAGGGAATGATGTTCACAGTCTGCAAAGGCAAGCAGGGTGGGATGGAGACCGGGGAAGGCGCCCAGCACAGCACAGCGCTGCCTGGGTGCCACCGTCCCCACAGAGCCTGGCTGGGACAGCAACTGGCCCTGGGCACCCGTGGGATTCATCTGGGAAAACCCTGATGCAGGGAGGGACAGAAAAGGAGGAGAGTGGCTTCTCTTACTTTGGGCTGATGATCCTTCTTCATGTCCACGCTCACATGGCTGCTGTCCCCGATGTCGTCCAGGGAGAGAAACTGCTGAGAGAGTCCCACCAGCGGTCACCCTGGCTCAGCCTGCCAGGCCGCACCACCACTGAGGGACCCTAACCCTCCCACGGCTGCACCACGCAAGCAGGACAGACCCAGTGGCAGAGACGATGGAGCTGCAGCTTTTGAGCTGCTGTAGCAGGGCAGGAGCGGGGCTGTGGTGTGCAGCACTGCGAGGGCAGCACCCACCAGGCAGGAGGAAAGCAAGGAAGCAATGAAGGTGCCCGCTCCCACGGGAAAGGTCCAGCCCAGGCAGCTGCCGTGCTCCTGGGGGACAGAGTCCCGAGAGATAGCCCAAGCTAAGGATTAAGGGAAGGAAGGCTAAGCCCGGGGTGGGTGGGGGGAGGTCCCCACGCACTGCACAGGGGCTAGCTCTTCTCCAGGAGGGCTGCGAGGTAGCAGTTGATGTCCCGTGGAGGCCAGCACAGCAGTGTCCTGACAAAAAGCTCACTGAGTCCTCCCACCATGCCTGGGGGTAGATGTGGGGCTAAACTCCCCCCTACTAGGGAACAGCAGGAAAGCATACACAGGAGACGGCAGCCACAGCGCCAGTCAGAAAGGGGGGAGCACTGGGGGCATCCCCCGGTGCCTGCAGCCCCCTCGTACCCTTGCAGCCCAGCAGCCGAAACCAGCTCTGCCTGCGCACACAAGCCGCCAAGCACTCCGCTCCCCACGCCACGACGGGGCACAGACACCCCTCTCACCTCCTCCTTGCCAGCCCCAAAGCTCGCGTCGGTGTCTTTGCCGTCCTGCCCCAAGGAGCTGGGCTGTTTTTCCCGCCTGAGTCAGGGAGCAAAACACATGGTTCAGGATCTGCCCGGGGCAGCAGGGAAGGGCTGGAGGCGAAGTGGCAGCAGGTTCCCTCCAACACTGCTGCAGCCGCTCTAAGCAGGAGCGTCCCACAGCACTATGGACAGCAGGGAGAGGTGACGGTGCGACCACCGGCACCGCCAGAGAGCTGTGCCATCAGCACACTCGAGCTAACACGCTCTTAGTGCTCCTCTGCGCCTGCCCAGGAGGGCAGTGGGGGGCTGCAAAGGAATTGGGGCTTGTGGGAAGAGGGGATCCAGCCTGCCCGACAAATCCCATCTGGAACAAAAACATCCTGCCAATTCCAGCTCAGAAGCTCTGTTACAGAAACAGAAGGGAACGTTTCACTTCAATGCCACAGCACAGAAATAATTGTCAGAGACTTTCAGAAACCTCTGCAGTGGCTTCGCCTTGCTCCAGCCCGAGCAGAGCCGCTTTCAGGTCCTCTGCATCAGCCTCCCCAAACAACTGGCAATATTTCCTTACAAGCACGGCTCATGGCTGGGCAGGGAGGTTCCTTCAGGAAGCTCATTTGCGTGGTTGGAGCCAAGCAGTTGTTCAGAGTGAGGTGCAGCACAAAACCCTCATCTTTCCCCAAATGCCCAGTCTGAGCACAGACAGAAGGGTGCTGTTAGCTGACCTCTCCTCAGGGGAGAGCGTGTTCAGAGCTGGCGCCAGGCTGGCAACAGGCAAGTTTCGCAAGGCAGCTTGGAGAACTGCAGCGGCAGAGCCCCACTTTCAGCAATAAGGCGAAGAATAAATCCCAAGCTGCTTTGCCACATGAGACAGTTTATTCTCTGCTAAGATTTACTCTGCGGGACGCCGGGCACTGCCCTCTCCTTACACAACAGCAAAGCGCTGCAGCAAGAAAACCACAGGATGATGCCACTGGAAGAGCGCGTGGGGATGAGCATCGCCCCAGGCCCTCTGGGCTGAAGCAAGTCCCACCAGGGAACTTTTCTGCAACCACAACAATCCTTCTGCTTCAAAGAACTTTTTACGGGGCTGGAGACTGACACGGCAATAGATTTGTTTGGTTTTTTAAAGCGATGATTGCGTAGTGGCAGAGTGGTCAGTCGCAGTAGAAGCAAGGCTCAGAGAGGGAGTGGGGTCACGAACCTTCCCACAGGCTCTCTCTGCAGGTGGGGGGCACAGTTTCATCCCCAAGAGGACACACAGCTCATGCGTTCTCAGGGCAAGCACTACTGAACTTCGTCAAGAAAGAAAGCGGGGAAGAGCTTGGGCCTTAACATGACGCAGAGGGAAAGAGCAGCGAGGCAGGAGCACGTGGCAGCATTTTCTGCCAAGGCAGCAATGGTGCGCTGGAGGGGAGCAGCCCTGAGCCCCTGGAAAAGCTGCCTCCCCGGGGGTGGGGGGAGCTCTACTTACTTTTTATTGGAGATGAAGTCGAGCATCTGATAGACCAGCGAGTAGAGATACTCCACCTGCAAAGTAGCAACCAGACTCTTGGAGAAGGAGAAAGCAGCTCCCAGAAAAGCTACTCCAGCTGATGCCGGGATGAACCACCACCCTCCCCTTGTCCCCAGGCAGCTGGAGTTTAATTTCTTGATAACCTTGTTATTCTTTTCACTGTTGAGGCCATTCTGAGGCCAGATTTGGGGAAGCAGGGTTTTTGTATTCCACCGTCTAGAGAAGAAAGTGCTGAACAGCAAAATTCTTGCTCTTTTCCAGGCTGCTGACCCCAATGTGTATAAAAGGGTTGAGTTTAGGAATTATAAATTTGTATCCTTTCATTTCTATTAGTCATTATTACATTCAAGTCTTTCAAATTCCCAGAGCAGCCCCGGTGGAGCTCGGCCTCAGGACCACTGGCTGAGGGATCGCGGAACAGGCAGGGCAACAGGACCAGGGCCACGACGCGGCAGTCACTGCCAGTCTCCTCACCTTCCTACTGTAGACACAGGCAGAGCCCTGGATCAGCAGGGCCGCTTCTATGAAGTTCATGGTGGTTTTGCCATTGTCAAAGGAAATGCAGATTTGATCCAGCTGCGAAATAAGCAAAAGAAGGAAAATGAAATGCAGATTCACAGGCTGGATTTGAGGGTAGCACAGGGAGAGGGAAGAGTCAATCATGCCAGCAGCACACTGGGGCGGCTGCGGGGGTGCAGACAGAAGGCCCGCGCACTGTCGTGGTTTAATCCCAGCCAGCAACTAAGCACCACGCAGCTGCTCACTCACTGCCCACCACCCAGGGGGATGGGGGAGAAAATCAGGGAAAAGAAGTAAAACTCGTGGGTTGAGATAAGAACAGTTTAACAGAACAGAAAAGAAGAAACTAATAATGATAACACTAATAAAATGACAACAGTAATAATAAAGGGATTGGAAGATACAAATGATGCACGGTGCAATTGCTCACCACCTGCAGATCGATGCCCAGTTAGTCCCCGAGCGGCGATCCCCCCACTCCCACTCCCCCCAGTTTATATACTGGGCATGACAGCACATGGTATGGAATGCCCCTTTGGCCAGTTTGGGTCAGCTGCCATGGCTGTGTCCCCTCCCAACTTCTTGTGTCCCTCCAGCTTTCTCGCTGGCTGGGCGCGAGAAGCTGAAAAATCTTTGAATGTAGGCTAAATATTACTTAGCAACAACTGAAAACATCAGTGTGTTATCAACATTCTTCTAATACTGAACTCAAAACATAGCACTGTACCAGCTACTAGGAAGACAATTAACTCTATCCCAGCTGAAACCACGACACCTGCGCAGGCAGGGCTGAAGGGCACCACTCTCCACCTCCCCAACCCAGCGCAGGGGATGCAGGACCCCCCCTTACCTCCTCCAGGTACTCCCCGAGCTGGGCAGCCACATCCACCTCCCAGTTCTTGGTGAGGTCACGTATGGGCTGCAGGAGGTGCAGGAAGCGTGATTCCACCTCCGCCATAGCGGCAGCTCCCAGCGGAGGAGCTCACAGCCTGCTCAGCGGCTGGGGAGACCTGTAGGGTCTTTAAACAGGCTTAAGCCACCTGTTTCTCAACCGATGATCCCATGGGTGACATCTGAGGGTCGCAGGTCACTTAGAGTTGGGTGCAGTTGATGCCTTATTGTAGTCAACTAGTGTAGAAACCTGAAGTCAACTAGATTCCAACAGAAATATAAATTTTCAGTAAACACAGAATCATTTAGATTGGAAAAAACCCTTAAGCTCATCGAGTCCAACCGTTAACCCAGCACTGCCAAGTCCACCACTAAACCACGTCCCTAAGCGCCATGTCTACACATCTGTTAAACACCTCCAGGGATAGTGACTCCACCACTTCCCCAGGCAGTCTGCGCCAGGGCTTGACAACCCTTTCGGTGAAGACATTTTTCCCAATATCCAATCTAAACCGCCCCTGACACAACTTGAGACCGTTTCCTCTCGTCTTATCTCTCGTTACTTGGGAGACGAGACTGACCCCCACCTCACTACAACCTCCTGTCAGGTAGCTGTGGAGAGCGACGAGGTCTCCCCTCAGCCTCACAAAAAAAAAAAAAAAAAGGCAGAATACCACCAGACGAGCACCCGAGAACCCAGAACCAGAAAACCAACGCCGTCTTTCACCTCACCAGAGCAGTCGGAGGTCAAGCCGCACACAAAAACCGCCGGGACAGCCGAGCCACTCCGAGACAAAACACCAGCACCAAACCCGCCCGCCCCAGGCGGACGCTGCCCGCAGGCGCGGGCTCCCGGGGCGGGTGCAGGGTCCCGGCGGGACCGACCCCCAATCCCGCCCCTCACCAGACCCCGCCGGCAGCGGCAGCGGCAGCGATCCCCCTCCGCGTCGCCATTTTGTGTTTCCCGCCCGACGTGAGGCGCGCGGGGCTGCTGCGCGCTGACGCCTGTGCGTGCTGACGTAAGCGTGCGCGCTGAGGTCGCTCAGCGGCCCGCCATGGGGGAACCGCCGCGGCGGCCGCGGTCGTTGTTCCTGGCCGGGCTGGCCGCTGCCTACCTCGCCGCCTTCGCTTCGCTCTACGTTCAGATCCCCGGTACGGCGGCGGCGGTGGAGGAGCGGGGGGAGGGATGTGGGGGGGGGGCGCGCCCGTCCCAGGGCTTGGCGGGGGGGGGGGCGGCCGGTTAGGCCCCACCGGCGGAGCCCGGGCTGCAACGGGTGCTGGAGGCGGGGGGTGGCGTGTCTCGGTGGGGCCGGGATGGCTGAGCTGTGCAGCGAAGAGCTGCTGAGGCCGGCCCTCCATGGGGAGAGGGTCCTTCCCCTCCTCCCCGCCGCCCCCCCACACCAAGGGAGGGGTGGGGGGGGTCCAGGGGCTGCTCCAGACCCTTACACCCCCACCCTGGGAGCACCCTGACAGAGTTCTGCCCGCACAGATCTCCCCTGCCTGCAGCAGGCAGGGCGTTTGTCTCCCTTCTACGTGGCCAGGCTGGGTCTGGCAGCCGCCGAGTTCCACGTGGGTTCTTCCCGTTGCTGCTCCGTTCCCAGTTCCATGAGGAAACTGGGAAGCTAGCGTGCAGGGAGAACTAACTGGAATCCCCCTCTCCCTGCCAGCGCCTCGATGAGCAGGGGGCTGCCGCAGAGACGAAGTCTCTCTGCGGCAGCCCCCCGCTCGTCGAGGCGCTGGCGGGGCGGGGGGCTTCCCAGTTCTGCTGCCCCAGACTTATGGGGAGGCTTTGTCACCACTGTCACTATCCCGTTTCCAGGGCTGTACGGGAGAGATGGCATCCTACCGGCCCGCAAAGTGTTACGCCTCAGCGGGAAGGGGTTATGGGAACAACTACGGGATTTTCCCACCTTGTTGTGGCTCAGTCCCCGCCTGGGTTTGGATACGGAGCTGGGGATGGAGCTGCTCTGCCTCCTCGGCGTCCTCACCTCCTTCGGCGCCTTGCTGTTCGAGCCGCTGCGGGACAGCCTGCTCTTCGCCCTGCTCTGGGTGCTCTATCTCTCGCTCTACCAGGTATGAGATCGGTGGGGCTTGTGGTGCCCTAGAGGGGTCAGAGCTGGGACCTAGGAGGGCGAGGGGGTGATGTTCTTGCGTTAGCATCATCCTACAAGCTCCTGACACGCTCAGCTTCCCTCATGGCACTGGGGGAAGGTGCTGGCAGTTCCCTGGCTCGTGGAGGGGAGGTACAACCCCATCCTTGTGCTGGTTCTTGGTGCCTTCCCTGGGATAAAACCCTCCCAGACTTGCCTGCAAAGCCAATTCCCACACCTCTGGCCTCTGCCCGCCCACAGTCTTGCCAAGCCCTCCTGGGGCCCTTGTCCCACTCACCAAGCCCTTTCCCCGTGTCCCCTGAGAGCTCTGTGCCCCCCAGCCATGAATCCGCCCTCCTGAGCCGTTTGCTGGCAGCTTGGTGCAGAGGAGCTCTGGTGAGTCAGAGCCTGCTAGCGCAAGCCGCGGCGGGAGAAGGGTTTCTCTTCCCTCTGAAACCAGGGGAATTAAAGAGGAAAAACCCGCCTGTGCTTGGAGATCCCTCTCGGCCTGGGTGGCTGTTACCCCAGGCAGGAGCTCTCCTGCCCTGCCAGAAGGCAGCCCGGGTGGCTGGCAGTGTCGGCAGCCCTCACTGGTCCCTCCTGCCAGGGATCAGGCCGTGTCCAGCACCGGTGGCTGTAGGAAACAGTGTTGAGAGGCTGGAGAAGTGAGGTGACAGCCATGGGAGTAGGGTTTCTCCTGTGCTGGGGGGCTACCCTGTGGCACTGTTACCCCGTCCCCTTTGTCCTGCTCACGGTCTCGCTGGCATACAGCCGTGCCCCACGGGGAGCCATTGTGAGCAGCTCCCCTTGCACGGGCAGCCCTGCTGAGCTATGTGGCCCGTGTTTGGGGCCCAAGGGGGAGGCAGGGTGGGAGCCGGGACTCTAGAGTGACTCACTGCCTCGGCAGGGAGAGGAAGCAGCATTCGCAGCTTTGCAGGGCCGGGGAGCCCTGGGTGACTCCCACCCACAGGGACTCTTGTTTCCCAGCACGTGGCTGTGGGGCTGCTGTGCCATGCCACAGCGTGCACGGCTCTGCCTCCTCCCAGCCCCGTGTGCCAGCCCGGCCTTCCTCTCCTCGCTCCCTTTTAAGGTGATGCTGGAGAGAAAGTCCTTGCTCCTCCCCAGCACCAGTCTCCCTCCCCTCCAGCCCTCTGCCCTGCCGCCAGCCGGGTCTGCAGCCTGGTCTGCTGTCGAGCACCACTCTGGGCCCGGCTGCAGGCAGGAGGGACAGTGCCCAGGGCTGGGAGCACCCAGGCAGCAAGGCAGCACAGAGCAGGGCTCCCCTGCAGCCCCCCAGCCCTGGCCTGGTGCCTTCCTCCACCTTGTGAGTGATGCTGCTGTGCCTGGGGCATAGCCCTGGACACCGGAGCGGTTCCAGGCTGTGGTTCCCGGCACGGTCGCCTCCCCGGCACACCTAACCGGAGAGCATCCTCCTTCTCTGCCCCCAGCAGTGCCTCCATGGCATCTCGGTGCTGCTGCTCTCAGCAGCAAGTTGAGGCCGCTGCTCTGCTCCTTGGGTTTGGCCCGTAGCCCAGTCGTGGGAAAGGAGCTGCCAGCGGCACCGAGGGGGAGCCAGGAGGGATCTGTAGCCGCCCCTCGGCCCTTCTGTCCGCTCCCTGCAGGGTGGGTGTGGGGAAGGGAGTGGGGTCCAAACCTGCGCCCTGCTCACCGCTCTGCTCCCTCTCTCTGCAGGTGGGGCAGGTCTTCCTCTACTTCCAGTGGTAAGTCAGCCCTGCATCCACGCTTCCAGCGCACCTGCCCTGGGCAGGGGGCTGCTGCAGGGGATCCATGCGGACAGAGCTGTCCTGTCCCCACTTCAACTGGCCCGCGGCTTGCCCAAACCCCAGGGCAGGGAGGGTTGGGTGCGGAGAGGTGTCCCCTCTGCGGGAAGCAGCGGCAGGCCCCCTGGCACCCTGGGGTCTCAGTGCCAGCACAGCTGGGACGGGAGCTGGCTGCCCCAAGGGGTCTGCGGACCCAGGGTGGCAGTGGAGGACAGCGGTGTTCCCCACAGGGATAGCCTCCTGCTGGAAGCGGGATTCCTGGCGGTGCTGGTGGCCCCCCTGCACCTGCTGAAGTGGCGGTCCACGGCCTGGCGTGCCCATGACGGCATCACCTTCTGGCTGGTGCGCTGGCTCCTCTTCCGGCTGATGTTCGCCTCTGGTGTGGTGAAACTGACCAGCCGCTGCCCCACCTGGTGGGGGCTCACAGGTGAGGGGTGCCGCGGGTTGTGGGGTGTCACGGGCTTTGGGGCACCCCTCCCAGGCAGAGAGAGCGGGGGCATTTCCCCAAGCCTCAGGCTGTGCCTCCTGTGCCCCGTAGGCAGCTGCAGGGCTCTGGGCAGCTCCTGCCAGCACCTCTCCCATGTTTGGCACAGCTCTGCAATGGCTCTGCCTGCTCCGACTTGTGTCCCCACTCCCCTTTCTGCACCCCTGACCCCTCCTGTCCCCCTCCAGCTCTCACCTATCACTACGAGACCCAGTGCATCCCCACGCCAGGTGCCTGGTTTGCCCACCAGCTGCCCGTCTGGTTCCAGAAGTTCAGTGTGGTGGCCACCTATGTCATCGAGATTGCCATCCCGCTCCTCTTCTTCGCACCCATCCGCCGCCTCCGGCTCTTTGCCTTCTACAGCCAGGTGGGTGGGCAGAGCTGGATCCCCCCTTCCTGCCTCTCCTGCCGCCAAGTGCTGTGGGGCTCCCCAGGGCCAGGGGGACCAGCTTAGTCTGTGGGCAGGACAGGCTCCTTGCTCTGCAGGCCCTTGCAGGCAGGACTACCCTGGGCGCTGGGAGCTGGGGACGCACTGGGGTGGTCCCCCAGGCAGTCAGCTCAGCACTGTGACACCCCAGCCCTGCCTTCGCTCCTCCCCAGGTCCTGCTGCAGGTCCTCATCATCCTCACGGGTAACTACAACTTCTTCAACATGCTCACCATTGTCCTGGCCTTCTCTCTGCTGGATGAGGAGCACATGGGGCACTGGCTGGGGCGCAGCAAGAAGAGGCATGCCAGCAGTGAGTCCCTGGGAGCCCTGTTTTGGTGGGGTGGGGGTCTGATTTCTGCTGTGCCTGGGGTGGGGAGGGGACAGGCCACCATCGCTGACCACCCCTGTCCGGGTGTGACAGCGAGACGTGGAGTTCTGGCCACCTGCAGCTGCCCTCTGGCTCAGTGCTGTGAGAGCTGCTGCCAGCATGGCCGCCTCGCCTGCCCCTGGGGTGGGGGTCTGTGTCCGTGGGGTGCTCAAGCTGGGTCCCCCGTGAAGCAGCGTGTTGGCTTCTGCCGTGGGATGTGCTCAGTGCTGCTCGCTCGCCCTCTCCCTGCCTGGACTCAGGGTGCGTTTTGTGCCCCTCCGTGCCACGGTGGGTTGGGCTCACTGAGCCCCCAGCGTTCAGCGGCCCTGCTCTGTTGCAGCCTGGCCCCCCAGCCTGCGGTCCCTCCTCTCCACCCTGCTGGAGATGAGCACCTATGGCTTCCTGCTCTACTGGAGCATCCAGTACTTCAGCCTGGAGATCAACTGGGAGAAGAGGCTGCTGGACTCCAAAGTGGGTACGTCACAGCCAGGCCCACGGGGGCTGCCAGCCCATTGTCCCCACGGCCCAGTGGCAGCGCCTGGGCTCCTGCACCCCCAGTGGCTCCTGGGGCAGGAGGGGCTCCTCTCTGACCCTGTGGGTTTTTCTTCACTCCAGCCTTCACCTATCACGAGTTCACGACGTGGCTGCGGGCGGTGACCCTGCCACTCGTGGGGCTGGGCTTCCTCTCGCTCTCCTGGGAGATCCTCTCTGCCATGTACAGGTGCGTGACGGGGGGTGACAGAGTCGGTTCCCCCTGCCGGGCCTCGTAGCTCTGCCATGACAGCTGAGCAGGAACGGGGCAGCCGGTGTGGGTGGCCTGGTGCCACTCCTGAGGGTGTGATTTGTGCATGGAGGGATGCTTGGATCTTGTGGGCACTGGGGGAGCTGGTGTGGGGCGCTTGGAGCCACGCGGAGGGCTGGACCCTGGGGCTGTGTGGGGTGGGTGCCCGGTTCGGGGGTGCTGGGTGAGATAGGAGGGATTTTCCTCTGCAGCGTTGGAGTGGGGCTGAGCCCTCCACCGCTTTGGGCACAGCATGGGTGGCTCTGAACCCTGCAGATGACAGCCGGAGCTCCAGACTGCAGTGCTGTGCAGCTCTGATCTGTTTTCTCCCCCACACCTCACAGGTGTGCCTGCGTCCGCGGCTGCTTCTGGAAGCTCTGGGCCACGCTGCAGTGGGCCGTCTTCGCCACAGCAACCATGGGGATGTTTGCCATCAGCTTGGTGAGTGGGTGGGAAGTGTCTGGGGAGGGCAGGAGACAGCAGAGCATGCATTGTCTTGGTGTATGGGGAGCTGGAAACTTGACCTGGGCCCCCCAGGCTGCTCCTAGCCGTGGTGACAGAGCCACTCTCTGCCACTCCCTAGGTGCCCTTCACCTACATTGACTACGAGTCCAACGGCAAGCTGTGGCCTGGCATCCACCAGATGTTCAACGCGGTCGAACGCTTCCAGGTGGTGAACTCCTATGGGCTCTTCCGCAGGATGACGGGCGTCGGGGGGCGGCCTGAGGTGGTGCTGGAGGGCAGCTACGACAAGCAGACCTGGATGGTGAGCCACCATTTCATAGAATCACAGAATCATTTAGGTTGGAAAAGACCCTTGAGATCATTGAGTCTGATTGTAAATCTAGCACTGCCAAGTCCACCACTAACCCATGTCCCTAGGCATCACGTCTACATGTCTTTTAAATACTTCCAGGCATGGTGACTCCACCACTTCCCAGGGCAGCCTGTGCCAGTGCTTCACAACCCTTTCAGTGAATAAATTTTTCCTAATATCCAATCTAAATCTCCCCTGGCACAATTTGAGGCTGTTTACTCTCATCCTATCACTTGTTACTCGGGAGAAGAGATTGACCCCCACCTCTCTACAGCACCCTTTCAGGTAGTTATAGAGAGCAATAAGGTCTCCCCTCAGCCTCCTTTTCTCCAGGCTGAACAAGCCCAGTTCCCTCAGCTGCTCCTCAGAAGACTTGTGCTCTAGACCCTTCACCAGCTTCGTTGCCCTTCTCTGGACATAGTCCAGCATCTCAATGTCTCTCTTGTAGTGAGAGGCCCAAAACTGAACACAGTATTTGAGGTGCAGCCTCACCAGTGCTGAGTACAGGGGAACAATCACTTCCCTGGTCCTGCTGGCCACACTATTTCTGACACAAGCCAGGATGCCGTTGGCTGCCTTGGCCACCTGGGCACACTGCCAGCTCCTATTCAGCTGGCTGTTGACCAACACCCCCAGGTCTTTTTTTGCCAGGCAGCTTTCCAGCCACTCTTCCCCAAGCTTGTAGCGCTGCACAGGGTTGTTGTGACCCAAGTGCAGGACCCGGCACTTGGCCTTGTTGAATCAAGTTCGACAATCACATTTGGCGCCGAAGGGGCTGTGCGGGAACTGCGGCTGGTTGGGTAGGGCAGCTGGGGACAGACACTGAGGAATGGACTCCAGTGGAGCCAAGCATCCCTGTCCTGCTGGCTTGGTCCCCTCTGGGGCACCCAGCCGTCCCCCATGGGCTTTGTCCCTCTGGAAGGAGCTGGTAACCCCAGGAGGTGAGGGGGGGTGAGTCTGGGGGAGCTCTGCCCCCAGGATGGCGGAGCTGGTGGAGGTCCAGGTCCGACCCCTGCATGCCAGTCCCCACTGTTGGATGCCCCCCCCAGCCCACTCTGCTCCCTGCCCCACAGGAGATTGAGTTCATGTACAAGCCCGGGAACGTCAGCGCGGCCCCCCCCGTGGTCACCCCGCACCAGCCCCGCCTCGACTGGCAGATGTGGTTCGCAGCCCTGGCCCACCACAGCAGCAGCCCCTGGTTCACCAGCTTCGTCTACCGCCTGCTGCAGGGCAAGAAGGACGGTGAGCGGGACTGGGGACAGGTCGTGCCGGGGGCTCCCCGGGCCCGGTGCTGCGGCAGAGGCAGCCCAAGGCCCCGTACCTGGCAGTTGTGCCGCAGCAAGGACCTCCGTCCTGCGCAGTGGCAGGGATGGAGGGGGGGCTGCCTGGGCTGAGCCCCCTGGAGCAGCAGGCAGGGCTGCGTCCCACCCTGTCTGGGGGCTGTCGCTGGCCCCCTGCAGCAGGTCTGTGTCCCAGGCCCTTTCCTGGGGATTTGGGGCTGCTGGGCTCCAGCCCTGCAGCAGTTTGGGGTGTCCCCGCAGCGAGGGGCATGGAATCCCGGCGGGGGCTAACACTGTGTCTCTGGCAGTGATCCGCCTGGTGCAGGTCGACGAGTCCCAGTACCCCTTCAGCGCTCAGCCTCCAGTCTACATCCGCGCCCAGCTCTACAAGTACTGGTTCACCAGCAGCGCCGAGGGCAGGTGAGCGGCACCAGGACGGGTGTGCCAGTGCCTGCACCCCCTCTGCAGCCACGCTTTGCTCCCCGAAGCTGATGTGACACCACATCGACACGCAAACGGCGCGGGTGTGTGTGCTGGCTGTGCTCAGGCGGCTCGGGGAGGCGGCATGGGGTGGGCAGCTGAATTTGGGAGCTGTTTCTCACCTGGGTAATTGGCTCATTAACTCGGCAGCTCATCAGTGCCCTGAGCTCTGCTTTGGCAAGGCTGGGTCGCTGCGTGGGGGGAGGCAGGAGCCTGGCCTGCTCCTGCCTTGTGGGCAGAGCTGCCCTGCTCCTGCCTGGGCCGGTGGGGCGGAGGGCCGGGCGCTGAGCTCTCCCGTCCCACAGTGAGGGCCCTGCACCGTGGTGGCGGCGGCAGCACGTGCAGGAGTTCTTCCCCACCGTCTCCTTGGGCGACCCCACGCTGGAGAGCCTGCTCAACCAGCACGGGCTGAAGGTAAGGCATTGCGCCGTGACCACTCCACACTCCCGGCCGAGGGGCAGCCCTGACACCCCTCTTCCCCTCGCCCCGCAGGACAAGATGTCGCTGAAGCGCTCGGCGGACGCCTTCCTTCCCTGGCTGCTGCAGTCCCTCCGCCAGCTCAGCCGCCCCTTCTCCGGCCCCGCCATCCTCTGGTCCCTGTACCTCGTGGTGGCCACCGTCTACCTCCTGCGAGCACTGGGCCGCCGGCCCCGGGGGGGTGCGCCCTCCGCCCGCCACAAAGGCCCCAGGCGGGGGGACCCTGCCGATCGGGGGGGCGGTGAGAAGAACGGGCAGGTGCGGAGGAAGGAGGCAAAAGAGGCGGAGGAGAAAGGCGAGGGCCGGACCCGGGGGGCGGCCGATGGCCACGGCGACGGCCTCCGCGGCACCAAGAAGAAGAAGTAGAGCCTGGAGCCGCCGGTCCAGGCCCCGTCTTCCACCCATGGACTGATGGAGCTGCCTGCGGGCCCCGCTGCCTCCCCTCATCCCGGCTGTCTGCCCCTGCCTGCCTCCCTGGCATGGGGGTCCCTGGCTGGGGTGCAGGCAGGCCCCCCCACCCCTGCCGTCACACTGCCTGCCTGCCCCGGGGTGAGCTTGCTGCTCTCTTCCCCTGCCAGTGCCTTCACGCACAGCACGGTCATTGCTCGCAGACGGCAGAGTGGGGCAGTTCCCTCGCCGCTGCCCCTCTGTCTCCTCCCCAGTCTGGGCCCTGCGGTGGGGCCGTGCCGGGCTGCAGCAGGGTGCTGAGCACCGGCGGGATGGTGCTCAGCACTGGCAGGAGCAGCTTTGGGCAGCCGCAGCGAGGCAGCACCAGCCCTCCCGGTTATCATGCACGGCCCCTGGACCTGCTCTGGGGGAAGTTTGGGGTGTTGCCCCCCCCCACCCCCGGCAGGAGGGCTCTGGCTGTAACGTGCTTCCCATCGGCTCATCAGTGAGCACAGAGGTTTCCTATAATTTTCTAAATAAAGCCTTTGACATTCCAGCCCCGCAGGCTCTCCCTGGAGCTGGGTGGGCTTTGGGGGGGAGTCCTGCCTCGGCCCTTGCCCTTCTCCCACCTGATGAGAGGTGATGGGGATGGCGCCGGTGCCCCCACCTCTCCCTGCTGTGAGCCCTATACCCGTGGGGCTGGGGGCTGCCAAGGGTGCGACGGGCACTGGGGCTGTGTGACAAGCAGGTTTATTGTATAGTCCCGGTGCTCCCCACGGCAAGCTGGCTGCTCCCCCAGGGTCTGTGCTGTGGGGCTGGGGTCAAGTCTGGGGTGCTGGGTGATGGTGGGTGGGGGTCCCCGCTCACCAGCAGAGCTGCCCGGGGCAGTACTTGTCGATCAGGGACTGGTAGTAGCCCCGGAGCTGCTGCACGTCGGGCAGCTCCTCCTGCTTGGTGTAGAGGTCGAACTTGCTGCAGGAGCGAGGGTGGGTCAGTGCGGGGGCGAGGGGGCTGCTCCCCCCTCGGGGGGCCTCGGCCAAGCCCCCCCGGCCCCCCCTCTGCCCACCCTGGCCACGCACTTGAGCTCCCTGACCCAGGGCAGCATGCGGAGGTCCTCCTCGGTGCAGAGGTGCAGGTAGTCCCCGTGTGCGTGCCAGGGGTAGAAGGAGTGGAAGCGGACCATGTAGAAAGCCTGGGGGGATGAGGATGTGCCAACCCGGGGCACCCACCCTCCCCACGGCGGGTCCCTGCCCCGCAGCCCTGGGGGGGGGGGGGTCAGCCCCACATGTGCGTTGTAATCCCCCAGCCCTTACCTCCTTGGGCAGGGTGAAGTTGTTGAACTTCATGACTTGGTACATGTACTCTGGGGAGAGAGGGGGCACGTGCGGGGATGAGCCCAAGCGGCTGGGGCTGGACTCCCCCCGTGCAGGATGGGCGCCCCAAGAGCTGCAGCGCACCCCCCTCTGCCCCATGCAAAGGGCTCCAGCTCCGAATCCCCCAGCAAAGGGGGCCGGGGAGGGGTGCAGCCACCCCAGGTGCATCGGTGCCCCATTTGGGGGCAAAGGGCCCTGCCCCAAGGAGGGGACCCCAGCCGGACCCCCCCAGCCCTTACCGTCGTGTCCCCAGGACATGAGAACGTTCTCCAGGCCGCAGTGAGGCTGGTACATCCCGTACTCGGTGCTGGGGATGGAGTTGGGTCGGGGGCTTGGGGCTGGACCCCTCCCCGTACCCCCAGCCCCTTCCCTGGCTGTGACACGGGCTGTGGGGCACAGCAGCCCACGGCAGCCTGCCCCGGTGGTCCGGCCTCACCTGTACAGGGGGTCTCTGGTGTCGGGGTTGTCGTGGAAGGTGGAGTCCCCGAAGACCACGGACCTCTGCACCTTGCAGCCCACCGGGAAGGTGTCCCCCACCACAGCCCACTGCAGAGGGGTGCGACAGGCATCCCACTGGCCTGGGAGGGGGTCCCCAAGTAGGGGTCCCTGGCCAGTGGGATCCCCATACCCCGGTGTGCCCCCTCCCCACTGTCCCGCTTACCTGGGGCTCCCCAAAAAGTGCCAGGACCTTCCCCAGGTCGTGCAGCAACCCCACGAGGTGGAACCAGTCTGGGGGCAAGCGGGGCTGTCACCCCCAGTGGGACACGGCCCCACACGGGCTCCGTGTCAGTGGCGGGGGGGGTCAATGGCCCTACCTTTGTCAGGGTGGGCCCGGCGGATGCCCTCGGCGGTTTGATAGGCATGGTAGGAGTTGGGGAAGTCCACGTCCGGGTCGGACTCGTCCACCAGCTGGTCCAGCAGTTCCAGTGCCTCCATGGCGCTCATCTTGCGCAGGGAGCAGGTCCCGTACTCGGCGCTCTGCGGAGACGGCAGGCACTGGGGATGGTGACCCCCCCCCAACCTGCGCTGCCACCCCAAAACCCCTCGGGACCCTCCCCGGAGCCATGTGGGGAGTGGGTGCCCCCCAAGCAGGCTGGTGTACCAGGGCAGGACCTGCAGCGCTTGGGTGCGGGGTGGGGGGGGGGCTGCGGCGTGTCCCCCCCCGGCTGCAGGTGGGAAAGGATGGCCCGGGGGGGGGGTTCGCACCTTCTTGCGGACGAAGTCGACGGTCTGGTGGGTGTGCATCAGCAGGTAGGTGTTGTAGACGCGGTCCAGCAGCTTCCCCTCCTGCAGCTCAGCGTCAGGCTCCTGGGGGGCTCTGGTGGGGTGGGGGGAGTCCCCCCGGCATCCCTCCCAGCCTGGGGCAGCAGAGCTCCCACTGGGTTCCTTCGGCCTCTCCCAGCAGTGGGATAAGACCCCCAGCACGGCCAGTGGGGTACAGCTGCATCCCCCGCAGTGTGGCATCATACCACCCGACCCTCAGCACCCAGCCTTGTGCAGCAGGACCCCCCTACGCCCCGCCTGGTGTAGGGACCCCACCCCCCCGCTGCCTCGGGGTCACCGCCTGTCCCAGTGGCAGCAGGACCTGCCCAGCCGGGCTCACCGTGTAGTTTCGGTACTCGGACTTGGCCTTGCCGGACTTGGGCTCCTCGGAGGGGTCAGCGTCCTGCAGCGAGAAAGGTCGGGCTCGGTCAGCGGGGCCGGATCCTGCGCCTGGTCCGGCAGCCACGGGACAGAGAGCGAAAACACCCGGGGACAAGGTGTTCCGTGAAGGTTAAGGAGACACGCCATCTCCAAAGGAAAGCCCTGGATGCGTGGCATCGCACGGCGCTGCACAGCATCGCACGGTATTGCACGGCGTTGTATGCCGCTGCACAGCGCCGCACAGTGTTGCACGGCGTTGTACACCGCTGCACAGCGTCGCACAGTGTTGCACAGCACTGCGCAGCGTTGCACAGCACTGCACAGCATCACGCAGCGCTGCCCCGTTCCGGTGCGGAGTGAGGGCCGTCGCATAGAGGTGCAGAGCAGGGGCCGGGGGGAGCTGCCTGCGCTGCCGGAGGGGGGGCCTGGCCCGGGGCGCTGCTGGTTTAGGGCAGCAGCTCTCAGGAGTCGCTGCCTCGGAGCCCCGCAGCCCCCCGAGCGAGGTCTGTGGGTGCGGCTGAGCCGGTGGGTGCTGCACGACACCCCGCACACCCTGCAGCCCCCCAGGGACAGGCGCTGCCCGCCTGCCTGGGGGGGGACCGCTTCCCTGCCTGCCGAGGGGCGAGTGTTCACTCGTTCCCTGTGGGGCTGGGTCCCCCGTGGGGCTGGGACGGACGTGGGGCAGGGACACAGAGGGGCTGGGTCCCCCGTGGGGCCGGCACCCCCACGGCAGGGAGGACATTGCCGAGGGTCCCGGGGGATCTCCTGCACCCCCCCCCGCAAGAGGCGACAGCCCCAGTGCTGAGCTCTGCGGACCCCCAACCTGCACACAACTGGGGTGGGGGGTCCCTGAGGGCTACGGCCCGTCGGCACAGACCCCCTCGGGGGGGCGATGCCGTGGGGCTGTGCCCCACGGCCCCAGGGACAGAGGGGGGCCGCACGTGCTGCCTGCGTGTACCCGGGCGGACCTGCACCCCGACACGTGGGGACGTGCCGGTGGGCTCTGACCCCGAGGCGCGGGGCGATGCGTCTGGGGGCCAGCCCTGAGGCGTGGGGTGACGTGCAGGAGTCTGACCCCGACGTGTGGGGCCATGCAGGTGGGCCTGACCCCGAGGCGTGGGGCTCCGGGTCCCGCCTGCCCCTACTCACCGCCCGGAGGCTCCTCATGCCGGCGGTGGTGAGGAGCGGTGGGCGCACGGGCTCCGGGGCGGCCGCCGGGACCCCCGGCTTTATCCCCGCGGGGGGCGGCGTGGGGGCGGCTCAGCCTGCGCCAGCCGGCGCGGGGGCAATCGGTCACCAGTTAACCTGCCCCCGGTTAATGTTTGAGCCCACGGCACCGCGCTCGGGGGGATGCCGCTCCGTGAGGGTGGGCAGGGGCTGGCAGGGAGACGGGTCCGGCCCCTGAGCTGGGGACCCCCACGCTGCAGCCCCCTGAGCTGGGGACCCCCGACCCCCAGGCTGGGGAGCACAGGCCACAGGTGACCCTGCCAGCGGCTGATGGTGGCCCCGGGCTGCCGGGCTCCTCGTGGGGGCAAAGGGACCCCCCTGCCCCGCTGCCCGCACAGGACGGGGCCGCGGAGTGACCCCCCTGTCGGGACACGGGGAGCAGGACTGGACCTTGCGCCCTGATGGCACTGGCAACCGCTGTCCGGCCACTGATGGCCCCAGGGCCGCTGTGCTCCTACGGGATCCATGTCTTAGTGGGACGGGCACCAGCCGCCCCCGTGCCTTGCGGAACGTTAAATTTAGCGACTGCCGATGTTGTAAGCGTGTGGAGCAAGCCCTCGGCAATGAGCTGCCCCAGGGGGCTGGCAGGGCATCTCGGCCGGGCACGTCCCCTTCCCGGGGGCCGCGAGGTCCTGCCAGGCGGTGGGCGTGCGGCTGGTGCACGCACGTGTGCGCTGAACCGCGGTCGTGCCGTGCTGTGCCGTGCCACGGCCACGTCACTCCTGTTCCCCTGTGTTTCCCGCGTGCCAGGGCAGAGGCAGCAGCGGGCAGCAGTGGGCACAGTGCCCATGGGCAGGGGCCCTGGGCAGCTCCTGCTGTGCCCATTAACCGCTGGCACTGGGGTGAAGCCCCCCAGCACGGTCCCTGCACCCCCCCACAGGAGCCCCTGACGCATCTCTCCCCTTTATCTTCCTCCTTATCATCCTCCTCCTGCCTGGCTCCTGCCCAGACCCGCTGGCCCCATGCGGCTGTGGGTGCCAGGCAGGCATTGCTGCTGTGACGGACGCTGCACGGCTGTCCCTGCATTCCCTGCTGTCCCCGCTGCATGGCTGTCCCTGCGCTCTCTGCGGGAAGCAGCCAGCACTGGTCGTCTTCTGTCACCAGTGGCCGTGGGACCCGGGTGCCCACTCCCTGCCCGAGGCAGCCCCTCACCCACCCACCCGTTCCATGCCCCATTCCTGTGGGAACATCACCCGGCCCGGCACCAGACGTGACCCCTCTTCACACATTTTATTCTGCACAAAATCAGATTTTTGCTTGAAAAGAGAAGGGGAGTGCTCCGCACTGTGGTGCCTGCCCGGCCCAGTTCTGGCGCTGCTGTGGGGCAGGATCCGGCCCGGGCACCCACAGGGTTCAGTGCAGCCCCTCTACAGCCTGGGGAGCACCCAAGGGATGGGGGGGGTGAAGGCCTTGGGCCCCCACGTATCCCTTGGTAGCACTGCACTGAGCTGCGTCCGCCCGTCCCCATGGGACGGCGCTGGGTCCCTCACCCCTTTGCCAAACAGGCAGCATTGGGTCCGGGGGGCTGCAGGCAGAGCTCCTGCCTGCGGCGGGGACCCTGGCCCAGGACCCTCTGGTGACAGCCATGGGACACCCCATCCTGGTCCTGCCCTGCCCCGTCAGCCAGCTCAAGCAAGCGCCGGGACCCCCGGGAAGGAGGAGAGAGGGGCTGGGGTGGTGCTGCAGGCTGGTGCTCCTGGGGCTGGGGTCTCCTGTGGGCACAGGGGTGCTCCTGGCGGGGGATGAGGAAAGTGCTCCCAGGAGCAATGAAGGGGATGAAGATGGTCCTTGGGGGGGGGGGTCTGCACCCAGGGGGGATGCGGGTGCTCATGGGAGGGGTGAGGGTGGCGCTGGCAGGAGGGGACAAGGGTGCTGGCAGGAAGGATCAAGGTGCCGACGGGCTGGGGTCTACCTGCCCTCCTCATGGAGGACTGGATCGGATCCCTCTTGTCCCCCTGCCACCAGCTGCCCGTACCTGGGCCAGGGCTGAGGGGCAGCCCAGCACGGGGGTCCGGGCCGGTGACTGGGGCGGCACATCCCCATCCTGCCAGGCCACAGGGGTCACAGCTCTGCTGGGGCAACACCAGCACTCCTGGGGTGTCACGGTGTGGGGTGACAGGGATACCCGGGGTCCCCTTGTCCCCCTCCATGGGCCCCCATCCCAGTCCCCATTGAACCCACAACTTGTCACCAGTGGGGCCAGGGGCTGTCCCCAGCCTGCCCACACCATGCCCGAGGCTGCACCAGGGGACAGGAGGGGACAGAGGCAGGGACAGGAAAGAGGAGGGGATGGGGCAGAAGCGGGGTGCGGGACCCCGGCCATTCCTCTCCCCCCACCATGCTCGGAGACGGTTTGCCATTCCCCAGTGCCCACCAGCACCTGGTCCTCATCTCACTGCAGGGCTGTGGGCAGTATTGGAGGGGATGACAGGGTGCCAGGGGAAGGGGACAGCATCCTCTCCGAGGAGGACAGGACCCCCCCCCCAGCAACCCAGCCTCCATCCTGGGAAAGGACCCCTCCAAGGTGCTGAGCCCAACCTGGGACCCCAGTGGGGAAGGTGCTGGGGGCTGCCCTGTGCCCCCACCCTGACTGGGGGAGGTGGGCTGGAGCGGGGTGCCCCCACTCTGTCCTCGCATGACCCCCACCGATGCAGCCGTGCCACCCTGGGCAGGGACAGGAGGGGTCTGGGGTGGGGTGCCGTGGGGGTGCTGCAGCGGGGCTCGCCCCACCCGTGGCCACGCATGCTGCGGCAGGGTGCTGAGCTGCTGAGTCAGGCGGGAGCGCGGCCAGGGGCTCGGCCCCGCGCTCTTGCACAAGGCGCCGGCGCTGCTGCGGTCAGCAGGATCCCCTGCCGCCCCTTGGACCCGTCAACAGCCCCGGCCAGCCGGGCCACCGCCGGCCACCACGGGCCACCGCCGGCCACCACGGGCCACCGGCTCCCCGGCCCGTGCCCGTGGTCCTCTCCGCTCCACGGGGCGCCGGTTGGCAATGGCACCGGAGCCCCTCTGTGGGGATGCTCCCACCAGCCCCACGTCCCCGGTGGGGCCGTGGCCGGAGCTGGGCTCTGCCCGGGGGGCACCGGGCACCCCCAGAAAGGTGCAGAGGGAGCCCAGCCACGTCTGACTCTGGAAGCGCTTTAGTGGGGGGTCCCGCGGGGCGAAGCGGGGGGCGCGGGGCCAGGCAGTCTAGTGCAGCGGCCCACACCCCCCCCCTCACCCGTAGCTATGGGGGCTGTTGGGGTTCATGGGGGACGAGTCCTGGCGGCCCGACTGGCCCATCAGCTGCCAGAGGCGGTGGCTCAGGTTCTGCACCTGGCAGGTGCCCAGCACGCAGCCCACCCGCAGCAGCTGCGCGTGCTGCAGCCGCCCCGACGCGTGCCGGCGGCCCCGCGCGTGCCGGGAGCCACGCCGCAGGACGAGGCGGCGGACGTGCCGGGGGGCCAGGCGGGCACCGCGCCGGGGTCCGTGGCGCGGGGCGAGCTTCGGGCTCTGCCGCGGGATGAGCGGTTTGTGCCGGGGAACCGGGCGGGCGCCGTGCCGGGGGGCGAGCCGGGGTCCGTGGCGCGGGGCGAGCTTCGGGCCGTGGCGCGGGACGAGCGGTCCGTGCCGAGGGCCGCCGGCGGGCTGCGGCAGGGCCGGGGGCTGCGGTCCCGGGTGGTCCCCAAGGAGCGAGGCTGGGGAGGGTCTCCGGTCTGGGGGCTCCCTGCAAGAGAGCAGCAGCGGGGTCAGGGGAGGGGGCAACGCTCAGCGGGCAGCAGCGGGCAGAGCCGCGGCACCCCGGGCGGGGGGGGGGGGGCTGCACGGCACCCTGATAGCGGGGTTAAGGGGGCTTGGCTGTGCAAGGGGTGCCATGGTGGGCCGGGGGGAGGCAGCCCCCCCAGCCCTGCCAACCCCTCCCGGTCGCTCTGCCCAGCTCTGCCCTGGGCCCTGGGCCTGCCAAGCCGGGAGGAGGAGGAGGAGGAGGAGGAGGAGGAGGAGGAGCAGGAGGCGGCGGCAGCCAGGGAAGGGGAGCTGCTACCTGCAGCCGCACACGTACTCCATGCTCCGGCATCGTGCCGCGGCGGCAGGGCCGGCAAGAGCTGCCTGCCACGGCCAGGGCTGCAGCCCCGCGCCAGCCCCTTCCCACCCCGAACCGGTGGGGCCGGGAGACCCCCGTGTGTCCCCCCATTCTGCTGGTCTCCCCAGGCAGAGGGGATCCCGTGGCACCGCGTGACCGTGGCCGGCAGCCCCACCATTTGCTCCTGCCAGTCCCACGCCAAGCCCACCGCCAACCCACAAGCACCGGCACTGTGAGGGATGTGTGGGGTCCCAGGGGTGCTGACCCTGCTGCCCCCCCTCCAGGATCCCCCCAGGGTGCACAAACAGGGACCCCCCGGCACCGCCAGCTCCAGCACAGCCCGGTCGGCCTCCCCTCGTGGAGGAGCTGGTGACCCCACACCGGCGGGGGACACCCACCGTGGCAGCCCCGGAGCTCTGCCACCCGCAGCCGCCCCGGGTCGCTGCCCGGGAGGAATCCGTGGCACCCGGGCGGCTGCGGGGATGGCACGTGCCATGCGGCCGGGGCAGCGGTGGCGGGAGCCCCTCTGCTGCCCGCGCACAGGCACGCACGGTGGCACCGCATACTGGCGCCCACCGCCGCACCCCCCAGCCAGAGCCCCTGTGCCCCCCCTGCGCGCACACACACACGTATCCCTGCATGCGCACCTCCTTCACTACCCGTGAACGTACACGGTAACCCCCGTACACACACAGGCACACGCGTGTCCCAGCGTGCACACACGCATGCACGCTCCCTCCCTCTCCAACCCCTGTACGCACACACAGGTACACCCACGGCACGGTGTGCGTGCGGACACGCACGCGGTGACCCCTGTACATGCGTAAGCACATGCGTGTCCCAGCATGCACGCACACACACACACTCTATAACCCCTGTACACACACAGGCACACGCGTGTCATAGCGCACACACACACTCTATAACCCCCATACACACACACACTACACAGAACTCCTGCACACACCCCGGTGTGCACACACACTCGCTGCGCACCCCCAGCCTGCCGTGTGTGCACAACGGGGGTGCAAGTGCAGGTGTCCCGGTGCGCACACACAGCCCCGGACTCGCACGGCACCGACCCCCCCTGCCCCCGTCCCCCCACCACCGGGGCTGCGGGGAAGCCGGAGGGCTCATCCCGGCATGGCACAGCCAGGTCGAGGCCGGACGCCGCTTGGCTGCGAGCCGCGGGAGCGGGGACAGAGGCCAAATTCCTCCGGTCCTGCCGAGACGGGAAGCACGGGGGGGGGACGGTGAGTGCCCGCCACCCCTTCCCGTCCCGGGATGTGTTTACAGGAGGTGGCCAGAGCCCGGAAACACCGGCAACCTCGGCCTTCCCATCCCGGCACTGCCCGGGCCGTGGTACGCAGGACTTTCCCAGCCGGCTGTCTTCCAGGCAGCTCCGGCACTGCCGGCTCCGCAGCCTCCGAGCGCTCCCAAGCCAAGAAGCCCCCGTGCCGGTGTCCCACGGGATGGCTGCCGGCTGTGGAGTTCCCCTCCCTCCCCACACTTGGCTTCTGCCCCGGCTTTGCCCCGGCTGGCCCTGGCATGGCGTGCATCCGTGCCAGCTGAGCTCCCGGTGCATCCAGCTGCGTGTGGGATTGCTGCTGCTCTGTCTTCTGCGCCTGTTCCTGGGGCTTTGCGAGCCCCACCGGACACGCAGTAGGGTGCCCACCAACCCCGGGGCTGCTGCTGGCAGCACTGGCACCTCCCTGCAGCCCCCCCAGCTCCCACAAGCGGTTCCTGCACAGTTCCCAGCCCCCTCCGGCTTCCCCCGCTGCCGCCCACCCCGTTCCCACGGCCTTCGCACCAGCACAGAGCTGGCACCCATGCTCCCCGGCTGCAGGCACCCACACCTGGGCCCTGGGCACCTGGGTGGCGGGGTCTGGCCTGAGGACACCCCCCGTGGTGGCACAGAGCTCCCCCCCCCCAGGACCCCCATGCCTCTGGCCCCCATCCCGGGGACCCCCACGCCACAGCCAACAGAACTGCAGCCACGCCATCCCGCAGCCGGAGCAGGAGCTGCTGAGCCTGTGGGGGGGGTCTGGAAGCTCCAGCCCCCCCATCCACCCCTGCAGCAGGACGTGATCCAGGGCAGGGCCCCCCCCCGCACCCCCGGGAGCTGCACCGACGGCTGCCTGCGGCGCCAGGCAGGCAGGCAGGAGCCGCTCGCAGATCCCTCCGGAGCCAGACGCAGGCTTCCCACGGCGCTGGGCACAGCCCAAACGCGCTCCTCAAGCAGCAACATGCACACCCGCAGCGCCTGTGCACGCGCACACGCAGCACCCACGGGAGGTTCGGTCCCGACCCGAGGTGCCTCCCTTCAAGCAGGAGGTTCGGGCGGGAGATCCTGGCCCCCCGCAGCCCCCACGGGCACCCACAGCCCCCCACCGCCCCTCGCCTTGCACACGCGCGCAGCCACGCACGCCTTGGCACAGGCACGCCATGAGTTCTTGCACACACACGCTCTCCATCACTGTGTACCAAAACCTCGTCCAACCCTCGCACACCCTGCCTGCCCCGTGCGCGCACACACTCACACAGGTACCAACCTGGCCCCTGCGCCCTCCCAAACCCGCAGACCAGCCTCACCGTCCCTGGCACGCTGCGTCCCCGCAGCCCTGGCCGCGTCCTGCCTCCTCCCAGCACCGTTCCCCCATTCCCACTGGGACAAGGTGCAGCGCGGGGGGCCGGGGACCCCTCACCCCGCTCCCACCACCTCATCCCCCCGTGTCCCCACCGGCACCGCGGGGACAGGCACGGGACACACAGCGAAGACAGGGTTGGGGTCCAGGCAGGAGACGGTGCCCAGGAGACCCCCCAGCCCACCACCTCCATGTAGTCCCCATCTGCCTCCACTCTCCAGGGCACTGTGTGTGTCCCCCCCCAGGGGGAACCTGCCCACAACCCGCCACCAGCACGAGGGGCTTTGGTATGAGGCTGTGCGTCCCCTCCTGCTGCGGGGACAGTGGGCAGCAGGACAGGGAGCTGTGCTGCCAGGCTGGGCCCTGCCTAAACCCCCGGGGAGCTGGGGTGGCCAGGGCTGGGGGGTGGCCGGCGGGACAGACGGACACGGGCTGCCGGGCAGAGGCTGGGGCAGCAGCCTCGGGCAGGGCTGAGCGGTGGGCACGGAGCCCCCCACGCGGGACAGGGGCCGGGCCCGTGGGGGGGTGCAGGGCTGTGTCCCGGGCAGGGGGACAGGCAGGGGTGCCCAGAGCCACCCCATGCAGAGCACCCCTGCCCGCACCTGCACGGGGGGGCGGGCGGGGGGGGCACAGATCTGCCCTGGGCGGGGGTTCAGGCAGGGGGCGCAGAGAGGCACCCCACGCAGGGGTGCGGGCAGGGGGGGCACAGAGCTGCCCCGGGCAGGGATGTGGGCAGGGGTGCGGGCAGGGGGGCAGAGAGGCACCCCACGCCGGGGTGCGGGCAGGGGGCGGGGGGTCCCGGCTCACCTGCGCTTGGGCGAGCGGCCGTCGGGCAGGGGCAGGCAGGCGGGCAGCTCCAGCAGACACAGCACCAAGCTGATGCAACCCAGCGCAACCGGCGCCGGGGCTCTCATGGCGGGGCCGGGCCGGGCCAGCGGCTCCGGGGCTGCGGGGAGAAGAGAAGGGCTCGGGGCTGGGCTCGGCTCCAGCCTCCCCCCCCGTCCCGTCCCGCAGCCCGGGGCTGGGAGGGTGCGGGGTCCCCGGGGGGGGGGGTCCCGAGGGGTCCCGGCCGTACCTGGGCGGGGGCCGGGGCTCAGGTCGGGTCCGTGCCTCGCTCGGCGCTGCCGCTCCCCGCCCCGGCCCAGGTTAAATATCGCCGGGCCCGGCGCGGCGGGGCGGGCGAGGAGGAGCCGAGCGGCCGCGGGAGGAGCCACGGGCGGGGGCAGCCCCGCAACGGCCCCGCACCCCCCCCCGGCCCCGCATCCCCCCCCGGCACTGCATCCCCCCCCCGGCATCGCACCCCCCCGACCCCGTACCCCCCGCCAGCACCGCATCCCTCCCCGGCCCCCGCATCCCTCCCCCGGCCCCTTGCACCCCCCCGGCACCGCATCCTCCCCCCCGGGCCCGCACCACCCCCCCCCCCCGCGGCTCCGCTTCCCGGCACCCGCCCGGCCCCGCCGCTCCCCCAGCGCCGGCCCCGGGACCCCCCCGGAGCGGGGCCGGGCTGGGATGGGGCTGGGGGAGCGGTCCGGGGGGGTTGGGATGGGATGGGGCTGGGGGAGCGGTCCGGGAGGGATTGGGATGAGACCGGGATGGAGCTGGGGGAGCCACCCCAGAATCTGGGCTGGGGCTGACGGGGGGGTCGGGGTACCCCCCCAGCCCCCCTGCCAGCCCCCTCCCCAACACCGCGGCAGCGGGGGCCAGGCCAGGCGGTGCTGGGCCCTGCCAGGCCCCGGGAGCCATGCTGTGCCACGTCGTGCCGCGCTCAGCCCTGCCAAGCCCCGCTGCCTGCCTCCCGCCTGGCACCGCGCGACGTCCCGGGAGCACCCCGACACCCCCCGTCCTGCGCCCTGCATCCCGCTGCCGCGCCGAGGAGTTTGCGGCGGGGCAGACTCCCCCCCCCAGCTCCCCTCGCTGCTCCCCGCACTTGGGGGGCAAACCCAGGCTGGAGGACCAAGGCCGCATCCTGCCTCCCTTCCCCGGGCTGCGTGGGGAAGCGCGGTGCAGCCCAGTGCCCCCAGTTCAGCCAGCCCCACCTCCGCCCCACGCTGCCCGGGAGCCCTGTCCCCACGGGGGGCAGCACCCCGGCACCCCACGGCACTGCACCCGGCATCCGGCACAGCCCACGAGTGGGGCTGGAGCCGCTCTGCGGGGACGTGTGTCTGCACGCACCTTCTCCCAGGGCTAATTTAGGTTAATGTTTTTAAACATCACATGGGGCCTTTTAAAACAATTAAGGAATGTAATCCGCAGAGGTCAGACCAGTCCCGGCGTTCCCCCCGCGGGAGAAGCAGCTCGCCGAAACCGGGGGCGGTGGGGAGCTGCTGCTGGCAGTGCCCGGGGGGCACGGGGGGGTGGCAGCCATTGGGGCTCGGGGGGCTGCTCCTCGAGCTGGGCAGCCGGAGCTCGGCAGGGGAGAGGGTCCCCGCCAGCCCCCCTCGATGGGGCCCCCCACCTCCTGCTCTGGGACGGGGTCTGGGTGTCCTCCGTGCCCACGCTGACGGGACGGGGACGGGGCAAGGAGCCCCCAGCACCCCCGGGGTCCCCAAGGTGGGCTCCGGGCCCCAGAGTGGGGGTGCCCGCACCCCCTCCCCTGCCTGCTCCCCCCACCGCGGCCTCCCCAGGCCGAGGGGCCGGGGGCCTCCGCGTGCTCCGAATCGCTGAGATTCTTCCGCATTATCAGGACACAAAGGCTTCAAACACCCGGTCCCGGTGCAGGGGGATTTGCGGCAGCACCTGATCATGGGGAGGTGGGGATGGGGTGGGGGGTGATGGGGACAAACTCCCCCTGAGCGGGGCTGCGGGTCCAGCCCCGGCCCACAGCGGTACAGCCTTCCCCCCAGCACCGTGGCCCCCGGCTCTCCGCGCGTCTCCCCAGGGGAAATTTTGCGGCATGCCGGGCTCTTCCGCTTGTTTGTTGCTGGATTATCCTGGAGAGAAAGAAAAACGGCACGAAAACAACGCGGCAGAGCTGCGGGCAAGGGCACGCGGGGCCAAACACCTGGCACAACCCCGGCACGGCACACGCTACCGTGGGCCACCAATGCCCAAACCCCTGCCCGGAGCTCACCGCCACCGCGGCATCCCCATGGGCCGTGCTCCAGTGGGATGTCACCCTACGGTCCCTGGGGCTGAGCCCCGGCACGGCTCTGCCATAGTGCCGGTACTCCAAAGCAAACCCCAGGCAGTGCCATGCCACGCCGTGCCGTGATGGGGGTCCTGGCCGGGGCTCACCCCCAGGCACCTCCCGGGACCCTGCGCAGGTCCCCATCTGGATCTCGTGTGGGGCAGTGCCAGCCGCTGCCACCCTGGGGGACAAACCTGGGTCACGGGGGTCTGCAGCACCGGCGTGAGCCCGGGTGGGAGGAGGGGGCTCTGGCCAATTCACATCCACCTAACACAGGCTACTGGGGGGGGAGCCGCCCTCGCTGGCCAGTCGCCCCTTCCCATGCGGTGGGGTGGGGATTGCGGGGCAGGGGGTGAGCGGGAGGCTGGGGCTCAGCTGGGACCCCCGGCCCGCCTCGGCTCTGCAGCTCCAGGCGCTGCCACGGAGCAGAGGAGCAGCAGGAGCAGGAGCAGGAGCAGGAGCAGGTCTCTCCACCAGCCCCTGCTCCAGGCGTGCGTGCTGCCCCGGGGACGTGGCAGAGTCGTGGCTGAGCCCCTGGGGTCCTGCAGCAAGGGCAGAACAACCCGGCTCCCTGCCCTCCTCGGGGGATCACCGGTCTTGGGGAGCTGGGAAGGACCCCGGGTCCTGCTTCACCGCTGGCTGTGCTGGATCCGGCCGTCGGCCTGCAGCCATCCCGGCAGAGCTCACCGCTGCCGCTGCGCCGGGTAACCCGGCATCTGGGCTCACCTGCACCCAGGGCCGAGCCGTGGCCGGACCCACGCCGGGAGCTGCCATCGCCCCGCCGCCCCAGCTCTCCGCTGGGGACGGGCAGCACTTGCCCTCTCCCTCTCTCCTCCGAGGCAGCCTGGCTTCCAGCCATGGGAATCAATTGCGAAGTTTCAATTAGCTTAATTGCCTCCTGGCTGAGGCTCCGGGGGAGGGCGAGGGCAGAGAGCAGCGGCTGCAGTCCCGCTCCGCTCTCCCGCTCCCCAAAAAGCGCTTTTGGGGGCAGGTGCGTGGAACAGGAGCGGGGTGAGCTGCACCCCCGGCACGGCCCACGAGCACCCGCTGCGTCCCAGGGGGACGGTGGCGGGGGGAGGCAGAGCGAGGTCCCTGCACCCTCCCTGCCCACCGGTCCCCTGGGGAAGGGGCTACACGCCGAGGGGCCGGTACCCCATTGCCGAGCCCCGCCGGGACCCTCGTGGCTACATCCCCTGGTACCCCCTGTTCTCCAGGGCGGCAGCATCACCCGGGGGTCGCCGGAGCATGGGGTGATGGGGGCTGCCCGCGGTGGGGGGCCGGAGCCGCAGGGGCCTTGCCCGCGCCGGCAGCACCGCAGCCACGCGTGACGCAGGCGAGCAGGAAGGTAAACACACCTTTACCGCAGCTGCTGGGCCGGGAGCGATGGGTGCGGGAACGGGCGGCACCCTGCCCCGGCCACGCTGAATCACCTGCGCTCGCGCCGGAGCACCCAGGGCTTCTCCTGGTCCTCGCCTGGGCGCTGCGCTTCGCCCCACGTCATGGCTTCTTCCCTCCTCATGGCGGCAGAGCCCCCCTGTCATGTCTGAGCCCCCCCAACACGGCAGGGCCCCCCGCACGGTGGCTGACCCGCAGACATGGGGCAACCGGAGGGGAGCCGTGTGGGCATGGGGGGACGTGCCGGGGAGAGCTCGCTGGGGAATTCCTTCCCCTCCGAGCTGGGAATTTGGGGAGTTCTCCCGAGGAGCCACGTGGAAACCTGCCAGCTGCCTCTGCCAGGGAGGGAACCGGCGGTAAACGTCCCGCCAAAACCCAGCTGCTGGCGGCACGGCACCCGGCTTAGCCAGCGGTGCCCTGGGGTGAGGGCTCTGCCATCCGAAATGTGCCTACCCCTGAGCACCCCCATCTGCGCTCCCTCTGGGGGCTGTGGGGCCAAGCAGCAGCCGGGCAGAGCCTGCCAGCAGTGTGTGCATGGCCAGGACCCCCGGCCCCATCAATCCTCCCCCCCAAATAGGGCTGGGGGCATGCTGAGACCCCCGAGGGTGCGGGATGATGCCCGGCCCCGAGGTACCCGGGGTTTGCTGTGTCCCCACAGCATTTCCAGAGCTCTCCCTGCCTGGCGTGGCACGGACGGGGACAAACCGGGCTCCTCTGCCCGCAGCCCCCGCTGCTGGGGGGCACAGTGGGCGCTCCATCGCTGGCCCCCCCAGGCAGCAGCCCCGGCTCCCTCGGCTGCTCCTGCAGCCACTCAGGCCTGGGAACAGCAGAGCTGGGGCACAGGGATGTCCAAACCCACCATTGCCCAGCTCTTCCCAAGGGGTTGTAAACCTGGACAAAGATTTCAGGTGCTGGTGGCTGACAAGGGGGCACAAAGCAGAGCCCCCCCACTCGTCCCAGGGATCCCTGCCCCGCTGCTGCTTGCTGAGCTGGAGGAGCAGGGTGGAAAGCGAGGTGAGTGGGTTCGCTGGTGGCAGGGTGGTGGGGAGACTGGCAGGAGGAGCGTGGGGTGCTGGGGAACAGCGATACTGTCGGGCTGAATCACTGCTAGGGACTGCCGAGGGATGAGCCGGGGGAATGCTGCTCGCACACAGCCATGGGCTCCAGATCTGTGCCACCGGCCAGGAAAACAGTGGCAGAGCCACACTGGTGGCACTCAGCTCTGTGCCGTGGTCATGGGAAACAGCCAGAAAGAGCTGGAAGAGGGAAGGAATGCATCCTCTGGTCCTGCAAGCACGGGGAGGGTCCCCAGGGTCCCCAGCATCCCCAACATCCCCAAGATCCCCAGGGTCCCCAGCATCCCCAGGGTCCTCAGGGTCCCCAGGGACCTCAGCATCCCCAGGGTCCCCACAGAAGGGACCAGCCCTGGGGAAAGCAGGGAGAGGGGCGCAAAGCACCATTGCTGAGACGAGAGCTGGCTGAGGGATGCAGGGCAGGCAGCAGTGGGACACTTGCCTGGGTGCTGAGGGGGTCGCACTGCACGTGGGCTCAGGGACATGGGCACAGCCTCCAGCCGAGGCTGCCCTGAGCAACAGATTGCCAGGGACAGCGGCTGTGGCCAGGATCTGTCCTTCCCCCAGCACCCGCTGCTGGCTTTGCCGTTCCCCATGGAGGGACCCATGGGGGGCAGCTCTGGGACCCAGGCCCCCGGGCAGGGGTGCAGCCCAGGGACCACCTGCCCTCCGCCACAGGGATGGGGACCCCAGCACAGACCCTGATGCCCTGTCACCCACTCCGGGCAGGGTTGGGACTCCCTCTAGCAGCAGTGGCTGTGGGGCCATGGGAAGCCCCCAGCCACATGGTACCCGTGGGTGCAGCGGGGCTGGGGACCCACAGCATGGCAGGGAGGCCACAGGTCCGGCATCACTCCCACCATGGCAGTCCCACAGCAAGTGCCCAGCCAGGTGTGCTCCACAGCAGGATCCGGCCCCATGGCATTGGCTCGGGGCATCGGGGGGGTCGGGGCAGGTTGGCTTCAGGGCTGCTTCTGTCCCTGCCCTGTGGAGCCAGGGCTGCGGCCGTCCCCGGGGGCACCACGGGCACGGAGCCTGGGCTGCGCACGGAGCCCTGGAGCACCCAGAAGTTACAGCTGTGCTGGAAGCAGCTCATGGCCGGACCCCGGGAGGGTCCCGGGCACGCAGCCGCGGCTGGGGGTCTGTACGTGGGTCCCCTGCGCACCTGCCCCTGTGCCTGTCCCTGCGCTCTGTGCCATAGGGCTCCCTGTGCCCACTGCTGCTGCTGCTTCCACGGTTCCGTGGGCAGGCAAGACCGTGGCCTCCTCAGCCGGCACCAGTTGCCGCCAGTGCCGACCCCTGCCAGTGCTGATGACCACTGGTGCCTATCCCTGCCAATGCCTATCGCTGCCGGTGGCCCCGCACCCCTTCCACCCTGGCACAGGGCAAGATGCACCCCATGCACATGTCACCCTCGGGGACTCCCAGGGCAGCTCAGCCTGATTTCCCCATTCCCACCCTCCGGCACGGCTCCACTCCCACATCCCTGCCGTCACCCTCTGCGGGGAGCTTCCCACTGCCTGTCCGCGGGGCCATCCCAGGGCTGCCGCCCTGCCGGCGGTCAGATGGCCACCTTGGCGCATTGCTTGGCGCCGCACTGCCGTCCTGCGGGATCGCACCCGGCCCCCATCCCCGCCGGGTCTGCCCTGACCTGTGTCTCCCCCTCATCTGCCGACTGCCGCAGAGGTGACCTTGCTGCCTCCGAGCTGGGTCCGAGCTGGGATCCGGCTGCAGCCCCAGTGCCAGCGGGTGCCCACCAGCTCTGCATCCCCGGCAGGACTGGCACCACCGTCAGAGCAGGAGGGTTTGCCTGCAGCAGCACCTGGCCTCCTGCATGGGGATGCAGGGACGTGGGGACGGCCACCCTGGTGCCAGACCCACAGCCAGCCCTGTGGATGGGGGATGCAGCCCTTGGCAGGGCGGTGGTGGAGCCCCGGGCCTGGGAGACACAGCGCAAGCCCTGGAAAGAGGCCGAGGGCTGAGCAACACTGGCACAGAAGCGTGGCATGGGTGCGCTGAGCTGAGTGGCATGGGGACACCGGTGACTCGGTGCCACTGGGCACCCGCTGCCCCAGAGCCGTGGGACCCAGTGTCCCCAGGAATACCCGCGTGCCCCCGTGCCGTGGGACCGTGTCCCTGTCTCAGGGTGGGGTCTGTGCAGCGGCACAGTGCTGCCCCAGCGTGGGAGCGGGCACTGGCCCAACATGGGGGACCGGTTCCCGGTGACTTGTCCCAGTATGGCAGAGCTCAGGGCATGCAGCACCTCCGGCCAGGCCAGCACCCAGGGGTCCCCCAGCTGCCCCCACCCCAGCACCCTGGGGCTGGGGCTCACAGCCCTGAGCCAGGACCGGGCTGTCCGGCCACCTCTGCCCTGTGCTCCACGGTGCAGCCCACTGCGGCCGCGGTGCAGCGAGGCACGAGGGAGCAGCGGCAAACTGGTGACGCTGGAAAGCAAAGCCAATGGGTGAGTCGTGGGGAAGAGGAGGAAAACACAGAAACTGCCATTATAAACCCGGGTTCATGCTGATTTGCCCTTGGGGAGGGTGCCCCCACCCACTGCCCCACACGGCATGACTGGCAGTGCTTGTCACCAGTGTAGCACAAATACCGGGAGGAGCAGTGGTGGTGCTGGGGCTGGTCCAGCTGGTGCGGTGCCTGTCCTGGCAGCAGGGCTCCGGTGGGACCCTGTAGCGGTGCCCAGGGCAGGGAGGCAGAGGCCAGGCTGGTGCCAGCGGCAAGGAGCTGCACATGCCCTGGCACGCAGCAGCCGGTGACGCCGGGGCGGCAGGAGGTGCAAGGACCGTGCAGGATTGCATCACGCCCACGCCGGCTGGGAAGTGGGGGTGCGAAGGGTACCCCATTCCATGGGGGGCTGCTGGGGCTGGCCATGCCCTGCACCCCGGGCACCCCTCCCAGCTGGGGGGACCCCAGGGACACTGAGGAGGGGGAGATGCTGTTTGCTGGAGTCTGCCCAGCCTGCCTGGGTCCTGCATCCCCTGCCCATGGGGACCTGCAGGATGCTGCCCAGCCCGGGCTTCCCCCTGCCCAAAGGGATCAGCAGGACGTTTTCCCTACATCCCATAGTTCTGCCTCCCCTATTTCTATGTCCCACATGCCTTTTCTCCATCCCCTCTGCCCGTACCCTGCTGCCGCTGGGCACACGAGGGTCTGGCCGAGGGGAGCCCCGAGGGGCCGGGGAGCTCCCAGGGTCGCTGCTACCCGCCGGGTTTGGCACAGCCGGACTCTGCCGGGCTGGCAGCTGCCTGCAGGCAGGGCTGACCCGCTCCTGCCTTCACTCAGCCGGTGCCTGCCGGCTGGAGGGGCAGCGTGTGCCCGGCTCAGGGGCTGAGGCCAGGCGGTGCCGAGCTGCCCCCCCATCCCGCACGCACCCCACGTCCCGCTCCCGTGTGGGAGTGGGAACGGGGATTTTCTTCGATGAATCATCCCCTGCTCTGGCAGCAGCTGTGCCACGGTGTGTGCCCGCCGACCCTGCTCGCCGCGGGACGGTCACGGCCATGGGCAGCCGTGCAGCGAGCCCTGCCCCGGGACCCCCGGACACGTACCCCAGCCCTGGCACAGGGCAGCTCCAGGGCACGGCGGCGGCTGCTGCCGCGGGACGAGACGGAACAGGATGGGACAGGACAGCCACGCTGCAAGTAGGGGCTGCTGCTGTGGCCAATGCTTCGGCTCTTGGGCCGGTGGCACCGCGGGACTGTGCCAGGGCACGCTGCTGCTGGCACCCCTAGCACGCTGCGTCCCCCCGGCCCTGTCCCCACATGTGGCCTTGTGCCAGGTTGGCTGGAAAAGGACGTGGGCCCCATGTGCCGGTGGGAGCTGCCGGGGACCAGTGATGGCCAGGACGGACTCAGCACCCTGGTAGGGACCAGCACCGGCACCGGGCCTTGGCTGCTGGACAGGAGCTGCCCACACGGCTGCGGGGCCGCAACCCAGCCCTCCAAACGCCTCATCCTGGCTCCAGCCGGGCCGGTGCAGACTCAGCACCTGCATCCTGACGGAAGCCCCAAACCCTGCAGCATGTCCCACTGTTGGTGGGGGTGAGGGGCTGCACAGCCCCCATCCGACCCCCTGTGTGTCCTGGCACCCCACGGGCAGCTGTGAGCGACGGGGTCACCGCGCCCCAGGATCCTGTCCCTCCTGGCGGGGTGCTGTGCCATGGGGGTGCACACCCGGGGGGCTGTGCACACCAGTGGGGGCCGTGCACAATGAGGGTGTCGTGCGCAGCTGAGGGGGGCCGGGCACCCTGGGGACGTTGTGCACAGCTTGGGAGCTGTGCACACTTGGGTGACCGCGCGCGTGGGAGCTGTGCACACTCAGGGGCCATGCACACCGGGGGGGGCCGTACACACCGGGGGGGGGGCAGGCACACCCAGGCACCCTGCGGGGGGTGTACTCCCTGGGGGGCTGTGGACAGCGGAGGGGGCTGTGCAAAATGGGGGGGTGCATGCACACCGCGGGGGGTGTGTGTGTGTGTGCGCTTGCACACCAGAGGGCCGTGTACGTATGGGGGCTGTGCACACCAGAGGGGAGGGCATGGACCCCGGGGGGGGGGCGTGCACACGGGGGGGTTGTGCACACCAGTGGGCCATACACATTAGGGGGTCCTGAATGCCGGGGGCGGGGCTGAGCACACTGGAGGGGCATACACAGCAGGGAGGGTAGGGGGTGTCCGTGCACACCGTGGGGGGTCGTGGACATTTCGGAGGGGGGGGGGCGTGCACACTGCGGGGGCGCCCTGCACACTGGGGAGGGACCTGTGCGCGGCGTGGGGAGGGGGGCGGCGGGCGGCGCACACTGCAGGGCCGTGCGCACCGGGGAGGGGGGCGGGCTGGGCGTGCGTACGGGTGGCTGCGCACAGCGGCGGGCCGCGCGCACCGGGGGTCCCCGCACACGCGTGTCCGTGCCCACCCGTGGCCGGCGCAGCCCGCGGCCGCCGCCCCGCCCCGCCCGGGGAACCCCGGTGCCGCGGCCCCGCCCCTCCAGGCCCCGCCCCCTCCCCGCCCGGCGCGCCCAATGGGGTGCGGCGCCCCGCCTCCCGCGGCGACGGCGGCGCAGGCGCAGTGCGGGCGGGCCGGGCCGGCCGCGCGAAGGGCCAAGATGGCGGCGGTCGGCGGGGTGCGCGGGCGGGCGGGGAGCGCGGCGGCGGCGGCGGGGGGGCTGTGAGCGCTGTGAGCGCGGCGACAGCGGCCGCCGCCCCCGCCATGGCCCGCCTGGCCGACTACTTCGTCCTGGTGGGCTACGACCCCGGCAAGCGCGGTGAGCGGCGGCGCGGGGCGGCGCGGGGCCGGCGGGGGCGCGACCGCTGTCACCCGCCGCGGGGGAGGGGCGCGGGCGGCGCCACGCGTGGGGCCGCGGAGTTGAGGGGAGGGGGGGGAGGCGGGCGGACAACGGGTCCACGCGGGGTCGCGCCGGGCGGGGGGTGCGGGCCGCGCCCGCGCGACGTGGCGGGCGCCCGGCCGGGCCCACGGGCGGGACCGCGGCCGGTACCGGGGGCGGCCGCTGCAGCGGTGGGGAGGGGGGGGGTGGGGTGCCCGAGGGAGCGGCCGGCGGGGTCCTTCAACCGGGCGGGCCCGGCGGGGCTGCCTGCCTGCCCTGGGAGGCGGCCCGGCCCGGCCCGGCCCGGTCCGGGGTGCGGGACCGTGGGCGGCACCGGGCAGGGCTCAGGCCGTTTCCCCCGCGGGCTGGTTACCCACCCCCCGCCACCGTGAAGCCCCTCACGGCCAGGCCGGGGGAGAAGGGCCGGCGCTGCGTGTGCGCAGCTCCAGCTGCCCTGTCCCTGGGGCTTAGGTTTGCCCGTTCACCGCAGCCAGAAACACTTGTGCGTCGTTCTGCCAATTTACAGTTTCTGTAATTTTAGAGGCTTCCCCCCCCAGCCATCTTCGAGCCGTCACCGCTCCGGAAGCGGCGGCTGGCGTTGGTTTGGGGTGGGGGGATTTCTGCCCTCCACTTGCTGGGGTGCGGTGGGGGGCCTGACCAAAACCCGCCTTGGACGGGGACGTTGTGCCCGGGTGGGTGCCAGGCTGGTGTTTGACGCCGCTGCCTCGGAGGCTTCCGACCCACAGGTCTGTCAAAAGACCTCGTCCTTCTGTCCTCAGCCCACGCCTGTTCTTGTCTTCGGGTGATGGGGGTGGTTGTCTTGGTCGTGGGGGTTTTATTTGTCTGGGGGTTCTTTCCGTGATGCTTTCTTCTGCCTTCCTGCGCCCAACTGGTTTTGGTAAAAATGAGCTTTTTCAACATCATAAATGAGGCTAAGTTTAACTAAAATAAGGACTTTCTTGCAGAATGTACGTCGAGAGCGTCTGTTCCCCAAATTGCACGTTCGCAGAAGAAGAGGCTGTTGGCTGGAGTTGTTTTAAGTGTGTGCTTGGAGCTGAGGAGAGGGAATCCTTTTCCCTGCAGCGCCTGTTAAGCCGTGGGTTTGATTATTACAGGAAGTTGTTGAGGCTGAGAGCTTAGTTAACATTAACAGCGGCTGCATGGTCGTACAGATATGAGTGTTTGCAATGTTCAGTGCAGATCCCAACATCCGTCACTGGTCCTGTGTCTCTCTGGTTCCGGAGCAGGCTGGGGCTCCCCTGCGGAAGGCAGGAGCTCTGGGTAGTGTGGCATACATCTCCGATAAAGGTCCAGTTTCGGGAAAGCGTTTGGGCCGGAGGGCAGGCAGCCCAGATCAGAGTTTTGATGTTTTCTGAGTAGCATCTGACCATGTGGCAGGGTGTTTTATTATTATTATTATTATTGCATGCATCATGTCCCAGCGTCCCATAGCACCAGGGTGGGAAGGACTTGCTCTCTTCCCCCCGCTGCCCTCAGGTCAGACTCTGCCTGCGGGAGGTGGGCTGCCCAGGGCTGCACCGTCTGGGAGCAGATGTGGCGGCCTCTCTGGGAGCGAATGGAGGGCTGGGGCGATGCTTTGCAGCTGTACTGTCTTCACCTCACTTCTGAGCACTGTCTCTGGGGCCTCTGAGCATTTCCTTCTGCATCTTCTTGCTCATCTTGGCCTCCCTTGCGGAACTGTGACTGATATTTGCAGCGTAAAACTGGTGGTGGTTCGTAGCAGTTAGTAAGTGACAGGGATGGAGCAGGTAAGCACTTAAGTCTTGTGTTCCTTGTCTTGAGACTCGGCAACCTAAGTTTCAGAAGGGAACAATAAATGCCACGCATCTTCCTAGTGTCATTTGAGGCTTGTTTGGGGAAGATGGATAGTGCTCTGAGGTGAAGTGGTTAATTGCAGTGGGACGTTAAAAACGAAAGAGCTCACAATTCATGAATTGTATTTCTCTGACTTAAATGTTCACTTTTAAAATTTTAAATCTCATCTGTAGCATACAGGCCAGAGAACTGAGCTGAACGCACTTATGTTTGGGCTTGTACAGACCTTGGCAAAACATCCAACCTTGACTTGGAAACCATTAGCAGGTTTTGGTAGTATAAAAACCTGCCACCAGCTGCGGCACTTGGCCGGTGGTGACTGTCCCAGTAAAAACGTGTCTGTGTCTAGCCCGAACCTGCCTGAGCTCAGCTGCTGGCCTTGGGTTTGAGAGGCCCTTGAACCAGAAGGCATAGGTATGGTGTTACTAGCTCTGCTCCCAGCAAAATCCTTTTAGATTATAGTCCTGTTTTAATTAGCGATGTAGCTGAAAGTTGCAGGCCTTTCCTAGGTTGTGTTTCGGCTGAGCAGAGCTGCTTGAGGTCTACGGGGCTACCGCTTCCTTGTGATTTTGGATGGAGATGTCGGCACTACCTTGGGGCCCACAGGGTGTTTGTCTGTGGTAAGAAGCAGCTGTGATCTACTCCACTTTGTACAACTCAAGTGGGCTTTTTGCCCCTGGCTGCTGGCACGTCAGAGAATTCAGGACCTCTGTCGGGGTGGTTGACAGAAGACACGCAGCGGTCTTCCTCAAGCACGGCAAAGCTACGAGGTGGGGAGATGTGTCCAGGACACAGTGGGGAGCTTCTGCTGCAGAGCCCAAGCCTCCTTGCTGCTGAGATAATGCTGTCACAGGTGACCTCGCCGGGGTGAGGTACCCAAGAGTCAGGGCATCCTCTGCCAGAGAACAACACTGGCCAGCACCGCGTAAACGTCTTTTCGGGTCAGGAACAGCTAAAGCAAACCCCCTTCCCATCCCAGTTTGCAGGTGCCCAAGTGCTCTCCCGAGCTATGTGACGGGCGGTTTGAAGCCAGACGTGTGTCCGAGTGATGTGCCAAGCCCTCCCGAGCAGCCCTAAGGATCCCTCTGCTAAGGATGTGAAGATTGACTGATACTGGTTATGTGATTTTGGGGATCGATATGGCAACATTTATTCCCTGCGTGCTGTCCTGTTTTCGCATTCCCCCTCCCTACAGGGAGCTTAGATAATGTTTGGAGGAAGGGCACACAGCTCTCATCTGTGAATGACTAATTGCTTTACAGGTTGGGTTAGTCTCGGCAGAGCCGTAGCCTGGGCGGCAGGCTGCTGCTGCCGCGGCTGTGCCATGTCGTGCCAGCACCTCCCTGCCAGCTGTAAACAAACTGGGACTGGGTGCTGCGGAGAGGAAACCGGCGGGGGGGGGGGCCTCAACTGCACGAGAGCTGGATGGGACCCTTGGTGCGGGCAGGGAGGGGGCTCTGCTCTGCCCGTGGCCTGGACGGGTGCATTTGGCACAGACACATTTGCATGCGGCGAGGCACTGTGGCTGCTGAGAAGTTCATGTGTAGTAGGATTAATGGTCATGCAGGGAGGGGTTTGCAGTTGGGCATGGTGAAAGGAGAAGGTCTGCTGGGTTGGTGGGAGCTGAGGTAGCTCTGCATCATCTCCAGAGATAGAATTGTAGAATCACGGAATGGTTTGGGTTGGAAGGGACCTTTAAGGGTCATCTAGTCCAACCTTCCTGCAATGAGCAGGGACGTCTTCACTAGACCAGGTTGCTCAGAGCACCGTCCAACCTTACCTTGGATGTTTCCAGGGATGGGGCATCTACCATCTCTCTGGGCAACCTTTGCCGGTGTTTCACCACCCTCATCGTAAAAAATTTCTTCCTTCTATCTAGTCTGAATATATCCTCTTAGTTTAAAACCATTACCCTTTGTCCTATTGCTACAGGCCCCACTAAAAAGTTTGTCCTGATCTTTCTTATAAGCCCCCTTTAAGTATTGGAAGGCCGCAGTAAGGTCTCCCTGGAGCCTTTTCTCCGGGCTGAACAACCCCAACTCCCTCAGCCTGTCCTCATAAGGTGTTAACATAGCTCAGTGCACTTTTGTTGGAACAAAACTGAAAGCAAGAAAGATGGGCTTGAGGGCTGGAGCGGGGCGGCAAGCGGGGTTTGGCAGAGCCAGCTTGGGGCTGGCCGGAGGCGCTGGGTGCTGCAATGGTGGAGTCCGGCGTGTCTGCAGTGTTTGCTGGGGTTACAGTTGGCATCTGCTCCTGATGCAGAGTGTTATCTTCCTGAAGGGGCCCGGTCCTACCTGTCACACGCAGGCTCACGATGATGACCGCTGGAAGTGGTGTCTCTGCTGGCATTCTGCTCATCTGGAAGGATGAGAAAAGGGACTGCTAACTCTTTCAAGAAACGTGTTGTCCAGCTGTGAAACTGGTGTCTTCATGGTATAGCGTGAGATCCTGCGGCCGACCGATGTGACCATGAGTGGGGCTGGCAAGTGGGCAGGCGTCCGGCTGCTTTTCCTCCAGTTTTGTGAGCCCAGCTCTGGTGTGCTGAGCCACTGGGTTGCAGGGGGTTGCTTTGAGGGAAGCAGAGCACTGACATGCTACAGTGAGAAGAAGCTGCGGCTGCCTGACACTGATGTCCGTGTGTCCCGGTTGGTTGTGACTGCAACCACGGTTGCTGTACACCAAGCCAGCTCCTGCATCTGTGCGCTTGTGTCGGGAGAGGGGCTGCGTGCTTCCGGGGCTCCGGGTAAATGTATGGAGTTAAATGTGCCCCGGCAGTGGGAAATGAGTCCTTTCATATGTGAGTGTTTGTCATATTGTGTCATGATTGCTCACATTATTCTCTGTAAATGGAGGTTTTTAAATCTCTTGGCTCTTATCGTTAATGCAGACAAATGACTGCTTTGCAAAGCTAGGACTTCTGGCTGCTTTTTGCCTCGGGATCTGAGAGGTTTTTCTCTGTGCATCTCCCATGGCCTAAGAGTCCAGAGCAGCTCAATTTCAAAACATGTTTAGCATGGATGAAGGGCTTATCTTGGAGTTTTCTGTATGGAGCACTGAATGAGGCATGGCCTCTTCCCTGTGGGGAATTAGAAAACAGACAAACAAACAAAAAAAGAAGGGGGATTTAGAATACACGCATTTCTGAATAAGCCATTGATGATCTGCCGCTGTTTCTGTCCATGTCCAAGTTTGCAGCTGTCCAGCCCTCACCAACCCTGGTGTTTGCTGGTTGCTGCAGGTTCTGGCCAAACCTCTGAGGTTTCCCCCCCTCCCAGGTAAAATGCAGCAGGGGAAGAGGGAAAGCCCTTCAGCTGAGCAGATGGTAGGTGATGGGAGCCGAGGCCCCCAGCTCAGGATCCCCTTGGGTTTTCCCCGGTGGATTGCCATGTTTGCTCAAACCTTGGGTGTACTCTTGGAGGCCCGGAGCGATGGCAAGACCACACAGCATCGTTCGTTCCCCCATGGGATGGCAACCCTGCGTGTCCCTGGTGGCATGCCCCAGTGCTTGCTGCACCACTGCCTGACCCCAGGCTGAGCAGTGTGCTGGTAAATGCAGATCCTCCTGCAATGCCTGCTGCTGTCTGAGCCAAAAATGAGATTTCTGCTGCTTCCCAAGGCCCGGACAGCCTGGGAGGAGTGCTGGTTTTCTGTGAGGGGGTAGTGGCTAGTGTGGAGGATGGTGAGGCTGCTCAGAGGCCTTGTCTGAGCTGGGGAGGTTATAGCGTTTTCTGTATTTCTTTGCAGTTGTGCAGACTGGAGTGTCATGCCACATTTAGCGTACTCTTGCTGTACTGAAACGTAGCTCCTTCAGAATGCTGGGGTTTGGACACATTAATTCTGGTTTTGAGCTTCTGTGGGAGTAAGGGTGGATGTTGAGAGGAAACTGCCTCTGTGCTTGGTGCTGTCTCTTTCCGTGAAGTCTTTGATGCAGCTTCTGGCGCTGCAGGCCCCGTGCAGACGGTCTGAGGAACGAGGGCGCAGGCGTGATGCATCCTGCTCTCCTCAGAGGTGCTTGCGGCTCTCTGCCTCTCAAGCTTTCGCTGTGCAGCTGGAGCCAATGCCTGGAGCGAGGAGCTAATGCTGAAAGCTAGAGAAGCTGAAGTAAACCCACTGGGCAGAGGAGAGCTCTCATGGCTCGTCCTGCTACTGTCCCACCTGTGTTTTGAGTTGTTTTTCAGCCTGAGAGTGCCAGTCTCTCCTGCTGCAAGATGTCCATGCAGCTCTCGCTGGTGGGAGGCATTTCTAACTGGCAGTAAAAATACGCTTCGTTCTGTCATGTGTGGACCTGGCCAAGTGACTCATCGGTTTGACTCAGACTGGATTCTTGTAATGCACACATCTAGCAAAAAAACCCCATACATTGAAATGCCTCCAGTGGTTGCTAACAGTGAGCTCCATTTGCTATACAAATATTTGCAGAGAGGACCTCGGAAAGAGAGGATGTAATCCCTGTACATGCCATGTGCAAAGCTGCCTGTCTTCTGTCCAGTTACCTGGCTGCTTGAAAGGAGAGAGTATTGTAGCGATCAGCGTGGCTGCCTGTCGAAGGGGGTCACCCTACTCCTGGCAGCTGCCAGCCCCCACGCCACAGCATCCCAGCTGCACTGGTCGGTCTGGGAACTGCAGCTCCTCTGATCCCAGATGCTCTATTAATACTGGTCTCATTTTCTTTGAACTTTTGCCCAGGAAGAGAGGCTCTGTGTGCTGTGGATCAAAAACCAGGGAGTCAGATGCTTGACAGTGACATGGGATTAGATCTTCCTTCAGCCAGTGCCAGGTCTGATAGATAGAGTGGTGGGTTTAGTCCAGCAGCGCCCTGTCTTCACTACGTCTCAGCACTTCCAGTTTCCTTGAGGTACTTTTGTAGATCAGAAAAGATTAATCCCACGGTTGCATGAGACAGCACGCCCTGAAAGCCATCACTTGTGCTGTGTGGACTCTGCTGCTGTTTCTTCATGGCTGTGTAAGTCCATCCTCGTTGGGCCAGCAGCATGGTGCTGGCAGGGCATAGGTGTGAACGCTCTAGCTGTCCCGGCAGTAGAGCCGCAGCCTGTCTTCTGCTGCTGTCACGGGCACACCAGCGCCTGCGTGGGTGCTGCCGGGCGATAGTCTCACGGCTTCTGAAACCCGCTTGGGCTCGCTGGACCCTGCGAGCTCGTCGCCAGCCTGCATGCGAGCTGTGGCTGTGCCTGGGGTGTGCTGGCTGGCATCGGGCCTCGCTCGGGTGCCTGTTTCCTGCCGCGCCGCGGTCTGCGCAGGAACGGTGAGGTCTCTCTTCTCTCCCCACCGCCACATCTCCCTACCCTGTACCTCTTTCTGTGGCTGTTTCCTGTCGCTGCCGGAGCTTGGTTCAGTTGACATGTGCCGGCAGCCTCTCCTGGAGGTGCCGGGGCAGTCGGAGCCCCTGCGGCTGTCTTGTGCAGTCGGAGCCCCTGCGGCTGTCTTGTGCAGTCGGCAGCTCTGTTTCCCAAAGGTCACTGAGTGGGATGATGCTTTGAAACGGTCTAAATATGGCACAAGAAGCATCTCAGTGTAAAGCTTTCCATGTGCTCACCTCTGAGTTGTAAACCTGTGATGTTGCTTAAGAAGAGATGGAAAATTCTCTCTACCCCATCTTAGGTGATCCTCCTTTTTCATGGGAGAATAAATATATTTTATATCAGTGTGGGATGAGTCGTTTTGGGCCTGGAGCAATACCTGTGCAGGATAAATTGCACGAATGCTTTAATCCTCTAGTCTAGTCGTTTCTCCCTCTTTTGTGAGGAGATTCTCCCGTGGCCGGCTGCATTTCACTGCCAGAAACTCCTGTTGTGACCGTCGCCAAGAGGGCAGCTGGTGTTTGCACGGCTGCGTAACACCTGTGTCACAGTTTTGGGAGAGTGGGTGAACATGAGGAGAAGCATCAGTCTGAAACATGCGTTGTAACCAGATTCTTGAACTGTTAGTAATATTTTGTTTACTGCCAGTGACAATTTTGCAAATTTCTTTTTTGTTTCTCTCACTTGAGCTGGTGTGAGCTCAGTGTGAGCAGGAATCTGAAGACTGTTTGCAGCAAGTTTCATTTTCCTGTTTCTTCTAGTGCTGGGATGCTAGGCTTGAAAAGCAGCTGTGGTTTTATGGATGCTAAAAAGACAAACAAAACCGACTTGGCCGGAGGTAGAAATGTGCCCTGGAGTTCCCCAGGCTATCCAGCTGTATGCCCCGTGGGAGCTCCTGCTGTTGTGCTGGGGCAAGAGGAGGAGTCCACCGTGAAAACCCCTTTGGTTTGGTTACCCCAAGATGCCTGGGGGGATCAGAGGAGCAGTGGGGCCGTGCTGCTGACGTTGGGGAGCTTTTTCTTCACCTCTTGCTGTGATGGTGTCATGAAGCCTTCTGGGGCCAGGCTGCTTGTCTTTTTCTCTCTGTGGTTATACAGCTTTTGACCACTAAATACTCTTGTTATGTCAAACCAGACATTGAGAGCCTGCAAGTGCCTCGGGGCAGGGATCATCCTGCTTCTAGGAATGTATCTTTCCGATATCTGAAGGGTGATCATCCCTTCCAGTTTTGCAACCCGAAAAAATGAGGCAGGGAGGGTTTGGTGAAGGTGTCAGCAGTTACTGGTGGGAAGGGGCAGGCGGTGGAGGTCGGGTGTGTGGAAGAGCAGTGTGTGAGGGCCCTTCATCTCCCAGGAGTGAAGGCCTTTCTCTTGCACTGATTCAAATCGTTTTTTGTTTGTGGTGTGGCTCAAAAGTGCCACGTGTCAGTTTGCAGGGAACAGCCTGCATATTTGGCAGCTGTTGCTGCCTTGTAACTGAGATTTGGATAGTCTTGCACGTTATTTTTATGTTTCTGAATGCTTTTTGATCAAGATGATGCAGCAGGAAGCTTTCTGGGGAGGAGAAACCGAGTCTCTCTGTCTCTATTCATTTGACGTATTTTTGTGTTGTGGGTAGCTGTAGGAAGCGGAGCAGAAAACTAGTCAGGCTGCTTACCTCTTCTCTGTATGGCATTTTCCTCCCCAAACCAGAGGGCTCCCTGATTGCCCGGATAACTGCGCTTCTTGGTCTGGCGGAGTCGCATTCTTTCCAGAGATGCCGCTCTGGCATTGAAGCCGAGAGAGAAGGACCAGTGCCCTTCCGAAGGTGCCGTTCTCCCTGCCCTAGGCTTGGACCCCTTCTGACCTGAGGGATGACAACTGTGATGCACTGCTGGGTCTCGGCCCTCCGGCTGGAGGGAAACACCTCTTGCAGACCCCAGGGCGAGTCCGGGTCCTTCTGCCCACGTACACTGCCTCCACGGGCAGCACCAGCCAGCGTGGTGCGCACCGGTCCTCTCGGCAGCCTCCAAGTCAACTATGCTCCAAAACTGCGATAATGTTGCTCTTTTAGAGTGGAAGAAGACTTCTGCCCTCATTTTAGGGACATTACCCTAATATTTCTTGGTTTGGTTTTGGTTTAGACACCTGCAGTCATGCATCTAATGTTTTGAGAACCGAGATGTGCGTCTGTTAATTGAGACAACTGGAAAAGCCCGTAGTGAATTACGTGCAAGACTGCCTGGTCAGGCTGTTGTGGAGTGCTGGGTACGCAGAGAACTGGCAGGCATTTTCAAGGCACGGTGCTAGGACCAGGTACCCCTTTGGCTGTAACACCCCAGTAGTTGTTGCAGCATAAACATGCTCATGTCAACACCCGCAGCGTGTACTGCTCCAGGATGGCTGTGCGTCCCAGTGCAGTGCATGAGCACAACTGTGGTGATCGGTGCTGGTTATCTCCATCTTCATCTGTCAGGTTTTTGGCGGTATCGTTCAAATGGTGAACTTGGAAATGCTCCAAGGCGGGTGAGAGGAGCTTGAACCCCGGGCAGATAACACGGCGCAGAGTGCATGCATCTCTGCTCTGGCTGCCCCATGCTGGCTGTCCCTCCGGTGCGGTTGAGGGTTGCCCTGACGGGTTGTGGGAGCACAGGGGTGGGAGAGTCGGTCAGCACAGCTGCTGCCATGTCCCCTGCTGAGCGGAGAGTGGGGACACTGTCCTGCGCTCGCCTTCGAACACAACATCTCTGTTCAGCGCTGAACGGGGTGAAGCCAGAGGACAATTGTTTGCTTCAGCTTCTTCTGGAGGAGCGGCTACGGTGGCAGCAGGGGTACCAGCAAGGGGATGCGTCATCAGTTGGATTTAGAAATGAGTGAAACCGCGGTTCTTGTGGATTCACACGTCATCCGAGATGCGCAGGGTGAATGTTGTCAGTGAGGAAGCGGTACATTGGATGGCACTTTGGATTTGGTCAGCAGCCGGACTGGTACAGCAGGGATTCCTTTGCAAAAGCAGGTGATTAGAAACCAGGAGAGATAAGCCCTGAATGAGAGAGATGTGAATTTAGCAGACCTAGTTAGGAAGGAGGTCAGACAATATGTGTGGTGAAATGTGGTGTACCAAAGATAGACTGCTCCAGTTTACCTTCCTAATGAGAAGAATGAGACCCATGCTGATTTATACAGTAATTATCTGCAGGAGTGACTCCTATGGGTTATCAATGAGGCAAGGAACTTAAACGCTATGTCTAGTGATGTGTTAGATATTTATGTGGGTGAGAATACCTGTGGTGACACTAGGAAAGAAGGTGCTGCCTCACCACACAGACCAGCTCTAATTGACAGACATCAGAGGAAGCTTCTGTGCAGGATGTAGCAGTTAGATCCATGCCTCTTGTGCACCTACTTGGCCCAGGTTGGAGATTAAACTTGGGCACCTCGTCGTAGTATGATGGTTCCTGTTCATTAGATCTCTCTGAGCTGTTAAATTGGATAAGGAAAACTCAGCCTTGTTCCTTGGGACATCTACAGTGTGGTTGATGATGCAGTTAAAATCAAGATTAGCGAGCTGTATGGGCTGTGATAATAATGGATACTCCATGGAGTTTGCTGCTAACTGTGGGCACAGGTAGGCTTTTTTCCCCCTAAAAGGTGAGGAGTGATCGTGCCCTTCTCTGTTTGAGGGGTACTTGAATTCTGAAGTGAAATTGTAGACATCACCCTGGCAGATATGTGCTGAGCACGGGCAGTGCAATTGAGCAGCGGGTGTTTGCAGACCAAGGAGGGGTTGAGGACCGCGTCTCCCCAGACACACGCATTCGCTTCAGCAAGGGATGCTGCTGTCACTGCGCAGGAGAAAGGGGTGGCAATGGGAGCGCTGGTGATTTTGTGAGCTGGAAGTTAAAGGATGTAAACAACCAGTTATGCAAAACTGCGTAGGGGAGAGTTGGGTAGTGAGGCACCACTGTAGCAGGTTTTGGAATAGATGTTAATTATAGCCTCCCTTAATGAGCTGGGAGAGAACTGTATGTTGTTAACATTTGCAGCTGATGCAAAATTGAGAGAAAGGAGTTGCCAGTATCTTAAAGCACAAAAATAATTTGGAGGGCTGCTCAGCTCTTGCTGTGATTCGCTCCAGAATGAAATTAAGTTTTCTGCAATAACAATCAGACTTTTCTGCGGGAACAGGGCAGAGCCCTGCTCTCCAGCAAGTGAGAGCAGCCTGGAGTGCCGGTGTTTGGAGAGGGGGAACAGGCACAGCACACGGTTGAGGTATGGGCTTCCCGAATCCCTGGAGCCGGGACTGCTGCGCTCCCTGTGCCAGGACAGTGCCTCTGCTGTCATGCTCAGCTCGGGGCCCTCGTTTCTGGAAGGGTGCTTGGTTCAGGTGGGCTCGTATGCCTGGTGTGATGAGAAGATTAAAATATGTTTAAGCTGGCTAAGCAGTGACTAACATGACATACACCTGCAAGTATCTGAGTGTGTAAGTGCCATGCAGTCTAACGTAGCCCAGTGTGTTTTAACAAGGTGTTGAGCTGAAATGCAGAGGTTGTGTGTCTGTTCTGTGTAATGCCCGGAGAACAGTCTCCGTAAGTGTGTTTGTGCCACTGGCATCTGAGACCTCCTTCCTAGCCACGGAGCTGCCTCTTCGACTGGAGGAGCTTGGCTAGAGGAGGACTGCTTCAGCAGGCTTCTTCTGTCTCCGACACCTGGAGTACTGTTATATCAACTTTGCGTTCATTTTATTACTGAGCAAAACATCAGTGTATTTGGAACTGTGAGCCTGGGGGCGAAGGAGTAATGCTGAGCATGGCTGCAGAGTCGTGCAGCTTGCATCTGAACATGAGGCGTGTTTGAGGGACTTGGCCTTTGGCTTTTGGGGCTATAGCAGTCCAACTTGTGTGCCAAGCCATTAGCGTTGCGTCTGCTATGCCCGTTTCTGGTCAGGATCAGCAGACATCAAGTGATGGGTCTAGTCCTGTCCAGAGCTTGTGCTGCTCCCAGCACCCATTTTGGGAGCTTCTCGGGAGTGCTCCCAGTCTGACTGCATTACCTGTGTCGTCCTCCTCGTCTGGGCACGTATTACCTGGTCGCTTCCTCCTCCTCTGGGCACATATCTGTGCCGTTCCTGTCTACTGCCCGCTGGGGAAGGGGATCTATTCAGAAAGACTCTCCTGAAATGCTGGTGTTGGGGTGGGTCAGGCGATGCTGTTCGGGCCACGGCAGCTCTGAGTCACTGCTTTTCCCATGGGTGTAGAGCCAGGCAGAGGGGTTCAATGCTGGGGGACTGGCTGGACCAGGAGTGTTAAGATAGCCAAGTGTTGTCTTGGCTGAAAGCCTCTGCTGGGCTGCAAGCCCTTGTTGTGCACCATGGATGTCATGAAGTTGACTTGAGTACAGGCAAGCCAAGGAAGGTTTCTTTTCCTGAAATTTCTTGAGAGTGTATCAGAGAATTGATGTGCATGTCTCGCAGCCAGTGCTTGTCTGTCAGTGTCTTCTACTGGATTGTCCTGTGGTTTTGAGTCAGAGGAACACCTTTATTTGTAATTTTATTTATTTAAAAATGAGTTGGGAACAAAAGGTGAATCTGTGGCATCAGGGGAGATATTTCATGTTTTTGTTACTTCAGTTCCAGGATAAACCCTGGCTGGATTTGGTCTCTGCATGCATTTTTAATTTTCCAGTCTGTTCTAGTGCCACGTTCCTTGACAGCTCAGCATGACAAACATATCTCCATGGATGGGAAAGCATAAAGTCCCGTCTGAGGATTTCCTTGAAAATGTTCCATAAAGCAGAGGCCATGCTGGACTGGCCTGCATTGTCGGTGTTGCGAAGCGTGGCTGGCAAGCAAAAGTGCTGCCCTGGTGTCCTGTCCCAGCGGAGGTGCTGTGCTGGTGTGGCTCTGGGCAGCTGGAGGAGAGGGGAATGGCACTGCAAACAAACCTTGTGTGTCCTGAAGCCGTGACCTGTCTCTCCTAACCCAACTCCTTGCTTTCTAGCGGCCCAGCAGTGTGTGACTCTCTTTGTGGGGGATTTCCGCTGCTGGTTCAGTAAATTAAACTTCTTGTTCTTCTGTCTTTGGTTTCAGGCTCTCCAAGTTTCTCTCAGTTGTCTGTACTCTGGTCCATGTTTTCACTTAACTTTTTATTTTCCTCTCTGTTTGGACTGGGCTTTGGCTGTGTTTGAAGGCTGCTTTGCTTGTTTCACATAATGATCTGCATCCTTACTGTTTTAACCTTACTGTCTTTCTTTTGCATCCTTGTTTTGTTTTTTCCTCTCTTAAGTCCTGGCAATGGAGGTCACTTTAATGTCATATTAATGCAGAGGATGGGAATGTTTATTCTCTTCTTTTGCACTTAAGTTTTCTTGACAGCTCTTGTTTTATATAGAAGTACCTTTTAAAAATGTTGCATCTCTTGGAAATTCCTCTCCATCAAGGATGTCAGGATTTTGTACGTTTCTTAAAACGCTGATGCATGAAGTTGAGGTTTGCCATATGTTTTGGACTTGTGTCTTGTCAGAATGAACAGTTCAAGGAGTAGCTCCAACTGCTGCTTGAGCTGCTTTGTTAGCAGAGCTTCACCTGGGACCGACTGATGCTGATGCTGCGCTGTTCAGACGTGCCGAAACAGTCTCCACCTGCAATCTCCCAGTTTAACGTGACACTTGAGGGATAGCAGAGAGCATGAGAAGTAGGCAAGATATGGAATTTGAGAGCCCCTCAATTCAGGAGTGTGGCCATGGAGGGATTTATTACATTGCCCTACCCTGGGGCAGCTCGGTGGTGGTGGGTGTTTCCAAGGCGCTGTGGTTTATGCTGGTGTGATCCTTCAGCGCTGGCTGTGGAGTTTGCAGTGGCAGGACTGTCTGTGATCTGCAGGTAGGGAACTCTTGCTATCAAAGCGACTTTCTTCCTTCCGTCACCTCTGTGCGTTGCATGGCGATGGCCACCGCCAGCCTCTGCTGCACGGAGTTTTGCTCCTGTGTGGTGGTGGGTGTTTCTGAGGGTGGTGAAGCATAGCTCTAAGCCTGTGGGTACTGGCAGCAGGGAAGATTCCTGCCACTTTTTCTGGCCAGCTGTCCCTGCATCAGGGCTTTGTTTATGGGACTTTCTCAACTAATACCTCAGAGAGAAACATAAGGCCAGAATTCAAGACCATCGAGCAACTAGCCATTTGAAATAGCCATCTTCTGAAGCAGGATTATGGAGACAGATGCTCAAGAGGGCATTTAATATCATTTTAATTAATGACATTAACGCTGCTTTTTCCTGTTCTTGACAGAGTACAGAATGACACTGCTGGGTTTTGGGTTTTTTACTCATCTGTTCAGAATGCAGCCCTGGAGGTGGGTGCAGAAGAGACTGGCTGACGCTGGCTCCTCTGGGACTTGAAGGAGAGGAAGGCTGCACCAGACCTGTTAGAGAACAAATAAAAATAAACCATAGAGAACTGTTTTTTTGGCAAGAATGGACTGAGTGCTGTAAAGTGCCGCTTCAGAGGTATGCAGCTGTCATCTGACTTGCTCAGAGGTGCATTGAAGGGTCTAATAGTAAGGTTATCCAGATCATATATAATCAATACAGAAGTTAGGCAGACCTTCCCAAGATAAGTGTCATAACCTCTACTTCATTATGGTCTTGGCCTTTGTGGAGAAGGTTTTGTCCAAGAAAAAGTGGCTGCTTTTTCATAAATGCCCTTCATAAGCATCTGTGTATCTGTGGGCATATCTTGGCCCTTTCTTCTGAACATGGAAAATCCCAGGTGGCATCAGGCCAAGAAGAATAAATATGATCAGTCATCTGACACAGACTCAGCACACTAGACTGAGTAGATGGCACTGCAAGTACTGTTTCTCTAGAAATTCAGGCGCTGCAGGCTTGTTGTTGGGTAAAGTCGTGAGACAAGTGTTTCATGAAAGTACAGGGGCTTTGGTCCTCTGAATCATTTGCTTAGAGAAATCTGTTCCACCTAAGGATGCAGCAGGATGTGCCATGGAAAGCTGAGGCTGTTCAGTCATTGAGCAGCTGAGAGCCGTGAAGTCCTGCCAAACAGCAAGATGAGTATGTCAGGCTGGAGTAGGGTGAAGAATAGGTGTGGGGACAGCGATGCTTTCTAGTATCAGCACTGCCTGGGCTCCTCCAGCCAGGGTTTTCTGGCTTTCATGATAAAAGGTGCCATTTTCTTTCATAGTTTCTGGGTATATAAAATGTTTGTGAGTCCACATAAAGTGGAAGGTGAGAAGTAAACATCTTGGGAATGAAGGTCTAGAAAGTGCGTGTGGCTAAAGTAAATGCATTGTTGTTCTCATCTTGGTAGGATGATGGTATGACTGCCTAAAGTGATGCAGAGGAGGTAATTTCAGTTTGGGAGATGAAGGGCTGTCTGTAGCCATGATCCAATGAGAGCACTGGGTGTAGCTCAAGGAGGATAGGTACCCTTGTGGAGTTATTAACACACAAAAAACCCCCAACCAAGCCCCCTAAAACCAAAACCCCCAAACAACCACACCTCCCCTGAAAACAGTCACAGCTTTCGTCCTAGTTTTGTCAGCCCATGGAAAGCAGACACATCCTTGGTGTTAAAGGGCAATTACAGAATTTGATACCATCTGACTTCCAGTTCCAGAGTGGGAGTGTTGTGCGCCTGAAGGACTCCCAGTTCAAATGGAGGATTTTCCTGAAAGCATTTCCATTGCTTTCCTCCTTGGACAACTTGTATGGTTTGGAGGTGGGTAACAGTATTCTCGGTATAATCTCCCTTCAGTGCCCCGCTCACCATTTTGTCGATCCCTGAATCCTGCTTCCCTTTCCCAGGCTCTTTGGATGTCCCTGCAGTACTGAGGCAGTGGCTTGGAGTAACTGGGGTTTAGGAGACGCACTCAGGGGACTAGGAAAATTGGCTGTTGTCTGAAGGCCAACACTGCCTGTTCAGAGCTTCATTGCAGAAGATGAGAGTGGTTGTAATGAGAAAATGAGTAATGCTGTGGAAATGCGTGTCGTGCCTGGGGAACAGAGCTGCTGCCCCAGTGTGAGTGGTGAGCTGCCATGTGTGTGCAATGTCTGTGAATTTGTCTTGGGTATTTTGTCTGCAACCGTTATTTTCAGTTGTTGGTCCAGTTCTAGGTCCAATTTTATATATTTCTACTTCTACAACTGGAGAAGGTGGATAATCCGGCTCCTCTGAGAAGATACTCCTGATAGCTTAGGGAGTATATACTAGGGGGAGGGTGGTATCTACCAGCTGGATCCTAATAAATGCTCGCTTTAGTCAACTTGAAGTCTAGCGCACAGCTGTTTCTGTGCGTGATGGATTTGTTCTGGTGATGTTCACCAGGCCAGCCTGTGGAGATCATCTGCATGTGGGCACAGCAGAGCACTGCCAACCAAGAAGGGAATGGAGACCGCCCCCCCGCCCCCAGGAAGGCGGCATGTAAAATTAAAGAGTTACTCCTAGAATCTCATCAGCTTTCCTCTTCAGCCAGGACTATGGCTGTCACCCTTCATCTTGTAAGGAGGACCAGTGTCCCTGTCCTCCTTCTACCCTCTCTGTTCCCTGTAACAGGACGAAAGATAAAAGCATCAATGAGGTTCTTGCATGTGCTTCTGACAGGCAAAGAGCTACTCGTGACGATTAACATTGTGTTTGTTCTTCAGCAGTCCCTTTTCTCCTGGGCACGATCTCTTTGTGCGACGCTGGCTTTCCATCTGAAACCAAGTGTGTTGAAATCAAACGCTTGGACAAATGCTGATTCTTGCATAGACCCCAAAGTACTCTGAAGAGATCACAGTTCAATAATCATCTCAAAGTTTGTGAAACCAGTCCTGCAGGGCTTGAGGAAGTCTTCATTTGTATATATGTATATAGTGGTTGAATACCACTGTTCATAGGTAGCTGGGCAGAAATCCCAAATAAAAAAGCCTTTGGATATACATTAGAAAGTGGTAAATGGCACATCCAGCATTTTATTGTATGTGATAAACTGCAGAATTGTTTTAATACGTATAGGTGTAATTTATCCCCCAGACTGGGAAGTTAGCTGACAGGGCGGCTTGCTCATGTTGCAGAGAGCACTGTTCTGCGCACCGTGCTCTGTGCAGCCTTTTCCCTGTGGGAAGGTAACCAAGGACAAATGTAAAATAACTTTTAACACTTTTAACCTTCTTTGCAGGTTTAAATAGATATTAAAATAGGGTATTTAAATTGCTTTCATTTAATTTAGTCTACCCTCATGCAGCAGTTCATCTCCAGCACTGCAGACCTTCGTGGCGCTGCTGCCTGCCTTACCGGCTTGCAGGACTGGGAGGTGAGGAGCCGGCTGCAGAGCCCGGCGAGGGCAGTGCCCCAGGCTTGAGGGTAGGAAATACTTTGGGTCTTGTCTCAGAAAGTGCTTATTGCTGGTGTTTCCCCCCAGCTGTGTGCAAGGGTTGGAGCAGCAAGAGCTGTGACTGCAGGAAGTTCTCCTCCAGCAGTCAAATTTCCAAGTCCCAGGGTACTCTGAGAACGAGCGTTTTTTCCTCCTCTTCCCAGTGCTCAGCTGTGCTGGGCTTTTGCTCTGGGTGGACACTGACTGTTGGACTTCTTTTATCATTGTCCCATGAAGTTTGACGTGGGAGAAGTGGGCAGTGTTGATGACGACCTCATGCACCAAGATGCAGGTTGGAGGGTGTGGGCAGCAGGTACCGGCAGGACGGGCAGCGCCTTGGCATGGCATGTGTGGCTGCCAGTGTTGCCCTGCCTTCTCTGCAGGAGACTTGCAGGGTGGAGAATTGAGCAGCACACCCGCTCAGCTTACGTGCTGCAGGCCGGTGGATGAGTTGCGTGAGAAACACATCACTGTGGTGAGGAGGAGGACAGGGAACCCAAAAATGGTGGGAAGGATGAATGGCGAGAAGAGGATAAAGCTCACAGGATGGGAAGGGAAGAAAGCGTGTCCTGTCCCGCAAGACAACACAGAGCCAAAGAGGTGGAGGAGGGACGTGCGGCTCCTCCGAGGCAGCAGCATCGGGTGACCTTGCTGATATGTCCCCAGCTGCAGTGAGAGGCCAGGGGACCTGTCCCCCACCAGCAGCGCAGTGTGCACTCTTAGGCTTGGATGGGGAGGGCAAGGCTGCTGTGGGATTTGCAGATCTTTTGCCAGATGGAGAGCCTACCAGCCGTTAAAGTAAATCCCAGGATTTCGCAGTGTTTTCCAGCAGTGAAGCGTGGTTCGGTGCTCGGCAGTTCCGCTGGATGAGACGAACGGGCTGTGTGACTGTGGAGGATGCGTGGGAGGGAGCGTTAGCATGCTCTGTGCCACAGCCACCCTGTGCTGGACGTGGTCAGCCCAGCAACTGTCCCTGGTCGGGAACCTGACCCCCAGGGAGGGGCGAGCAGGGCTCTGGTTAGCTCCTGCCATAGCTGACAAAGCCCGTTTCAGGGCTGTGGGAGTTAAAGTGGAGTTATCAGTGCGGGTTCCTGCTTGGAAATGTGGACCCAGTTTGGAGTGAAAGGAGAGGATAAGTGGACAGAAACTGAATGTCCTGGTTCACAGGGTTCCCCGTCTGGGAATAGCACAAGCAGGTCAAAAGGGTTTTTAAGGAGAATGGACTCTAAATCTTCCCCTAATCTCCAAAGGGCTTTTGAGTTGGTGCTGTGGAAATAACAGCACAGGCAAATTGGTAACAGAAAAAGGATGTCGGTGCCCATGTTGGCAAGGCTCGGAGCCCAGCAGGAGCAGATCCGTAGGTGAACCTGCTGGCACCGAGGATCCCCTTGCGCCCTGTGCCGGCTCCAGCCATGGACCTTTCGGCTGAGCACCATGTAATGACCGGTTGTGTTTTCTGGGTTAGATGGATCCAGAGTGGGTACAGGTCATGCTCCGTGGTGTGAACCAGTGCGTGGGCAGTGGTGACAGTTAGGAGCCTGGCTTCAGGAGTCTCTCCTGATCCAAGCCAGTGTAGACCTACCCAGGACATGTGGTTGCATCAGGTTGGAGATCACTCTTTGGTCTTCACGGAGGGCCATTTCTAAAGGCAGTGCGTTTTCCCTAGCGCTGCCTGGGACTCTGTGGTGAAATGTTGTGTTTACTGAAGACGACAGCAGGCTTTGTCTGAAGCACGGTGGCTTTCAAATTTCTAGAAGGGTTCTGTGATGAAGCTGTCATAAGTGTGGTTGCTCTTTGCTTCTGTGGGTAGAAAGCAGTGGGGACCTCTCATTCCTGGAGTTCCCCCCCATCCATAGCTTCTCCCTTTCCTCAGGATCCTGACAGGTTTCGATCTTGTCTCTGGGGATTTCAGACTACTGCAGTTTCCTCTTGGTTGTGTCACTATGTCCTACAGCAACTTCTGCTCCTGATAGAGCTTTCTTGAGCAAAAAAGATACTTTCCAAACAGGATAACGTTAGCATCTCTCCTGAGAAGAGGTAATCGGTGAGCTGCATTGTTGTACTTAAATAAAAATAAAGGAGGGTGACTAGACTTTATTCCTCCTTTATTTCCCACTTCACAGGATGATGAACATCCATTGTAGCAGCTCGTTCCCTCGTGCTAACACATGACAGCTTTTGAGCAGCAATGCCACCTTGCTGTAGTAGCTTGTTCCCTATAAATCAGCTGCCAGTACTTTTGGGTTAGGGATTTATCAGCCTCACCTATCCTGAGACTCATGATGAAGGATCAAGGAGTGGGGATGTATCTGGGGAGGCTATAGGAGCGTGTTCCCTGCACGCTGGTCTTGGGCTGCTCGCGGAGAGGAGCCTGTACCCTCCTGCTGTGCCACCTGAGCTCAGGGGACGTGCTGAGCTTGCATGCTGCTCCCGCCTTGCTCTCGTCTGTCTTGTTGCACTGCTGACTAAAGTCGCGTTCCTGGTATTGTTTGCTGTTGTCACTCAAAAAAAAGATGTTGTGGGTTGAAGGGGACTGAACGGGAAGCTGGGGTTTTCTGAGTAGCATGTAGTCCTTCAGCTGTCTTCCCTTATATAGACACAACCTCTGTACTCACCTGATTGGCGTGAAGATTGCTGCGACTGCTGTGAGAAGGGGATATGAAAGAGCAGTGCCGGGACTGGATGCACCAAGAGGAACTGCCCTGTCTGCTGGTTTTTTTTATGTCCCCCCCACCCCGTACACCCCTCCCGGAGCTGGGCATAGACACACAAGTCCACCCAGCAGCTGCAGCTAGGTCCTGGCTCTCCCTAGCTGCCTCCTGCGTGTGGATGCAAGTGTGTCCAAATGGGTCTTGTGTGACCCCCCTTACGGTCTCAGCAGTTGACCTAGACCCCCAAACCCTGCGGTTGTCTCGCTCTGGAGCATGCATGCACACATGTACCTGCCTCCCCAACCACTGACTTACTCGCCAGCTGGCCTGCCTTGGTCTTTGCTCGTGACCATGCCGACAAGCGAGCTGTCACTCGCAGCCAAGGCTCGGCCTGTCACCCATGGCCTGACTCCAGCTGCTGGCACTTGAACCCCCATGTGCATGCAACAGAGCCCCCCACCTGGGAAGGGGGAAGAAGTGGGGTGTAGAAGAGGGCAGAAGGGGTTGTACTGGTCAGGCGCTGGCCCCTTTCGTCTTCTTATCCCCATTTCCCCATGCTCCTTCCTCCCCAGAGCTCCTGGCTGCTCCCTTTCCTCTCTGTAAGCCTCCCATAGCACATCTTGTCCAGCCCCCAAATGCTCTGCCCCTGCACCCACAGCGTGTCCCACAGCCCCGGGCTGGGCTCCCTGTCCCTGCCTGGGTTATGGAGCTCCCGCCTGCCCTCATGGCCCTGTGCTGGTGAGCTGCTCCTGCACCAGCCCTGGAGCAGCCAAGTCGCTACTCAGGGTGGTGAGCTGTTTGAGTCCACATTGGAGAGATGATTTGGGGATTTAGTCCGTTGTGTTTCTTAGGACCTTTTATTCGTGGATCTCAAATGTCGTTGCAAATGCCAAGTCTCCCTTGCAGTGTCCAGGGAGATCTGCCGCCTCTTCCGTGTTGCCTCGGGTTCAGGAAGGGTCCAGGGCCAATGCGATGTAGGGAAAAGTTCCTGCGGAGCCAAGTGCGAAGGCTGGGAGCAGAGCCACCATGTTGTTGTGCAGGGCATTCCCATGATAACCTGAAATAAGTTCTCTTGAGCCATTTCAAGCTTGGCTGAAAAACGGCTGCAGTAAAGGGTATCTGTGTCACGTCTGTCTAAAGCTGCAGGAGAACAGCAATCTAATTTCTCTGTGGTTTTTCCCTTCAGCTGCACTGGCAGAGGGGACTGTCCAGTGGTTTCCTTTACTGGAAGTAGTGGAGGATCCCAGCATCCCTGCGTATGGGTTTCCCATCCCCTGACTTCTGGCAGCATCTCAGAAATGAGGGTTCAGCAGTGTAGGAGTTAGTGCTGCTTCTGAAGCGTCAGCCAGCGAAGGCTTTGCCTGTCTGGCTGTGGGTAACCCTAAATCCTCAGCCTAACTCTGAGCGGTGGCAGAGGGATGAGCTTAGCCCCAGGGCGGCGAGCAGGGGCCTGCAGGTCCCTGCTGTGCCCAAGGCTGTCCTCTTGTGTGGCAGGATGGACGCTCTGAGCAGAAAGCACACGGAGAGGCTGGATGGAAAGCTGGTGCACTTGAGTGAATGTACTGTGGAGAAGGGGCTCCGACTAAATGCCTGCCATGCCGTACCCATGCCAGGGCTGCTCCTCACTCTGGCAGGCGGCAGTTTCCTTTCTTTTTTGAGAGGAGAGCTGTCTTTGTGGTGGCTTCGCACGTCACGGTTTTTATTTCACTTGCCAACACGGATGCATGCACCGTAACGCTGCTCGCTCTTAATGCGCTGCTTTTAGCTTCCCTCTTCAGCTGTGGGCGCTTCCCCAGCGGTGCCACAAGTGCCTCGCAGCCTGGCGTGCAGCCGTGGCTGTGCGTGCACCCAGCCTTCAGCCCCTCTCTGCTGCGGTTTTCATCTGGGCAAAGCAGTCCAACCCCTGCATCTACTTAAAATCAATTCCTTCAGCTGGAGAGATTGGGGAACATTCATTTTTTAGCAACCTGCAGCTTTTAAAGAGTGATGTGACTCGAGCTGTAGCTTCTCCGGCTCTGGGAGAAGCTGTCCTGTGCAGGAGTTGCTGATGCTGTGGGCAGGAGCCCTGTGTGGGAAGCAGGAGGGCAGCGGGGCCAGGGCTGGCCTCACCTGCAGCAGCCGTGCTGCCTCGGGGTCCCTGCCTCCAGCTTTGTCCTCAGGGCCGGTTCCTACCCAAGTGAAGTGGCGTAGCAGTCGGCATCTGGGGCGAGCAGAGGTGGTTTTCACAGTCTCTCAAAACTGCTGTTTCCTTCTCGCTCGTGGCGTGTGCGGTGTGCGTCCATGTCTGCGGCCGCTGCATCGGTTAAGCAGTGCTGTTTTGATGAAGGGTTAATGTGTGACTACAGGGTGTTCGGTTGTTTTACTATGTGTGGTTTTTTTTCTCCTTTGGTTGTTTTGTTTTCTTGCAGCATGAATGTTTCACTCTTGTTTTCCTGTCCCCTTGTTGTATAAAGGACAAAAATTATTCTTCCACTCACTGTTCTTTTTGCTTATTCCCAGGAGTCAGTCTAGCTGTGTTTGCCGTGGTTTCCTCTGCACTCCCATCAGTGCTGCTGACAGTGAGGTGCTCCGGGCTGTGACTGTTTGGCTACAGCTGAAGCAGGGCAGCAGGCTGGCTGCTCTGGGCCTCTGTCTGGCAGGCTCTGTGCCGTGCACACCATCTTCATTTTCTGTGCAGCCTTGAGGAAGGTGTGTAATGCACCCGTCCAGCTCGGCACGAGCTTGTGGCTACCAGCTGGGGGTGAGGGAAGTCCAAAATGTGTGTGAGTGCTTGTAGGCAGCCCTCGCTCAAGGACAGGACTGTACCGGTCTGGGCTGCCCGGTCAGACCCAAAACTGCAACGGAGCAATTCAGATGCCAAAAAGGGAGTTCCCAGGGTCCGGGAAGAGATCTGCTTGTTATATTACTGGGATTACTGCACGCTGCTGCATCTTATATTGCTGTGCAAACTTGGATGCCGTCAATTACCTGGTCTGGCAGCCTTGCCGGTCGCCTTAGGTTTGGGAAGCGCTGGGAGCCATGCTGGCACAGTGACACCAATGTGGCTGCTGATGGCCTCATCCCCAGGGGAGCACGCTGTCCTTCCCGTCGGCAGCTGGCCTGAGAGCGTTTCCTATTGCAGCCCTCCCTTTCTCTTTCACTGAAATCATTTGCACCGTGATTATTTTGCTTGGCTCTGCTGCTTTGTCTCAGCCCATGAGGGCTTTGGGGTTCGTGGAATTTTCCAAGTGCCGGGGTGGCTGGAAGGGAGCTCCTCTGGCCCCGTGGCATCCACAAACAGGGGGCGAGCCCTCCCAATCCCCGAATTGGGATTGTCATTGTGCACCACCGCGAAAGCAAAAACCCATCTCCTTGCCCTGGCGTCGGGCCTGGCATCAGGCAAAAGGAGGATGACAAGGGGCTCTGGAAGAGGGGGGAGAGTAGGAAGCTTGCTCACTGCTCTTGGATCGCTTCCCAGAAATGCTTGCTGGAAAATGTGGACTCCCCTCCCCGGGTCTGGAGAGAGGGATGGGGAGCTGGTGGACTCATCCCAGCTTCTGGTCCAGCCTGGGCTGACCACCGCCGTGGTTCGGTGGGCTGCATGCGGGGTTTGAGTAACTTCAGCGTGCAGGCAGCAGGCTCTGTAGGCTCTTGGGTGGACAGCACGTGCAGCCTCCAGCCCAAAGCGCTTGCTTTACTGATAAGACTAAAAAGCTGATGGATTAAAGGAGTTTCCCAGACTCACTGAGCTTTTTTTCTTACCTCATCCATCTCCTTATCTAGCCTGTACTGTTTCTCAGGACTGGGTGCTGGGGAGATGTGGAGAGCGTCCTCCCCAGCAGAGCCAGGGCCCAGTGCAACGGGTGTGCAGGGGAAAGTGGGGAGCTGGGGTGGCCCTGGCACCCCGGCATGGTGCTCTGAGCAGTGGGGAGCCCCAGGGACAGTGCTGGGGGGACAGTACTGATGGAGCTTAGGCTGGGAATGCTTTCAGGAGGAGGAGGCGGCTCAGTATGGTCCTCCTTAAGCAACCATGTAACCTGGGGACAGCCGGCAAGATCTCCGCCTTGCAGAGGCAGTTTCCCTGCAGCACTGCTCCTGCTGTGGCCACTGCTTGTAAACCCAGCTGTATGGAAATTCGTCTTTGCACAGAAACCTTCAGATGTGTCAGAGGAAAAGGCTGAAACCTCCCTGCAAACTTGGTCTGTTCCTATGTGATGGGAGGTGTTTCTGTGCTGATGGTGACAAAATAAAGCCCAAAGCCCAGCTGGGCACAGGGAATGAGGTGGTGATGGGGCAGAGGATCTGTTTCAAGGAGTTGCTGTAAGAAGTTTTCCTCACCATGCAGTTTTCTACTTCATCTCTTATTTTAGACAGATTCAGTTTTGATTTTGGGCATTTTCTGCACTGGTGACTTTCCAGTTGAGGAAAATATTCTCTGTAATGGGACTGTGGGCCCCTCCAGGGCACGAGTCTATAATCAGCCAAAATGCTTGAACATGGGGATTTTTATTCTGTCATGAGCTAAATCCCTCTGTGGCCTGTCTTTACTGGAATCCTCTTGGGGACAATTTATTTCCCTTGAGTCTCCTGGGATAAATTGTGAAACCTGATTTAGGCGAGCAAATGTGGTAAGAGTTTGTCAGCGGTGATGGTCGGGTGCAGTGCAGCCACCCTCCGAGTCAGCTGAGTGTGTTTCCCATTCCCTGTGGTTTTTGCACCAACTTTCCTCCTTGTTTTGAGCAACGCTGGGTGTTGTGAAGCCCAGCCCTGCGCAGGCACGTGAGCTCCCTGCTGCGGCTTTGCTGCAGGTGCCCAGAGCAGCGGTGTCTGCCTCTGTACATGGCGTGTCTGCCTGCGGGATTTGTCTCCAGCCCCATGTGCCCATGCACGGCTCGGTTATATGGGCTGGATTAAACCAAGCGTCTGTCACCATAAGCTTACCCTGTTGCTGGAAAGTTTTTCTGCGCTGTGCTAAAGGTGACGAAAGTGTTTGAGGGGCTTTCTCTTTTTCTAGGAGAAAAGGGTCTTGACAGCCTCTCTTTGCAGTTAAACTGCAAGCTGTTTGGAGGGCAGATGTGCAACCATGACTTGGGTTCTCTGCTGAGAGCAAAGGTCAATAAAATGCATCAGGTGTGCAGTGCTTCCTTTCTTACGTTGTTTATTTGCTGTGCAGACTTGTGGCTACCCAAAGACTTTAAATGAAGGGTCGGGGAGGCTGAGCTGTGCTGTCGTGCCCAAGGCCAGGGTTAGGATGGCACCGTGCGCCGATGGCTTTCCCTGTCCTGCTGGCCTCTCGTGGCAGGGAGCCGGAACAGCCCTGTGCTGAGCAGGGTTCAGAGCTCTGCCGTGGGGCCTGGGTTAGGAGCTAGGGGTTGGTGTGGGCTGCAGGCAACACGTCCTGGCTGCTGCTCCCACACACCAAGGTACTCTGTGCAAATAGAGAACGATGGGGACTTGGCATCCAGACACCGACGGGCCCTTGGCTCAGACCCCGTGTTGCAGCAGGTTGCAGCAGCACCTGGCAGCTGGCGCAGTGTGGATGGATGGTATGGGTGTTTGTAGGCTGCGGGGGAGGCAGGCCATCCTTTGGACTCCTTGGAAGCTGCCAGCATGGATCTTGAGCACAGTTGGGCAGCCTGGAGCGTGGACTAAGCATAGTCATTTTTTGTTGTCAGGACATTACTAAAAATGGAGAGAAATGGTACAGTACTTGGTGTCTGTAGCTCCCCTCACCCATCTTGGCCTCAAGAGTTTATAACAGTGACCTAAAGCCACCGATGGCTCAGATAGTTGGCATTATAGTACATGTAGGAGGGACACTGCCAAGTAGCTCAGTCTTGCATATAAATTAATAGCAAGACTGCTGTAACTTTAAATTTTAAGATTAACTATTTCTGTGAATTTAGGCATTGCATTGTTAAGTTAAGAGGCTGTGATCAGTTTTTTCCTTTTTAAAAATAATTTCAATTTGGATAGACTGGAACCTAGACAGTTCTTTACAAACAGGACAAAAAGTCCTTAACTAACAGCTGATAATGTGCCTGATGCTGTTGGAGACAGGATAGTAACTCTGTGTCCTCAAGTGTTTGCAGTGCTTTATAAAGCTTGGGTGAAAGGGGAGTTCAGAAGATACTACTTGCTTTGTTTTGCTTTTAGTTACCCTCATGGAAATATTTTTCTTGAGGGGTGGAACAGGCTTAGTGAAGAGAAACAGATGAAAAATTTGTGTGACGTGGGAAAGCCCAGAGGGTTGCATGGGAGCAGAGCAACAGAGGCGACAAGTCCTGGAGCTGCAAGGGAGGTCGGTGGCCTTGAAGTGAGGTGGGAGGTCTGCAAAGTGGGACCAAGTTCTTGCCTGGCTGGTGTGGCCACAGGATCTTTGGGTGCTGAGGGAACCCCAAGAGTCTTCAAGACCTTTCAATGCTGGCATTAGCCTTACTTCTTTTATAGTTAAGAAATGGGTTGCTGGACAGGCTGTAGCTTAGTCTCAGCTGTAGGACCAAACAGAATTCAGTTAGGTCCAGATGAAGTACATGGCTGACTTCCATCCATGGCAGTGCACTTGTGCACAGTCTGGTGAGCAGCCCCTGCTCACCGCCAGCGTTGCGGTGCGTGGTAGGATGCTGTGGGAAAGAGGACAAGGATAGTGATGAGTTGGATCTTGGAGATGTTCAAAGTCTCCTGTCCGTATAACAGTTTCTCACTTAATTTTTCTGGCAAAACAGCAGCTAAGATAAACTATTGCCATTTTGAGTCTGAGCAGTTATTGCAAGGCTGGAAATTCCACTTTTGTGGCCGTAAGCAGAGAGCAGCTGTAGGGCAGGTGTCTTAGTGAAGTGCACTTCTGCTTTGGCTGAATTTCTCCTCTGCTCTTTACAGAATGGGGAGTTCATCTCTGCCAGAGCCATCACCCATCGGAGCAGTGTTTTATTTCCCTGTTCTTAAGGGTTAAGCTCTGTCATAGGTAGAAAATGCAGCCCTTGGCTTGGAGTCCGGGGGTTCGTGCCCATCCTTACGCACTGTGCTGAGGCTGGGCCAGGTCTTCCTGCCTTAAGAAATGAAAAAGTGACATCACTGCTGTTCCCTGATCTTCTGGATCGTGTGTCTGGCAGAGTGGTACGGGCTGTTGGCTCATGCCATTGCAGAGGTATGACCCGGTCAGACAAGAGCCCTGCCAGCCATCATGTGTGCCTGCAGAGCTGCATGGCAGGAGCTCTTGATGCTGAGCTGGCTGTGGGGATTTCTTTGAAGGAAGCCCAGCTTTCTTCCTGGACTCAGCTCTGTGCTTCAGTGAAAGACCCCGGAGATGCCCCCACCCCGAGGGCAAATGGGACTTGTTTGTAAAACATGACATCATCTCTGAGCATCTGCTTGACGCGTGTTCGCACTGAGCTGCTTCACTGTCCGCTCTCTTGACAATGTGTTGGCTTCGTGGTCATTCCTCCAAACTTCTAGTTGTCATGTCAACGGGCAGGTCTTAATCTCTTAAGACCTTTCTTATTCCTGTTAGGCTTTCCTGTCTTCCCTTGCCCTCAAAATCAATTCTGAATTATCTTATGATATCATTTGCATTCTTTCAGGAGATGGGGAATTTTAGGCTTGTGGAGATGGGGGAGCTCCTCAAGCCACATGTAAACTCTTCTAGCCTTGTCCTCTGGTCTCCAGGATCCACTTTTAGGGAGGCACCCAGTTTTGCAGGTGTAGGCAGAGACAGGCAGCCAGACTGGGAATGAATGACATACTCTGCTGCCTGCCCTGTGCCTCGGGTCTGTTGATTTTGGGTGGAGGAGGAGAATTTTGTTTCCTGCTTGTAAGAATTAGATTGAACAGTGTTTCTTTACCTTACCTGTCAAATAGTGTGTCTCCCACACTAACGGAGGTGACAGATGTGCTTCAGATTGCCTAGAAGCTTCTCCCTTGGGGCTGAAATCAGTCATTCTGCTAGTCTGGAGTCTGTGAAGGGAGGAGGCTGTTACTGCTGAGGTTTCTGGGATCCAGCATGCTGGTTGAGCACAGGGCACGCCTTTTGATTTCCCCAAGGAGAGAGCAGTCACCATCTACAGGATTGCTGGCCAGTGCCTGGGATAAAGCTGAGAAGAGCTGCATGCCCTGCGGATCTTGAGAAGCTGGCCCAGAAACCCTGGTCCCCGCTTCTGGTGCAGCCAGTGCCGAGAGGCATTGGTGGCTCTGACCTGGCAGCGGGATGGGGCTGGGAGCAGCCCTGGGGAAAGGTGCCCGCAGGAGGCACTCAGTGTGGTGCCACTGTCCTTCCCACTCAGCTCCTGTGACCTCAGGAGGCACCCCTGCCTCTTAAAGGCTTTCTAGATAATCTCTTCTGTGCAGAGGATGAGGTCGTTTATGTAACACTGGGTGGGTTTAGGAGGACCCGGGACGAGCCCCACCTGGGTGTCAGTGGTGTCCATAAGTAGCCAGTAGCAGAAGCTGCTGGGGACACGTTAATCCCAGTAATCTCCCTCGCAGGGCTCAGTGCTGGCTGGCATACTGTGGTGCTTGGATTCATCCGCTGCAGTGGCCGTCTCCCTGTTTCTGCTTGTCTGCTAATTACAAGGGGATTAAAGGTGGCGAGCTGCCTGCTGCCCCTGAGCAGCGAGGGGCAGGGACCCAAGACCGCTGGTCAGGGTGTGTGCTTCTTGCTGCTGCATCCTGTCCCTGCCCGGTGGGGTGTTGTGGGGTGGAAGGGAACAGTGATCCTGATCCTGGGTTCCTCTCCTGGACTGTGCCCAGGCTGCAAAGTCAGCCTGGCTTGGCCAGCTCTAGGGGCAGGGGGCTGCCCATCGCTCCGTGGGATGGGATCTGCTGCCCCTGGGAGGGCTTTAGCAGCTTCAGAAAGTGCCTGGTTCACTGAGGAACTGTTGATGCAGAAGCTGAAGGCTTGAGGGGCAATGTTAGTTCTCCATCCTCGAGCAGTCTGTAATCGATGGTGTTTTCAGTTCTCATTAGCATCAGCCCCTTCCTCCTCCAGGCTGGGCTGCCTGGCTCATACTGAGAGGTTCCTGCAGGAACCATGCTGCTTCGCTTCTCCTTAACCCTCCGCTCTGCCCCGGCTCTCTTCTTCCCGCTGCCCAGGCAGCCTCTGGGTGAGTTAACCCCCCGAGGCAGGTCCTCCTTTACAGCGGTGCTCCATCTGCCTGTGCGCAGAGCTGGAAACCCGCTGATAAGGCTGACTGCCCGGGCACCTCGGGCAAGCTGCTGAGCCGCTGCCTGATTTTCTGCCCGTGTGGGTGAGCTGCCATTTTGCTCCTTGCACTGTGCCCCAGCAAGAGGCCTCTCGGGAAGGGTTTGCATTGCACATAAAACCTGTGGTTTGGAGCTTTGGAAGAGGAACCATGAAGCCAATGGCCTATGTTGCTCGTGGGTCTGTGCTGAAGCAGCAGAGCTAAGTGATCCCTTAGCTTTATACCCCCATGGACAGTAAGAGTTGTGTCCTCTTTTGTTGTGGCACTCTGGTCAGTTTATACAGCATCCCAACGTCCCCCAGCTAGTGCAGTCCTCTGTGTGGGAAGAGGAGGAAGGGATGGGGAGGAATGGGGCATGATTGTCATTACCAGGCTGGGGGGACAGGGGAAGAACTGGATCAGTCTGAAAGAAATTCCAGTTTAAGGAAGACCGCAGTCCTTGGTTGCTCTCCTCTGGGCTGGCTGATAGCAGGTGGGTTCCTTCCTGCATCTCCTGCAGCAGATCTATGGGATGATGTTTCCCCTCCCTCTTTCAGCGAGGCAGGCGGTTGTCTGTCACATCCCAGTCTCCTGTTAGCGCTGGGCCTTAGCACTGACTCTGCAGAGTTCCCGGCCTTCTGACCCCAAAATAAAGTACTGTTCCCCACCAGGCACATGTGGACGAGTCTGGTGGGAGGCTGTATCTGACTTGTGGAGATTATGGCTGCCTCAGCATTCATCTTTCACCACCTGGCTCAGTTATTTTCTCACTCGGGTCCCTTTGGTTGGAGTTGGAGAGCCACAACTGAGTGATCTCTATGAGGCCACCTCGCACAAGGGCTCCAGGGCAGCCGAAATGCCGCTGGCTGGACTGAGCACCGTGGCCTCTGGAAGAGCCTTTCTGACTGCCCCGCAGAGCTCTGGCTTTCCGATGGCAATTCGTGCTGTGGACGGCGGCTGTTCAGCAGGGCTGATGCACTTGTCCATGCATTGTGCCAGAAAAGTGGGTGTGCTAATGGCAGTGCTTTCTAGCAGGGTCAGTAATGTATTCATGAGAACATTTCCTCCCATTTCAACACTTAATGCAAGTCGCTTCGTAGCACCAGCACTGCCGGCTCTGGCTGAGGCACCTGTGGAAGCTGACCTTGATTCTAGTTTCTGTATTTCGTACCCCGGCAGTTTTTTATATTGTCACTCACAGCATGTTTTTTTCCCCTCTGAAGGTGCCACATTCCCCAGTCTGACGGCAGCTTCGACCCCGTTGTTCTTCCCTGCGGCTGCCTCCTGCGCAGGGCACCAGAAACAAAAGCTCCTTCTGCAGTTGTGGGAGATGTTGATCCTGGCAAACTTGGTGGATGTAAACGATTTCTGTAGGGTCGAGACAAACTGAGCTAGTGCTTAGATCATTCTTCTTTTTCCTGGCATGCTTGAAAAGGGAGGGACTTGGGATATTTACACGTGAGCCAATGAAGAACAGTCCAGTCTGTTTGGGTTTTGTTTTTTCCCCTCTGTCCCTGTCTGCTTTACAGTGTATTGCCCAGCAAGATGGACAGCGTGCCCTTAAGATGGGAGAGGTGCTGGCATTTAGTCGTTTTGTCCTGAAACTTGAAGCTGGTTTCATTCTCTGCTGTGCACCTGTGGCTGTGTCTTGCTCCCACTATCCCTTTGCATCCGTTTACCAGTTGGGATTTCCATGTATTTGTCACTGCAGTTTCCCAACGAACTGGCTCTCGGGAGCAGGGAATACAGAAGCAGTGGTTGGAGCGTATAACGGGGATTTGTGGTTTACTGTGTTTACGAGAGATAACCGAGCCTGGCTGCTGTGCAGGCAGCCGAGGGTGGCTGGTGATGGCACACTGGGGAGAGGGGAGCTGAGTGAGTGCAGGCTGCCGTGTCCTTGCACGGCCACCTCCCTGGCCCCCATGGGTCCACCGGCCCCACGTCCTCGGCTCTCTTCTCCATCACCTCCATCCAGCTGCGGCTGCAGCCAGGCTTCCCCAGCCTCACTGCTCCCGTCAGGGTGGCTTTCAAACACAGCGTACTCTCTCCCTGTTTGGTCAATCTTTTTCTTGGCCTTCTGTGTCCCCTTTCACTCTGCTCTGCTGTTGTGCTCTGCGAAATGTGTTGGAAATGAGATTAAAATGCAAAAACACTTTGAACTGATTAGAGGTGGGATTGAAATGCACTGGTTGAGGAAGAGGCAGTAATTAATGAGCAGCTTTGGTGGATGGCAATGCTTGCCTGGAGATGACCATGGGTTGGGCTGTAGAGGTGCAGCAGGACACCTGCAATCCAGAGGCTTCTGGTGAGGGACAGGTCCTGCTGGTCTGTGGGTATCTGCGAGCTTGGCTCATTTCTCAGTCCCCAGGGTTAAACCCAAACCCTCACCTTTGAGTTCTATGATAGAAAGTTGTAGAAGTGTCTGATTGGTGCTGCGAGTCTGTGATCTGCATGGTGATGCTTCACCACTGATACAGTGTGCTCCTGGGTGCCGTAGCTCCAGGGAGCATCAGGGAGTGGAATAAAGCAGTGAGAGCAGATTTGCATCAAAACACAAATAATGTCAAGAATTAGATAATGCAATGGGAGAAGCCCACGCTTAGGTCAGTGTTCAGAACAGTGAAAATTCATCACCACACGTGACGCTGAGCGAGGCTGACCTACCGTTGGAAAGCGCGGTGCTGACCGGCGTTTCGGTGGGGAAATCCCAGCCATGCTGTAAACCCCGCTCCGCAGTTGTGGGCTTCCCGTAAGCTCCTGCTCTTGGTGAGGAGAGTGAGCAGTGCCTGCTGGGCTTGGGGGGAGAGGAGCTGCTCTTTCCCTTCACTTTGTGTGCGGGAGCTCGCAGCCTCTGTTGGGCAGGGCTGGGGACAGCGTGGGCAGTGCCGTGGGCAGGTGAGACGCCGAGGGACATGTGTCCATCCCCTCCTGCACTTACCAGTGTGTGTGGCAGGCTGCCCTTGCTGAGCAGGGGTAGCTGATGGGGGGTCAGGGCAGCTCCTGCCTTCCCTGCCCTCACCCCATCAATCGTTGCCTGCAGCGTGCCTCGAAGGGGGTTCAGCGTGATGCGAGGGCTATTTGCTCTTGCTGGTTACGTTGCTGTTCCTGCTGCCTCTTGCCTGCAAGGGGAGTTTTCCTTCCAGCGGCTTCCTGGCAGCAGCATTTTTCCGGCCCACAGCGCTCAGCTGCCCTGTTCTCAAATAGCTCCTGATCCCCGTGACGCTGGATGGCGTGAGCCGAACACCGCCGGCGGTGGCTGCAGCAGCAGGGTGCTTTCGGTGGTCGTTTCCACCATGGTGGCAGGAGGAGGTGCAGGGCCCCGGGGCAGGTCATGGGCTGTGCATGCCAGTGCTGTGCCCGAGGTTCCTGGGCAGCATATAGGGATTCTTGGAGGATTTCAGGAGGCGAGGGCTGTTCCAGGTTTAGGATCGCACTGAAGCGGACTGTAGATGGGCTCAGACGGTCCAGAGCCATCCCGCAGGTGTTTGGGCACCACTGTCCGCCAGGTTCTGGCTTCAGGGTGGTGTGGGTTTGCAGGCGTGAGGAGATGGAGCGGGATCCTCGGGGCTGCATTATGCCAGAGCCGGTGATGGAGCTGTGCTCGCTCCTGCCAGGGAGGGAACGGCTGGGGATGCAGCCTTGTGCGAGGGACCTTGGCAGCGAGGGTGGAAAGCAAACAGAGCTCAGTCGAATGTGCAGGCTGGGACTCTCGTGATGGGTGGGAAAGCTGTAGTGTCTGCGCCATAGTGTTCATCACAAATGTGACTACGGGGTGTCTAACACTGAGTTTTGAATCGTGCTAAAGTGCTTGGACACTCCTTTGTTAAAACTTCAAATTTGCTGTCCAGTGCTGGATTACTCCTGCGAGAGATGCGCTTCGATGCCCTGTTGCTGTGATTCCGGGCTGAGGACCTGGCAAGTCAGCACGTCTGTCAATGCCCCGCACGGCTCAGCAGCGCTGTGCTGCGTTTTGGGATATGTACAGCTCCCGTGTGGTTTTTCAGGTGAATACGCTGCTTTCTGTGATTCTTCCTGAGGTCTCTGGACACAGTGGGCTGGAGTGCTGGAAAGCCCACGCTGCCAGCGGGGCTGTAAGGTCCCAAAGCTTAAGACTGAAAATAATGGCGGGCTGCGGAGGTGCAGCGTATCCCCACGGCTGCTCCGTGAGCTGGGGTGTGCCCAGCTGCTGTGTCCTGTCCGCACGGCCAGAGGGGGTTTCTGGAGGGACCGGCGGTCCCCGCTGGCACTGCTGGGCTGTGGCAGGGCAGGAGGAGCCATCGGCACAGCACGTGCTGTTTTTAGGCCTTGGGTAAATGTTGGTGGCGTGGCCCTGTAATTATCGGGACAGGGTGCCAGTGGAGCTGGCTAATAGCTCCCCTGGGAAGTAACTGGAATTTGGCATCAGGTAAAAATAGAACAGGTTCCTCCCCAAAACACTTTTAGCAGCTCGCCGTGTGCCCGCAGAGCCATGCGTGGGCTGCGCTATTTGCTCTGTGCCCGCGCGTGACGGCCGGGGATTACCGTGGTGCCGCATGGCGGGACGGCTGCGCTGGCTGCGGTCGGGCTGACCGGGTGGGAGCTCTGTCCCTGCCCCACGGTGGCAAAGAGGAAGGGATGTTAAAATTGGGGCAGGGAAAACCAGCTCTGTCCCTGCATGCAGACGCAATCGCTTTCTAGTGCAGAGCTCCTGATGGGCACTGGGTCCTCTCCTCCTGGGAGGATTTGAGCAGCAGTGTCCCCCCTGGGTGCTGCACTAGCTGCGGCTCTCAGTGCTGTCCCATTTAGCCCAGCAAGGTGTTATTCTTGCTGCAGAAAGAAAGTCTGGGCTGTGGGGCTGATGATGGGCACGTCCCATGCCATGAGCCTGCTTTCTGGCTGAGCCGGGGATGTGGTTGCAGCCAAGGGTGCTGCCTGGCTGCTCGGCTCACCCTGAGCCCTAGGGTGCATCCAGACGCCACGTTGGTTCCTCAGAAAAACCTTTGGTTAATTGTGGGATCTGATACCATTTCAGACACGGGGCTTTATAAAGTGTGTGTGTTGCGGAAAACATGGAAGGACTGAATTAGGTTATACGCAGTGAGGTCTCCTCTTGCATTACGACCCATTATACCTTAAACACTGGTGTGCTCAGGAGCCGTGCATGCTGGCACCACGTCAGTCTAAAAATCTTCTTGTTGCTTATTCTGCGTTGGAAAGGAGACGCTCACATTTTGGGCCTACTGCACATAAGTAACCCTGCATCTACTGGGCTGTACAGCCCCTTCACCTCCAGACTGCAGCAATATGTCTAACACAGCCTTTTATGACCTATTTTGACTCTCATGCTGCTCCTGTACTGCAACTTAATGCCACAGCTTCCACGACGAGGCGTGTGGGCAGGAGTGCTGATGTGCTCTGCCGCTTGCTCTGCGGGCGCCGGGGAGGGCAGGGAAGGGGATGGATGCAGCATCCTGCACCACTGAGCAGCCCTGGCAGCTCCGCTGAGCTCGTCTGGCAGCTACGCCTGCTCTTCAGCCCCGAGCATCGAGCATGGCACCCTCAGCCTCTCCAGGGCAAGGAGGAAGTGGGGTAAAAAAAGGTAAGTAAGGCGACACTGGCATGTACTGTCGCTTCTGCTTTCTGAGTTTGCACTGCTGTGTGCCGGGGAAGGGTGAGGGTCGAACTTAATGCTGCATTAACAAGGCTTGTTAGTGGATTTCTTAACGATTCCCACTTAGAGCGGGTGTAGTTTTTGATCAGACAGGGTCCCCTGCCGCAGCCCCAGCTCCGACAGTTGTCCTTTTAGTTTGTGTGTGCCTTGAGGGGCAGTAGGGAGAGCAGCTCTGCTCTGAAGTGGATCGTGGAGTGTTTGATCAGGAGCACGAGTAAACCATGATATTTGTATTCCCCAAATATCAGTTGTTCTGCACTGAAAATACCTATTATGGTAGATAATTGGAGAAGAGAAATTTCTCCCTTCCAAAGCCCCCACGTCCCTGTGCCACCCTGGCTGAAGCTGTAACTGGCTCCCAGCAGCTGTGCCTCGCTCTCCTCTCCACGCTGCTCTGAAACCTTTCTCCACCTTGAATGTCTGCAAGGCAGTGCTGGGGGGGCACCCAAAGCAGTGAGGCTCACCCTGCACGAGGAGGATGTTGGAGGCCCACAAACGTGCTCATTGCCAAGGTAAAGGTGCTTTCCAAAACTGTCCCTGCTGTCCTGTATTGTCCCTCCAGCTGCTTAGAGGTGCCCGGTATCTCACAGCCCCAAAGCTGGAGGAGCACTGGCGTGCTCAGCATTTGATCTGTGTGCAGCATTACCAGCCCCTCATCAGCAAACAACTTGAGCCTGTTCCAGCAGTGGTCTCCTGCTCTGAGGATGCTCCATTGAGGAGGCGGTACTTGAGACAGTCTTCAAATGCCCGATGACAGTTGTGGGACATTGAGAACCGTGATTTTTTTTTTTTTTTTCTAGTTTTTTGGACGAGTGAATCTTAATTTGTAGGATGCCCTGTGTCAGGTGGTCTCATCATTGGGAGTGCTTTGCTTGCACTAGGGACCACTATTTCCATCTCAGTAAGGCTGCGGTGAATGGAGGGTGCCGGAGTGGAGCAGGCAGGGTTGGGAAGTGTTTCTTTCTTCTGGTTGAGGACCGTGAGTCCTCTGCAGACCCCTGGGTAAGGTCTGATGCTTTGCTGCTGCTCCCGGCCCTTCCAGAGAGACATTTGCAGACACTCCAGGTTGGAGAGTTCCTGCTGGGTGGGGAATTCCCTCTGCAGCACAAGTGGAGCCCTGGGCAGGGCTGGGATACAACTTTGTCTTGCTTTTTGGCAAACTGGATTCTCCAGAAACTTTTGCTAAAATGGTGGCTTTCGAGTTGTGGTTTGTAGAGATTTGGAAGTTCAGTTGCAAATCTAACCAGCCTGCAAAGTATAAGCTGGGCAAAGCTATTTTCAGTGAGGTTAGATTAAGGGAGAGCCTTGCAGTGTTTCCAGGAGCGGGATAGGGAATCTCTGTCTGGTCACCCTGTGCCTCAGGGTGTGAGGCCATCACCTCCATGCTTCAGGTGGAGCACACAGCTTGAACAGCAAGGACCTGCTGTTGGGAGCCAGTTCCTCCCTCAAGAGAGAATAAAAGCCAAAGTTAACACGAGTGTTTTCAGTTGGTGGCACTGGGTAGAGGATGCTTCTCCCAGCATCTTCCGTAGCTCCGCGTCACTCCTGGTCCCTCCGGGTTTGGAGGAACCCCCGGACACCTATCTTGCCTTCTCCATCCAAGCAGCTGGCACTGTCACATTGCAGCTCTTGATTTTGCAGCATGTTTGTGCCTTAAAGCAGTTCCTGCGCTGTCGTGGCTCGGGACCGTTTTTGTGGAGGGCTCCTCCGAAGAGACCTCTGGGTCCGGGTGCGGGCTGCGGGGAGTGGGTGCCCTCTCCAGCAGCCAGTGGTGAGTGAGGCACGGTGTGCGTGGTGGTTTGGGGGAGACTGGGGGCCCTATGTTTGCGTGGAGGCTCTGCTGGTTGTGTCAAGCCCGAGGTATTTATGAAGGCTTCCTGTTACGTACTGGCAGGGAGCATTTCCAGAAATGGCTATGGGTGAACAAGTGGTAGGCAGCTGTAAAACGCTTATCTCTGTTTCCCTGCCAGTAACCCTCTGGGCCCCGAGCAGCACTTTCCTGGGACGAGCTCTCGGAAACAGACGGATTTTTTTTTTTTTTAATTACTTCCTCTTATGCCTTAATGTTTCTAAAGATAAATACAGCTCTCCTCTTGGCATCTGCTCAAGGAACAGTAAAGCTTTACAAAGGAGCAAAGCTCCATATCAGCATGTACCGAGCCTAGTCTCCAAATCTGCGGTTTGTTTCATAGATGGTAGTAAATCTTTCTCTCCAGCTCTCTGCCCAGGACGATTTATTTCCTGCTGAACAGGAGGTCCTGCCGAGCTGCTCCCTCCTTTGCCAGACCGGTCCTGGATCCCGGGATCTTTCCTGACCTGTTCAGCTGTTTACTCTGGGGCATGTGTCGGGGCAACTGAGTGTCATCCTGAAAGCACCGTGCTTGGGAAGAGCAGTGGCCTCCACCTTGTTGGGAGATCTGAGTGGACCTTTCGACAGGGAGCCAGGGTGGTAGGGGAGTGACCACGTCCCCGCAGGCCCATGGTGGCTCCCGGGGTTTTCCAGCTGCATCTCCTTGCCCCGCAAGGGTTTGCCGGCGTGCCTGACCCCATCGAGTCTGCACCTCACAGGTCCTGGTGCTGCCCCGGCGCGGAGGTCGGGTCCCCAGCTGCCCCCGGGCTGCCTGCTCACCGGGCCGGTGCCGTGCACCCGCCAGCCGGGGGGGGAGATGGGGTGTCTCGCCGACACTTCTCAGCCTTAATTTGAGAGTGAGTAAGAACAGGTTTGAGGAAGGTAATGACAGCTCGGGGACGGGAGCGGGGGCCCGGGGAAGGAATGGTGTGAAAATAGAAGGGTGAAGAGCTCTGTAAGGGAGAGCAATGCCGTCCAGTTCTTCACAGGCTTTAATTTTAGCTCTCCTATAAACATCTCATTACTAAGCGGCTCATCCAGAAGAACTTCCGAGAGTCATGACGTTCAGTGGAAGTGCTGTGCTGGGAAAACATGAGCAGGTACTCACCACCCCGCACCAGCTGGGCAGCGACGTTCCCACTGACTCTTCTTGAGGATGTTTTATCTGGGAGCGAGTGACTCAAGAATGGAGTATTTTGCCTGCCTTTCGGAGGTGGTCCATCGTTGTAAGGAAGTTTCCCAACAATGAATTGGTCGTGTTTTGATCAGAGTTGCATGTAGACAGTTTGCTTCACCACCCAGTTCTGCATTTGGTCCCATCCCAAACTGTTTGTCCTTCTGATCATTATCATCTTGTGTTTACAGAGAGTCAAACATGCCCTCAAACATCACCAAGGCGATCATTAAACACAGAATGAGTTCATTTTTTCCCCCCCTTTTTTTTTTTTTTTTTTTCTAAATTTACTCAGGACAGGAATTGATGTTCTGGGTGCAACTTTGTGTCTTCGTAGAGACTTTTGCCTTAAATCCTGCTGTTGTCCTGCAGACTTGCTGCTGGGTGCGCTTTCTGTATCTGGTTCAAATCTGGCTCCGATGCGTGGCCATGTGCAAGGTGCCAGTGATTTGGCTGCTGCACAGGCGTCTGGTGTTCCTGCAGTCTGGGAAAGGGTCAGGCTTTGCTTCTTCCCAAGTTTCTTCTTCTGTGAAGTTGCACTGGAACATGAAGCGAAGGAGAACGTGTGGATTATTTATTTGTCTGGAATATTTACTCCTCTGGCTTGCTGGCCCCCACCCTGTGCAGACAGAAAAGGCGGCCGTGCCTGCAGCAGGGACTTGGTCTTCTGGGGGGAGCTGGCGGGGACGGTGGGTATCCAGTAAGTGCCACTTCATGTACACGTGGCAGCAGAATGACTCCTCTCCCCGGGGCGTCCGCACGGGTGGACGGCATGCCGCGGTGCTGCCAGGGGCACCTCCTCCTGTGCCAGGGGGACGTTGCTCGTGGCCGGGGTGCGGGGACGAGGGCAGTCTGCTCGGTTGGTTTGGGGCAGGTGGGCTTTCCCCACGGGAGGGCTCGGGGCACCCAGGATGGTGGCAGACGTGGGGCTGCCGCAGTGGCCGGGAGGAGCGGGCCAGCCCTGGCCCCACCAGCCCCGCACACAGCCCTTTTGTTTTCCTCCATAAAAAAGCCATTCTTCGTGCTCCTTTCATAAATATGTAATGAGGGAACAGTGCAGTCATTGTCCTCCGAGCAGACACTTGTTGTGTTGTTCTGGGGCTGCTGTGCCCGCCGGTGCGGTGGGTTTGGTGGGATGGGGGGAGGACTTCAGTCTCTGGGCTGAGGATGGCTTGCTGGGCTCAGTTCTGAATCCCTATTTCTGCCTTATTCTTTCTCTCTCTGTTGTTTTATATATCCCCCAAAGCTTCTCCCTGCCCTCTGGGAAGGAGGAGCTGATGTCTGTGGGCTAGAATTTTCCAACTTCTCCACTCCTGCAGGTGTTAGCACTCCTGTTAACTGGGAGTCAAGTGGTAGTCCTGCCTTTTTCATCAGGTCGACATGATAAAAGTCTTGTAGGACATTTTGAGGCCAGCGGGATGAACACAGAAGCCAAGATGTGAAGATCACACAACTAGGGAAGATCTCAAAGGTGCTTCTCTTGTACTGAGAATGAAAGAAATGAGACGGAGAAGGGGTTTTGTCTGGAGCCTGCCTCTGAAACTGGTTTGTTGGGGTGAAGCATGACAGGCAGAGCAGGGGAAATAAGAGCCAGTGATGACTTGGCCTGTAATGGTTATATCTGAAAGCGAAACAGCAGGTGGGGACATTAGCGTGAAAAATAAAATTGTATTTCCTGGTTGGCGTGCTTGAGAGGAGAACCGTGCAGCTCTGAGAGCTTGGTGGGAGCCGTTGGGCTGTAGGCAGGTGTTCGTCCCCATGAGGATGGGTCTCCTCTGGCCAGGGCAGGGTCCTGCTGAGATGTCTTCCAGCAGCGGTTGTGGCTGCAGCTTGTCTCCAGTTCGTCTCTGCTTTGGGAGAGCTGGAAGTTACTGACTGAAATTGTGTGGGCTTTTTCCCTTTCTCTCTTTAAGCTGTTGAATTATTTTTTGCTAAAAAGTGAATTCCATCATGCGGAGAAAGAGGAGTGGAGGTATGGGGAGGGGGGGTGTAGCTCTCCATGATGCCTAGAAGAGCTACAGTAGTTTATCACATGTGGTTTGATAGTTTTGTGGCTTGGGGTGTGGGACATCAGGGTTGCCTGCAGAGCAGCCTGCAGCTCCTGTGCCATCAGCGCGTGCTGCTGTGCGTTTGCAGCTCAGACCGCAGCGTTTGCAGCGCTCTGTCCCACGACAAGCTGTCTGCCTGCCAGTCTGAAGCGCAGCCTGCAACTGAGCAGCTAGGCATGGCCCAGGGAGCTGTCGATGCCTGTCAAAGCTTTGCAGAGATTGCAGCCTTGGACCGCTTGCTCTCTCATCCCTGGCAGACCTTTCCTGTTTGTTGGGCAGGCGTGAACCGGGCGAGCTTCCTGCCTTTGCTTTCTTGTCGCAGGCATCACGCAGCCAGGTGCTGAAGCATGATCTGGCTTGGGTTCAGCTTTGGACTGCAGCGAGGATGTGCTTTCCTGTCACCCTGGAAAGCTGCAGAGGGGGAGCGTGGAGCCGGCCAGAGCCTCCTGGATCTCACTCTGCACGTCACGTCGTTCTTGACCTGATCTCATCACAGTTTGTCACAGCAGCCGAATGTAGTGGTTTTGGTTTTTAATTCCAGCCATCCTGGGTAGTCAGGTGCTGGTTTGTAATAAATACAGCCTGCACATTTTGGGTGAGAATCTCTTGCCTGGGGCTTCTCTAGAGAGAGTGCTCGTTTTCTTCCCGATGCCATGCAGTGCCCTATTTCTTGCTGGCCAGCACTTGGCAGCTGCGCTCCCATGCCGTTGTGCCAGGAGCCACCACCTTGCTTTGCAGGTAGAGTGGAGCGTTGCTGAGGGATGTGCTGGCAGGTTTGTCATGCCATAACGCTGGTTGATGCAATAGCTCCTACTCCTTGTGGTGTAGTTGCCCAGCCACTGTTTGGTACTGCTCACAGCCCTGTGAGGGTTACGTGGGTTGTTGCTCGTTCCAAGAGCACCATTAGCGACCTGCTCCGTAGTCCAGGGCTGGTGCCTGATTTGCATGTGATGGAGCAGGCTTGCAGGCATGGTTTGGGTATGTTGCATCGCTTACCGCAGATCTCAGCAGTAAGTGCTCTTGGCAGAAGCTTCAGGTCCCCTTTTTGGTTGCGTTTCATGGCTTTGTGCCTTGTGGCTTAATACTGTTTTGCAGGAAGCCACCTCAGTAACTATGGTCAGTGCTTTGTAGCATAAAGTGTTTTATGATGCTTTAAAACAGGTGAATTTTTAAAATAATTTCTCCTTTGAGATACAGAGCAGCTCTTGGAAGCCTCTGCTAACGACAATTCAAAGCAATGATGAAGTTGAGGTCCATCTCCCTGTACCTGGGGTGAGCTGGCAAAACATTTCTGTGTTTGAAATGATCCCCCGCCTCTCTCCCAGCAGAGCTAGACAACAACCCAGCCTCACTGCTGGAAGCTGGGGTGAAGGAAGGCTGAAGCACCTCTTGCTCATGGGTTGAGGACTTGTGAACTTTGTGTTTCCCTGTATTATATCATACTGAATTTTCGAGGTTCAGGGGTGTGGGAGTCGTGCCTGAGCCTGCAGGAGGGCTGATTTCTTGAGACTGACTGTACTGGTTGTACCATGTTGCTTTGGTGAAACACCCTCCTGTGCTTTCAGTAACCTGAGAGCAGAGGGCTTCAGGTGTGAGTGTTGGAAAAGGACTTGTTCCAAAGAAGATCCTTTGCCTAAAAAACACATAAAAATTCACTTCGCCTGTGACTCTCCTCACTCCATCATCGCAGCAGGCTCCACAGAGAAGGTCCAGCTCCTGGAGCAGCTGGAGAAGCTGCTGCACAGTTGGGTTCCCCGTTGGCCTGACCCTGCATCTTCCCTGGAGTGGGAGCACTGGCTGCTGTGCCCCATGCTGTATGGCAGCGCCAGCCTGCAGCTGTTTTCCTGCAAGCTGGTAGGCGGTTGCTGGGTGAATTTTCCAGGAAAGGTGGGCACCTCTCTGCAGGGGACTGGAAACACTCTGGAAACATGGCCCCGGGGCCCAGGAGATGGAGTCTTGGCTTAGTCTTTTTCCAGGACGTTCGTTCCGAGCTCCTCTTGTCACGTCACTTAAGAGACAAGTGACCCACCAAGCGCGAGGGAAGCACAGGGCTGTCTCTTACTTGGCCATGACCCCACTGGACTGAGAACCAGCCGTTCCCGGAGAGTCCCCGGCGTGCCAGCGCTCACCGCCTCTGGCCTGCCTGAGAGTTAAGGTCATCTGGTTCTGTTGTGTCAGCTGAGTATTTAACTTTTTGCTTATTTAGAATTTCCTGTATTATGATAACATCTCATAAACTTCCAAATATAGCTTAACGCGAATTCAGACTGTAACAGGCTGCCCCAGGAACAGTGACCAGGTGTCACCTTAAGTCATGCCGGCCTTTTTGCAACGGAGCGGCAGGAGGAGGCAGGAAGGAAGACGCAAAGCGAAGCAGCTGCGTTAATGCCGACGTTTGCAGGCACACGTGCTTTCCCAGGCATCTCAGCTGGGGACAGCAGAAGAATCGGTGGGGCTGGTCCGGCTCCCCGCCACAGGAAGGGATGCACTGATCGCACAGCCTGATACGGCCGGCGAGTGGCTCGGACACTGTGTGTGTTGAATGATGGGAAGTAGGAAGGCAAGGATCAGGCTACCTCTGGAGTAGCTGAGGAAAGCGCTGGGTGGCTTGGCTGGCCAGAATTTCTAAGTCAGGCTTCTTGTTAATGCCAGTTGCTAAAATCAGGATTTATGTAGTCCACGGATCGCTAAATAACACAGCAGCACTTGGCTTTGAGAAAACTCAGGGGGTCAAGTTCCCCTTGTTCTAAACAACACCTGGAGTGTTTTTTACATTTGCATTGAGGATGATCTTGTGTCTGTTTCCCTTGTGACCAAGAAAGTGCGAGTGAAGACACATGCACTTGTGGCAAGGCTGCTGGAGGAAGCCGTCAAGGAGGGCACGGGTCTGAGAGAGCTCGCTGGGTGCAGGCTGTTGGAGAGCTGTAATTCTGACGTGTGTGTCTAAAAGGGTTTTTCCTGTCTGTGAAGCTTGGGCCGGGTCGTTTGTGCTCAGAGGAGGCAGGTCTTACTCAACACGTTTGGCCTGAGCACCTTGCAGTGACTGATGCTGTCGGCGGCGCCTGGGACCTGTCTGGAGGGGAAGGTGGTGTCTGAGCACGGGGTGGGAGATTTGGTTAACCTGACGCTCAATGCTATTTTCTTCACAGCTTGGCGCTGACCTTTCCTTTTTGGTCCTCAGACTATAAGTAGCGTCTTTTCTGATGCCTTGTTCTGCTAAATTCAGCTGTGGCTGGCTGGTGGTAAGTGGAGCAGTGGAAACAGGTCTAGGTGCCAAAAATAGTCCTTCCGTGGTGCATGCCTTCTGGTGAGGCTCCTCCTGTTACCTGGCCCCGTCAGCGGTCCTGGGGCCAAAATCCAGCTGTGCTGGAGGGAGGCCCAAAGGCAGCAGGCGTTACTGTAAGGGACAAGAGAGGCAGTCGTCCCCTGGGACGATGCAGTGGATGCAGTAATCTCTCAGCAGCTCTGCAAGGGACCGAGATGGTCCCACTTTAGAGGTGCTGCCTGCCTTTGTGGCTGTGCCTAGCCTGTGGTAGGAGCAAAATCCTTCTCAGGATTTCTTATTCCCAGACTCCAGCTTGATCCACTGGAGGAGGGTTTTACTGTGAGCAGCTTCATCACTGAAAGGATGTGGCCAGCGTAGAAGTGCTTCCCCAGCCTTGCAGGCTCTGTGAATGTAGCAGGAGCTACCTGAGTTTCAGCTGCTTCAGGCTATCCCAAGAGCTGTTTGCCAGCAGAAGAGCTGGCCTGCTCCCTGGTGTGCCAGTTTCCATGCTTGCCTGGCCAGCTAGTTCAGGGCATGATCTGGGTGAAGCACAGTTTTTTTATTTGGGTTGGTGTGGGCTGGTGGACAGGCGTGGTGGGGGAGTGCTCCTTCCAGTAGCAGGGCAGGCTTCAGGTGCCGTAAAGCCACAGGGAAGTGGCATCTCCAGGGTAACTTGAGAGTAAAACTGGGTGGCATGATGCCATTGTTCAGGGAGAACGTCAAGTGCCAGGTTGTAGATAATGAGCAGTGAATTACAGTTCAAAAGCTGTATGTATGATCTTGTGTTAACAACACAAGGAAGGAAACTTAAACTTGACCTGAGATCTGCCACACTTCTGCTGTGCCTGTTATGCACCTTTGGATAAAGAGTTTATGAGTTGTTTGCTCACTACTCTATTAAAATTGCTGCTTTTCCCTGTGGTAGGGGCAGTCCTGCCATACAGCTGTGTTTGTGGAAGGGGCCAGGGTCTGTTCTGTGCTGCCCATGTCCATGGAGGGCTGACACAGTGCTGGAGTGTGCTGGTGTTGCTTCCATCCTGGTGTTACCAGAGGCTGAAATGCCGGCTGTGTACCTGCTGCCTGCCCTCTAATCCCCCTCTTGTCTCTGCAGGGAGTGGGGATGGACAGGGACAGATACTCCAGCGTTTCCCGGAGAAGGACTGGGAAGACAACCCCTTTCCCCAAGGCATCGAGCTGGTGAGTGTGCTGTCCCTCGGCACCGGGACCCCGGGGAAGCGTGACCGGCATGTGGGGCAGGTGACGCCATGGCACTGTGTACGCACATGTTGCTGGGCGCTGCTGGGTCTGACCGGGGGAGCCCACAAGAGAGGGGTTCCCACCTGTCCCCTGACGCAGCTCTAGCTCTGTAAAGCTGTGGGATCCAGCACACTGCCTCCCGGCTGGGCTGCGGCAGAGCCGTCCAGAGGCAGTTGCTGCTGCACGCCCTGCCGGGGGCTGGCTCCTCTCCTTGCCACTTTGCTCCCCCTCCTCCTCTGGGATCAGCTACTCGGGATGCTGGAATGCTTCCTAGAGGAGCTGCACGGATGCAGTGTCAGTATAAATAGCCCTGTCACGAATAGCAGGGCTCTGCCATTGTCAGGCCTCTCCCAAGCGCTTTGCCAAGCAAACTGCTCTCCTCCTCGGGCCGGCGGTATCGGCAGCAGCTCACCCTCCAGCAGGCCTGGGTGTGCTCTGTTTGCATCCGCCCGGCGAGGAGGGTTGCTGGGCTCTGGATCCCTTCCCCAGCCCTCCGGACACATTCGCCTGCTGTTGTGAGTCCTTTGAGGTTGCAATCATTGCTGGGTCATACCCATAAAGTGACACACCCCGTCTAATTTGGCACTGCGTGGGTTCTTCACAAACCAGCTTTTAACTAATCAAGGATAATAGGATTGTTCTCCTCGGTTGCTAAATTTGAGTAGAAGTTCTTCTCAAACCCTTCCCTGCTGCATTGGTGCTGCTGCTGAGGAGCTCTGAAGGAGAGGAGCCGGTGCTCTGCTGCCAGCCAAAGCAAGTGGGTTGGGCTGCCGGCTGTCCAGATCCCTTTTCACCCCTAAACTGAGTCCCCTTCTGAGCTGCTCTCCTCCTCCCCCACTGCCGTCCTTCCCAGTTTCCAACTGCAGTGCAAAACCTGAAGACAAGACGAGGCTTTAGAGGTTCCTTCACTGCCTTGCAGGCCTCACGGCACTGGGACTGTCCTCATCCCGCTCCTCGAGGCCTTGCAAGTACCTTTGCTGCACTGGGAGGTGTCGGTGCCCGCGAGGCCAGCGTGTGATGGTTGGTGCGGGGATGCCGGCCAGCCGAAAGCCCCCGTCGTCCCCTGGAGCGGCGGAGCCGGGAGCGGCCAGCCCTTTCTGCCTCGGTTGGTGTGCGCAGAGGGATTGCACCTCCCTGTTCGGATGCCCCCAGCCTGAGTCACCTGCCAGCAGGACTCGACGAAGGGCATTTGTGCATCCCTGACGAGGGATGTTTTGGGCGAGGGAGTCCTGAGTACCTGGCGTAGCAAAGGGCGTTCCAGGTCCCTGTGCTTCCCCAAGGCTTCGATGAATCATAGAATAGAATCATAGAATATCTCAAGTTGGAAGAGACCATAAGGATCATCGAGTCCAACTGAGGGATGGCCTTGGAAGCTCGTTTCCTTAGAGGAGGTGTGTCATGGGCACTCAGGGCACTGCATGTTGGGATCTCTGACTTGCACTGTCTACGTGCAGGGCTCCGGGTAGCTGAGAGGGGTGGCGGCCCAGCCGGCGTCTCGTTTCGTGGCCTGGGCAAGTTCCCTGTGCTATTTAATGCTTGTTTTCTGAGCGGTGGATTTGCGGCCACCCCTGGTTGCCCATCCGGACTCAGTTCTGCTTTCAGCTGCCTCCCACATTTCGTGGCCTTGTCCAGAGCCGGTGGTCATCTCCATCTTTGTGTGCGCTGGTGCGAGAGTATGTCCACATGAGCTGTGGCTGTTGGAGGCTGATCAAGACACCCTGTGTCCTGTGCCCTCCAAAGCTCTCATGTCAGGATTAACCGATCACCAAGGGACTCTGCTGGCACTTGCAAAAGAGAGCTGCCAGCATGCTCCTCTTACCCGGCCAGGAGCAACCAGCTTGTGGAACGGAGGGTGTCAGAGCTGGACACATCTTTGATCCCGTCCTCATCCCTCTGCCCTGTCCTGGGCACTTGGCTTCGGCAGTTACCGCTGCAGCCGACAAGTTGTGCCATGTGCCCGCCAGCAAGTGTGGCGAGTCACTGGGATCAGCGGCGGTGGCCGGTTCATCTTCCTATCGCGTGCTAACTGTAACTCCAGCACAATTTTGGACTTCTTTGTGCTATTTTGTCTGAGGCAAATATATATTACTTTTCTGGTTAGTGTTTCCTGGTTGTCTGTAGGGGACTTGGGAACTGTCCCAAGAAAGTGGAAAGCTGCTTTTTTCCCAAGGGTCAAACCGTCCAGCCAAAAAATCCCTGGAATTTAAACAATTGGAGCCCCGTCCTGTTGGGAGCCAGGGGTGGCTCCGAGGCTTCCCACAAGCTGTCAGGAGGCATCCTGGGTGAACAGCACGTAGGCCTGACACTAAGGCAGCTCCTGAAAATCAGACAGAGCCCACCGTGGGGGGTTTTGGGTGGTACATTACATTGCGGTCACTGCTGTGTTTCTTTTTAACAGCTTTTTGGGGGAGAAGATTTTCTGGTGTGTGTAGGGAGCAGGAATTTGTAGCTTCTGCCCTTGCGTGCCGTCTGACGGCATTTCCAAACAAAAATATCTCATTTTAAAGAGTGGAAGTTCCTCTGGAGAGAGACACAGGATGTGAATGTGTCTCCTCTGTTGCAGCATCCTCCCCTCCCAGGCCAGAGCCATCTCCTCTGGCAGCCCTTGAGCCCACGGTGGGTTGCACTGGCTGCCCTCGCCAGCCTGGTGCCGGCAGACTGGGGGAGCAGGATCTCCAGGCCCTGGGGCAACTGGGAGAACTGGGCTATTACCGCAGGTGAAACCACAGCAGAGAGCCCCGCTTCGGGCTGTGACTAACAGCTCTCGCTTCCAAGGGTTACTGGTTGCAGTGCCTGCGGTGGTACCGAGCGAGGTGCGCGTTACGTTATGGGAATGGAGATTCCTGCTAAAACCGGTGGCTGTGTGTGCTGTGGTGTGCTATGCCCGTTGGTTCCTTCTGCTCCGGCGAGGGTTAGTGCAATTCCTCCTCTGCCTTTCAGATCCCACCGCAGTCCTTCTGTACTGCAATCTTACAGGTTTGCTTAACACAGCATGGTATTTCCCATGTCTTAAGGCCACTTGTGGATGGTTGTTGCATACTGCAGACTGTGTCGTCTGGGTACGTCCAAGTCTCCAGACACATTTTGCCTCTTCCAGCGCGCGCTGGCACCTGAGTCAGCATATGCCAGTGTTCCCTCCTGGCGCCTGGGCACTGGAGAGTGGTTAGGGTTTCTGCTGCTCTCTGAGATAAAACAGTGAAATCCTTTTGTTTTCCAACCAGCAGGTAATTGCCTGCGTGTTTGCAGCTTCAGTCTCCTTGTTTGGTGAAGGTGAGCCCAGGTTTGTATGACGTTTGTTCCCTGGCTGCTGGGAACGCTTGGGCAGAAATGCCTGTAGGAGAACGCTGCGTCCGGGCCCTGGCCTGGGGTGGGGCGGGCTTGGTGGGGCAGGGTCCACAGGTCTCCACTTCCAGGGGATGGTAACACGCTCTGCTGCTTGCAGAAAAGCTTCCTTTGTTGCTTTGCTTTTGTAAGGTGATGGTAGCTGAGCAGAGCCTCATCTAGTGCATCTGTCTTGACCAACAGACCTTTTCTTCACCTCTGGCACAGAGGGACCTGAGGTTGGCAGCCGACAGCCAAACCTGTGCAGCCAGTGGCTGTTTTGGCAACGCTCTGGAGAGAGGAGAGCTGCCACCATGCTTTGCTGTGGGTTTGATCAGGAGTGGAGCAGGCAGCTCTTTATCCAGTGTCCCTGGTGGCTCCATGGGTCATCCCTCCTGCCTGGCAGCCAGCTCTGCTACAGGGTCATTTTGCCTTCCCTTAGCTTTGCAGGGTGGAAATAAATGATCAGGAGGATGTCTTGGGACATCATAGGCTAGATCCTTGCAAACTTGGGAGAGGCCTGTGATGTAACTGGTGGAAGAAGAGAAGGTGGTAAAGCAAGTGCTGATCTGTGCAGTGCTGTGGAAAACAAGGCTTGCCAGACACACACACACACACATATGTTGTCACGAGAGGTTGGTTTTGTTGCTAAAACTGCTCTAGGCAGTGTCTGCAGAGCCCGGCGCGCAGCTCTGCCTTTCTTTCTAAATAAATGAAGGGCTGTTGCTCCAGAGAGGCTTAGGTGCAGCCTGACTGGGGCATCCACCAGTGCTGGTCTGTAGGGGAGCTGCAGTACATCCTTCAGGTCAGTCGCTTCCATCAATGCCCCCCTCATGTAAGATTCGAGACTTTCTTCTCTTGTGGCTGTCTGCAGCTCGCTCTTGTTCTCTGTGGGCACCCAGCAGTGCTGAGATGGACCGTAAGGACAGACCGACACCGCTGCAGCACTCGCCGTGTGGAGCCCTGGCAGCGTGTGCCAAGTTACCGCGCTGCTGTCACTGCATCAGCATGGCTGGGTCGTGCGGGCAGCGGGTCGTACCGCACCCGAGGGCAGAGCACCGGGAGTGATGCGTCTGCCCAAGTGGTGGGGGAAACAAATACAGGGTGAGTATCCTCCCGGTGCGGATCCAAGTTTGGGCGAGGCACCTCTTGCCCATGCAGATCCAGAGAGATCTTTACTTTGGTGTGGGGGGCCGTAGTTTTGTCTTCCTCTAACTGTGGCACCTTCAGTGTTGCAGAGCACCACGGTACCACCATCGGTCACGGTTGGACTGCTTCTGGGGGACACTTGTTCTAATCGCCAGCCAACCTATGCCCATCTTTCATGGAGGATGTTTGTCCTTCCTGGAGGATCTAGCTTGAAATGAGGCAGCAGTTGTGGACGTCAGACAGCTGTGTGCCTGGTGCTTTACAAACACGTGGGCGCTTTATGGTGACTTCAGCAGGATAAACCAGCTGAGGAGCCGAGTGCAATCAATCTGTGTTGCAAGTGACTCTGGGACATAGCCGGGGCATATCCGTGTACCCCAGTGGCATGACCTGATCCAGGGTGTCACCTGCTGTGGTTTGAAGTGACTCGTGCTCTCTGCAGGTGCTGTTTTTAGGAAGCTGACTTCTTATCCCATGGCTCAGGAAGAGTCCCAGGCGACTTGGTGCTTGGAGCCCAGGTGGGTGTCAGGAGCTTCCTGCACCTCCCGTGGTAGGACCGAGGGCTCTGGTGGTCCTCGCTGAGCTCATACTTTGGGGGCAGAAGGTGGTGGAGCCATGCCTTGGCCTGAGCAGGTGTAACCCCGAGTGAAGAGGCTGAAATGCGTTCACGTTCGTGTCATGCCATTGTTTCCATGTGCCCATTTAGCAGTGGTGTAGTTGTCTCTGAAATAGGCTGAGGTTCCTTGGCACAGAAGGCAGCGTGACTCCAGGGGAGTGGAGCAGAGCCTGTGCCCACCAGTGGTGGTGATGTTGATGTCCTACTGGGGTTCCCTGGTAGAGGAGCAGTCCAGGGGATCTGGAGTTCCATTTCTCAGGCCTCTGGATGAGCACATTTGACCCCCAACATCTGGCTTGTACGCACCTGTCTCTGCAGGGAAGGTTTGATACCACGGTCATGGAGTGCATCCCTCTCTTTGCACTGGGATGTGGCAGTTGGGAAGTGCTGGGTGGGACCCAGCAGCAAATTCCTTGAGTGCAGCAGCTTTGTGTGCTTTGGTCTCATCATTTCTGCAATGAAGCGTTTGCGCAGAGCGGTGAGCTATAAGTTGGTTGTGGAGCCCAGTGAGGAGAGGAACTCTCTGGTTGGGAGAGTGATGCTGTGTACTTACCCTGATAGCTCCTGAGCCATACTTTCCTCCTGCGGACTGACAGGGGAGCCAGGCAGCAGGCAGCCTTGTTTAAAAATGGCACCAGGAAGGAAAGGCCCTGGGACGCAGGTTTACAGGGACATACATGGCAGAGTCTGGGACGCAGCTGCACGAGTGCTTTTGCCTCACCTCCTTCCCGCTGACATACCTGGGAAGCTGAAGAAAGCCGAGCTCTTGCACTGCAGCTGATGCCCAGCTCTTACAGCTGCGGCTGCACCGGGCTGCCCAGGGGAGGAGGGTCTGGGTCTGTGCAGCAGTGTGTGCACGCACGTGGAGTGCGGCACTGGGCATGGAGAGCGGTGAATAGCTGGAAAACTTCACCAGGTTGAAAACAGCTTTGATTTGCAAGGGTTTGGGCTGGAGCAGGGATTTCTGCAGCTTTGCAGCGTGTCAGCCCTTTCTGCCAGCCTGGCCCTGTTGCCGCCTTATTCTCATCCTCCGTTTTGCTCAAGTTGCATC